>NC_073255.2:119647500-120247500 GCF_029289425.2 Pan paniscus | reverse complement strand
GTGTGAATTCCCGTTCCCTACTGATAGGAGCTATTGAAATCTGCTAGGCTGCATGAAGCACCAAGGTTCGTATTTCCTGGATAAGGACAACTAAGCAGAGTCGTGTGGATGAACAGCAGTCTTAGCGCAGTGCCTGGCAAACAGGGCAGTTCTCAGAAAATAGAAGCCCAAAGGAACCCCCATAGGGTTCCTGGAGGAGGCACCAGACACTCTCTCTCCTTCAGCAGTCCTTTCCCGGGTTGGGTGAGAACGGCGATGCTTGGCTGGAATTTCTGGGTGAATTAAGAACTGACAGGCCTGGGTTCCATACCCACCCCTGGCTCAGATGTTGTGTGCGTGTGTGTGTGTGTGTGTGCGTGTGTGTGTGTGTGTGGCGGGGACGGGGGTGGGGTGGGCTGGGGCAGAGCCACTCAAGGGCCTGGGATGCCCATTCTTTTTTTTTTTTTTTTTTTTGAGATGGGGTCTTGCTGTGCCACCCAGGCTGGAGTGCAGTGGTGTCATCTCTGCTCACTGCAACCTCCTCCTCCCAGGTTCAAGCGATTCTCCTGCCTCAGCCTCCCAAGTAGCTGGGATTACGGGCGTGCGCCACCATGCCTGGCTGATTTTTGTATTTTTCAGTAGAGATGGGGTTTCACTATGTTGCTGAGGCTGGTCTCGAACTCTGGACCTCAAGTGATCCACCTGCCTCGGACTCCCAAAGTGCTGGGATTACAGACATGAGCCACTGCGCCCGGCCCCTGGGATGCCCACTCTTAGTTAAGGTCCTCTGCATTAGCTGATCAGGGAGGCTGCCGCTTCTTACGGTCAGACCGGCAGCAGCTGGTTCCCAGTCTCTGCCCCTAAGGGATGCAGTTCAGCCGCCCAGTGAGCTCCCAGCACCATAGGTGACCTGAGGACTGAGGGTGCTCGAGGGGCGGACTCACTGGCGAGGACCAGCGCTTAGAAGCTGCAAACCACGAGGCACAGCACACCTGGCTTTAGGCATTTTTCCTATGCTGTAGCCTACAGGCTGCAAGAAGAACGCGAATCCACATTCGAGATGACATGTGGGTGCACGTGGGGTTATTCCTCTAGGGAGGCCAAATCCCCAGAGGCTGGGAAATAACAGCAAGAGAGAGATCTGTTGTGGCAGGAGTTTGCTTTGTCACTTTCCAGGCCGGGTGACCTTAGTGGAGGCACCGAACCTCTCTGAACCTCTGTTTCCTGATCTACAAAATGCATTTTTTTTTTTTGAGATAGGGTCATGGTCTGTCACCCAGGCTGGAGTGCGGTGGCTCAATCTCTGTTCACCGCCTGCAGGGTTCAAGCGATTCTTGTGCCTCAGCCTCCCAAGTAGTTGGGATTATAGAGGCGCACGCCACCAAACTTGGCTATTTTTTTTTTTTTCTTTCTTTTTAGTAGTGAGGGGGTTTTGCCATGTTGGCCAGGCTGGTCTTGAACTCCTGACCTCAAGTGATCCGCCTGCCTCAGTCTCCCAAAGTGCTGAGATTACAGGCGTGAGCCGCTGTGCCCTGCCTACAAAATGCATTTCTTATTTCTCTCTCTGATAACAAAGGAAGGCCTCTAGCCACCTGGTACATGCTCAGTAAATGCTGTGATAGCCCGATCAGCCACCCACATGACACAAAAACCAAATGCAGCGCCCCCAGAGCTGTTCCGCTCTCCTTGGTTCAAAGTGCTCCCAGTGCTAAAAAAATCTTTAGATTCAGGCTGCTGGAGAGAAAAAGTTACACATCTTTCCAGCCCTCTTAGGTACTCATTAGCTGATGACCATCCAGAAATATTTTTGCCCTGTCCTCTGGTCCCTTGGTCATGGGTCAATGTCTCTCATCAGCTGTGTGTGAAAGATTTGAAAGAAACAGCCTGTCTATGAATGCGGACGCAGCCGGCCCGGGCGGGGCAGGGAGACTTACCTTTCTTCTCCATCCGTTTCATGTCCATCAGCTTCTCCACATTGTTGGGGTCGTTCAGCCACAGCTGCATCCGGACGAAGGGCTCTCGTCCTTTCAGACTGAGCTTATGCCAGGGTTTGGGGCGGGCAAGGAGGTCGGAGACAGAGCCTTGGGTGAGCCCTAAGATGGTCTCCCCAAATAAGCGCTGGCCTAGAGAGAAAACAGAAGCAAGACAGGTATTGTCACCGAGAGCCAGGGATCTGAAGGGACAAGTACGTGTCAAGGTTAAAATCAGACACAGGAGTTTAAAGGCTCAGGGTTGGGCTGGTGACATCCTAGCTTACAGCAAACACGTGGTAGAAATATATCTTCAACCAGACTTTTAATACTCTCCATTGGCCAGGGAGTTGGCATTGCTCTTGCATTCTCCGTACACACAACCAATGACATTTCTCTTTATTATTATTATTTTTTTGAGATGGAGTCTTGCTTTGTCACCCAGGCTGGAGCGCAGTAGTGTAATCTCGGCTCACTGCAACCTCCGCCTCCCGGGTTCAAGCAATTCTCCTGTCTCAGCCTCCAGAGTACCTGGGACTACAGGTGCTCGCCACCACGCCTGGCTAATTTTTGTATTTTTAGTAGAGACGGGTTTTCGCCATGTTGGCCAGGCTGGTCTTGAACTCCTGACCTCAGGTGATCCACCCCCATCAGCCTCCCAAAGTGCTGGGATTATAGGCATGAGTCACCGCACCCGGCCAGTGACGTTTCTCTTAAGCCTTCAGCCTGGTGCGGTGGCCGGAAGGGCCCTTTGGGAGGCTGAAGCGGGAAGATCATTTGAGCCCAGGGGTTTGAGACCAGCCTGGGCAACACAGTGAGACTCAGTCTCTACAAAAATACACACACAAAAAATTAGCTAGGTGTGGTGGCATGTACCTATAGTTCCAGCTACTTAGGAGGCTGAGATGGGAGGACTGCCTGAGCCCAGGAGGTTGAGACTGCAGTGAGCTATGATTGCACCACTGCACTCCAGCCTGGGCAACAGAGAGAGAGAGACCGTGTCTCAAAAAAAAAAAAAAAAAAAAAAGGAATAAAAAAAGCCTTCAGGCTTTGTATGTGCTGAGGTCATGCTAACACCTGTGGTGTTTCTCAGAGGCAGTGAAATCTCTAAGCCAGAGCTCAGGAGGCCAAACAGCAAACAGGAGACCTCTCTTGTACAACCTCAAATCAGAGGGCAACCTGCGTCTCCTTCCACAATTAGCAAGGTTATCAGGTCTCGCTGAGAAAACGGGGCAGGCAACCCACAATCACAGCAGGACAGAGGAGAGGGAGCTGCCCAGCTCTGCTTTTCTGAGAGGCCGGCCGATTCCAATTCCAAAGTCTGCTTTTGCAGTCTAGGCTGCCTTTGCTAAATAAAGTAACTGGAAGTGGATCAAAACCCCTTTCCTGATACCTTTTCTTCTCCCAGGCAGGGGCAGGCAGCCCGCTTCACAGGCTGATCAGAGGGCATTTCGCTATGGAGAGCACAGCCGCATTGAGTTGGCAATGCTTGTCAGGAGCTTAGAAAGAAAGGCTCACTTCTCTGAGGCCCATTCCGCTGCTGGTTTAGAGGGCCACCGCTTGTAAAGGTACAAATTAGGATCAGTGATAACCTGGATGGCCTGACGAGAGTACTTGAATGAACAGGACTTATTAGGTGGAAGTGGAGACTGGGATCAGAGGGGCCAGCGTTTGACCCCATAAAGTGTACAGAACAGAAGGCACCTCTCCCCGTCCGGGGCAGGGAGACGACAGAGGGCTGGCTTGTTCTCTCTGTGGCTTACATCCTCTCTGTGAAATAGAAACACCACACACTGGCTTCTAAGAAGGGGGCCTCCAAGTAAAAGTTTACTGCCTAGAAAGCACTGAAGCTGAGACATTAATTTCTTATCAGTCTTTTTAATTTTTTTCCCTAAAGAAACAGGGTCTCGCTATATTGCCCAGGCTGGACTCGAGCTCCTGGGCTCAAGCAATTGTTCTACCTCAGCATCCCGAGTAGCTGGGATTACAGGTGTGCACCACCATGCCTGGCTTAGTCATTTTAAACTTAAGATAAAAAGAAAAAGAAAAAGAAAAAACAAAACAAAACAAAACAAAAAACTTAAAGATAAATTTACTGATTTTGTAAACCTGTGTTTCTCTGCTTTTCAAACTCTTTAGCCTATAAATGTCCCAAGTCCTTATGATTTTTTTTTTTTTAGTTGTTATAAGAAAATTTTGGCCAGGTGCAGTGGCTCACGCCTGTAATCCCAGCACTTTGCAAGGCCAAGGTGGGCAGATCACGAGGTCAGGAGATCGAGACCATCCTGGCTCACACAGTAAAACCCCATCTCTACTAAAAATACAAAAAATTAGCTGGGTGTGGTGGTGGGCCCCTGTAGTCCCAGCTACTCGGGAGGCTGAGGCAGGAGAATGGTGTAAACCCGGGAGGCGGAGCTTGCAGTGAGCCGAGATCGTGCCACTGCACTCCAGCCTGGGTGACAGAGCGAGACTCCATCTCAAAAAAAAAAAAAAAAAAGAGAAAATTTTACTTAATGCTAACATGGTAAAAGAATCTATTTTCATTTCAAGGAGCTTGCTATGTTCAGGAAAGCAATATATATGAATAGCTAGTTGCTCTTTGCTTAGGCCTCCCAGCTGAATGGGGGGAAAAAAATCAGATTATTATTCCTGGAAAATTATCTGTATGACTCCTAGATGTTTCCTAGCCATGACTTTTAATTGTTTTGGGGCTACAGACCCATTTGAGAGCCTGAAGAAAGCTACAAACCTTCACCCAGTAAAACCAACATCAAGGAAAACTCCAGCAATGATGGTGGCATGGATGATAACTTCAGCCTAGGAGTTTGAGACCAGCCTGGGCAATATGGTGAAACCCCATCTCTATTTAAAAAAAAAAAAAGGCTGGGCGCAGTGGCTCACGCCTGTAATCCCAGCACTTTGGGAGGTTGAGGCGGGCAGATCACGAGGTCAGGAGATTGAGACCATCCTGGCTAACACGGTGAAACCCCGTCTCTACTAAAAATACAAAAAATTAGCCGGGCATGGTGGTGGGCGCCTGTAGTCCCAGCTACTTGGGAGGCTGAGGCAGGAGAATGGCGTGAACCTGGGAGGCGGAGATTGCAGTAAGCCGAGATTGCGCCACTGCACTCCACCCTGGGCAACAGAGCGAGACTCCATCCCAAAAAAAAAAAAAAAAAAAAAAAAATAGCCAGGCTTGGGGTGTGTGCCTGTAGTCCCAGCTACTCAGTAGGCTGAGGTGGGAGGATTGCTTGAGCCCAGGAGTTCAAGGCTGCAGTGAGCTATGATCGTGCCACTGCACTCCGGCCTGGGCAACAGAGCTAGACCCTATCTGATTTTCAATATTTACACGAAATGCCACTTCCTATAAGGAGGTGGGCAGGAGTGATGCAACTGGTCTGCTTCCTTGGATGTGTGACGAGCTATGAAGTGGGAGATGACTCAAGTCTAGGAATCCCTGCATGATTCAATAACTGATGAACATATGGGAATTAGCCATTTTTTCAAATCAACAGCTACATTTTTATTTTTATGAATTGACTTAATTATATAAGGTCTCATTGATATGACTTTTTCTCTCATTCTGTTTTGTCTGTTGCATACAGACATGGGGATGGGAGGCTTCCACTGGACAAGCTGGCCTAACCTCCAGGCTGTTAGATCACTGAGCAAACTTTAGTGGAACTCAGCTACTCCGTTCTTTTTTTTTTTTTAATTTTTTTTTTTGAGATAGTGTCTTGCTCTGTTGCCCAGGCTGGAGTGCAGTGATGCCACCGTGGCTCACTGCTGCCTCAACCTCCTGGACTCAAGTGATCCTCCCACCTCAGCCTCCCAAGCAGCAGGGATTACAGCGGGTGCCACCATGCCTGGATAATAATTTAAAAAAAATTTTTTTTTGTAGAGACGGGGGTCTCACTGTGTTGCCCAGGCTGGTCTCGAACTCCTGGCCTCAGGTGATCCACCTGCCTCAGCCTCCCAAAGTGCTAGGGTTACAGGCCACCTGTCATTCTCAAGTGAGCCACCGTGCTCGGCCTCCCTTCTCTTCTCATCCCATGGGAGAAAGAAAAGACACACAAGGCCTTTCCATGAGCAGCAGACAAACTGCAACCACTCGGTAGGGTTGTGCTTACATGCTCTGCAGAGAACACTGCCCCTTTAACTGACTTTCACCCTTGGGAAATAAAGATAGAAAGGGTGGGTTTCCAATCTCCGCGTGCCTAAACCAGGGAACCCTGCCTGGTTAACACCACACTGGAGGAGCACGGTGGTTTAAAATGACAAAATAGGCTTGGCTGGCGTGGTGGCTCATGCCTGTACTCCCAGCATTTTTGGAGGCCAAGGTGGGTGGATCACCTGAGGCCAGAGGCCAATTCGAGACCAGCCTTGGCAGCATGGTGAAACTCTGTCTCTACTGAAAATACAAAAATTAGCCAGGCATGGTGGTGGGCACCTGTAATCCCAGCTACTTGGGAGGCTGAGGCAGGAGAATCACCTGAACCCAGGAGGCAGTGATTATAGTGAGCCGCAATTGTGCCACTGCACTCCAGCCTGAGTGAGACGGTGAGACTCTGTCTCAAAAAAAAAAAAAAAAAAAAAAAAGGCCAGACACGGTGGCTCATGCCTGTAATCCCTGCGTTTTGGGAGGCCGAGGTGGGTGGATCACTTGAGGTCAGGAGTTCGAGACCATCCTGGCCAACGTGGTGAAACCCTGTCTCTACTAAAAATACAAAAATTAGCTGGGCGCGGTGGCGGATGCCTGTAATCCCAGCTACTTGGGAGACTGAGGCAGGAGAATCGCGTGAACCCGGCGTTCAGTGAGCCGAGAGGCTGTAGTAAGCTGAGGTTACGCCACTGCACTCCAGCCTGGGCGACAGAGTGAGGCTCCATCTCAAAAAAAAAAAAAAAAGATGAAACACCGTAACATTTTTACAGCCACAGCAGCTGATGACCAGTGACACAGAGCACAGACAACCAACCCAGGCCGAGCACCCAGGGGGCTAGAGCATGTGCCAGGCCGAGGCCAGGTCTGAGGCACGGTGGGATGCCAGGGTGACGGAGTGAGTTCCCCAGGGGCTGCCCGCCCCAGCTGTGGGCTGTGAAATGGAGATGTCTTCGCAAGGCAGCGGGAACAGCAATGATAAAATAACAATGACTATTATTACCAGTCGGGCCTGGTGCTAGAAATTGCTGCTACTCACTGCTCCCAGGCAGGCGTGGTTATTCCAGTTTTGTGGAGGGGGATCTGAGAATGCAGGCAGCCTGGCCAGCATCACGGACTCAGTGAGCAGAGTGAGAACCGGGGTCCGTCAGACTTTCCACTAAGCCATCCTGGCACTGCCGGGTGGACGCTGCCCAGCTCTGGAGCCCCGAGGATGCCAGGCTCTAATGGGTGTCTACCTCTTTCTTTTTTTGAGACAGAATCTCACTGTGTTGTCCAGGCTGAAGTACAGTGGCATGATCATAGCTCACTGCAGCCTAAAACTACAGGGTTCAAACGATTCTCCTGCCTCAGCCTCCCGAGTAGCTGAACTACAGGCATGCACCACCATACCCGGCTAATTTTTATATTTTTTGTAGAGATAGGGTTTTGCCATGCTGCCCAGGTTGGTCTCGAACTCCTGGCTGGACTCAAGCGATCCTTCTGCTGTGGCCTCCCAATGTGCTGGGATTACAGGCATGAGCCACTATGCCCGGCCTAATTTTTAAATCTGTTATAGAGAAGGGGTCTTGCTATGTTGCCTAGGCTGGTCTCGAACTCTTGGGCTCAAGTGATCCTCCCACCTTAGGCTCCTGAGTAGCTGGGACTACAGGTGCACATCAACATGTCCAGCTAATTTTAAAATTTTTTGTAGAGATGGGGTCTTGCTATGTGGCCCAGGCTGGTTTCAGACTGTGGCCTCAAGCAATCTGGACTTACTCAGACTGTCTCTATTGAGATACATCTAAGCCAGGCACGATGGCTCATGCCTGGCTTGGGATCCTGTGATCCCAAGAATTTTGGAGGCTGAGGTGGGCAGATTGCTTGAGGCCAAGAGTTCGAGACCAGCCTGGCCAACATGGTGAAGCCCATCTCTACTGAAAATACAAAAATTAGCCAGGAATGGTGGCAGGTACATGTAATCCCAGCTACTCAGGAGGCTGGGGCACGACAGTCACTTGAACCGGGGAGGCAGAGGTTGCAGTGAGCTGAGATTGTGCCACTGCACTCCAGCCTGGGTGACAGAGCAAGACTGTCTCAAAAAAAAAAAAAAAAAAAGAAAAAGAAAAAAAAGAGACAGTCTGCGTGGATCCTCCCGAGTCCACTCTGACTCCATGCTCATCTTCTAACTGGTCCCCGTGGGGGTGCAGGGTGGGGAGGAGGTGGGGACTGACCTGCAGACGGCACGCTCCTTACTGTTCATAACTATAGGACGTTTCATGTTCTCAAAGGGTGCCTACACAAGTTGAGACTCTGTGGTTGGCTTGGCCTAGGGCCCGCCCTTCACCTGCTCCTCCTGCAAACTCCCTGCTACCTCCTCACTCAGCAGCCGAGAGGAGAACCTACCGAGGTTGTTGTCCGTCAGCACCTCCTTCACCCGCTTGGTTATGCCGTAGGTGTCCAGCTCCGGGGACATGGCTACTAATTCTTGGATGCTGAGGGCCGAGTGTCCGGAGAGAGGCAGCGGGGTTGTGGGCTGGGAGTCGGATGCTGGCGGGTCACTGGGCTCTGGTGGCTTGCCTTCCTTGCTCGCCTCGATGGGGGGACAGGGCTGCTGGACCAGCTCGGTCAGGCTCTTCACCGACTCACTGGAACTCATCGGGGACTCAGGGGCAGGGCTGCAGCTGGCGGAGGTCTTTGGAGTGCTTTCTGTAATTAAAGCACATGAGAAACCATGCCTGAAAATAGTTGTCTTTCACCACGACCATCTACGTTCCTTATCTAGGAAATACTAATTAAACGCTCTGTAGGAGAAGCAGACGGTAGGGTTTTCTGTGGGTCTTAGTGAACTGTTTCATATTTTTTTGACTGAGAGTAACCTCTATTCTTCCATATTAAAAAACAAAAATAACATCATTGCGAGAAAAACTAGGGGTTTAAAAGAAAGGCTTCGGAAGGCTTAACATGAGGGCATTCTGCTAAAAAAACTCCTATTAATCATGTTATCACTGTCATGATTTCTTCTAATGAAACCCCATAATTTGGTAATTCAGAAGCACTTTGGCTAGATCATAACTTGTGTAGTTATGTTGTCCATATTTTCCAGAACAAAAAGCATAGACAGATTGTTTTAAATGAGGGCTGCCCACAATACGTAGTCACCACAGTTATGAAGACCCTTAAGAGGAAATGTGGCTGGGCGAGTGGATCATCTAAGGTCAGGAGTTCGAGACCAGCCTGGCCAACGTGGTGAAACTCCATCTCTACTAAAAATACAAAAATCAGCCAGGCATGGTGGCTCACGCCTGTAATCCCAGCTACTCAGGAGGCTGAGGCAGGAGAATCACTTGCACCCAGGAGGTGGAGGTTGCAGTGAGCCAAGATTGTGCCACTGCACTCCAGCCTGGGTGACAGAGTGAGAGTGAGACTCCATCTCAAAAAAGAAAAAAAAACAACAACTGCGGAAACATAAGGCTATAGCTTCTGGTCCTCCAGCACTGGGTCTCAGGACCTAGGTTGGTTTATTTTTACTTTTATGTTTTTAGAGATGGGGTCTTGCTCTGTGGCCCAGGCTGGAGTGCAGTGGTGCAATCACGGCTCACTGTAGCCTCAACCTCCTGGGCTCAGGAGATCCTCCCGCCTTGGCCTCCTAAGGAGCTGGGACCACAGGTGCACACCACCATGCCCAGCTGTTTTTTTGTTGTGAAGAGCAGAGAACTCCACAGCACCCAACTCTAGGGGAAGACGGAGAGAGGCAAGGAGAGGAGGAGCACCCTGTTTCCCCAGCTCTTCCATTTTAGAGTTCTACCTCCAACCTTGGGACTTGCTGGTTCTGCCTGCTTCTGAAAACCGAGCTCTTTGCTGGTATAAGCCATGCTGTAACCGACAGCAGAAGTGACTGGGCTAGTGTGGACAAGCCAGAGTCTACACTCTCCTCTGCCTTGTTGGGGTCACTGTGGGTGCCCAGTGGGAAATGCCAGCTGGGCTCTGTTGGTAAGTGATCCCTCTGGCCTCTGATAACAGCCCATAAAACCTGATAAAAGAGGCTGGATTCCAGTTCCGTGATGTCTGGGATAAAGACTTAGACCATTTCCTAATTTCTGCAGATAGAAACTGTCCTGGAGGAAGATGTGGCTTCGGGCTGAGGTCCTGCCTGCAAGGCAGAATCTGCCCCTGGCCCAGCTCAGTGTCTTGGCACAATCTCTCCCCCGATGCCCACTGAGGGTGACACAGAGTAAGACCCCACAGTGCCAGGTAAGAGGGCCCAGGCCATGCTCTCTGCTCCCAGGGTCTTGTAAAATTTTTTTTTGTGGAGATGGGGTCTTGCTAGGTTGCCCTGGCTGATTCAAAATCCTGTGCTCAAGCAATCCTCCCACCTCAGCCTTGCAAGTAGCTGGGACTGCAGACATGCACCACTACACCTGTCTAATTTTTTATTTTGTAGAGATGAGGTCTTGCTATGTTGCCTAGGCTGAACTCCTGGCCTCAAGTGATCCTCCCTTCTTGGCCTCCCAAAGTGCTGGGTTTACAGGCAGGAGCCACTGTGCCTGGCCAAGGGTCTTACTCTTGCTGCTTCTCCCTTGGGCCCTAGCAGGTCACTCAGTCAACATCAGCACCACAGTAGATAGCCCAAAATACTTGTTACCTGGCTGAAAAGAAAATGTAGCATAGAGCAGCAACTTAACTTCAATTTACCATTTGTCTCAAGAGTCCTTTTCTGGACATACTGTATCCAGGATACACTAACCTGCCATAAATACATTCCAACTACAAGGAATATTTTGTATTCATACCTAGAAAGAGCAAAACCTCAAATAAAACATTTGCAACGTAAGCGATCAACCCGTTTATCGTCCTGAACTGGCACAAACTTCCGCCATCGCATAAGGCTGTGTCCTTGACCTGGGAAATCAGGTTACAAAGAGAAAAACACATGCCAAACCGGTTTTTGAAAGATGTAGAAGAGACAAGCGTAAGAGGCAGAAATGGTCCGTATAAATCTTTAGGGCAATGTGAATCTTACAAATCAGATTTCTTCTCTCTGCTCACCCCCCGGGTCACCAGAGAACTGGATATAAAACCCCGCAAATGTTATTTTTGTGTCTGAAGCCGGCAGAGGAACCGTACCGTAAGGATGGCGTGATTCACCCATGCGAGGAGCCGGCCTGGCAGATCATCCATCTTGCTCACCAGATACTGTCAAGGATGGCATGAATTTCCCAAATGATAAACAGATTTCTCTTCAGGTTTTGTGTCCTTTAACCCACAGCAAGGTCAACATCATGGCTGCCTGGCTAATAAACCGAGTGTGGTGCTGGCTGCTGTGGCACCTCCCTGTTTTGTTCTGGGTGCTGGCGGAGGCAGAGCCACCACGAAACTCAGAGGCTGTACAGTTCTTTCTTCCAGCGCGCCTTGCAAGCCAGTGGCGTGGATTTGTGCCATCATGAACCCCCAGGAGAACTAAAGAGGGGCGCTCACTACTGTTACAGGTGTCCCTCTGTGCTCCAGGCTGTGACTACAGACAAAGGCAGTCCCCCTGAGATCAAATCCCTGTCCGAGCCCTGAGAGGTCCAGGCATGTGAAAGTGACACGTGGTGGCTGGTTGCTGGAGGTGGCTTGTATCTGTCTCTCCACTCTCAGTCTGAGTCTAAAATGCAGAAGACCTTTGGGAGGCTGAGGCGGGCAGATCACTTGGAAGACAGGAGTTCGAGACCAGCCTGGCCAACGTGGTGAAACCCCCTCCCTACTAAAAATACAAAAACCAGCCAGGCGTGGTGGCGGGTGCCTGTAATCCCAGCTACTGGGGAGGCAGAGGCAGGAGAATCGCTTGAATGGGGGAGGCGGAGGTTGCAGTGAGCTGAGATCGTGCCATGGCACTCCAGCCTTGGGGACAGAGTGAGACTCTGTCTCTAAATAAATAAATAAATAAATAAAATGTAGAAGACAGCTGGAAGCTGCATGCTCTTCCTGGGAGATAGTTTACTCGCCAACAGACATCCGCATGCACAGTTATGGCTACGGTCTCAGGTCAAAGAAACAGGATTGAGTACATGTTTTTTGCACAGGCATGGAGAGATGCCACAGCAAACAGACGCATTGGAGACACCGTGAATCCACGAGCTCAGAACATCATGTTGGGAAGAAAGTCATTCTTTTCTTTTTCTCTTTTTTGAGTCAGAGTCTCCCTCTGTTGCCCAGGCTGGAGTGCAGTGGCACGATCTCACTGCAACTTCCGCCTCTCGGGTTCAAACGATTCTCCTGCCTCTGCCTCCCGAGTAGCTGGGATTACAGGTTCGTGCCACCAAGCCCAGCTAATTTTTGTATTTTTAGTAGAGACAGGGTTTCACCATGTTGGCCAGGCTGGTCTCCAACTGCTGACCTTAGATGATCTGCCCACCTTGGCCTCCCAAAGTGCTGGGATTACAGGTGTGAGCCACCACGCCTGGCCCTTTTTTTCTTTTTTTAATTATTATTTTTAATTGCATGGAACAGAGCAAAGCCTTGTTGTTTCAGAGAGTATCGTTTTAATCACAGGGCTCCATCTGCTAATGTTTGGAAAGGAGAAGTAATGTTTCTTTTCTATTGACCATATTTTTGTTCTGTTAGGACAGACAGTGAATCCTACAGGAAGCCAACTCTCCCCACTGCACAGAGGGTCCCCTCACCCTCGCCACCCTGACAGGGTGAGCCACTGCACCTGGTCAAATGTATTTGTTTCTATAAAGACCTACAGTCAACATAAATCTTATGACTGAGTGCTATTTCTCCCACAATGCCTGACACATGACAGGGACGCTGGCGACAGACTCAAAAGGCCACATCCTGTATGATGCATTTATCTTTTTTAAAACATTAAACTTTTTTTAAACTTTAAAAAACAGAGACAGGTTTTGCTATGTTACCCAGGTTGGTCCTTAAACTCTTGGCCTCGAGTGATCTTCTCACCCTGGCCTCCAAAAGTGCTGAATTACAGGTGTGAGCCACTGTGCCCGGCCACTTCCCACATTTTACACAGGTAAAATATGGTGCCCTGGCCAGGCGCAGTGGCTCATGCCTGTAATCCCAGCACTTTGGGAGGCTGAGGTGGGCAGATCACCTTAAGTCAGGAGTTCGAGACCAGCCTGGCCAACATGGTGAAACCCCATCTCTACTAAAAATACAAAAATTAGCCAGGCGCGTGCCCAGCTACTCGGGAAGCTGAGACAGGGGAATTGCTTGAACCTGGGAGGTGGCGGTTGCAGTGAGCTGAGATCGTGTCATTGCATTCCAGCCTGGGCAACAGAGTGAGACTCTGTCTCAAAAAAAAAAAAAAAAAAAAAAAGATAACGGTGCCCCGAGACACACAGCCAGGAGCTAGGTGGATGGGCCATATTCTAAACAGCCCCTGTACAGCTGGTGGCACCTGCACCCTGTGCCCAAGTGTGCGTTAGTGACAGAGTGACTGTGCCTGCCTTCCCAGGCACAGTTTTTCTACAACCCACATATCGACATGCGTGAATCTCGAAGACTTAACGATGAGTCACAAAAAGCTGATCCACTCATAGGATTGTGGAAGGGAACCAAAACACATTTCATACCAGGCGTGAATGGAGCAGCGAGCTGAGGGCGTCTGCATGTGGCTTCATTCAATTCTCCCAATGGCCCCTGGGGTGGAAATTTACACCCTACATCCCAGGTGAGAAAACAGAGGCTCAGACAGGCAACGTGACTTGGTTAAAGTCACACAGATGGTGCAAGGATCAGGAGGGGAAAACCTCGACCTTCCTACCCATCCTGCTATCTGCCAACACCACGTGATTCTGAATTGCAGCCTACCGTCATTCCTGCGTCATTTCACTCTCATTTTAATTTTTTTTGAGACGGGGTCTTGCTCTGTTGCTCCAGCTGGAATGCAGTGGTGTGATCATGGTTCACTGCAGTCTCGACCTCCTGGGCTTCAGAGACCCTCCCACTTTAGCCTCCTTGCCAATGTATGACCCAAAGTAGCTGGGAGCACAGGTGTGTGCCACCACGCCTGGCTAATTTTTGTATATTTTGTAGAGAGATGGGGTCTTGCTATGTTGCCCAGACTGGTCTCGAACTCCTGGGCTCCAGCGAACCTCCCACCTCTGCCTCCCAAAGTGCTGGGATTACAGGCATGAGTCACTGCATCCAGCCTACTCACACATTTTTAAAGCACCTACTCTGTGTCTTGGGGATAAGGGAGAAATCAGACAAAAACCTCGCTTCCAAGGACCCTGCAGCCTGCAGGACCAGGACAGTTGAAAATGGGTAATTTGCATATTTTAAAAGCCCCACTGCACAGTACCATCCATCCAGTTTTGACAGCAATACTAAGGTGTTACATTTAAAAAGTGATCTATGTGAATTAATTTTTTTTTTTTTTTTTTTTTTTTTTAACAAGGCACTGAATCTGGCATAAGAGGAGCTTGGTGAGCAAGCTACAGAAAGCAGAGATAGTGACTCAAGGCCCTCTGAGATACACAAGGCATTCACGAACTATAAAAGGATTATGAAAAATATTATATTCCAAAAACAGCAGGCAAACAACAGCTGCCTTAAGTTTTCAATGGGAGCCAATTGAAAACCCGCACCCGCCGTAATTCTCGGAGATACATCTCTCTGCAGTTCTTCCGATCTACTGTTGAAATTTCCATACCCGGCCCTCTATCTGCAGTAATAAGAACCCAAATTCCATTTAGTGTTCATTTGAGCAGTCAGGATAAAGTCGTTTCTTATTATCTCCCCACTGTGTAAAAAACAGCTTGAAGGTGGGAAGTCAGCAAGCATTTTCACCAAAAAGTAATTATTGTAAGTGACATTTTTACTGCTGGCATGCCATAAGGCGAACTGTGCATTCGGAAGGACAAGTTGCTGAAACAAAATGACAGGGTACTCCGTGACATTCTGACAAGAACCCAAACATTATTTAACTGGCGGCTGGTCTGATGCGCCACTTTTCATTCTGTCCATGGTTTCGGCTTTGAGCCCATGCCAAGCCAGGAAATTCCAATGACTATACAGACAGACCCGTACGGAAGGGCGGGTGGAAGGAGGGAGGAGGTTAGGGGAGACGGGAGAGGGGAGGTGGTCGTGGCCTGGCACATTAAGTGTGAATGAGCAGGGGAGCCGGGCACGGTGGCTCACGCCTGTAATCCCAACATTTGGGAGGCCGAGGTGGGCAGATCGCTTGAGGTCAGGAGTTTGAGGCCAGCCCTGCTAACATGGCAAAACCCTGTCTCTACTAAAAATACAAAAATTAGCCAGGTGTGGTGGCGTATGTCTGTAGTCCCAGCTACTCCATCTCAAAAAAATAAATAAGTAAATAAAATAAAATACAAAATAAAAAAACACAAATAAAAAACATCAAGGGAGCCTGGGAGGAGAGGAAAGGAGAGCCCGAGGGAGGGATGGGCCTGGAGGTGGCGGGGACTGGTGCAAGATACAAGGATGCACGGCAGGCTCTGAGGTGCCCGGTGTGGGCATGCTGGGGCTGGCAGGAGCCCTAGAGGCTCAGAAAGACTCTTCCCAGCCTGTGGGCCTTTCCAGCGACCGGTGCTGACAGCTTCAGAAGACACAACAGGGTGGCCACCAGCCTGGATACTTCCTAGCTAGGTTTAGAGGGACAGATCGTGATGTGGGCACCAGACCTGCTCCGGAACTGACCCTGTGCTCTAAACAGACCACACCTCCTGGTGGTTTACGCCTGGAGTGAGTTTCTCAGCATCAAAGGGGAACAGCAACACTCATTTGGCCTCCTGTTTGTTTTTTGTTTTCAGATGGAGTCTCACTCTGTTGCCCAGGCTGGAGTGTAGTGGTGCAATCTCGGCTAACTGCAACCTCCGCCTCCCGGTTTCAAGCAGTTCTCCTGCCTCAGCCTCCTGAGTAGCTGGGATTACAGGTGTGCGCCACCAGACCCAGCTAATTTTTGTATTTTTAGTAGAGATGGGGTTTCGCCATGTTGGCCAGGCTGGTCTCGAACTCCTGACCTCAAGTGATCTGCCTGCCTCAGCCTCCCAAAGTGCTGGGATTACAGGTGTGAGCCACTGTGCCCGGCCCTGGCCTCCTGTATTTTGGTCATACAGGCTCATATCACAAACATGAGACACCCTTGCATGACCAGCTCCGAAATTTCTGAACACCAAGGCTTTCCTCAACCATGGCAGCGACGCTGGGCTCCTCAGTTCCCAAGCCTTGCCTCTGAATCCAGCAGCAGAAGCTCACAGCCCTGCTGAATCTCCATCGGAACAGTCCTCCATCTCCATTAGACATCGCCCATATAAAAACCTACAGTATTCTTCTTTTGAGTAAGACTGGCATCTTGACTGATTAGCAAGAGCTTGAAACAAAATATGCAGCGACTTTAGCAGATGTCACAGAGACACTCATGAGCTTTCTACACCTCCTTCCTGGGCCACTGGACGTTTCCTTACCACGAAAGAAACAAAAGTAGCCCAACAACATCCTAAGGAATATCAGAGACGTACCCAGCGTGGCCAAACTACAAAATGGCTTTCTTTCCAAGAAGGTGAGCAGCTATGCCTGATGCCGGCGGGGGGCCGACGCGAAGGTCCAATTCCCGAGGGTCCTGGGTTGGCCTTCTGCCCCCTGGGAAGGTCTGTGCCCATACAAGTGGCAGCATCAAGCTTTGGGCACATCCCTTGCCAGCCCCAAACCTATCAAATCACTGTTTTTCAACAGCAGAAAGAACCTGAGAAAGATTCTGTAGGGGGTGTGGGGGAGGAGGTGGAGAAGGGTTGGAGTGGGAGGGAAGATGCCTCAGAGGAACTAGAGGGGATGGGTGGTAGCTCTGCCCCACTCCAGGAAAGATCAATGTCCCCCCCACCCCGACCAATGGGTGCCAGTTTCTTCTATAAAATGGAACAGCAATGATTTTCTTTCTCTCTCTCTCTCACACACACACACACCCTCTGCAGGGACTAAAGAAAGAATAGGATAAGATGAACTCAAAGTCTCTGGTACCTAGTAGGTGCTGGGGTGTGTCTGTGTGACAACTATATAGCCATTGTGTGTGTGTGTGTGTGTGTGTGTGTGTGTGTGTTTTGAGGCAGGGTCTTGATCTGTTGTCCAGGTTGGAGTGTAATGGTGCAATCTTGGCTCACTGCAGCCTCTGCCTCCTGGGCTCAAGTGATCTTCCCACCCCTGCCTCCTGAGTAGCTGGAACGACAGGCGTGCACCACCATGCCTGGTTATTTTTAATTTTTTGTGGAGATGGGGGGCCTCACTATGTCGCCCAAGCTGGTCTTGAACTCCTGGACTCTAGTGATCTTCCCGCCTCAGACTCCCAAAGTGCTAGAATTATGGGCCTGAGCCACCGTGCCTGGCCAACAATATATGTTTTTAGGTTTGCCCGAGAAACTCTTATAATGACATGGGAGCCAAAATTCTTTCTCTCTTGATTTTTTTCTTGAGACATGGTCTCACCCTGTTGCCCAGGCTGGAGTGCAGTGGCGTAATCACGGCTCACTGCAGCATCGACCTCCTGGGCTCAAGCAATCCCTCTGCCCCAGCCTCCTGAGCAGCTGGGACTACAAGCACATACCACCATTCCAGCTAATTTACTATAATTATTATTTGTCGAGATAGGGTCTCACTATGTTGCCCAGGCTGCTCTTGAACTCCTGGGCTCAAGTGATTCTCCTGCCTCGGCCTCCCAAAGTGCTGGGATTACAGGCATGAGCCACCATATCTGGCCCCAAAGAAAACCTGTTTCAATTAGAGCAAGGTTGTTTAACTTGTGTGATTTGTATTTTACCTCCCCAAACCTGACTTCTAATTTACTTGAAATGGGACCTGTGCTTTCCACAATGGGGAAACCCTCCATGTGCCAGGTGTGGGGGTACAGCCGTGAGCAAGGCAGACCCTGCGCCCCCACATCTTGTAACCAAAGCGGGAGGCCGAAGTCACTAAGCAGGTCACTCAAACAAAGAGTCTGGGACGAGGGTGTTTCTGGGGAGAGCAGTGTCAGGGCAGGGTCTGGAGGTGCAGCAGTGCAGGCAACATGGTCCTGGCCACAGCACAGGGGTGTGACAGGTCCCTGCTGCCAAGCGAGCGAGAAGTTGCTCTGAGAAGTCAACCATGAGCTCCTCTAACTAGAGGAGACACCATCGTGTCCATCCAGAGCCTTTCTCCCTCTAGACACCATCATGTCCATCCAGAGCCTCTCTCCCTCTAGACACCATCGTGTCCATCCAGAGCCTCCCTCCCTCTAGACACCATCGTGTCCATCCAGAGCCTCCCTCCCTCTAGACACCATCGCGTCCATCCAGAGCCTCCCTCCCTCTAGACACCATCGCGTCCATCCAGAGCCTCCCTCCCTCTAGACACCATCACGTCCATCCAGATCCTCCCTCCCTCTAGACACCATCGCGTCCATCCAGATCCTCCCTCCCTCTAGACACCATCGCGTCCATCCAGAGCCTCCCTCCCTCTAGACACCATCACGTCCATCCAGATCCTCCCTCCCTCTAGACACCATCGCGTCCATCCAGATCCTCCCTCCCTCTAGACACCATCGCGTCCATCCAGAGCCTCCCTCCCTCTAGACACCATCGCGTCCATCCAGATCCTCCCTCCCTCTAGACACCATCGCGTCCATCCAGATCCTCCCTCCCTCTAGACACCATCGCGTCCATCCAGAGCCTCCCTCCCTCTAGACACCATCGCATCCATCCAGAGCCTCCCTCCCTCTAGACACCATCGCATCCATCTGGAGCCTCCCTCCCTCTGGGATGGTTTTCGACTCTCCTCTTTCATCTCCCCGACATGGGAAGGTACGGTGGGGAGAAATGATCTTAGAAATTCTGTGTTGGCCTGAAATGCACGAGGAGGAAGCTGCAGAGGTGATGAGGCCCTGTGGTTGGCGGGAACCTGCGCAGAACCAGAGCTCACCCGCGGGCGGGGAGGGGACCTGCCGGGGATTCGGAGTGGAAAGTCACTTTCCCTCTGGGCTCAGTTGGCTTGTGTATCTTTTATAAGCTCTTAAGGAAATAAGCATATCAAAAGCAGAGCTTAAAGATATTAAAAATTAAAAACCCTGCTTAAATTACAATTCGATTTTGGTAGTGAACTCAGTCTGGCCAGATTGCTGAAGGGACACTGGGTGACACAGATGGCCCTCCTTCAGGGGCACAGGCTCGCCTTGTTCCGGCTTTTCTGCAGATCCATACTGATTTAGAAATGCTGCTTTCAAATTACCTTCAATAACCTTATTACCAAGCCAGCTGTGTGTACGAACACTTATCAATGCGTCCCTGTGCATTAAGACAAAATGTATGTCATACAAACAGTCTAAATATATATTACTAAGATGGGAAAAAACAAAGCCTCTAGTTAAATTGCTTTGCTGTAATCAAAGATTAATCACTGCAAATGTGTGTGTGTGTGTGTGTGAGATAATGTGTGTGTGAGAGAATGTGTGTGTGAGGGAGAGAGAATGTGCGTGTGTGTGGTGGGAGAGTGTGTGTGGGGGTGTGTGTGGGAGAGTGTGTGTGTGGGAGTGTGTGTGGGAGAGTGTGTGTGGGAGAGTGTGTGTGGAAGAGTGTGTGTGTGCAGAAGTGTGTGTGGGACTCTGTGCGTGTGTGTGGAGAGTGCGTGTGGGAGTGTGTGTGTGGGGGAGTGTGTGTGGGGGAGTGTGTGTGGGAGTGTGTGTGTGGGAGTGTGTGTGCGTGTGTGGGGGGTGTGTGTATGTGGGGGGAGACTGTGTGTGCACGCGCACACGCACGCCCTCTTTTTCTCAAGGGTTCAAGTCTGGCTTTGGGCAAACCTACCCATCCCTTACCAAGTCATGCTCTCTGGCCGGTGTGCCCACTGCCATTCTAATAGTGAAATTAATTTTTCCAGATTTCTGAGACTTGGAAGAGCTAAAAAGAGGTCAAGGAGGTCTTTTTTTGTTTGTTTTTTGAGATGGGGTGTTGCTCTGTTGCCCAGGCTGGAGTGCAGTGGCGTGATCTCAGCTCACTGCAACCTCCACCTCCTAGGGTCCAATGATCCTTCCGCCTCAGCCTCCAAAGTAGCTGGGACTATAGACTATAGATTATAGATGCACACCACTACGCCTGGCTAATTTTTGTATTTTTTGTAGAGATGGGGTTTCCCCATGTTGTCCAGGCTGGTCTCAAACTCCCGGCCTCAAGTGATCCTCCCGCCGCAGCCTCCCAAAGTGCTGGGATTATAGGCGTGAGCCACTGTGCCCAGGCAGGAGGTCTTAAATGTTGTTTTCTTTCCGAGTCTTCCAGGCCTGCAGCCCAGAAATGCTCCTTTCCTGCAGGCACATGGTGGACAGCAGGCTTGGAGGTGCCCATCTGTGTGGAGGATGCTGCGTCTGCCCCGAGAGCAGCCTGTCCTCCTCCCTCCATGATGCTGCCTGTTGGCCCAGTGTGCGGGTAATGTCTGGGCTGCAATGGGATATTCCTCAGAGAATCCATGGCTGATCATGGCCCGTGGAACACGCCGGTGTGGTGGGGTGCCTCCTGTCTTCCACTCAATGCCCAGGTGAGTGAACTCACTTGGCCCTACAAAGACTCGGGCAGAACCAAGTTGAGATTTTCGTCTTCCATGATGGTATTAGAAAAACCATTAAGATACATTATTTTACACGTCCTCCTAATCTCTCCATACTGCTTTACTTAATTTGTGATGAAATTGTTGAGAAAGGGTACTTAATGTAGGACAGTCAGTAAAAGTAATTTATCATCTTCCCACTTCGGTGCTCACGTTATCAGCGAACTCATTTCTGCATTCATCATGCAATCAGCCTATTATTTGCATATTAATCAGGCAGTGGACCGTGAAAGAGCGGCATCCCAGCCAAATGCTGCACTATCTCAGGAGAAACACTCAGTAATTATCATACATCAGTGTTATGATGTGATAATTGATTATAACATCTTTCTGCTGCCCCTGGGGAGTCCCTGCACTAACCCAGCTCCAGGCACTCTGGACAGATTTTTCTTTGCTTGCAAAAAAAAAAAAAAAAAAAAAAAAAAAAAAGTTGGAGTAACCATTGCCATGCTCTTAGAATGCTATTTCTGGGGAGCATTGACTGTCTTTTCCACATTCACGAGGTGTTTTTAAGCCACATGGAACAAAATTGACTTTAACTCTGGAATGAGGCCTGATGGCGAGGAAGGAGTGTCCCTCTGGGGCCCGGGTGTCCTCTCTCCTCAGCCTCCTGGGTTCAGAGGTGCTGCTAAGGCATCCATAAAAGTTTCCTTATCAAATAGAATGTTTCAACTACCGCCTAATTGCAAAGCTGGTATAAAGGCAGTTTGACTGCTTTATTTAGGTGCCAAATGACAGACTAATTTTGGCCCTCGAGGAAAGGACAGACCCAACATCTGCCAATTCAGACTCGGGCTATATTTAGGAATCCGGTTCCAAAGGGAAGAAGTAAACACAAAATCTAGAGGAGGCCCCGATGGAAGCCTCCTGCCTGGCTCCCATTCTATCCAGGGCAATGCCATTAAGAAACTCCCCTCCTTATCCTCACCGGGAGCGGGGCAGGTCCCTCGGGCCAGTCCGCATGGGGCTGGGGCCTGGGTGTCGGCATGGCTCCGGGGGGCCGTGACAGCTGAAAGGCAGGGCTGCCCTGTAGCAGGCAGAGGACCCTAAATTCACTGAATTTAGACCAGAAGAGGTTTCAAAGGAGCATGGACACTCCATGCAGCCTAGGCCAGGTGGATTACACATTTTCCAACAGCCAAACCTAGTAAATGTGGCTTCCATGCTGTCACTGATTTGCTGATTCAACTCCTGGGCTCAGGCAATCCTCCTGCCTCAGCCTCCTGAGTAGCTGGGACTACAGGCGCACACCACCATGCTCGGCTAAATTTTAAATTTTCTGTAGAGATGGGGTCTTGCTATGTTGCTCAGGCTGGTCTCAAATTCCTAGACTCAAGCGATCCTTGCGTCTTAGCCTCCCAAAGTGTTGGGATTACAGGCATCAGCCACCACGCCTGGCCACCACCTTCTTCTTGATTGGGGCAAATCACCTTTTATCTCTGAGCCTTGGTTTACTCCATCCGTAAGAGAAGGGAACCATTTCCACTTATTATTATTATTATTATTTTTGAGATGAAGTTTTGCTCTTGTTGCCCAGGCTGGAGTGCAGTGGCGTGATCTCGCCTCAGTGCAACCACCTCTGGGTTCGAGTTATTCTCCTGCCTCAGCCTCCCGAGTAGCTGGGAATACAGGCATCCGCCACCACACCCAGCTAATTTTTTTGTATTTTTAGTAGCAACAGGGTTTTGCCATGTTGGCCAGGCCGGTCTTGAACTCCTGACCTCAGGTGATCCACCCGCCTTGGCCTCCCAAAGTGCTGGGATTACAGGTGTGAGCCACTGAGCCCGGCCTCACTTATTGATTAAGGATTAAGGACATCAGCTCTGTGAGTGGCACAGAGACCACACCAGCATGTGGACTCCCTTGTTTTATTCCCACCCCCCTTTCTGCAATCACCTGAGGGTTTCTAGGCATTTAAGCTTCTTCATTCCTTCCCTAGAATTCAACCACTGAAAACTGAAGTCCTCATTTGCTCCTATGACCTACTTTTGCCTCTTGTACTGAATGCCCGATGTGCTGTAAATTCTGTTTTCTATGGAAAGCCTGAAGGGGAGAGAACGGGATGTGTCTACAAGCCGGACTGGGCCTGTCGGGCCTTTTCAGAAGGGGAAACCAGGGAGCACCAGAATGGAGGGTCCAGGGAAAGCGACGGGAAGAACGAGAGTTATGTGACCCCTCAGCCTCGCCGGCTGTGTCTAGCCTAGTTGGCCTGGTTCCATACTAGCTTGGCCCCAAATGGCCTAAGCAATGACCTAGGCCCTATAGTCTTACTCTGGAAGCTCAAGGTTTTGTGTCCACTTTAAGGAATTGGTCAATGAACAGGCAACTTCCAAGGATGGAATAGCATTTTGTAGAAGTCGAGACTTTGGAAAGGCACATATAGATCACCTCTCACAGGACTGCGGCACCAGGAGCACCCTGCACCATCTGCAAGGGACAATCTCCACCAAAGGAGGTGGGAAGATGCGACTAGATTCTGTTTTAAAAGCAGACATCTGGCCGGGCGTGGTGGTGCACACCTGTAACCCCAGCACTTTGGGAGGCCAAGATGGGTGGATCACCAGAGGTCAGGAGTTCGAGGCCAGCCTGAGCAACATGGTGAAACCCTGTCTCTACTAAATACAAAAAATTAGTCAGGTGTGGTGGTGCACACCTGTGATCCCAGCTACTTGGAGGCTGAGGCAGGAGAACTGCTTGAACTCGGAAGGCGGAGGCTGCAGTGAGCCGAGATTGTGCCACTGCACTCCAGCCTGGGTGACAGAGCGAGACTCCCTCTCACACATGTACACACAAAAAGGGAAAATCCTCCATGTGCTGATGGAGGAAGGTCTCCACAGTGTGTTACTAAGTGAGAAAAGCAAGGCACATGGCCTTTTTGAGGCCTGCACGCCCCCCATCTATGTGGAATAAATATTTAGGTGCATGACTGTCCTGAAGGACACATGACAAACTGGGGATGGTGGTGGGTTGGGGTGTGGGGGTGGGGGTGGTGTGTGACAGGAAGATGAGGGAGGGATGGTGACTGATTTCTTAAAAAGATTGTAAGTTTGAATGCTTGCATTTTGTAACTATGGTGCATTTTACTTCTTGGAAAAAATCCTGCAAATCATAATAAAAACAAAAAAGTCAAATAAATCGGTGACTCTGGGCTATGACTTCCCTCTCTTTGGGTGAGGCACAGGGACAAATTCTGCTCTAGGAACAGAGACTTTGGGGGGCCGAGTTCTGGCAAAGCAGCCTTCCCCAAGGGTGTGTGACGGGTGGTGCTGGGAGGTGGGACTGCAGGGTGCTGGGGCGGTGCTGGCAGCCTGCATAGGCTGCCTTGCTCACTTGATGACAGTGACGTTTGTTGCTTTGAAACAAAACCTAAAGTGGGCTGTGGTACTCAGCACTGGCTGCCCCTGACATCTGTGCAGGATCTGTGTGTGCAGGGTCCCCCAGGCAGGGCTGTCCTAGGAACAAAAGACCCTCCAAACACCCATGTTCTCCTGCATAAATGTCACAGGGTGCTGGTTCCAGCAACATGTGGCCAGCCCCCATCTTGAATCCCACAAGCATCTGGAGGCGCTTGGGGAACTGAACAAGCAGGTCACGCACAGTGACAAAGGGGCTTTCCAGCAAGGTCCCTGAGTGATCCCTACACATCACACATCAAGGAACTTTTGAAAAGCGCATGTGCCCTTCCTCCTGTGGCTCTCGGGGCGGCCCCCCAGCCTCATCTCATCAGCCGGGACTTCCCGTGCTGCTCCCGCGCGGCCTGCCTCACCTGCCTCTGGAAGGGTTCACAGTGGCACAGCCAGTCCCTTTGCATCTTAGCTCAGCCGAGATCAGGTTGAGTGTTTTTTTTTTTTTTTTTTTAGATGGAGTTTCGCTCTTGTCACCCTGCTGGAGTGCAATAGTGCAATCTCGGCCCACTGCAACCTGGGTCTCTCGGGTTCAAGCAATTCTCCTGCCTCAGCCTCCCAAGTAGCTGGATTACAGGTGTGCACCACCACGCCTGGCTAATTTTTGTATTTTTACTAGAGACGGGGTTTCCCCATGTTGGCCAGGCTGGTCTCGAACTCCTGACGTCAGGTGATGCACCCGCCTCGGCCTCTCAAAGTGCTGGGATTACAGGTGTGAGCCACTGCGCCCAGCCGAAAAGCTGATTCTTTAATGTCTCCAATTGAAGAGGTATTCTTTTTTTGCAGGCGGAGAGGGTCTCGCTTTGTCACCCAGGCTGCAGTGCAGTGATGCTATCATTGCTCACTGCAGCCTCCACCTCCTGGGTTCAAGTGATATTCTTGCCTCAGCCTCCTGAGTAGCAGGGATCACAGGTGCAAGCCACCATGCCTGACTTATTTTTATATTTTTAGTAGAGACCGAGTTTCACCATGTTGGCTAGGCTGGTCTCAAACTTCTGACCTCAAGTGATCTACCCACCTCGGCCTCCCAAAGGGCTGGGATTACAGGTGTGAGCCACCGCGCCTGGCCCCTGCCTGCTTTAGACAGTGCCGTGGAATGCCCAGGGGTGCAATCAGCCTCTCCTGTCCCTATGAACATGCTATCCACATGCCCCGACACTGACTGTTAGCCATGAACGTGGGAGAGCCGACTGACTGCTTATCAAGGACACTGCTTTAGAATCTTACTGCAGAGTTCAAAGCTCACGAGCCCTGGACACGTGTTCCTGGCTGTCTGGTGGGAACCAGCTAAGAGCCATGACCATGATACGCACGCACATTCAAAAGGAACGTGGACCTGTCCGCGATAGGGGCTGCAGCCAAGGGGAATCTCCTGGCTGTACAAGGTCATGGACAGCCCACGGCCCCGTGGGCTTCACGTCAAAGAGGGGCACACATTGGACCACCCACATTAGAGACAGACCATAGCAGCTGTCTTCTCAAAGAGGCAACTGATACTCTGTTGGCTGACTGGGAACAGCAACAGGCAGCAGAGAAGGCTTGGAACCCATCATTCCTAACACGCCAGGAAAGAGCTGGATATTTCACGATTCAGCCAAGGGCAGGGGACCATCCTTCCACCTGGATAGCCATAATACACCTGAAGCCAGTGTGAATGCAGACGTAACAGCTTGTTAGCCACAGCAATGAAACGCTCCCACATTAAAAAGTTACAAAGTGGCCGGGTAGGGTGGCTCACATCGGTAATCCCAGCACTTTGGGAGGCCAGGAGTTTGAGACCAGCCCTGGCAACAGAGACCAGGTTACTTGGGTATTTGGAAATAAAGAATAAAAAAGGCCGGGTGTGGTGACTTACACCTGTAATCCTAGCACTTTGGGAGGCCAAGGTGGGAGGATCACCCGAGGTCAGGAGTTGGAGACTAGCCTGGCCAACATGGTGAAACCCCATTTCTACTAAAAATACAAAAATTACCCGGGTGTGGTGGCAGGCACCTGTAATCCCAGCTACTTGGGAGGCTGAGGAAGGAGAATTACTTGAACCCCGGAGGTGTAGGTTGCAGTGAGTCGAGATCGCGCCACTGCACTCCAGCCCAGGTGACAGAGCGAGACTCTATCTCAAAAAACAAAAACAAAAACAAACAAACAAAAAAGAATAAAAAAGAGAGACCCACTTCTACAAAAAATAAAAAAATTAGCTGAGTGTGGTGGAAAGTGTCTATAAGTCCCAGCTACTCAGGAGGCTGAGGAGAGAGGATTGTTTGAGCCTGAGAGATGGAGGCTGTATTGAGCTGTGATTGTGTCACTGCACTCCAGCCTGGGCAACAGAGTGAGTCCCCGTCTATCTATAAAAAATAAATAAAATAAATAGAATAAGATACAATAAATTGCTAAATGACAAGAAGGCCACACTCTGAGCAAACAAGCCTTAATGAGCCCCTACCTTCTCCTCTATGAACATTTGGTATGGTTAAGTAGTGTGAGGTCCAGAAATGAGGGATGAAGCCTGGAATGACTGACAGACAAAAGGGGCTTGCAGAATCAGTCCCCAAGGACCACCTGCAACTCCATCTTGAAATGAAGTTTTCCAAATGAGATCAAAGATGACCCTGGTTATAACTACACCCCCCTTTATATCCCAAGGTGCTGGGCATTTTGCAAGAAGCAAACAAAAAAAAATATTTGTAGAAAGTTAAGACGTACCAGGAAATCTATGAACAGGTAACTGATCTGAAGATTTGTCTCTTAAAAATCCTTTTTCTTAAAAAAAAGTTACTCATGACTGGCATGGAACCTACCGCTCACCTTACGCCTTTTCAAGGCCTCAACAGTGTCTAAGAAAAAGTGGTGGGTCACTAGTGACGCTGCTGCTTAAAAATGGCATCAAATTTCCTTAATGCCCAAGCCCGTCACCCCCATGCTCGGATTCTTAGAGGAACATTCAGAACCAGTTGTATCCACCAAGAGGAAAAAGTGATGATGTGAATGAAATGTCAGTTTCTCTCTCCTTTTTGGCAAATTGGCGTCTAAGTCATTAAGGAAAATGGAAGGACAGACAGGGCAACAGAGCCCGGCAGGAAAAGGCTGACGGGAGCTCTCAGTGAGGAAAAGAAAATAGACTCCTGGGCCAGCAGCTTGCTGTTCAGATGGGCGAGGCCACTCTAGCGCAGGGCACCTGATCACCATGGTAACAGAGCACAGAGCCATCCGCCTCCACGGACTCCACTGTAAGCCCGATTCCCTTACTGCAGGACTGTGGCTGGCTGAGCAAGTTGTCCAAAGTCCCTGCCTACCTGGGAAGGAAAACCAACCGCCAGTCCATCTTCGAGACCCAGAGTCTCAAGCACTGAGCATTTCTCACTGACATTCAGGAAGAAGCCAAGCCGGGCTTGCAATGACCTTCCTGCAGACATTGGTTCTACCACGGCGAGCTACTTGAGGCAGGCAATGGAGGGAGCATCTTCTGGGTCTGGGGGCCTCTTGAAAGGATTCTGGGGTAGCCATGGGAAGAACAGGGAATCGGAATCCTGTAGCAATCTTAGGACAGAGGCTCGCTCTCCTGCTTCAGGGGCAGCAATGCTGGAAGCTTCCACAGAGACACTGTCAAGGAAGATTCTAGTCTCTCATGTCACTAATCCCAAGGATTTACTAAAAACCACTGTTAGCAACTCTATTTTCCTAAATTAAATTCCATATACTAGGTGGGGCATGGTGGCTCATGCCTATAATCCCAGCACTTTAGGAAGCTAAGGCGGGTGGATCACCTGAGGTTGGGAGTTCAAGACCAACCTGGCCAACAGGGCGAAACCCCATCTCTACTAAAAATACAACTAGCTGGGTGTGCTGGCGCATGCCTGTAGTTTCAGCTACTTGGGAGGCTGAGGCAGGAAAATCGCCTGAACCCAGGAGGCGGAGGTTGCAGTGAGCTGAGCTTGTGCCACTGCACTCCAGCCTAGGCGACAGAGTGAGACTCCATCACACAGACACACACACACACACACTCCATATACTGTGAACATAGCTTTTTTTCTTTTCTCTTTTTTTTTTTTTTGAGACAGGGTCTCCGTCTGTCACCCAGCTTGGAGTGCAGTGGCGTGATCTTGGCTTACTGCAGCCTCGACCTCCCAGGCTCAAGCAATCCTCCCGCCTCAGTCCCCCAAGTAGCTGGAACTACAGGTGCATGCCATCACACCTGGCTAATTTTTGCATTTTTTGTAGAGATGGGGTTTCACCATGTTGCCCAGGCTGGTCTCGAACTCCTAAGTTCAGGTGATCTGTCTGCCTTGGCTTCCCAAAGTGGTTGGATTATAGATGTGAGCCTCTGTGTGAAACTCCCTTGAAAAGTAACCTCTGATAGTAAAGATTCAGACGAGGAAAACCATATGATAATCTCTTTTCTTTCTGGCAAAGCCCTCCTAGTCTTCCTGGTCCAGAGAAATATTTTCACTTGGCCATCATTATGCTATACAATTTTTTAAAATTTTCCTGGCCAGGTGCAGTGGCTCACACCTGTAATCCCAGCACTTTGGGAGGCCAAGGTGGGGGGATCACCTGAGATCAGGAGTTCGAGACCAGCCTGGCCAACATGTTGAAACTCTGTCACTACTGAAACTACAAAAATTAGCCGGGCGTGGTGATGGGTACCTGTATTCCCAGCTACTCAGGAGGCTGAGGCAGGAGAATCACTTGAACCCAGGGGGGTGGAGGTTACAGTGAGCTGAGATTGTGCCACTGCACTCCAGCCTGGGTGACAGAGCGAGACTCTGTCTCAAAAAAAAAAAAAATATTTTTTCCTGCAAATAAGAAATCTTTTCCCATTTTTCTCCCTAGTCACTATGATTTTTGCTTCTGCTGGTGGCTTTCCTATGACTTCAAGGTTTTGGGTAAGTGATTTGTGCTCAACCTCCCCTCTTGCTGGAATGACATGGAAGGGGGGCGGGGGAGACACACCCATCTGCTGCCTCTTCACAAAAACCACTGGCAACTTCTACACTCTGTTCCGTTTCATCTAGGAGCTCATCGCCTTTTTCTCTCTCCTGCTTCCAATCTGCGAGATTGCCCAGGAGTCTTAACTAACTTTATTCTATAAAGTCAATTGATATTTTACAAATATCATTTACATTCCTCTTAGGAGCCTAGTGTGTTTTTCCTAGGTTTGAAATGTGACTGTTGTACAAATGTTCCAGCACAGTGGCGATGATCCGTTACAATACAAAGTAAAACGTCATTCTTCAAGGATTTGTTCCGTCACGTAGAAGTTGCTTCTGGCATCGATCATTAGCAGGCCTGGCACCAGGGGAGACTTCCTGTTTTATGTAGGACGAGGGTTTTTTTTGTTTTTGAGATGGAGTCTCGCTCTGTTGCCCAGGTTAGAGTGCAGTGGTACGATCTCAGCTCACTGCAACCTCCGCCTCCCGGGTTCAAGCAATTCTCCTGCCTCAGCCTCCTGACTAGCTGGGATTACAGGCTCCCACCACCACACTCAGCTAATTTTTTTGTATTTTTAGTAGAGACGGGGTTTCACCACGTTGGCCAGGCTGGTCTTAAACTCCTGACCTCAGGTGATGCACCCGCCTCGGCCTCCCAAAGTGTTGGGATTACAGGCGTGAGCCACCGCACCTGGTGTAACAAGGGGTTTTGATCTAGAATACATTAGTCACTTTCTGCCAAGTTCAGTCCTGCCTCAATGGACTCAAATACTCTCGTGAGTTTAAAGAAGGCCAACTTCCCGTTAGAGCAGGGGGTCAAGGCTAACTTTCCAAGCAGACGTCCGTAAAACTCCAGCACAAACAGCTATGTCCATTATTTCCCCTGAAGTATTCTGAACTCGAGCCAGTGCTGGATTAGTTCTTGGTACTTTCTAATTAAATTGGCCAAGCCAGAATGAGTGATCCCTTCTTCCAATGGGCACCCGCTCCACCTAGATGTCCAGCCAAGAAGACCCACGGCGTGGGTGAGATGCAGCCTCCCGACCCCCACGTTGGTCAGAGTCAAATCAGAACACGGAAAACATGCAGAACTCTCAACCGGAGACTTGGATGCCACCGAGGTGCCCCGGCTGCATCTGTATGAGGGTTTGGGCTCTTGTAGAAGCAGCAGCCACTGCCCCACAGCTGTTCCCCGCGCTACACATGTTCCCCCTCGTGGAGCTTGCGGCAAGCTGGCGGGCTTCGTGCTCCTGTTAGCTTTGTTTGTGTTTTCAACGAATCAATGGGATATGGAGACGAATCAACATGTTTAGAAAAATACAGAAAGGGAAAAAGAGGACCAGCTCACAGTGCTGGCTGTTCCTAAAAGCTGGCTGTGAAAAGCTCAGCTCCAAGTGTGGGATCGGCGCACGAGAAGGGAGGCGGTGGGGCGCAGAAGAGAGCCTGGGAGCCGTGGCCATGGGTCAGCCTCGGTGGGCTGTGTCCAGGCACCGTGTAGCAAAGAGAACAAGTGTGGTTGGAGACCTCGAGGCTGTGAAATGCAGACAGGAAGGAGCCCGAGTTTCTCAGCCTGCAGCCACCACTCTCCGCCACCACCTGCTCCCAGGCTCAGATCTCAGTCCCCAGCTCTCCATCCGTTCACACCTGAGCTGTCTTCAGGGGCTTCCTGGCCATTTCCTTTCTGCTACCCTACCTTTCCCACTGCTCAAGCTCAAAGCTCCCCATTTTCTTGCTCAGAGGCTGCCTGGATGTCTTCCGGTTAGACAAGAAGTCCCCCGACATGACCCCACCAGGAGAGGGACGTGTGCCCGTGCTTTATCCCTTCCTATCAGACGGTAAGCCCCCTGAGTGGGGAATCTGTCTCCGACTTAGACCCCAGCCCTGAACACAAGGCTCTGGGCCGACAAAGGATGACAGTGGGTGTGCAAATCTTGGCAGAGTCCCTCCATGCACTGTCAGCTCGCTCTCCATTAGAAACTGACACAGAGAGGGACCCCGTTTGCAGATAGGATGCCATATTTCAGCTCCCCAAATCCAGAATGTGCGGTCCCTCGGAGTCTCGCCGGGACAGACCAGAGCACGGGACAACAGAAAAGGCAGTGAGACATTTCATGCAAAAGCAACAGAAACTGGCTGCTTACCTGAGCTCACACAGCCCTGCTGCAGCGGGTCCTGGAGCGATGTCACAGAGTGGAGGACTAAAGTAGAAAAAGGTTATAATTAAAGGAAGGAACGCGGCCCAGGGCTTAAAGCTTCCTAACTGAATGTGGCAAGGCCCGGGGAGGCTTCCCATTCCTCCTGGGGAGGGGCGGGCATGGGGACCCACGGGCCGGGGAGGCGCTGCTGTTGCAAGGCCAGGCCCCCGGGCCGGGAGCAGGTGAAAGGTTTCGCCTGTGACATCTTCCACTTTCGTACCTTTGGCTGACTTTCTTTCTTGACTCCCTGATTCAGCTACTTGACTTTTACCTGTATTTATGTATAAACAGCATTTTTTAAATTGGTAACTCATTTTCTGCTGCTTATAAAATTAGACAGGCATGATCTCTCCTAAACACTGAAGTCAGTCCCACGGCAGCAGGTTGTGGAGGAAGGGGACGGTTCTGTACCCCAGCACCAGCCCACGGTGGGGAGTGTGGTTGGCCACCTCCTGGGGCGGAGTTCCCTCCTCCCTCTCTGCATAGCCCAGGTGGGGCTGCTGTGACCAGGTCCTTGCTATGGGGGGGCAGCCCCTCTCCTGTGGCAGGACCCCCATTACCTGGCCCTTGCTGCTGGCCCTGGACGGGTAGAACACCCTGGCCTAGCTCGCCGTTCAGCCAGAGCTGCATCCGGATGAAGGGTTCTCGGCCTTTCTGCGTCAGCTTGCTCCACGGCTTCGGTCGGGACAGCATGTCGCTGACGCTGCCCTGGGACAGGCCCAGCACCTGGAGTGGCACCGAACACACACGGCCATCAGTGCCTGGCTATTAGCATGACGCCACAGATGCTGCTGCAATGCACACCCACCACGCAGAGGGCACGTCTAGGGCTGACTTCTGAGCACAGAACCACGGCCTGGTGGCGGTGACAGCTTGTGGGCAGGGAATACGCATTTAAAGATCAATGGTGGCTGAGACCCCGGCACAGGGGGACTTTCGGGTGAGCCATGGTTACAGCCACAGCTCTCAGCTCCCAGGGAGGGAAGAGGGTCTCATCCCAGGGTCTTGATCCTGCCAAGATGGCAGGGCTGTCACCGTGACACCCTGCGGAGGAGGTGTGTACAAGCACCTTGCTCTTCACTTGGTGGCACCGGGAAAGGCTAAGGTTCCAGGGACGAGATCCCTCCAGAGGTGGGGCAGTGGGTGCCGGTGGACCTGGGGAAGCTGGTGTCCTCTGCAAACGCTGAGCCAGGCCAGCATTTAGAAAGGTCTGCTTGTTCTGACCACATCCTGATCAAAGGTGGGGGCCCAGAGGTGAGCTGGTTGGACCTGGGGAGCCGGCCTGGGAGTGACATTCCGCCGCAGATGATTGCCGAGTTGCGTGTACACACCCGAGTTTTCTGACGCTCCCATATGGCCATACATATGTATAGGCACAAACACCCCCCACAGGACACAGATGCCGCCCTGGGATATTTAGGGGCTGCATCCGATCACTCTTTTGAAAAGTTCTCAAGTTCCAGAATAAAACTGCACTCACGGGCCAAACAAGTTCAATGCTATTAAGTCTCTGCTAAATTTAAGGCATGAGCACGAATGTCTATTTCAATGTTCTCAAATGGTATTTTTACAACACTGAACTAGAAATCTCAAGGGACTTGAAATACTCATCCTCATTTCTAGTCGCCCCCCTTCACCTTTTGCAAAATCAGGGCAAAGTTCGCCATCGGACACCACCGGGATTCACAGCACAGCATACGGCAAACACTGAGTGGAAGGCGGGGCGGGGAGTGCGGAGACGGTGCCACGCAGGGACCCTGGCTTGGCAGGGGAGGGGGTGGGATTTGTCCCCTGCTGATCCAGCCACGTGCTCCCTCAGGAAGGTGCCTTTTAGGGGAGAGGGGTGCTTCTCCTTCTATTCAGCACTCCGTTATTTAATCTAAAATGGTAGGGGGTTGGGAGGCCAAGGCGGGCAGATCACTTGAGGTCAGGAGACCAGCCTGGCCAACATGGTGAAACCCTGACTCGACTAAAAATAGAAAAATTAGCTGGGTGTGGTGGTGGGCACTCGTAATCCCAGCTACTCGGGAGGCTGAAGCAGGAGAATTGCTTGAATCCAGGAGGCGGAGGCTGCAGTGAGCCGAGATAGCGTCACTGCACTCTAGCAAGGACGACAGAGTGAGACGCCATCTCAAAAAATAAATAAATAAAATGATACTAGGACATGATGTTTATTTTAGATTTGGCAGGCACGGTTAACCCTCATTCTCCTGAATCTCAGTGACCAGGAAAGTGCCAAGAACAGAAAGGCCTAGAAGCTCGTCCATGCAAGATTACACTTTCCTGAGCCAGGGAAGGATGATAGGGAAACACGGGCTGCCCTGCTTGGGCCATCCCCAAGCTGTGTGTCCCCGGGCAGGTTGCTTGACCTCTCTGACTGAACAATATCCAAGAGTTACACAGAAAGGAACAATAATGCTCTCTGCAGCTTTTTCTAGTAAGTCCCTTTTGGCTCTCTGCGTACTGGTGGTCCCTCTGTGTGATCAGATCGGATTTTTTTTGGCCAAAGAAGCCTGCAGGGGTGCCTCTCAGCTCCCCTTGGCAGCAAAAGCTGGATGTGGACTCCGCTGCCAGTCAGCTTGGGGCAAGTAGTTAACGTCCCCAAGCCTTGGTGTCCTTCCCTGTCAATTGGGGATTTTACCATCCACTTCCCAGCGCAACTGAGAGGTCGAAAGGGCAGCATGCAGGTGAAAGGCTGAGCCTAGAACCTGGCTGCAGTCGGGGCTCGGCAAATGGGATCGGGGCTGCAATGTTCACCAGCCGCACCTTGGAAGTCTGGGAGCAGAGGATGCCTTACGCTCTGCTCTTGGGTGAATTGAAATGGGTGAGGGTCACAGGCTGCGGGATAGATACTTGGTCCTCAGCAAGGAGAAGAGACGGGAGAACCAAAGCCCCCAGAGCAGATCCCTTACCTTCTCCCCGAAGATTCTCTGGCAGATGCCATTCTTGGCCAGCTTCTCCTTAACCTGCCGGGTGAGCTCGATGGTGTCCACCTCCTGGTACATGTAGACCTCGTACTGCTCGGGGGTCAGCGGGGGGACTGAGGGCTTGGTGGGCTTGGACATGGGCACGATCGGGGAGGATGGCAGGGGGCTGTTCTGTGGTGTCTCGCTGCGGCTGGCCCCGGTCAGACTCAGCTCTGAGCTCTGGGAGTATGGGGACTCAGCGCTGGGCCACTCCTTCCAGTACTCTGACGACGAGGGTCCCTGGAGCTGACTGCGCTCGGCCCGAGGCTGGCTGCCACCTCCGCTGCCACCGCTGCCCTTCTCTTTCCCACCGCCCGCTTCTTCGGCCTTGGCCTCCTCGGAGGAGGCGGCATTTCTTCTCTCCGGCTGCACCGCGCTCCACCAGTGGTCCTTCCAGGCACCGCTGCGGCCCACCTCATTTTTCACCTGTCTCAGGACCCCTTGTGCACAATCGGCTGCTCCCTGGGGGTCCAGCCCGGGGGCGTCCTGGGCCTCCTTTTTGAGGGCCGGGGGGTTCGGCAGAGCAGAGGCACCGGCCTCAGGAGCTGCGGAGGGCTTCTTCAGGGAGATGGCGAGAGGCGGGTAGCTGGACACGGTGGGCATGGGCGAGGTGGACAGAAGCTTGGGGGTGAGGATGGTGATGTCACTCTGGGACAGTGGTGCCTGCTTTAAGGCAGGGTCGAGGGCAGCCTGCTGGGCCTCCATCTCCCGGCGGGCTTGCTGCAGGATGGAGCGGATGGCGTCATCAGAGTTCCCGCTGCCGGATGCGGAGGAAGGCTGGGCCGGCTCTGCTGCATGGAGAAACAGGGGTGAGAGTGTGGCAGGGCGGCCCCCTTCAGCTGGGGACATGCTTCTCATCCTAACTTGACCTACTGCAAAGTGTGGGTTATTTGGGAGAACCACACTGTGTATTTCCCCAGCATGGCCCCTGTCAGTGAAACATTCAGGCATCTTGTCTCAACCAAGGACCAGGGCCTGACACTACAGCTTGATGACCTGGTGGCCTTTGGTATACACACAGATGTAGAGGGTAATAAAGGGGGTGTCAGTGAAAGTGCTCCCTGACCTGCCCTCCTGGGGCTCCTTTCCCCGAGAATTTTTTTTTTTTTTTTTTTTTTTTTAGCGACAGGATCTTGCTGTTGTCCAGGATGGAGCACAGTGGCACGATCACGGCTCACTGTACCCACCCTCCACCTCCCTGGCTCAAGCAATCCTCCCAGCTCAGCCTCCCAAGTAGCTGGGACCACAGGTGCATGCCACCATGCCTGGCTAGTGTTTTAAGAGACAAGGTCTCTCACTGTGTTGCACAGGCTGGTCTTAAACTCCTGAACTCAAGTCATCCTCCTCCATCAGCTTCCCAAAATGCCAGGATTGCAGGTGTGAGCCACCGCACCTGACCTCTGATAATTTTTATACTTGGTATTCATTTTCCTGTGCTATATTCTGAAATGCAAGTGGTTCTGTCAAAGTTAAGGAGCGTAATTTCTGTGAATAATTACAACTAGGGGCCAGGCGCGGTGGCTCACACCTGTAATCCCAGCACCGTGGGAGGCCGAGGTGGGAGGATCACTGGAGGTCAGGAGTTCGAGACCAGCCTGGCCGACATGGTGAAACCCCGTCTCTACTAAAAACACAAATATCATGGGCATGGTGGCACATGTCTATAGTCCCAGCTACTCGGGAGACTGAGGCAGGAGAATCGCTTAAACCCGGGAGGCAGAGGTTGCAGTGAGCTGAGATCGTGCCACTGCACTCCAGCACAGGCAACAGAGCGAGACTGCATCTCAAAAAAAAAAGGTAACTATTAGGCAAATACAGATCACACAGATCTGCTTCTCTCTACGTGCCTAAATGCTTGAGAACAGGCATTCATTATTGTTTAAAAAAAAAAAAAAGTTAATTACTGCTGACCAGAGCACTCATGACAATTCTCTTAATTAAGTTTGAAGACAGTGGATGAAGAAATGGAAGCTGTACCAGTTTTCTGCACTTGGAGCTCCCTCTTGGCTTGCTCTAGGATGGACTTGATGGCTTCATCAGAGCCAGTCTCCGAGGCTCGGATCCGGGTGGTGATGTTACCTGTGGGGAGAAGTTGCGCCAATGACATCAAACCCAAACCCCGGACAAAAATCAGCGCTGCGCGAAGACGTCATTCTGATATATAGCCCCGGGTGGGGGCTGGTGACACAAGGAGGCAGATGTGGCCTCCCAGTGGCCTGTGTTTGCTGTGAGTGCAACTTCACAGCGACACCGGGCAGGAGGGATTTCCTGCTCATTTGACCTTACGGTCAATGTTACTCTGCCAGAGCCGGACACCACCCGTGGGTTAGTACCCGGGAGAACCGATCATTTAATCCATATATATAAAAGGCGAGTGATTAAAAGGCAATGTTTCTCATGAGTCACTTAGAAGCAACTGCTGTGGCTTGGGACTGACTCTCCTCGGGGTTAGATGTTTATTGGAGGCTGGGGTCCCACACAGGATAAACGGAAAAGGAGGGCAGAGGGTTTGAGGCTGATTGTCTATCAATCATTCAGAGGCACAGTGTGAAGAAAGGCTTAACTTAAAAAATTGTTTGCACCTATTATCACATAATATCTTTTTAAAATTTACAAACGAGGAAAGGAGCCTGCAGAAATTCCTAAGCGGGGAGGATGGATTCTTTCGGCCACATGGTGATGTTTTGTGCAGGCACACGTGCCAACGAAATGAGGCTACTATGGCCCAGGGGCTGGCCCCAGCTCTTTCGGGAAGCCACCCGGATAGTTTAATTTCTTACTATCTTCCTAAATAGGAACCACTGCATTCAAAACAAGTATACCACCATTTAAAAACAAGTATGCCACCGGGACGATGTGGGATGCGTCCGTTCCATAGGACCTTGAGTGTGTTTCCGAGTTAAAAATACGAGGAAGCAGCAGTATTTAATTTGACGGGGTCACCTGACTTTTCTCAGAGCAACCGCTGTTATTTTTTCAACTGCGTCTGAGAAAAACAGGGAACCGGGTAATTAGGATCTGAAGTGGGCTGGGATTCAGACTCGGGGGGCTTAGCTTAGCAACGCCTCTTCTCACCCCCGCCTGCGCTTGGGAGAGGGCAGGCAGCTCGGGAGGAAGGGGCTGGGTGTGCTTGAACCCGTGCCTTGTTTTATACTTACTAGCTGTTTTTCCATCAGGTTCCAGGCCAGAATCACACTGCACAGTTTTAACCCAAATACACAGCTAAGGACATGCTGCTTCCCTAGGTGACTGACTGCAAAGAAAACGCCTGCCTGCAACATACCTTCAGACCCATTTCTTCGTTTCGGTACTTCCTGAAATAGTCTGTTCAGGCTCTGGCCTGGATTCTCTGTTGAAAAACAAGTGTGGTAAGAACAAAACAATCAGGGGAATGGTGGTGTTGACGATATGGGCTGTGTGACATGAAATCTGAGCCGCCTGTCACTAAAGAAAGGGCTCAGGGCTGCCTGTGCAACTCGGGAGTTTCTAGAATCTTCTGAGAGGCCCTTCCCTGGCTGACCGGCCCGCAGAGGCCGTGGCTCTGCTGCAAAAGGAGATGGGGGAAATCTAAGTAGTGACCTACGGCATTGAGGCCAGGGAGGTCCACGGGAGGGAGGACTGCCTTGAAGGAGGATCACCCGCCAGCCCCCAGAACAAAGCTTGCATTAATCATCCAAAGACATTCAATTGCGGTTAACATCCTCATAAAACACTGCATTTTCTTGGTGCAAATTGATGCTGTTCAAAACATCTCCCTGCTCTGTTTGAGTCTAAATTTCAGGGTGTTTCAAACATGTCTGATGAAATGACCTCTCAATAGCTCTGTTGATGTGGCACATTGATCCCCTGGTCTTAAACAGAAAAGGAACTTTCTTTTTTGTTTTGTTATTTGAGGCAGGTTCTCACTCTGTTGCCCAGACTGGAGTGCAGTGGCTCAATCATGGCTCACTGCAGCCTCCACCTCCTGGGCTCAAGCCATCCTCCTGCCTTAGCCTCTCAAGTAGCTGGGACCACAGGTACACGCCACCATGCCCAGCTAACCTTTTGATTTTTTTGTAGATCAAAAGATTACAAAATATATGTTGCCCAGGCTGGTCTTGAACTCCCGGACTCAAGCGATCCATACACCTCAGCCTCCCAAACTGCTGGAATTATAGGCGTGAGCTACTGTGCCCGGCTGGGATTTTTTGAAATTATGAATGTGACTGACATTTTATCTTTTTACGGAGGGTGGGGTAGAAAGGGTGCTTAAATAAAACTTTTGTGTATTTTACTCAAGCCAGGCCTGTTTTACTCATAATGCTAAACAAATCACTAATGGACCGTGAACAATGTAGGGAAGGTGGCCACGGGACACGCCCTCTTCTGCAGGGTGGGAAGAGGGGAGGTGTCATCTGTGATGTATTCTCCCTACAGAACCAGCTTTGCATGAGGATCGAGCCCAGTCAACGTTGCTGCTATGGGGCTGGAGGGGACTTAAGGGCTCCTCCCAAAAGTGAGACCAGCACCCAAGGCCAATTGGACCCGCGGCCACTAAGCATACGGAGACGCTATACATCATGTAATGCAATTCCCTCTGATACGATCTCTAGTATTGAAATACTATAGGGTTTCCTAAGTATGGAGTGCTGAGTGCGTTTCAAAGGCCAGATCTCCCAAATCTAACAGCCTTAACTCATGCCGGGCCACCCTTGAGCTCTGGACGTGGCAGAAGTAAAGAGAACTTTACCTGATGTGATGCACAAATGTTTCATCACGCACACAGACACACGCACGCATGCACACACACGTGCAACTCTGTGACGGGCTCACACGCTGGCGCCACCCAACACCAGTCTCTCACCTCTTTGTCTGCCTTGGATGCTACGGAGGGCCAGGATGTTCTGCTCATCGGAGAGGAACTGTTTCATCTTGTGAAATGGCTCCTTGCCACGAACAGTCAGTTTATTCCATGGCTTGGGCCGGGCCAGAATCTCGCTCACGGACCCTTGAGATAGTCCCAACACATAATGTCCGAAAATACGTTGTCCGATATTGTGCTTAATCAGCTGCTCTTTGACCTGCCGGGCGATTTCTGCAGTGTCCATCTCCTCGCCCTCGGAGACGCTCCCAGCACTTTCTGACTGGCTGGGGGATGGGGCCATGCCATTGACATCTGGGCTTTGTTGTAATGGACTTTGGGAAGATATGGAGTTTGTGCTGTATGGACCTGTTGAAAAAATCATGCTTGTGCTTCCGGCTTCCTGCATAGCCTTGGAGTAGAAGGACTGCATTAGCTGCCGCTGGAGAAGAGAGTTTAGTGCAAATTTTCCTGTAGAAGCCAGGGGTAGGCTGGGGCTTGCCAGGGATGAGCTGAAAAAGTCTTGACTTAACCCCGCTGGTGAGAACTGGTGTGTACCATTAGTATTGGAAGCCTGCTCCCCCGGGTTGCGGGGCAACTGAGAAGGAGGGGGGGCCGGCAAAGATCCCGGGCGCCGACTTTCAGGCTGGTCTTTCCCTTTCCTCCTGGCTGACCCTACAAGGAAGGGCAAACAGAATGCATTATGGGGGATTCCAAAGGGGGAAAAAAAAACCAAGACCAAAATGCAAAAGTTTGCCCCCGCAAAAGGGAAAACAAAAAAAAGTGCAGGTTTTTTTTACAAGGGCCAATGAGGTGGGTTGGTTTGTTTTCCGATTAAATTTGTAAGTCAGCCAAACGAGGCTTCCCAAAACAAGCAACATGCATTCATGTTTGCGCCTTTCTTGTACGTTGCAGCCTGGAGAGTCCCCTTGACATAGACTCAAACTCCTAGCGTGACAAGGAGCTGGTGACACACACAGGGAAGAGTTGACGGGTCGCGGGCCTCTTACTGGGCCCGCTGGCCCCGGCCGGAGGAGCAGCAAACACTGACATTTTAGGACCAATGGATTCGCTCGCACCTCTTGCTCTGAGGCGATGCACCGTACCGAGCCCCCTCGAAGTGGAGGCGCGCGCCCGTTTTGAGAATGCAATACCATTAGAGCCCGAGACACCTGTACGCGTTTTACCAGCTGCCCAAACCAGAAGCACAGTCAAGTGACGCCACCATTTGGGGGATGAGCCAAGAAAGGCTAAGGATGGGGGACGCGTCCCCAGGGGAAACCTGACCAAGGAAGAAAAACCTCTACTGGACCCGGCAGGCCCAGGGCTGTCCCTGAAAACACCACCAGAGCGAGGCTGGGTTCACACTGCCCCTGGCCTCTGTGCAGCACAACCAGACACAGATCAGAAAGGCCGACGTCCTCCGAGCTGTCCCTCCCGGGGATTCCAGCCGCACTGCCCCTAACTGACCTCCGCAGAGCCTGTGCGGCTGGCCCGTCTCGACGTCCAGCTTTAAGCAGGGCGGGGAAGGGAAGGGAGGAGCGGTGAGGAGGAGGGCACCCAACACGCGTTAGTCAAAGGTTCTCGTCAACCGGCGCTTCTCTGGCCATGCATCTGTCCAGACTCACGATTCACCTTCCTCTTCCTCGACCGACCCCTGGAAGCGAACCAAGCACCGCACATGCGCGAAGCCCGGCCAACCTACCGCTCAGGTCGCTGTTGGAGATGCGCAGTGCGGCGTTCTCGGACTGCAGCGAGCGGTTCTTCTCCAGCAACAGCACCTCCAGGGGCTTGGCCGCATCCTAGAAGGGGCAGAGCGGGGGTCTCACTGCGGGGCCGGCCACTCACCCGCTCCCGGGGCCACCAGGCCCGGAGCCCTGCCTCCCTCCATCTGTCCGCGTTCCCACCCAGCTCTCGATCTGATTAGGAAGTGGGCTGCGGACAGCTGATTTCCCCCCAAGTCGTTTAACACAAGTGGAAAACAAGTTCCCTTTAGAAAGAATGGATTCTAGTTGAAGTCATTTTCCTTCTTAGACTTCCACAGCTCCTAAAAAATTAATTATTCTCTCATCTGTTCTCAAACTCAAGCGACCTGAACCCGTGCCTCATTTGGCCATAAGACTGGCTGCCAAGCCACAAACGTCTGTCCGAACGTTACTGTAAAGGGAACTTTTCTTTTTTTTTTTTTTTTTGCCAGCCACAAAGATGTTGGCTGTCTTCTGGGCATCAGGAGTCAGATTCCACTTAGGATGTCAATTTTATTTGATTTGATTTTTTAATTTTTTGAGATGGAGTCTCACTCTGTCGCCCAGGCTGGAGTGCAGTGGCACGATCTTGGCTCACTGTACCCTCTGCCTCCTGGGTTCAAGTGATTCTCCTTCCTCAGCCTCCCAAGTAGCTGGGATTACAGACGTGCGCCACCACGCTCAGCTAATTTTTATATTTTTGGCAGAGATAGGGTTTCACCATGTTGGCCAGGCTGGTCTCAAATGCCTGACCTCAAGTGATCCACCTACCTCAGCCTCCCAAAGTGCTGGGATTACAGGAGTGAGCCACCATGCTTGGTCTGGGATGTCAATTTTAATTGGCCACCAGATGACCCTGGGCCACTGTCATCCTTCCCTTGTACCTTCTCTACTGAGGCAGCGTGTAACTAAAGTTCCTAAACCAATCCATTTTTGGCTGCTCTTTAATGCAATAAAAAAAAAATAGTCAGTCTCAATCTGTTGTCCAGGCTGGAGTGCAGTGGTGCGATCATAGCTCACTATAGCCTTGAACTACTGGGCTCAAGCGATCTTCCTGCCTCAGCCTCCCAAGTAGCTGGGACCACGGGTATATGTCATAGTACTTGGCTATTTTTTTTTTTTAATAGCAACATGGTCTTGCTATATTGCCCAGGCTGGTCTCAAATTCCTGGCCTCAAAGCGATCCTCCTGTCTTGGCCTCCCAAAGTGCTGGGATTACAGGCATGAGCTACTGAGCCTGGCCTTCTTAAACACAATCTGAAATTGTTTTTTATTTATGTTCTTAGTACCTGCTGAAGTGAAATCACAATTTCACTTCAGTTACCAGTTTGGAAAACACTAGCTTTTCTCTTTTTGTTAAAGATAATTTGCTTTTTGGTAGTGCCCATCTCCTATCAGTCAGGGATGAAGCAATCCCTTGTTCATCCCCAGCTTGGCTTTTGATCTATGCCTGGTTCATGCCTTGGACACACGGAAAAAAAGGAGACAAAAAAAAAAAAGATAATTTGCTTCAACTTGGTTAAATGTTCTTGAAGTATGACTCATCGGCTGTAAGTGAGAGGTCTCGTAGAAACAGTGAGATCATGGGATATGCCGGAGGGACCAGTGGTAACCAGCAGTGGGGCTGACGCTAGTACTGACCATTGAGGTGAGACACGTACCTGTGTCCCAGCGCCCTCGGACGGTGCAAACTCCATGGACTTCAGAATGCTGCAAGAGCACAACAGAGGGGTTATTTTATTTACTTTTTGAGACAGAGTCTCGTTCTGTCACCCAGGCTAGAGCGCAGTGGCGCGATACTGGCTCACTGCAACCTCTGCCTAGGTTCAAGCGATTCTCCTACCTCAGCCTCCCGAGTAGCTGGGATTACAGGCATGTGCCATCATGCCCAGCTAATTTTTGTATTTTTAGTAGAGATGGGGTTTCACCACGTTGGCCAGGCTAGTCTCGAACTCCTGACCTCAAGTGATCCACCCGCCTCAGCCTCCCAAAATGTTGGTATTACAGGCATGAGCCACCAGAGTGATTATTTTCTACTTATACCTTTGACAACAGCCACATTAATAAGCATTAACATTACAATTTCCTGCTCTCCAGGAACCGAAGAACTGTCAACTTTAACAACTTCCCTGGCAGTAATAGAATCTGATAATGTCTCTAGAATAACTATTCAACTAGCAGTTGGCTGGCAAAAGTTTCTTGCCTAGCATGTAAATCATTCCATATGGAATCACACCAGGTCTGTTCAGAGTATAATTTTAAAGTTTAATACAGACATAACATTGTTGCAAGTGGAATGTATTTGTAAAGCTTAAAGGGAAGGAAAAAGTTGTAAGGAGAAGCCAGAGAGAGGGGAACCCACCAGGGCGGCCACTGCCCACACCTCACTCCTAACTGGCACCTACCTGGGGACCAGGGGACATAGGCAAAGAGCAACCTCCTAGACTTGGATGACTCAGAAGCCAGGTGGGCAGACCTTCTCTGCAGCCCCAGGTTGGGGAAGGAGTGCAATGACAAAGATGTGGCAAGAGAAGGTGACTTCTCCCTCCCTTGTTCTCAATGGCACTGAAAAGGGCCGCACCCTGATCACTACGGTCTCTGGGCTGTCTCAGTGAGTCCAGGTCCCCAGGATTATTACTGTTTCTTGAGTTCCTTTTGCTGTGGATGTCCCTTTTTTGCTGAGTTTACCAGGGAGAAGAGGGGAAGTGAGGCTATGTGGCTTTGAAGGAGCTGCAAGTGTTTCTTTGAAATACCAAGGATGGAAGAGAGAGACCCAGAGCAGGCTGGCTGGACCGTGAGATTTACGACTCACAGGTGCAGAGTCAACCGGACCTTCGCCATGTTCCTGCAGCCACGATTTCGGCCTCTGTCCCCCTAGTGTGATCCACCACACCTGGATAATTTATTTTTAGTAGAGACGGTTTTGGCCAAGCTGGTTTCCTGACCTCAGGTGATCTGTCGGCCTCCCAAAGTGCTGGGATTACAGATGTGAGCCACTGCGCCCAGCTGAAAGGGGTTTCTTAAGATGGAATCCTGTCCTTCCTTTCCTATTTTCTTTAGGATTATGTAATAAAAGACCACGTGTCTCTTTATCTATTCTACAGATCTTTACCAGCAGCCTGCTATCCGCTTGTTGCCGTGGGGAATCAGAACCACTCCTGGTCCGTACTCCAGGAAATTTACAGGCCATTACAGGTAATAGGCAAGACTCCAAGTGGTCCATTAAGACAGAACTTGTGAGGACCCCAGCAGGAGGGATCTTGATGGATTGGAGACCACGTCTCAGTGTCATGATGAACAAGCATTGGAGAAGGGCCCTGAAGGGACAGGGTGTCTTGTGCTGCAGTGCATGAGGATCTGAGGTCAGCATCCCCTGTTGCGTGGGGGTGAGGAAGTGGAAACGGGACGATGCTGAGAAGGGGACGCGGGCAAGAGCTCAAGAGCACAGCTGGTTCACCAGGAAGTGGAAAACTAGGAGCGCATTTGGGCAAAGAAGCCACCTGAGTGGGGCTTCCGTATGTGCACATGGTGGTGGGGCCTGTCATGTGCGGATGCAACAGAAAGAGTTAGCAGAAATGCAGTGACAAGCGGGGCTGGTGTGGCAGCCCTTCAGTGGGGGTAGGGGCAGCCTGTGGTCCGGCAGGCTGTGGATGAGAGGGAGTAGAACGGTATGTGTTGCAGGCTGGAGCCTGGAAGCCTCAGCTCCCAGGGGATGAAGTGAACGTGGGGGTTGGGGGGGAAGAGGAGGAGGAGGAGGAGCAAGAGGAAGAAGAAGAGGAAGAGGAAGAAAGAAGAAGAGGAGGAGGAAGAAAGAAGAAGAAGACAACGAAGACGACAATGAAGACGACGACTAACTCCCAGGGTGAGGCTGGGCAAAGGCCTTCGCAGCAGTTTCTCTGGCTCAAAATTAAAAGGCCCAATTTCTTTTTCTTTTTGGAAGAGGGAAGAAGAGGGGAAGGAAGGAAAGAATGGGATAGGAGAGGCAGGTAGAGAAGGTTAACCAGCTAATGTTTAATAATAAGTTACATGTAATCCCGGCACTTTGGGAGGCTGAGGTGGGTGGATCACCTGAGGTCGGGAGATTGAGACCAGCCTGACCAACATGGAGAAACCCCATCTCTACCAAAAATACAAAATTAGCCCGGGGTGGTGGCTCATGCCTGTAATCCCAGCTACTTGGGAGGCTGAGGCAGGAGAATCGCTTGAACTCGGGAGGCGGAGGTTGCGGTGAGCCGAGATAGCACCATTGCACTCCAGCCTGGGCAACAAGAGCTAAACTCTGTCAAATAAATAAATAAGTAAGCAAGCAAGTAAGTAAGTTACAGAGGCTGGAACTGTTAGAGGGATGTAGGGGTCTGTCCGAGGAGGTGCCGGCAGAGGCTTTGCAGCTGGAGAGGGGATGAGACCGCTCAGGGGGAGAGCATGGTGGGGACAGGGACTACCAGGGCCAGCAGACGCCAGGGAGGCTGGGGGTCCCAGGCGAGAGAAGGCAGCTGGTCATGGAAGTGAGATGGTTCAAGAGGATGCCCGAGGAGCTTTTCTTAGCAGAATGGAATTAACAACACAAAGAAAACGTGGTGAGTGGGTGTAGGCTCATCTTAAAAGGAGAAATGGAAAATAGCAGCAAGAGAGAAAGGGGCTGATGGGACAGCAGGAGGGGCAGGAAGGAAGGGACCCAAGGTCTAGGCGGAGGGGGCAGCCTGCAGAGATGGGAGGTGGCACCCAAGACCAGAGGCGGGAGTCTGTCCCTAGCAGAGGGCTAGGGCATCTGTGGATAGTGGTTGGGGTAACAGTGACAAGGGCAGGGAGGAACCCCGAGGAAGCCTCGAACCAGCAGAGCTCCAGCCGCGAGAAGCACGGGGGACCTGTGGGGCTGGTCACCATGCCCTAGGCAACCTTCGTTTGCAGTGCTTAATAACCTAGGAGTGAGGCGGGCATGCCAGTGGGAAGGCTTGGAATGGCTGACGATCCAGGGGAGCTGTATGAACGTAGAGGGTCTGACCACAGGCTCCAGGCTTGCAGGGGAGGTCAGTGAGCCTGGAGCATTATGGATGTGGGGGGACAGGTAAAGACCAGGACCTGGGAGCTCCAGAGTGCCAAAGCAGGCTCAGGGTGAGGAGGCAGAGGTGGGGGCTGCTGGCCGAGAAAGGAACTTTGAAGCTTGAGAACTGAGAATGCCATCATTAGCCCTGAAAAGATGATAAGCTTTCGGCTACAGCCTCACAGATGGAGAATAGAGTTTGGAAGACAGAGTTCCTGAGTCCAGGAGGCCAGGGCAGCGTGAGGCCATATGCCCACCTTCAACCCGAAAACATTTCCCTCCTGTGCTTTGTTTCTGTTTGGGGAATTTATAGTTGCAAAACAAGGTCATATTTGATCATTTCTGTAAAAGCCCTATGCCCCTGATTCCATACATTCTGGAATACCTGCAATGCACAGCTTTTAGCAAAAGTCCAAAGAATTCAGGGACAGGCCCAAGGGCAAACGCCCACAGTGGTGGGTAGCCCAGGACACCGTGCAGTGGTAGAACTCTGGCTGCATTTACGGGCATCTGCTGAGCCAGAGGGCAGGGGGCCAAGGCTTCCTGCCACCGGCCTGGCATTGTTAGCAGATGGCCCTAATGCGCCCCAGTGTGTGAGGGGCCACAGGGCTCTCCGTACTTACTTCAGCTCTTTCTTCACCTCTTCATAGTCAGCCTGGCCTTTGAGTTTTTCTTCCAGTTGCTGAAAACAGAGAAGAATTTGATCAGTGGCCATGCCTGACAACAGGTCGACGGACTTCACCGACGGCATTCACTGCGGAACAGCCAGCTGTGCCTGAGAGGGGAAGCCAGCCCTTGAGAATGGAGTCAACGGTGCTGGGGCCATCTTTTGTCCCTCACGCTCCTGGCCTGCCCAGTGTGAGTGCGTGCCCAGGCACGGCAACGTGTGTAGGGATGCTGTAAGGTTGTAACGTACAACTTAGCAAAAGCAGAATGAAGGCTGGGTGTGGTGACTCATGCCTGTAATTCCAGCACTTTGGGAGGCTGAGGTGGGAGGACTGCCTGAGCCCAGGAGTTGGAGGGTGCAGTGAGCTATGATTGTGCTGCTGCACTCCAGCCTGGGTGACAGAGTGAGGAGTGGAGACCCTACTACCTCTTTAAAAAAAAAAAAAAAAAAAAAAAAGCATCCCCCCCCACCCAAAAAAAAGAAGGAAGAATCTTTGCAGAGGTGAAAAGCAGAGGAGGAAAAGTGTACTTTGTAGGAAGTGCCATGAAACAGCAAACAGGAGGACAGGAGGAGAGGCTTTCCTGGTGTCTGAAAAGCAGCGTGTGGTTTTAAACAAAATATATTAGGCTGAGGGACTCATACAGCTGGTTGTCAACACCTTTGGGAGGACCTCTGCTAACGAGAGACACAGCCCTTTTGTATTGAGAGTAGGCATCAAATAGGCATCAGGGCAAAGGCCTTTCCACTCCTGAACCCCTGGATGCTGGGGTTTTAGGAGCAGGGGCCAGTTCAGTCGAGTGCTTGGTGGCTTCCCTGACAGCCAGCTGGTCTGAGTCCTGCGGGGAGGGCCCTGACCGAGATGCTGCTCCCTCGCAGGGGCCTAGGGGAGGGATGGCACATTTCCAAAGTACGGTGACGCTCCAGTGGGCTCCAGAAAGGTCTGTGAGCTCACTGGGGATTGATGTGGCCTGTTTCCTTTTTTTCCTTTTTAATCCTTTTTTTTTTTTTTTTTTGGTGGAGACGGACTCTCGCTCTGTTGCCTAGGCTGGAGTGCAGTAGCGTGATATTGGCTTGGCTCACTGCAACCTCCGCCTCCCAAGTTCAAGCAATTTTCCTGCCTTAGCCTCCCCAGTAGCTGAGATTACAGGCATGCATCACCACTCCTGGCTACTTTTTTTTGTGTTTTTAGTAGAGACGGGGTTTTGTCATGTTGGCCAGGCTGGTCTCGAACTCCCGACCCCAGGTGACCCTCTCGCCTCAGCTTCCCAAAGTGATGGGATTACAGGTGTGAGCCACCCCACCCAACCTGATGTGGCCGTTTCTGCCCACAGCTCTGCAGGGCTTTCTTGTGAGAGGAGCCATTGCTGTAGGGTGGTCGTAGGGGGTGCTTTCTTCTCTGAAAGTGTTTTTGGACTAGTTTGCTTTTGATCTTTTCTAAAGGGAGCTCCTTGGAGGAAATGAGGCAACTCTACATAAAACAAGAACGTGGAGGGGCGGTGCCGGGAGGGTGTTCTGGCCATTCAGCATGTTTCCAAGCTAGAGGTGAACAATTGTCATTTCCGGTAACTTCCCCTCTACAGGGTTTCTAGGTATTATGCTTCTTGTTCTTCTTCTTCTTTTTTTTTAAAAAAAAGGGACAGGATCTTGCTCTGTCACCCAGGCTGGAGTGCAGTGGTGCGATCATAGCTCACTACAGCCTCCAACTCCTGGGCTCAAGCGATCCTCCTGCCTCAGCCTCCTGAGTAGCTGGAACTACAGATGCACATCACCACACCCGGTTATTTTTTAAGAGAGGGGGTCTTGCTATGTTGCCCAGGCTGGTCTCAAACTCCTGAGCTCAAGTGATTCTCCCACTTCAGCCTCCCAAAGTGTTAGAATTACAGGCGTGAGCCACCATGCCCGTAGGTGCCCTTGACTAGCCATGGCTAAGACCACAGTTTAAAGCCAACTGAGAACATTCTAGACTTTGGGGAGGAGATGGCACCATCCAAATCCCAACCTGCCCGATGTTTTAAAAATTCAGGGCTGGGCGCGGTGGCTCACGCCTGTAATCCCAGAACTTTGGGAGGCCAAGGCGGGTGGATCATGAGGTCAGGAGATTGAGACCATCCTGGCTAACATGGTGAAACCCCGTCTCTACTAAAAAAAAAAAAAATACAAAAAATTAGCCGGGTGTGGTCTAAATTTAGCGTGCATAAACGTGGTCATATCCAGAGAATAGGAGCCGGCTGGGAATAAGGCAGACAGAGGGAGGAGCACACAGAGGGTCTCAGAGCCTGGCATGGCACAGACCAAGAAGGCCGACGGCCTGAGCCTGGAACTCGAGTCTGTCACTTTTGACCTGGGTGCCTATGGACAAGTTAATAAACTTCTCATCTGTAAAATGGGAATAACAGCAATTACTCAAGGGTTTGCACAAAGCAAAGAACCAGTGCAGATGTTGGCAACTCTGGGCCCTCAACAGTGGGACTCTTTTTTTTTTAAAAGTTATTTTGCAGTGACGAGGTCACACTATGTTGCCCAGGCTGGTCTTGAACTCCTGGGCTCAAGTGATCCTCCTGCTTTGGCCTCTCAAAGTGCCGAGATTCCAGGTTCCTGGCCTTGATATTGGGACTCTTAGCACTGCTAAGTCCCATTACAGTTTCTGTCTAGGGGCACGGCTGCAGGTCTTCTTTGAAGGCCTGTGATTGGCCCTAATTGGAAGGTTTTAGGAGTGGAATCCATGTATAATCATGCACCGCATAACGCTTTGGTCAACAAAGGCTGCCTAAGTCCCATAAGAGTCTTTTTTTTTTTTTGAGATGGAGTCTCGCTCTGTTGCCCAGGCTGGAGTGCAGTGGCACGATCTCGGCTCACTGCAACCTCTGCCTCCCAGGTTCAAGCAATTCTCTTGCCTCAGCTTCCCAAGTAGCTAGGATTATAGGCGCCTGCAAAATGTCTGGCTAATTTTTCTATTTTTAGTAGAGATGAGGTTTCACAATGTTGGCCAGGCTGGTCTTGAACTCCTAACACTAGGTGATCCACTCGCCTCGGCCTCCCAAAGTGCGGGATTATAGGCGTGTGCCACCACGCCTGGCCTGAGTCCCGTAAGATTCTAATGGAACATACAGAGAAAGCTGACATATGGCCCTTTATAAAGGCACTGCAGATCAAGCAAGGGAAATGACTAATGCTCAGTAATGGTGCTGGGACATTTGGTTTTCTGTATGAAAAATAGGCATAAATTAAAAAAATATATATATATATACTATCTAGGTTTGTGCAAGTACACACTATGATTGCACAACAACGCATTCACCTATTGACGCATTTCTCAGAACACAGCCTCATTGTTAAGTGACACACGACTGTATTTTAGTTGGCCGTGAGTTTTGCTGAGAGCTAAACAGCTTCCGTTGAGGGTTCTGCCATCTACCTAGGGGCAGTTGAACTAGGAAGTCCCCAAGATCTCTTCTGTAAACCTTCTATGACGTTTTCTGTCTTGGGCAGACAAGCTGGATGGAGCCTAGGGGAGGCTGCTTGGCGACGCTTCTCCCAACTGGCGGAGCGCCTGTAACCTGGTCCCATGGATGTCTCCATTCTAGTGACCCTGCTGTGAGTGCCACATCTCAAAACCTGCAGACGCAGGGCTCCCATTGGCTTCCAATGCTGAAAATGCCCAGTGTGGAAAAAAGACTAACTGTCCTCAGTGCGGTTCTTCGATCAGAAACTCCTTGTTGGGTTCCCAGAAAGCCTGGTTTCGAAGACTCTGACCCTGGGACGGGCGACAGGCATGCCAGTTTCTCAATGTCTCTGAAGACGCACTCCTCCTGTCAGGTCACGCTACCGCTGGCTGCGTGGTATGCTAGACCTGCGCTTATTCCTAGCATTTCATACGCTATCTGATTTCATGATTGCAAAACTTTTGCAGATGGGTCTGACTACCCAAAGAAAGAAAAAAATCTCTGGGGTCCTACAGTGCAGATCTTGACAGAGCTGAGGCCGGTCCTACGTGCCTGCAGGGAGGAAGTGAGACACCGGAGAGGCCAGGATGAGCCGGGGGCTCTTTGCAAACCTAGGCTCCAGAGTCCGACAGATCCTGGCTCCACCACGTACTTGCAGGGTGAACCTAGATAAGACTCAACATCTTGGGTCAGGTGTGGTAGCTCGCTTGAGCATAGGAGTTCAAGATAAGCATGACAACATAGCAAGACCCCGTCTCTACCAAAAAAAAAAAAAAAAAAAAACAACCCAAAACATTAGCTGGGTGTGTTAGCATGTGCCGGCAGTCCCAGCTACTCAGGAGGCTGGGGCAGGAGGATCACTTGAGTCTGGGAGGTGGAGGCTCCAGTGAGCCGTGATGGTGCCACTCCACCCCAGGCAAAAGAGTGAGACCCTGTCTCTAAATATATAAATAAATCAACCAATCAACCAACCAACCAACCCACCCACCCAGACTTGACTTCTCCAAGCCTCAGTTTCCTTATCTATAAAATGGGGATCGTGTTTATATGTTACAGTGCTTTGATGAGGATTAAAAAAATATTGGGTACTTAGAGCTTAGTACAGTGTGGGCACATGGCAAAGTGCTCTGTAAATTGTGGTTAGCACTGTTACTGTCCTTGTTACTACAATTACTACATCCCTGCTAGGTGGGGTTGAATCTGGCTACATTGGATCTGAAGAGAGTCTCTGGTTCTGTTTCTCCAGGGGCTCTGTTCGTGAAGGTCTGCAGATCTCAGCCTGTCACCTCCCAGGGTCCCCGCTATTCTGTAGCAGAGCCACAGAGAAAGAGCACATGTGCCCTGGAGTGGCTCCCGCTGTCAAGGGTAACTTCATGTCCAAGGCTGTGGAAAGAGAATCTGGGAACTGGTCATCTTCCTGAAAAATGCACTTGTCTGGCTGGGTGCAGTGAGTCATGCCTTGAATCCCAGCACTTTGGGAGGCCAAGGCAGGAGGATTGCTTGAGCCTAGGAGTTCAAGACCAGCAGGGGCAACATAGAGAGACCCTGTCTCTACAAAAATTTAAAAATTAACTGGGTGTGGTGGTGCACACCTGTAGTTCCAGCTACTTGGGAGGCTAAAGTGGGAGGATCACTTGAGCCCTGGAGGTTGAGGCTGCAGTGAATTATGATCACGCCACTGTACTCCATCCTGGGGCAAAAAAGCAAGATCCTGTCTTTAAAAATAAAATAAAATAAAATGCATGAATCTAAGGAACACACGTGGGCTTTACACAGACAGGTAAGAAAAGGCCAAGTGTCAGAGACCTGGCTGCCAACCTTGGATAACCTTAGCCTGTTTGGGCCTCACGTTTCTCATCTGAAGAATGGGGAGATTCAGAATGAATATGGGTTTTCAAAGGACAGTGGTGAGATGTAGGATGATCAAGTGCCAATCAAACACGCCTGTTGTAATAATACGATGGAAAAGATACATGGAGCCCACATGGCTCCAGAAACCTAGCTGGTGCTCCCCAGCTGGGTCCTGAAATGCCAGAAGAATTGTCTATTTGAAGCTCTTAAAAGCCTGGCTAAGACTTAAATGATAATAAACTTTACAATGCCAACTATTTTGGCTTTAGCAAATTAGGTGTTCAATCTATAAACTATGTCTATCTACTGCAGGGCATGGTGGTTCACGCCTGTAACCCCAGCACTAGGGGAGACTGAGGTGGGAGGATCACTTGAGCCCAGGAGTTCGACACCAGCCTGGGCAACATAGCAAGACCCCGTCTCTACAAAAGATATAAAAATTCCCTGGGTGTGGTGGCGTGTGCCTGTAGTCCCGACTACTTGGGAGGCTGAGGTGGGAGGATTCCTTGAGCCAGGGAGGTCGAGGCTACAGTGAGCTATGATGGTGCCACTGCACTCCAGCCTGGGCAACAGAGTGAGACCCTGTCTCAAAAAAACAGCAAAGGGGCCTCTGGCAGGTCTGACTAAGGCAGAGACCCAGGGAAAGGTCATGTCTTCCAGGTTGCACAGCCAGTGGTCAAGGTGACAATATCTCTTTTCCATAAAATTCTGACCGTGGGGGCAGAGTGGCATCTGCAGTGCAGATAAATGGGGCCAGGCTCCACATGGTGCTGTCTGACTGGCTCAGGTTAGAGTTGGTGTGGGAGTCTTCGGTCTCACGGGGACCCCCTGGCCCAGGGCAGGGGTCTGAGGCACAGACCCTTAGCTGACACTGCATCTCTGGGGTCCAGGCCTGGGCAGCATGCACCTCCTCTTCTACTGGACAAGGACTCTCCATAGATAAGGACATGTGTCTCCATGGTTCCTCAGGCAGAGGCAGCAGGCATGGAGATTTAGGTTCTGCTGATGCTGGGAGTTGGGGAGGAGCCCAAGGATACTGTGGACTCTGGATGGTGAGTCCAAATCTCCAAAGCAATGGGGTGGGTGCTGTGTATGCTCCAATGATCCTCTCTCCCCAGCCTCCCAGGTAGCTGGGACAACGGGCATGTGCCACCACTCTGGCTCATTAAAAAAAAAAAATTAAGAGATGGGGCTGGGCGCGATGGCTCACGCCTGTAATCCCAGCACTCTGGGAGGCTGAGGCAGGCAGATGACCTGAGGTCAGGAGCTCGTGACCGGCCTGGCCAACATGGTGAAACCCTGTCTCTACTAAAAATACAAAAAATTAGCTGGTCTTGAACTCCTGGGGTCCGAGAATGCAAGATGAAAAGAGAGACACCCAAGGCCAGAGGGACGGTTTTATACCACCTCTTTTATACCACCTCAGTGCCCCGAGGGACACAGCATCATCCCATAGTGTCTCCATGGGACCCATCAGAACCTCATGAGGTGGGGTGAGGGGTGGGGAAAGAGAAGCAGTTTGGAAAAGACCCCTAGGTGATTCTAACGCATGTGACCATCCACCCAGTGGGAAGCACTGATCTTTAACGCATCTCTAGAAAAATATAATTTCTCCTTCTGGGAGACTGGTGTTCTTTTAGTTAGCCTTTCTTATAAATATCTATTTTAAATCGAAGCTATTGGTAGCATTATCTTCTGTGCTGTAGCAAGTACAGTGCAGTTGACTAGCTAATTATACTGCTTCTATATTAAAGCATTCCAACAGAAGACCACAGAATAGAGAGTTATCAAAAAGCAGCCTTGTCACGGCGGTCGGGCTATTTCATTAATTGCAAAAACAGTTCTTCTTTACAAGTGGCACTATGCTTAAGCACTTGTCAGATTAGGCAGGAGGAAACATCTTCCACTTTTGCGTCTGTTTCCATGCCTAATTAAAGGTTAGCGATGTCCCATGACACACGTGGATAGCGGGGCGCTTATGGGGAGCTTTGCTTGAAAAAGTAGAGCCCTGGACAGGACAGACTCGAAGATGTGCAGCTGTCTGGTATCCTTGTGAAATAACAAATCAAATTTGAGGGAAGAGGAGAAATCTCAGTGGCAGAAAGATGGAGAATTTCAATGGGTTAGAGAAAGAAAACCAATTAGTCAGTCCTCCAATATATCCAACTACAGAAAGTATCATTGGAAAGTATGGGTGGAAACAACTCAGTGAACTCAGGACAAAAGATTCTGCCCAATAAGCCTTCTGCTTATGGGAAATGCCCTCTCCCCAAGTGACTGTCACCAAACACCCTGGCACATGTCTCAAAGATCAAGGACCTGCTGCCAAGTGTTCATGGGAAAACCACCTGCAACTCCAAACAGCTGAGCCCAGAGCTGGGAGCTTGGAGCCTCCTCTCCCAAACAGCAACCTGATTCAAGGCCCCATCGTGCGTCCGAGGGTCCCCCGTAAGACATGAAAGAGGGGAAGGGGACAGGAAGAAGAAAGAAAGAAAGCAGCTCCGTGGTAAGTAAAGGTGAGTTCTTTGAGTAGCCAAGACTGCGGGGGCAGGGTTCCCCATGGCAAAAGCATCAGGTTGCCAATCTGCCAAGTCTTATTCATAAAAATATTTTCCTAATAATTGTATTCCTTTAGGTTATATTTGAGGCTATACATTATACACATTAGGAAAAACAAAAAGCCCTCAGAACGTATCTCATTCAATTAACCTTATTCCTTTGGGGTGAGAGGAAACCCTGGTTTGGTGAAGTCAGATGCTTTCTGCATGTGGGTTTCGTATCAGGACAATCTGGCAACAAGGAGTTAAGATAATTAAAATCAGAAGTCTTGTTACTAGAAGATATGTTTTGATTATTAGATTAGATGAAGATAAGGTAGCAATGATTTTGGAAGAAGTATCGCTGAATTGTTTCATTAACTGCACGGTATTAAACAATTCCCCCAAGATACGGATAACGAACATTAATTTGCAAAACCACGTTTCATTTTTTTGTGAAGGCAAACATTGAAACCTTAACTGATTTGGAAGAAATTGCTCTATAATAAAAAATGTGAGGTCTACAGCTTTGCTCTCTTGTAGCTGGTGTGTATCTGAGTCACGCCCTTTAACTCGACAATGGAGAGAAAGGCAAATTATCTCATCATAATGCCGTTGCTGGGGTCAGAAATGGCTGTAACATGAGAAAATGAGATTAAATGTAGAAATAAAAACTGAATCCTGGTACTCATTGGGTAAGCTGATGAGAGAGGAAGAAACGGCGGTGACAAAATAAATGACCCGGTTCGCGGTGGTTCACACCTGCAATCCCAGCATTTGGGAGGCGGAGGCAGGTGGATCACCTGAGATCGGGAATTTGAGACCAGCCTGACCAACATGGAGAAATCCCATCTCTACTAAAAATACAAAATTATCCAGAAGTGGTGGCTCATGCCTGTAATCCCAGCTACTCAGGAGGCAGAGGCAGGAGAATCACTTGAACCTGGGAGGCAGAGGTTGCAGTGAGTGGAGATGGCACCATCGCACCCTAGCCTGGGCAACAGAATGAAATTCCGTCTCAAATAAAATAAAATAAAATAAAATTAAATTAAAAAAAAAAACGACCTGGCTGAGGACAGACGGAACCAGGTTTCAACCATTTCCCCAAAGTCGGCAGGACTGTCTCCTCCAAGGGACCCGGCGCTGGGCAGTTCTCAGTGAATGGGTGAAATTCACCCCAAAGAGGCAGAAGAAAGGAGTGAGGGAGGGTCGTGGGAGCCATCAGCATAGGCAATAGATTGCTGGAAACTTAGTCTTGGCATAAATTTGGTCATGTGTCAAAAAGAAAATTTCAATTAAAAAAAAAAAAAAAGACATTGGGCCAGGTGCAGCGGCTCATGCCTATAATCCCAAAGTGTTTTGGGAGCCGAGGTGGGAGAATTGCTTGAGCCCAGGCGTCCCAGACCAGCCTGGGGAACACAGTGAAATCCCATCTCCACAAAAAATTAAAAAACTAGCTGGGTGTGGTGGGGCATGTCTTTGGTCCCAGGGTCCCAGTTACTTGGGAGGCTGAGGCAAGGAGAATCGCTTGAGCCCGAGACTTCGAGGTTGCCGTGAACTATGATCCTGTCACTGCACTCCAGTCTGGGCGAGTGAGTGAGACTCCGTTTCAAAAAAAAAAAAAAAAAAAAAAAGGCAGTGGCTCACGCCTGTAATCCCAGCACTTTGGGAGGCCGAGGCTGGTGATCACCTGAGGTCAGGAGTTTGAGACTAGACTGGCCAACACGGTGAAACCCCGCCTCTACTAAAAATATAAAAGTTAGTCTGGCATGGTGGCGCATGCCTGTAGTTCAGTTACTCAGGAGGCTGAGGCAGGAGAATTGCTTGAATCCAGGAGGCGGAGGTTGCAGTGAGCCAAGACTGCGCCATTGCATTCCAGTCTCGGCGACAAAAGCGAAAATCCGTCTCAAAAACAACAACAACAAAACACAATGGACCTAAGTACATCCTAGGACTACTTCATACCAGAAAAGGTTTCCTTTAAATGTTCACAATGAACCCTGACCCACTTTATTCATACAATGAATATACTTTACAGCCACTCATTCCCTCACCCACCCAACATGGAGGTACCGGGTTGGGGAAGGAATGGGCCTGAACGGGCAGCCCCCGGGCAGAGCAGGGAACCCCCGGCCTGGGGCTGAAGCCCTGCCCTGAAGGTCCTGCCTTCTTCGCTGTCAAGACAGACAACTCCGAGAGTCTCCCCTGGCTCTGAAGCCTGTGAATCAAGGGTCCCAGGACCCTCTTCAAATTACACTTGCTTCAACGGATCATAAATACCTAAAGTATAATCATTACTTTTTAATATGTGGAAAAAGCTCTGGGTTCTGCGTCTGGGATAGAAATTTATGGAAAAGCCAAGAGTGCCTAGTGGGAGGGAGCCTGGACTGAAGCAGCACCTGGACAGGGGCCACTGAGGGAAAAGGTGCTTGGACAAGAGAATGTCCCTTAGAAGGTCAGATGTGACTTCCATGGACCTCTGGGGTTTCATTTGGCTCATGCACCGGAAGTGCTGGAGTTATAGTACACCAGCTCCTCCTGTAGGGGTATCCTCAGAAAGCTAGGATGCCCTGCAAAACTCAGTTAAAGAGCCGGGCGCAGAGGCTCAGACCTGTAATCTCAGCACTTTGGCAACCTGAGGTGGACAGATCACCTGAGGTCAGGAGCTCAAGACCAGCCTGGCCAATGTGGCGAAACCCCATCTCTACTAAAAATACAAAAATTAGCTGGGTGTGGTGGCAGGCGCCTGTAGTCCCAGCTACTCAGGAGGCTGAGGCAGGAGAATCGCTTGAACCTGGGAGGTGGAGGTTGCTGTGAGCCGAGATCACGCCATTGCACTCCAGCTTGTGTGACAAGAATGAAACTCTGTCTCAAAAATAAATGAATGAATAAATAAATAAACAAATAAGCCGGGCATGGTGATGCACGCCTGTGATCCCAGCTACATGGGAGGCTGAGGCAGGAGAATCACTTGAACCTGGGAGGCGGAGGCTGCAGTGAGCCGAGATCGCACCACCGTGCTCCAGCCTGGGCAACAGAGCAAGACTCCGACTCCAAAAAAAAAGAGGGAAATGCTGTTTACACAAGGGCTGATGCCAGGGTTCAACATCCAGTCTCCCTGCCATGGACTCCGGGACTCTGCTTGGTGCTACTTTACAGAGGTTCAAGGTTGCCACACTTGCTATCAAGTCCAGAAAGGCAGAGGGTGTGTGTGTGCGCGTGTGTCCAGCCATCCGCCCTGCCTCCTCGGGCCACCCCCGGGCCCCGCAGCCCCCTTACTTTGAGTGTGCTGTTTTTGGCGCTCAGCTGCTGCTCAAGCTGCGAGATCTGGCTGGCCGAATTCTCCCGCAGCTTGGTGAGGCTGGCCTGGAGTCTCTGCACGTCCTCCACCAGCTGTGCGATCTCCCGCTCCTTGGCGGCCAACTCAACTTCTAGGCTGGAGCGGGTCAGCACCTCTATGGCCTGCTCCTGGGGAGGAGAAAAGAGATGACAAAACTGCGCTGGCCTTGAGGCAGGTGCTCGAGGCTACCTGTGCTGGCAACTGAGACAGAAGCTGCACAGATGTCAGTGTGTGGATGGTGATGGCAGGATGTCACTTCTTGCCCTTGCTTGCACTTCCCCTATGCCACCTTCCTCCCCCTGTGGTTAGCTGCCACCTCGATTCATTCACTGGACAAATATGTACTGAGTGCCTACCATGTACCAACCATATAGCAGTGAATCAAAGAAAGTCCAGGCTGGGTGCAATGGCTCACGCCTGTAACCCCAGCACTTTGGGAGGCCAAGGTGGGTGGATGACCTTAGGTCAGGAGGTCATGACCAGCCTGGCCAACATGGTGAAACCCTATCTCTACTAAAAATGCAAAAATTAGCTGGGCTAATTATAGGCGCGTGGTGGTGGCCTGTAATCCCAGCTACTCGGGAGGCTGAGCAGGAGAATCACTTGAACTCGGGAGAAGAAGGTTGCGCTGAGCTGAGATTGTACCACTGCACTTCAGCCTGGGCAACGGAATGAGACCCTGTCTCACAAAAACAAAAAAAAACAGGAGAAAAGTCCCTGTCTTCCCAGGGCTTACAGCCCAGCAGGGATGCGGCAGGATGAGTGAGATGCAGAAAATACTCTTATTAGTAATGAAAAGTATGCGGGGTGACCACTGTCAAAGGAGACTTAAAACAGAGGCCACAGAGTCAGAGCTGAGAGGCAGGGGGTTTAGTAAGATGGCCAGGAAAAGACTCACTGAGATGGTGATGTGTGAGCAGAGACCTGGAGGAGGAGGAGGTGGGGAGGGGCTGCTGAGCGCTGGGGAAGAGGGAAGAGTGCTCCAGGCAGGGGAACAGCAGAGTGGGTGGCTCAGAGGAGGAAGCCTCCCTCCAATGCTCCCAAACCACCGAGATTTTCCACCACAAGGTGGGATTCAAGGTCCTTGAGATTCACTGTTAAATTACCCGGAAGCTGAGATATTGTCTGACAAATTGAAAACTCTGTATCAGCATTTTCTTTTTCTTTTCTTTTTTTTTTTTTGAGATAGAGTTTTGGTCTGTCGCCCAGGCTGGAGTGCAGTGGCGCGATCTCGGCTCACTGTAACCTCCGTCTCCTGCGTTCAAGCAATTCTCCTGCCTCAGCCTCCTAAGTAGCTGGGATTACAGGTGGGCACCACCACACTTGGCTCATTTTTGTATTTTTAGTAGAGATGGGGTTTCACTATGTTGGCCAGGCTGGTCTCGAACTCCTGACCTCAAGTGATCCACCCACCTTGGCCTCCCAAAGTGCTGGGATTATAGGCATGAGCCACCGTGCCCGGCCAGTATTTTATTTAATAAAAGAATTAAAAGATGTGGAAAATGTATATTTGGTGTTCCTTTGTTGAAGAACTCTTAGGATAATTGATGTGAAAAAAACCTGGCTACCCACCCCTTAACCTCACTAAATGCTCATTGTGGAAAATACGCAAAATAGAAAAAAGCTAAGGTATTAAAAAAAAAAAAGGAAAAAGTCAAATCTGTAATTCTACTTCTCAATGACTCAAGTAGTACTTTTTTCAACCTTTAAAAGTAATCATGGGGCCAGGTGCTGTGGCTCACACCTGTAATCCAAGCACTTTGGGAGGCAGAGGTGGGTGGATCACCCGAGCTCAAGAGTTCGAGACCAGCTTGGGCCACATGGCGAAAACCCATCTCTACAAAAAAATACAAAAATTAGCAAGGCATTGTGGTGCATGCCTATAGTCCCAGCTACTCAGGAGGCTGGGGCGGGAGGATCGCTTGAGCTTGAGGAGGTTGAGGCTGCAGTGGGCCATGATTGCACCACTGACCTCCAGCCTGGGTGACAGAGCGACTCTGTGTCAAAGCAAAAAAAAAAAAAAAAAAAAAAAAAAAAAAAAAAGGAATCCTGGCTCCTGAAAGATTCTGAAATATTTTCTGCAGGGCAGATGCAATTCTGGGCATGACAGATGGGGACAGGGGTGGAGAGGGCAGAGCTGCATGGTGTCCATGACAGCCGAATCCTGGGGGCAGCTCATGCTGTAACACAGAAAGCCACTGTCCTTGCCGCTGTCACCCCTCTGAAGTGCTCAGTTTCACGTCCTGATCTTGCTTGTATTGTGGGGAAAGGGTGGCACCGTGGCCCCAGCTGGCAGGTACAGCTGGGCCATCCCATGCACCGTGTGCTCACCACGGATTTTCAAATTTAGGGACAGGCAGGCATTCACTCAGGGAAATAATGTTTCATATCTCCCTCGGGGAAAATGAGGCCTTTACCATTTAAGTCTGTAAAGTTTTGTGTGCAAAGAGGGTATTCCTTCCTGCTTCTTTGATTTGTATGAGGTTGTAAAAGAGGTGTTTCGGTTCTCCTGACCTCTGACAGCTGTGCGCGTGGCCCTGGGGGGCTGGAGCGAGCATCTCCTGTTGGCTTATTTACCAGGCACAGGCTGTCCAGGCCCGTTCTGTGCAGCGTGAGCTGCAGGGATCGTTGCCAATTTGCAAACTGTTGCTGGTGCACAGTGAGGCAATTACAGAAATCGAGAATAAGTGTTTAGAAACTTTTATAGCGATTCGGCATTTCGGTGACATTTTAAATGTCTTTTATATAAAACGATCAGTCTGCCACAGACTGGAAATTTAAAAAACAAAACAAAACTGTCCATCACAGGGAGTCTGGAAAGCACCGCTCTGAATAATGCCGGGCAGGGCCAACGTCACGAGCCCTCCAGGGTAGGAGGACCAGGACAGCGGCACGTGGGGCTGAGCCACAGAAGGGGGGAATGGGTGGGCCTCGGGAGGGCTGGCGGGACCTTGTCGGAAGGAAAGCGGGCTCCATCTCAGGGTGGGTGCCGGGGAAGGGCGGAGGACATGCAGGCAGGTGCAGAGGCTGGCAGGAGTGTGGGGCAGGGCTGGAGGAGTGACGGCTGCCAGGGGTGGCCAGAGGCGCCTGGACATGTGGCAGCCCTGGGGAGTCCCTGCCAGCTCTGGAGCAAGGAGGGGACATGGCAGAAGTGACATGTAGGGAGGTCAGTCTGGGCACAGGTTGAATCATGCTATATCACGTCTTCATCTTAATCTTCCACCCTGAGGGGTGCTGGCCATAGACACTGATTAAAGGGCTTTTACGAAAAGGGTCAGTAAAACCAGCCAAGGGAATGTGGGTTTTACAAGGCGCAAGTCAAAGTGAATGTATCTGGGACAGGTGCTTCTAGTGACACAGGTCAAAGGTGTGGATTTCAGTGCTGTCCCTGGACCCTGAGTGGGGACCGGGCAGCAGGTGGTCGAGGGTTCAACTCCTGCGCCCGGCTGGGCATGGCCACAAGAGCTTGGCCACACTGGCCAACTCCCAGCAACTCAAGCCACAAACTCCTCCTTCATAAAACAGCAAAAATCATCGCTGTCTCGCATGAACTAAATGAGGTGAAAATGAACCCCAAAGCAGTAAGACCTTGGAAATGACACAGACATGACCATCCTCCCTCTGTTTTTTTTTGTTTTTGTTTTTTGAGATGGAGTCTTGCTCTGTCACCCAGGCTGGAGTGCAGTGGTGTCATGTCAGCTCACTGCAACCTCCCCCTCCCAGGTTCAAGCGATTCTCCTGTCTCAGCCTCCTGAGTAGTTGGGATTACAGGCACATGCCACCATGCCTGGCAAAGGCAAATTTTTATAGTTTTAGTAGAGATGGGATTTTGCCGTTTTGGCCAGGCTGGTCTCGAACTTCTGACCTTGTGATCCGCCTGCCTTGGCCTCCCAAAGTGCTGGGATTATGGGTGTGAGCCACTGCGCCTGGCCCATCCTTCCTTTATCTGAAACTGTGGCTCACTCCATCTCAACACAGTGGGCACTCCCAGTTGTCCTGTCACAAGGACATAAGGGAGAATGAAGAAAGAAACAGAGAGGGGCTTGGGGAGCAATCCAGGGGGCCTGGATGAGAAGCAGCGGCCTGTCAGTCCATAGGGTGATGGCTGGGAGAGACATGGGCAAAAGCTAGAGAGGAAATCAGAGAGAGGAAGAGGTGGCCTTCAAAGCTTTAGGGAGGCTGGGTGCGGTGGCTCACGCCTGTAATCCCAGCACTTTGGGAGGCTGAGGTGGGCAGATCACCTGAGGTCAGGAGTTTGAGACCAGCCTGACCAACATGGTGAAACTCCATCTCTAGCAAAAATACAAAAACTAGCCAGGTATGGTGGCGCACACCTGTAATCCCAGCTATTCAGAAGGCTGAGACAGGAGAATTGGTTAAACCCAGGAGTGGAGGTTGCAGTGAGCCCAGATTGCGCCACTGCACTCCACCCTGGGTGACAGAGCGGGGCTACGTCTCACTAAAAAACAAACAAACAAACAAACAAAACTATGCAAAGCCCAGCATGGCTGCAAACTTGGGCCAGCAGCTCACTCAGTGACCGCTCACCTTCTAGAATCGGAGATTCCACTGGGATACCCAATGGATGGGTTTTGGCCTTTGCTAGATCTACAGACTCCACCGTTTCTCTGCTGCATTCTGCCAGCCAAGCCCAACAGACCATTTTTCCGCTGGCCCAGTTTCCTATGTTTGCTCCCCAACTGGCTGAAGCTGGAACCCACTGGCTATGTGGGAATACATGCCCGCGGGGAGCCCCACGGGGCTGCTCTGGGGAGACTGAACCGGTGCCATGTAAACACGGCACTTAACCGATGATGAAGTGTTTAAGCGCCCCTAGGATCCACAACGGACTCTACCTGCAAAAACATTCATTTCCTTCTGAAATGTTTTGGTTGCTGCAGTCCAGGATAGTGCCAGAATTCTTTTCAACCAAAACACTGAGCTCAGGGGCCCCGTGTAGACACATCAGAATGGACGACTTCCTTTGCAGAATGAAGCAGGACCCCAGGGGCCAGGGGAAGCCGCTGACCCTGTCCTGAAGGCTGCCTCCCACCCTAGCCATGGTGCTGGATCCAGTTTGTCTAAACTTAGAGGAAGGAACTGTAACAGAGCCAAGGGGACATTCAGTTAAAATTAAGTTCCAGAGTCCATGAAGTATGAAGGACGTGATGGCCTGCTCAATGCAAATCTTTTCTCTACATCCAGGAACACTTCAATCATATCTTTTTTTGTTTTGTTTTGTTTTGAGATGGAGCCTTGCTGTCGCCCAGGCTGGAATGCAGTGGCACGATCTCACTGCACAACCTCTGTCTCCCAGGTTCAAGCGATTCTCCTACCTCAGCCTCCTGAGTAGCTGGGATTATAGGCGCCCACCATCACGCCCAGCTAATTCTTCTATTTTTAGTAGAGACAGGTTCTCGCCATATTGGCCAGGCTGGTCTCAAACTCCTGACCTCAGGTGATCTGCCCGCCTCGGCCTCCCAAAGTGCTAGGATTACAGGTGTGTGCCACCACACCCAGTCTCATATTTACTTTTTTGGAGACAGGGTTTCTCTCTGTTGCCCAGGTTGGAGCACAGTGGCACAATCATAATTCACTGCAGCCTCTGCCTCTTGGGTTCAAGCAATTCTCCTGCCTCGGCCTCCTGAGTAGCTGGGACTACAGGCACATACCACCATGCCCAGCTAATTTTAAAATTTTTGTAGAGATGGGGTCTCGATATTTTGCCCTGGCCGGTCTCAAACTCCTGGCCTCAAGTGATCCTCCTGCTTCAGCTTCCCAAAGGGCTGGGATTACAGGTGTGAGCCACTGCGCCCAGCAACAAATGTTTTAATTAATGTTAATTTTAAAAAGAAGGCTAAAATCTTTTCTTAGAAGGGAGTCTTAATACCTTGATCTAGATTCATTCCTGGGGAATAATTTAAAAGCCACAGTCTGGGGTGCCAGAACGCCCAATTCAGGTCTTAGCTCAGCCATTAGATTGACTGTGCTTTGGCAAAAGGTGTTTACCATTCATGGAGGTTTTGTTTCTTCATCTATATAAAAAAATAGGGCCGGGAATGATGACTCATGCTTGTAATCTCAGCACTTTGGGAGGTGGATAACCTGAGAACAGGAGTTCAAGACCTGGGAGGCTGAGGCGGGAGGATCGCTTGAGCCCAGGTCAAGGCTACAGCGAGCCATGATCACTCCACTGCATTCCAGCCTGGGTGACCGAGTGAGATCCCGCAGTGGCTCATGCCTGTAACCCCAGCACTTTGGGAGGTGGATAACCTGAGGACAGGAGTTCAAGACCAGCCTGGGCAATGTGGCAAAACCCCATCTCTACAAATAATACAAAAATTAGCTGGGCGTGGTGGTATGCGCCTGCAGCTCCAGCTAGTTGGGAGGCTGAGGCACGAGAATTGCTTGAACCCGGGAGGTGGAGGTGGAGGTTGCAGTGAGCTGAGATCACGCCACTACATTCCAGCCTGGGCGACAGAGGAAGACTCTCTCTCAAAAAAAAGAAATAACGGTATTCTGTTTCACAGATTGGGTGGAAATAATGATTGTCAATGATTGAATTTATTACAAGAGCAAGTTCGTCTGATGAGACTGTACTTTCTGCAACCAGCCTCATCTTACTCCTTATGGTTCTTCGGGTGTCCACTACAAGCCCTAGCATACGGCAAGGGCTTGACGGAGTCACTGTTGGATAAAAGGACTCCTACAACTGATAGGTACTGATTGTAACCTTAGGATGAGGGCTCCATAGAGCGGCCTTGTGATCACTTAATTCCTATTTTACACATGGGAAAACTGAGGTTTGTAAGTGAACTAGTGATGAAATTATGTGCTAGAAATTGAGGGATCAGGCTAGGCGTGGTGGCTCATGCCTGTAATCCCAGCACTCTGGGAGGCTGAGGCAGGAGGATCACTTAAGTCCAGGAGTTTGAGACCAGCCTGGGCAACACGACAAAACCTAGTCCCTATAAAAAAATACCAAAATCAGCCAGGTGTGGTGGTGTGCGCCTGCAGTCCCAGCTACTCGGGAGGTTGAGCTGGGAGGATCCCTTGAGCCTGGGAGGTGGAGGCTGCAGTGAGCCAAGACTGTGCCACTGCACTCCAGCCTGGGCAACAGAGAGAGACCTTGTCTTAGAAAAAAAAAGAAAAAAAAAAAAAACAACCCAAAACTGAGGGATCAGAGATAATGGTGCCAACTACAACTAGAATTACTGCTAAGGTTTACTTAGTCTTATTACATGTCCAGCTTTGCTCTAAGTTATTTGCTCATAATAACTTTCGCATCAACCCCCCAGTTTACAGGCGGGGAAACGGAGACTCAGGGACGTTAAGCTCCTTTGTCCCCATCACCAGACTGCTGAGCTGGGGTCTGCACCGGGGGCTATGGCTCCAACACCCAAGGTCTTAGCTCCTACGCTGTTCCTTGTCCCTGTACAGCATTGAAAGAGAGTCTGGAAACCCATAGTTCAAAGCCACCTTGATCGAGCTGGGAATGTTTGGGCTAAGAGCCATTTGCGCTAATTTCAGAAAAAGCAAGCTGCAAAAAAGTGGTAGATACCCACTCTTCCTGCTCTATAAACTCGGTGCAGAATGTTATTTTATTACCTCTCTGCCCGCCCACCCCTACCCTCCCAGCTCATCCTGAACTGTTCCTCATCTTGGAAGGGCACAGCGGAAACCCTCAATTTCTCTGTGTCATTCTGGAGAGGCTCCTGGTTCGGGTCTGCACCCGCACGCCAGCAATCACACCCCAGGCCTGGCTGGGGCATCGTGACTGTGTCTGTAACTGTGTCTGCGTAGCCTCCACCTTGGCCCTGGGTGGATGCCACGCTAGCCTCAGCCCACCCACGCACAGTTAGCAAAGCTCTTCCTTCGACTTTAACAAGCTTTGGCCCCCAATTGGTCAAAGCAAACCCCACCGAGAAAGCAGTACTGGTTAAAACGTGATTCCCAAAAAGAGATGTTGAAAACAAAAAGGAGCAAGCGGCTGTAACTCGAAGGTGCAGAGGCCAGGCGGGGACAGTCCCCCACGGGGCCGGGGCTACCCACCACGTCTGGTGCCTTCTGGATCTGTGAGGCCAGCTGGAGGGAGTGATTGGCCGATGAGAGCTGTTCCCTTAAGGTCTCCGCCTCTCTCTGAGCCACCTCTGCCCTCTGAAGGAAATGAAAAGGGGTGAAAGAGAAAGTACATTCAGTTTAACAACTGACAATTATTACAAGAACATTCATCAATTCATGCCTGACTGACTATAATTGATTTTCCTAAACACTCAACCTAATAAATGCTAGGAAAAAAAACACAGAATGTGATGGATTTTTATTTTAAACAGTACAAGGAAGAAATAATTGAGCGATTATGACAGTAATTTAACGCTAGGAGCAAAGGAATCCCCTGCTGATACTAATACTCCGGCCCACTGAATTTCCCAGACTGAATAAATACAAGTGGAAATCGAGTCTTTTGATTCAATTTCTTTCTATTCTCATAGACCAAGAAGATTTTATTGCGGGATTACTCCTGGGAGTAATTCTCACGGGTAAACAGTGAATTAAAGACACTTTGGCCATTCTCTTCCTAAAAACACGCACAAACAATGTTGTGGTTGTTTTTCTTCAGCAAGGATTTCCATAAACGTACAGGATGTAAATGCCACTGCTTTTGTAAAGGCCGGGCTTATTTCAACATATTTAACCCTTCACTGGACAAAGTGTTTTGAATGCTGATCCTGGCATTTTCAGCCAACCAGGCCAATCCGAGGACGTAGGCAGGAGGACAGCATAGACCAGTGCTGGGGGCTGCGGGACAAATGAGTGGACTTTTCCATCATTTACCTGCAATTCCTGAACAAGGAAACCACCACCCCCAGAGAGCAGATGGGGATTTCCCACTGGATGACGAGGACAGGTCACCCCAGTGCCCGCCACCCGACAGGGTGTCTGGGAAAAGACATACCATGGCAAGTTACCCAAACTCACTGAGCTGCTGCCTACCCATCTGGAAAATGGGAACACGGTCCCTAGCCACGGAAGTGCCCAGGACACACAACTCAGGCAGAGGTCGTTTGTGAATGGCCTTGTGCCGGCTTAATACTTAGGACTGAGGCACAGTTCTAAGACAGGTGGGAGATGGTGGCGAATGACATGGGACACGTGGGCTGAGGTGAAAGTTCTGCTTCTTCCTCCCAGACTTACATTCCACTGCTAGAAACATTCAATCAGAAAAGCCTGGCCAAAGGCTGGGCATGGTGGCTCACACCTGTAATCCTGGCACTTTGGGAAGCCGAGGCGGGTGGATCATGTGAGGTCAGGAGTTCGAGACCAGCCTGGCCAACATGGTGAAACCATATCTCTACTAAAAATACAAAAAATTGGCTGGGTACGGTGTCTCACGCCTATAATCCCAGCACTTTGGGAGACTGAAGTGGGCAGATCACCTGAGGTCGGGAGTTTGAGACCAGCCTGACCAATGTGGAGAAACCTCGTCTCTACTAAAAACACAAAATGAGCTGGGCTTGGTGGCACATGCCTGTAATCCCAGCTACTCAGGAGACTGAGGCAGAAGAATCGCTTGAACCCAGGAGGTGGAGGTTTGCGGTGAGCAGAGATCACGCCATTGCACTCCAGCCTGGGCAACAAGAGCAAAACTACATCTCAAAAAAAAAAAAAAAAAAGAAAAGAAAAGAAAAGCCTGGCCAAGCAGCGTCTCCGTCATGTGTTTTATTTTGTGGCATGGCAGCGTGTGGCTAACAATGGCTGAGAAAGGACTCAGAAAGACAAACAAGAAGTTGGCCTGCCCTGGAACTGGCTGATTAATCTAGTTCTAGGAGGAGTGGCTTTGGCAGCTTTAAGCAATTCTGTGGCAACAGCATTGAATCTATTTGCCCTGCATACAGACAAATTAGGATTTTTTTTTTTTTTTTTTTTTGAGACAGAGCCTCGCTCTGTTGCCTAGGCTGGAGTGCAGTGGCATGATCTTGGCTCACTGCAGCCTCCACCTCCTGGGTTCAAGCGATTCTCCTGCCTCAGCCTCCTGAGTAGCTGGAATTACAGGTGCCCACCATGCCTGGCTAATTTTTGTGTTTTGAGTAGAGATGGGGTTTCACATGTTGGCCAGGCTGGTATCGAACTCCTGACCTCAGATGATCTGCCTGCCTCAGCCTCCCAAAGTGCTGGGATTACAGGCATGAGCCACGGCGCCCAGCCAATTTAGGATATTTCTAATGGCAGTTCCGTCCGCCCAGGGCGGTGCTGGTGGCCGCCTGCCTTGCCTCTCCAGGAGCTCTTGGAATTACATTCAGTTGAATTCATGTGATGCCTGGGTGGGTCTGTCTAGGCCCAAGCAGGTCACGTCTGTCACTATCTCTCGTCCACACTGAATCTAGAACCAGCCATCAGGAAGGTGGCAAGGTGACCTGTATGTCCAGGACTGGTTCATGCTAATTAATCAACTGTTTTTTTTTTTTTTTTTAATTTCCTGAGATGGAATCTCATTCTGTCACCCAGGCTGGAGTGCAGTGGTGCGATCTCAGTTAACTGCAACCTCCGCCTCCCGGGTTCAAGCGATTCTCCTGCCTCAGCCTCCCGAGTAGCTAGGATTACAGACACACAATGCCACAACCGACTCATTTTTATATTTTTTGTAGAGACGGGGTTTTGCCACGCTGGCCAGGCTGGTCTTGAACTCCTGACCTCAGGTGATCCGTGCCTTGGCCTCCCAAAGAGCTGGGATTACAGGTGTGAGCCACTGCATCCGACCTAATCAACTATTAAGACTACAGAAAAATGTCCTCTTCAACAAAAAAGATTTTTCCCAGTTTATTTCCAGATGTGTCATGCCAAGTGTTTCTGATGATCACGTCAAATCACTGAAGAGCTTACGCCTCCCTTGCTGGTCAGTTCAACTCTTGGGCAGAAAATATCTAAGACTCTGCCTGGAATAAGATGTATTTGGAGATATTTCTCCTGGTCTCTTGGGCTAGAAAACCTATTTCTTAGCCTAGTGGAGAAGTTGTTCTGGTGGCAGCCAAGGAGGTGGCCTCACCACCCTGACTTGTAACACTGGTTCTGAAGTGTTCTGGAACGGCCAGTGCTGGGGAAGTCCCGGGCATCCGGTTACAAGGTGTCCCCGGGAGCCTACATGGTCTCAAGCAGGCATTTAGCCGTTCAGAGCGGATACCATCTCATCACAGGGTGATGGTTCACAAAAGAAGGGATCTAGCTGTTGATGATTTCAATTTCTGATTGCATAATTTCTTTCTTTCTTTTCTTTTTTTTTTTTTGATACAGAGTCTCACCCTGTTGCCCAGGCTGGAGTGCAGCGGTATGATTTTGGCTCACTGCAACCTCCACCTCCCAGGATCAAGTGATTCTCCCACCTCAGCCTCCTGAGTAGCTGGGATTACAGATGCCCGCCATCACGCCCAGCTAATTTTTGTATTTTTAGTAGAGACAGGGTTTCACCATGTTGGCCAGGCTGGTCTTGAACTCCTGACCTCAAGTGATCCACCTGCCTCGGCCTCCCAAAGTGCTGGGATTACAGGTGTGAGCCACCGCACCCGGCCTGATTGCATAATTTCTGTGGAGCATTTGCACTTGCAATCAGTTTCCAAGTTCACGGACAGTCTCTCTGTGGCCCATCTGTTGGCGGTCACGGTGGTCAGACTTCTATCACTTTTGGCTTGCCTTCGTTACTTTCATGCAACTTTCTGATCACGTAGTTATTCAGGATTTCTGTCCTGAGGGCGTCGAAAAAAAATACAAAACTCACAAAATGAAGCGTTGCGGTGGTTTGTGTGGTGAGATCCACGAAACAGGAGAATTCAAACTAAAAACAGGCCTAATGGCAGTGAAAGGAAGGAACAGGGAAACAGACACTGATCTGGAGCTGGGATAAATTCATTTCAGGAGCTGAGAAGTAAGCGTAGCCCATCATTGGCAGCTGAGGCAGGAAGAAGGGGGCCCTGTTGCGGGTCGGCGTGTGGTGACACTGGTTTTGAGGCTCTGGCGTCTTCCTGAAGACCCCTGTTAAACCAGCTGTAGCTGTGTTTCTAGATCTGGAACCCCAGATCTAGCGGTGGCGGCCCTGAGACATCACTTCCCTGTGGTCACCGCCAGACTCCTGTCTCCTCCTGTGTCCCTGCAGAGACAGGGCCACTGGGAGCCCTCGTTCTACTTTTGTGTCTGCCCCACCATGAGAACGGCCCCTCACCGAGCCTGAGCACTGTCCCGGGAGATCTTTCTTGCTGTTTCTTGTCTATTCTCTGTCATTTGCTGAGAAATCAGAGTTGATGCTAGAAACACAGGGGCGAGGAGGATACTGCTTGCATATCAGTGGTAACCCAGACCACGATGGCAGAAAACAGCCACCCGGCAAGGGGACTGGTGGCCACGGGGCTCACACAAGCCGATGCCCATCACCTGGCGATGGTGTCCAGGACATTGTCACGAAGGTCCCTGGCATGTGTGGCCCCAGGCACACTTCACATCCTCCTCGTCTCAAGATGGAAGACCCTTTTGGGGGAAATTACTCTTAGCTGGCATCAGGTTAAACTCTGCCTCCCCTCAGCAGTCACCTGGGAGGTAGCAAGCAGCCAGCGACACCGTGTCTCAGGAATTCTTCCTGTTAAGAGTCAAGCCAGCAAATACAGAGATGGTTTCCACCGTGAGACCCAGGGGAGCTTTGCTTCTCTGGGGAAGGTGAAGGAGGCTTTTCTGCTCCCTGGGCTGGCGTCATATTCCTCACTGGGTGATTTGGGGAAGGAGAGCCGGAACCAGGGGTCTATGAGGTCACCTCATCCTAGAAGAAGTTCCACGGGCCCCCCAACCCCTGCCCATCCCTCAAGGGTCCCTGAAAGGCCCCAGGAAGTATGGTAAGTAAATGCTTTTGCTGGGTGCTGTGGCTCACGCCTGTAATCCCAGCACTTTGGGAGGCTGAGGTGGGCAGATCACTTGAGGTCAGGGGTTTGAGACCAGCCTGGTCAACATGGTGAAATCCTGTCTCTACTAAAAATACAAAAATTAGCTGGGCGTTGGGGTGTGCACCTGTAGTCCCAGCTACTTGGGAGACTGAGACATGAGAATTGGCATGAGAATTGCTTGAATCTGGGAGGGGGAGGGTGCAGTGAGTCAAGATCACGCCACTGAACTCCAGCCTGGGTCACAGGGTGAGACTCCATCTCAAAAAAAAAAAAAGCTTTCCCCTAACTGCAGTGCCCCTGATTGGGATGTGAATACAGGATGTAGACAGCTACTTCCAGGCCTCTAAAGTCTGAACAATTTGACTCATAAAATGTGGTAAGGCATCATGGGAAGGACACAGAGTGGGGTGGGCTTGCAGAGGATAAAGACAGGGCCTTGGGCCAGCTGCAGCCTGGTGGGGCGAAGGTGTGGGGAGAGGGCTGGGGGGTCTCATGTGCGACATGGCCCCAGACCTGTGGAGAGGTGGCTGTGGTTAGGAATTCTCTTGGGAGGCTCATTTTCTTCTCCCTCTGGAACCAACAAGAGAGAACCCTCACCGTCTCCCCTTTAAGGGCAGACTCCTTCCCCCACCCTGCCAGTTTACACTTTCAGAGTGTGGCCTTTGAAGTCCCTGGTTTTATATGGCAGGGGAGGGGGGTTTTCTCTGATCCAATCTTCCACCCCCTTCTTGGCCCCAGGTTTTGCCTCTTGTTCTCTGCTTGCATGGCCATTAAAACTCAGGCTTGAGGACACCAGAGATGAGCAAGTCCCCCGAGGAACAAAGTAGACCCAGGAGCTGATGATGGGCTAAGGCCCTGCTGCCCTACCCGCAGCATGCAATTACAGCGAACATCTCGACTCCCAGAGGTAACTCCATGTCACTGACTCTGCAGGAAGGAGGTCGGGAACAGCTACCACAGCTGGAGACCAAATGCTGACCACCACGTGTCCCACGCTGATGCTGCACCAGTGGCCAAGGCCTCCATGGAGACCCACTCTCTGTGGTGAGGGTCAGCTGTGGTTTCCAACCCCTAACCTCAACCTGGAGAGTCCTCCACTAGGGCAGTCTTGTGACATAAACACCAGGCAGGTGAACAGGAAGAGGGCAGCTCACTTCAATGACTCCCTCCCAGCCCCACTGTGGGCTAGGAGAACATGCCACTGCGCTCCAGCCTGTGCGTCAAAGCCCATATTCATTCAATACATCTTTTTGAGCACGGACTCTGAGCAGGCCTCGTAGGTAGTAAAGAAATGCTGGCTTCAAAGCCGGGCGCAGTGGCTCATGCCTGTAGTCCCAGTACTTTGGTAGGCCAAGGCGAGAGGACAGCTTGAGCCCAGGAGTTTGAGACCCACCAGCAACTCGGATCACCACTGCTCAGAAAGGAGGCCCCGGAGGGGTGGTGGGTGGGCCACTTTTTTTTACCACAAAAAGGCTGTGAATTGCTGAAAGCCCCCGGACGGGACGGGGTTTCACATGCAGTTCAAAGTGCAAAGCTGTGGCTTCTTATTGACCATGAAGTCTCAAGAGTTCTGAACCTTTACTGTCACCAATTGGGACAGTGAGTATTTATGCCAGTGCCCTGATGTTCAACAAACAGGTGTGAATGAGGCTCGGACATAATTGACAGGTGCCGACCCCTCTGCTACTTCTCCATAACAGGAGCACAGTGGTTTAGCAATAAACGAGCACTTCAGGTCTCCGTAGAACATTCTAACTACACACCCAGGGAAAACGAATGTTGTATGCCAGTGAGCTAGTAAATTGCTCCTCCTGGGGGTTTCCTGATGGGAAAGGTGTTGGTCCAGATGCCTGCCACCTGCACCAGTGTTGGACCGTGTCTGCGCCCTCCTCTTCCTGCCCAGCCCGCCTCCAGCTCACCTCCGCAGGGATGGCCTCAGCTCAGGCCCATGCCATCTCTCCCCGTACTGTCACAATAGCCTCCCACAGTTCTCCTGGCTTCTGGTCTTTCCACTCCCATCTGTTCTCCAATGTATAGCCAGAGAGATCCTTCTAGAACTCAAACCTGATGTCTCAATCCCACCTACGATTCTTCACTGCTCCCAGGATGAATCCTTCATACTCAGACCCTCCCACAGGCCTGGCCACGTCCCGTCCTACCAGCCCACTCTCTGACCCGCATCTCTGGTGTTGGTTTTGAACTCTCAGGCCCAAGAGATCCTCCCATCTCAGCCTCCTGGGTTAGCGGGGACCACAGGTGCACACCACCACACCTGGCTATTTTTTTTTTTTAAACTTTTTTGTAGAGAAAAAAGTCTCACTATGTTGCCCAGGCTGGTCTCAAACTCACGGGCTCAAGTGATGCTCCTGCCTCGGCCTCTCCAAGTGCCGGTACTATAGGCGCCGCCGCCACCATGCCTGGCTCTGGGCAGCTTTTCTCTTAGTTGATGGCCCAGGCCAATGTCCCCTTCTCTGGCTTTCCTTTAACCTTCCACTTCTTTTCCTGCTGGAAATATTCTCTCGATATTCCAAGGGCTTGCATCTTTCCTCCCTGGATGCTTCTCATGCCAATGGGTTCACCTGTAGCTTCACGAAATCCTAGACTTCAGGGTCAAAAGGGACCCTTTGAGCCTTCTTGTTCAATCCCTCCTTCGGTCCACTCTATGCGTGATTCCCCATCTCATGCTCTCCGGGAGGGCTGGCCTGAATCTGCTTGCATAGCTCTGGTGACAGGGAGCTCACTCTCTCCAGAGCAAGCATCTTTCAGCGTGGCAACTCTGGAGAGCCAGACCACTGGGAATAAGCTTCCTGGCTGGGCATGGTCGCTGACGCCTGTAACCCCAGAACTTTGGGAGGCAGAGGTGGGTGGATCGTTTGAGCCCAGGAGTTCAAGAGCAGCCTGGGCAAACATGGCAAAACCCCGTCTCTACTAAAAACACAATAATTAGCTGGGTGTGGTGGCATGTGCCTGTAATCTCAGCACTTTGGGAGGCCGAGGTGGGCAGATCGCTTGAACCCAGGAGTTATCTCTACTAAAAATAAGAAAATTAGCCATGCGTGGTGCCATATGCCTGTAGTCCCAGCTACTCGGGAGGCTGAGGCAGGAGAATCGCTTGAACCCAGGATGGGGAGCCATATGCCCATAGTCCCAGCTACTCGGGAGGCTGAGGCAGGAGAATCGCTTGAACCCAGGATGGGGAGCCATATGCCCGTAGTCCCAGCTACTCGGGAGGCTGAGGCAGGAGAATCACTTGAACCCAGGACGGGGAGGTTGCAGTGAGCTGAGATTGTGCCACTGCACTCCAGCCTGGGCAATAGAGCAAGACTGTCTCAGAAGCAAAAACAAAAAAGTTTCCTCTCGCCAGCCTCTATGCTTGGCTGGGGTCTACAGGGGTCTCTCAGAAAAAGCCTGGCTCCGTCCCCTGGCCTTTCTTTCTGGTCGGCTCTTGAGAACTACAAGGACAGAACCCACAAATGCCCCCATGACCCTTCCCCCTTATCTTTTCGCGTCTCAGATTCCTGAAATTATTCCTCTTGCTCCTGCTGTCCAGTGGTGCTGCCGTCTTTCCCTTCTACCCCAAGATTAGGAACGTCTCCGAACCCCCTTGTTCTTTTTATGTTAGAGCCCCTCCCTGTCCTGGCCATGGAGTCATCTCTGAATGCACTCCAAGGAGCTGTTTTCCTTATATTGTGGCTTCCAGTCTAAAATGGAATTTCCGGCTGGGCGCGGTGGCTCATGCCTGTAACCCCAGCACTTAGGGAGGCCAAGGTGGGCAGATCACCTGAGGTCAGGAGTTCGAGACCAGCCTGGCCAACACGGTGAAACCCCGTCTCTACTAAAACTATAAAAATTAGCTGGGCATGGTGGGCGCCTATAATCCCAGCTACTTGGGAGGCTGAGGCAGGAGAATTGCCTGAACCCAGGAGGTGGAGGATGCAGTGAGCTGAGATCGTGCCATTGCACTCCAGCCTAGAGGACAAGAGTAAAATTCCATTTCAAAGAAGAAAAATACATAAATTTAAAAAATGGAATTTCCTAGGCACGGACTCCTTGCTGCCAATGAGCAGAATCACCACCTCCTTCATTCTAGAAACTGTATTTCTATTAATGTAGCCGTATCAGGCTATAAACTCTGGCTGAGTTGTTGGTGAGAACTCACCTCTACCCCTCACCACCCTTTCCTGAAGGCAGGACTTTACAATTCCCCCAAAACCTGTGCTTCTTCAGCAGCTACGGAACTAACATTTATTTAGGCATCTACTTCTTTTATTTTTTTTGAGATAGGGTCTCACTCTGTCACCTAGGCTGGGGTGCAGTGGTGCAATCATAGCTCACTGCAACCTCTACCTCCTGGACTCAAGCGATCCTCCTGCCTCAGCCTCCCGAGTGGCTGGGACTACAAGCACACTGCCACGCCCAGCTAACTTTTGTATTTTTTATGGAGATGGGGGACTTGTTAAATTGCCCAGGCTGGTCTCAAACTCCTGACCTCAAGTGATCCGCCTGCCTCGGTCTCCCCAAGTGTTGGGATTATAGGTGTGAGCCACTGCGCCCGGCCACCATCTACTTTTTACTCTGGCATTTTACCTCAAATCCTCGAAACAACCTTGCAAAGGAAGCATTAGCTAAATTCCCTTCCTTTCTTTCAAAAAATTTTTTAACATATTTTAAATCGTGGCAAAATACGCAAAGCATAAAATTTACCATCTTAACCATTAACGTACTTTTCAGTAGCGTCAAGGACGTTTACCTGGTTGTGCAATGAATCCCCAGAATGTTTTCATCTTGCAAAACCAAAACTCTGTACCCATTTAACAACAACTTCGTATTTCCCTCCTCTCCTCGTCCCTGGCAGTCACCGTGGCACTTTCTGTCTCTCTGAAGTTGGCTCCTCTAGATACTTCATACAGGTGGAATCATTCAGTATTTGTCTTTTTTTGTGACTGGCACATTTCCCCTGGCATAATGGCCTCAAGGTTCACTTTTCTTTTGATTTTTTTATGACCAAGAAATTTAAGAGATTAAGAGACCCATCAAGGCCACATAGGAAATACCGAGTTAGGAACTGAACCCGTGTCATTGTGGAGCCAGCATCTGTCCCTACAGCCTTGTCTGGTGTCTCCTAAGACTGGGGTCCACCGAGTGGCTTTGGCACCTTGAGAAGTGCATTCGCTTTGCCAAACTTCTTAGGTAGCTGGGGACTGCCTCTGAGACGACAGAGAGTCTGTTCTGGATAGTGCACTGATATTCACAGGATAAGGCTCTCCCGTTTAACAAACGAGGCTCTCCTGTTGGACACATTAGATTGCCCAAAAGTGCCATCTAAAGGCAAGGCATGCCCAAGACTGGCCTTGAAGAGAGGGGGAGTCGGTGGAAACTTGAGAAATAGGAATAGTGATCTATGATGAAGGTAACTCCTTCCAGTAACTGCTTTTTTTTTTTTTTAGACAGATTCTCGCTCTGTCATCCAAGCTGGAGTATGGTGGCGTGATTGGTTCACTGCAACCTCCACCTTCCGGGTTCAAGTGATTCTCCTGCCTCAGCCTCCTGAACAGCTGGGATGACAGGTGCATGTCACCGCACCCGGCTAATTTTTGTATTTTTAGCAGAGACGGGGCTTCACCATGTTGGCCAGGCTGGCCTCAAACTCCTGACCTCAGGTCATCCACCCATCTCGGCCTCCCCAGGTGCTGGGATTACAGGCGTGAGCCACTACACCCAGCCCAAGGCTCTTTTATTTTTAAATTTTATTTTGTATTTTTTTGAGATGGAGTTTCTGCTCTGTTGCCCAGGCTTAGATCTTGGCTCACTGCAACTGCTGCCTCCAAGGTTCAAGTGATTCTCCTGCCTCAGCCTCCTGAGTAGCTGAGATTATAGGCGCCTGCCACCACGCCTTGCTAAATTTTGTATTTTTAGTAGAGATGGGGTTTCACCATATTGGCCAGGCTGGTCTCAAACTCCTGACCTCAAGTGATCCTCCCACCTTGGCCCCCCAAACTGCTGGGATTACAGGCGTGAGCCACTGCGCCCGGCTGGGGGACCACTTTCTTTTCAGAGCAACAGCAGCACCAGCTACAGCAAAATGTTTTCCTGTTCTGTGGGCTCCTGGGGGGAGGAAGGGGTTTTGGGGATGGCTGAATTTTCCAGGAAGCAGAGTATTTAGAATCACCCAAAAGTACGCTAATGGTTAAGATGCGTCTTGTGCCTGATCTGTGCCGGACACTGTGCTGTGTACTTGCCATAAGGCCTCTCTGAGAACCAAGTGTCAGCCAAAAAGGGGCCGTCAGCTGAGAGCCCTCTTTGGAGCAAGTGGCTGCGACCCATGAGAACGTGGCGGTAAGGAACTCTCCTAGGATAACACCGTGGTGAGATGTCTACACTAAGGAACTCTCCGAGGACAATTCCATGGTGAGATGTCTACACTGTCACAGATGCCACAGCTACAAAGACGGGTGTTTGGAGATGGAGTAGGGAAAAGGAGACAGTTACCACTTTGGAGGGGATGTTCACCATGGGATGTCTGAGATGTTGGAACCACATCAAAGACTTTGCCAAGGAAATGGTTCCTGGGACTTTTTATGTCTTTTCCTACTTCTCACGACATCAGAAGGAGCATCGACGTTGAAAGCTGTCAGTAAAAAATGGAAGGATAACCGGCCTCCTAACTTCGGGTGACGCATCTTCCGAGATGCCAGAAACGGGCCCGCTATTGTGGGTTTTAGGACTAAAAGCGTCCAGGGTCCTACCTGGTTTGCCCTTTCAAGGTCCGTCATGATCATTTCAATCTCGTCGGCCCTAGGAGGGTGAGAGGGAGAGAGCAGGTTAGTCACAAGGAGACCGGCTCAGGGGGTGACTGATGGGACAGCTTCCTAGCTCAGGGCTCGGGAAGGGCTGTGCAGACCCGTGAGTCAATGCTGTCCAGCAGGAGGAGGTGGGCTCACACTGGGGGAAGAGATGTGCTTGCTGATGCCATGCGCTCTTTTGATAATCACGTGTCTGGTGCGCATGGGGTGCCTGCCTTTGATGGGGTCCCAATCTCATTGGGGAGACATAACCATAAAAATATAAAATACAGCATGTCCTGCCAAGGGTTCAAAAAGAGCTCTGAGCAGAGTGCTCTGAAAAAAAGAGGGAGAAATAAATTCTCTTTGTGGGAGGGAATCAAGGAAGGCTGCAGAGGAGGTGACAGGTAAGTGGGGTTTTGAAGGATGAGTAGAAGTTTGCCAGGCTGGGGGTGAGAGGAGGAGCTGGGGAAAGGCTACTTTAGGAAAAGGCACTTAGCAGTGAAAGCCTCACCAGGAATGAGGAAACCAGGAGAAGGTGGCCAACTGGAGGTGAGGAGGGCAGGTGAGGATGGTGACACAGGTTGGGGGACTGTACAGGCTGCAGTGCAGACAGCCTGGGTTCATTGCTATGGCCCAGCCTGCTCGTAAAAGCAATTGTTCAGGTTCTGTCTTCCCCTTTTTCTGTTTTGAAAGTACTTCCTTGAGTAATCTGAAGGCAAATACCCGAAACCAACACAGAGCATCATGAGAGAGGAATGCGGAGAGTGCTTTTATGTTTGTATGTTTGTTTGTTTTGAGACAAAGCTCTGTCACCCAGGCTGGAGTGCAATGATGAGATCTCGGCTCACTGCAACCTCTGCCTCCTGGGTTCAAGCAATTCTCCTGCCTCAGCCTCCTGAGTAGCTGAGACTACAGGCGTGCACCACCACGCCCGGCTAATTTTTGTATTTTTAGTACAGACAAGGTTTTGCCATGTTGGCCAGGCTGGTCTCAAACTCCTGACCTCAGGTAATCCACCCACCTCGGCCTCCCAAAGTGCTGGAATTACAGGCATAAGCCACCGCGCCCGGCCTGGAGAGTCCTTTTGAGAAGGGCATGGCCAACTCCAAAAGCCTATGGGAGGTTAGAGCAGGACACCCGGGCAGACCACCACCCCAATGTCTGCAAGCAGGTCCTGAGGATGGTCTCTGTTAGAAGGTTACAGGCTGGAACTGTCTGTGACCCAAGGAAGGTTTTTTTTTAGCATACCCAAGGGCCATGGAGCCAATGTTACAGCCACAGGGACCTGGTTGGGTTTGAGGGCTCTCATGCTGTGGCTCTGAGTCCACACGCACCTGCACTCTGCTGCCTTCAGGATGCAATCCCTCCCTCAGCCACACGCAAGGCCCTTCCACACCAAGGCTCCTTCCTCCTCTTGGCCTTACCCGCCACTCTTTCTCAGGACCCTGTGCTCTAACAACTCCCATCTCGTGCGGGACCCCAAAGAGCCAGGCCTTCCTCGGCACTAGGCCTCCACCTGCGCTGCCTGCCTGAATGCCTTCTCATCCCAGGGAACCTCATCTCCTACTTCCACCCCATCCACCCTTCCCAGACCCTCTCAGCGGCTCTGTCTCAGGAAGTGGCACTGTCCCTAGTCCTAGTTTCCAGGTTTGAGTTTTCACTGGGTGCCCATGCTGTGAGCTCTCTCTGAATGCTGGGCCATAGGTCCCTTTTGCCCTATATCCCTAGAATTTGTCCTGTATTCACAGGGCTGCACGTCACGTTGGATGCCAGAGTCCTGGATGTGGCCCATCCTGTCAGCGACGGGCAAGTCTACTCCTGGGGACAGCCCAGGGTGCTGGACAGGCCTGACAATGAGAGCTCTATCCTTCCGAAACCTGCTCCATGGTCCCAAGGAGGCACGTCCAAGTGAGAGTACCCACCCACCCTGCTATGGTTTGTCTCCACTAAAACTGCTACTGAAATTTGATCCCCAGTGTGGGGGCACTGGGAGGTGGGGTCTAGAGGGACGTGTTTGGGTCATGGCGGTGGATCCCCTCATGAATGGCTTGGTGCCATTCTCCTGGCAGTGAATGAGTTCTTGCTCTGACCAGACTTTAGGGACTGGATGAGTTCCCTTGAGAGTGGGTTATCATAATGCCAGGAACCTCCCTGGGTTGTCCCTCTTGGCACGCATCCACCTCCCCTTTGACCCTATCCGTATTGTTATGATGCAGCATGGAAGCCCTCGCCAGGAGCCAGGGCCATGTCCTTGAACTTCCCAGCCTGCAGATCTGTGAGCCAAATAAACCTATCTTCTTTATAAATCACCCTGGCCTCAGGTGTTCTGTTGCAGCAACAGAAAACAGGCTAAGGTACACCCTGGACGCTGAGAGTTGGAAAAACTGTCTCCGGGCCCCTGGGCTGGGGAATTTTTGTGGCCTGAGGCTTTTGCAGCCTTTAACTGCACACAGCGATTTGAGGTAGTCTTATCAACTCCCAGCAGCCTGAATAGGGTAACAGATGCCTTGTGATCGGGTTCAATGTTCATTGTATCTGTTTGAAATAATATCCGGCTTTCAGACTGGTCTGAGAAAAAGTCTGAAAAAGCCTGTCAAATGGCCTAGTTAAATGAAGCTATTTTTAGGACGATTTCATGAAGAAGGCAGTGTCTCTGTAAGATAAATACCCAAACTGGGCCTCTGCAATACAGTGCTGGGTGCAGGGAGTGGGGAAGGGACAGGGCTTCTTAAATGATGAAACATCCTTCTGTGTCATCTCAAAGTGAAACCTCCAAGATCTGACAGAAAAATTGCTGTGCAAAGACAGTCTAATACTACAAATGGTAATTAAAAAAATTAAAAGTGTTAAGGGTCTTAAAACATATCAGAAAAGGATAATCACCAGTCAATGCAGAAAGCTGCTACCTTGACGCCCTGTTGAAGAATTCAGAGCGTAAACTCCTTCAGACACAAAATAAAAGCTTGCAAACTTTACTTAAGGCAAATTGCAAGGATTTTTTGTGTGTGTTTTTTTTTTCTTTTTGAGACAGGGTCTCACTCTCACCCAGGCTAGAGTGCAGTGGTGTGATCTTGGCTCACTGCAACCTCTGCCTCCTGGGCTCAAGCAGTCCTCCCGCTTCAGCCTCCAGAGTAGCTGGGACTAGTGGCGTACGCCAGCATACCTAATTTTTTTTTTTTTTTTTTTGGTAGAGACAAGGTTTCACCATGTTGCCCAGGCTGGTCTTAAACTCCTGGGCTCAAGCCATCCACCCGCTTTGGCCTCCCAAAGTGCTGCGACTATAGGCATGAGCCACTGCGCCTGTCCCAAATCACAAGTTTTAAACACAATTTTGTACTTCAGTTAGTTACCTATCGTGTATTTCCAATGTCCACATACACAGGTCAAAACTGCCCTGGCTACCGTCATTCACTCATTCACTAGCTCCACTAGTGTTTCAGACCCCTAAAAGTTTCCTGGTGCTGGAATGGGCACATAGAGATGCAGGCTTAGGTCCTGCGTATCTCATCAATGTCGTAGATTTAAAAGATGACAATGAAAATACATAGCTGCTGCGTACCCACAACAAGATGTGCAGAGGTTGACAATTGCCTAAATCCTCCTCTGAATGCATCAGCAGAGCTGGCTGCAGAACTTGGGAGGTGGATGGGGACTGGTCCGGCTGGTGAGTGAAGAGACACTGAATGTGGGTCTAGGTGAGGACTTTTCCTAATGGCTCCAGTGTGGCCCTATATAAGCCCTCTCTTTCTTTAATTCTGGCTATTTTCATTTGAATACTTCTATTCTGTTTGAGACTACTGTTATTTGGATATTGTTGGCATAGCTACTTCTGTCCTCCATGTCATTTAACTTTTCTTTTATATTTTGCTATTTCTTTATCCTTTTCTTGCTGCCTTCTGGATCAAGGTTAACTTGATCTAACTGGTCTTTAGCTATTTATTTATTTATTTATTTATTTGGAGACAAGCTGGAGTACAGTGGTGTGATCATGACTCAAGGCAGCCTCAATCTCCTGGGCTCAAGCGATCCTCCCACTTCAGCCTCCCTAACAGCTAGGACTACAGGCACATGTCACCATGCCTAGCTAATTTTTCTATTTGTTTTTTTTTTTTTTGGTACAGATGGGGGTTTGCCATGTTATCCGGGCTGGTCTTGAACTCCTGGGCTCAAGCGATCCTCCCACCTCAGCCTCCCAAAGTGCTGGGATTATAGGTGTGAACCACTGCACCTGACCTATTTTCTACTTCCTCTTTCTGGAATTCCTATTAGGTGGATGTTGGAGCTCCTGAATTGATCTCTAATTTTCTTTTCTTTCTAACATCTACATCTATATCTTTTTAGTTACTTTCTGGGAAATATCTTCATCTTTATTTTCCAGGCTTGTGTTGATTCTTTTATTTATTTACTTAAAAACATTTTGTTTATAGAGATGGGGTCTTGCTATATTGCCAGGCTGGTCTCGAACTCCTGAGCTCAAGCAACCCTCCGGCCTTGGCCTCCCAAAGTGCTGAGATTCCAGGCATGAGCCATCAGACCCAGCTGGCAATGTATCCTTTCTTCTTTGCTCCTAAGTTATTCAATTGTTTTACGCTGTTACTTCCACTTGGTCCATTTGAAAATTACCTGTTGGTTTCGCTTCACACTGCCAGTATCTTCCTCTGTTTCCCTGAGTGCCTTTGTGGTGCTTTGTCTTTGTGGCCCAGCTGTCCTGCCTCATATCACACCCACTGTTGGGGTCTGGGTGTGTCTTTCAGAAGCACTGCCCTCCTCTGGGGCCCAGCTGTTTTTGCTTGTGTGTTTGGGTCCTCCAGGGATACCAGCCGCTCTTTCTGGCAATGTACACGGTGGGAGGACAGAGAAGCCAGCCCTGCTGCGTGTCTCTCAAGCGAATTGAAGGAGAAAAACACACGGTGGGCATTCAATGCCTTTCTGCCGAACATAGGAAGGAAGGGAAGGGGATGGCCCCCGTCTCTGAGATGCCTTGCCGATGACTCCTCCCTGCTGCTTGGCAACCAGGAAAACCCTCTGGCCAGGTAGCTTACTTAGCCTTGACTCTTCCGGGAGCAGCAGCAACAGGAGGACACCGTCTCCCTGGGTGCAGCTCCCTGATCTTGGGAGTGCGGAGCTCAAAAGCTGGAGGCGTGGCTGCCTGGGGGTGCTGGCCCGCCCCTGGCTGCTTTCATCCACTCCTCACTTGCGACCTGGTGTTGCCAGTGGCCAAAGGCCCAGGCATAGAGAAGAGCAAGGTTCCAGGGGCCCAGCTTTACACAGAGGCCGGCTTGGCAGGGCTGGGGTCCATGCGGGTCGAGTCCAGTTCCTGCCAGGTTTATGGGGCCTGGGTGGGGCTTGGGCACCTCCTGGAAAGTGCACACTCTCTGGATTTCTTCTCAGATAGCACATGGCTTTGGATTTTCATCAGGACACCTAATATCCGGAAAACCACGCCTCATCTCCAGAAGATTTCACGTCATTTATAAAAAAAATCAGTCCCACTGACGCGGGAAGGTGCAGACTTGGCAGTGTGAGGCAATCCTGGAAGTGAATTTCAGGTTTTCCATCTCCTGGTCAGTTGTGCTTTGGTTACTAAGCAACTGCTAAACGGACCAAAATACTGAATGTGATAACAAGGACTACACTTACCTTTCATGACGAAAGCAACTCTCTTTCCCCAGGCTTTCGAATGACAATGATGACACCACACTCTGCAGTTGCAGGGCAGGCCTATTCCATACCAGGGATTGTGGTGACAGCCAGGCCCGGAGGGGTTGCTGTCTCCATTCACAGAAGGGACCAGAAACCACAGGAGGAGACAATGGGAGGAACCAGGGATGCAGTTGGCGAGGAAACGTTCTGATTATTATTTTAAAAGTCGGCCAGATGCAGTGGCTCATGCCTGTAATCCCAGCACTTGGGGAGGGCAAGGCAGGTGGATCACCTGAGGTCGCGAGTTCGAGACTAGCTTGGCCAACATGGTGAAACCCCGTTTCTACTAAAAGTACAAAAATTAGCCGGGTGTGGTGGTGCATGCCTGTAGTCCCAGCTACTTGAGGGGCTGAGGCAGGAGGAGCATGAGCGAAGATGGTGCTACTACACTCCAGCCTAGGTGACAAAGTGAGACCCTGTCTCAAACAAACAAACAAACAAAAACAAACAAACAAACAAAAATCTGTATGTTTGTTACTCATTTTTCTGAGAATTCTTTTTTATTTTTGATACAGGGTCTGGTTCTGTTGCCCAGGCTGGAGTGCAGTGGTGCGATCATAGCTCACTGCAGCCTCCAACTCTTGTCCTGAGCTCAAGTGATCCTCCTGCCCCAGTCTCTTGAGTAGCTGGGACTTATAGGTGTGCACTATCAAGCCCAGCTAATTTAAAAGAAAAATTTGTTTTTTAGAGACAGGGGTCTTACAATGCTTCCCAAGCTGGTCTTAAACTCCTGAACTCAAACAATCCTGCCTTGGCCTCCCGAGTAGCTGGGACTACAGGTATGCACTGCCACACCTAGCTAGTTTTTTCTTTTTTGTAGAGACAAAGTTGATCTTGCTATGTTGCCGAGGCTGGTCTTGAACTCATGGCCTGAAGCGATCCTCCTGCCTTAGTTTCCCCGAATGCTGAGATTACAGGCCTGAGCCACTGTGCCTGGCCCATTATTAATTTTTCTAAGGAGGTATTCTTTTTTAAAAGCCGAAAGAAAAATACAACTAGCTGAGTAAGTGCGATCGGGGGCTTTGGAAGATGTGAGTGTGGCCATCAGTGTTTGCAGACCAGGACCAAGGAGGCGGGTCTTGCTTTGGGGCACCTCCCAACCAGGTTTTTTTTTTTTTTTTTTTGAGACAGAGTCTCACTCTGTCGCCCAGGCTGGAGTGCAGTAGCACAATCTCAACTCACTGTAGCCTCTGCCTTCCCAGTTCAAGTGACTCTCCTGCCTTAGCCTCTCCCAAGTAGCTGGAATTACAGGCACACCCAATCACAGCTAATTTTTGTATTTTTATTTTTATTTTTTGAGATGGAGTTTCGCTCTTGTTGCCCAGGCTGGAGTGTAATGGCATGATCTCAGCTCACTGCAACCTCCATCTCCTGGGTTCAAGCGATTCTCCCTGCCTCAGCCTTCCGAGTAGCTGGGATTACAGGTATGCGCCACCACACCCGGCTAATTTTTGTATTTTTAGTAGAGACGGGGTTTTATCGTGTTGGCCAGGCTGGTCTCGAACTCCTGACCTCAGGTGATCCACCCGCCTCGGCCTCCCAAAGTGCTGGGATGACAGGCGTGAACCGACGCGCCCAGCCCCACCCCAGTCTTAATCATCCACTTTCTCTCCAAACTGCTGCCTCCTCCCCCCACTGAATTAATCCTGCCTGACAAACTGTCTGCAATAAGTAACACAAAAATGCCCAGGGGTTAATACCACAACTGTAAATGTAATCTTGGAAGCGCAGTAATGAATTAAATGGCATGTGGTTTCATGGTGTGAGTGTCAACAGTATTCCAAAGATTTTTCATTCTCTTCATGCTGAAGGCTCAACTAACCACATCAGTATCTGCAGCCTGACATTGGTCTAAAATCATTTATTTTCCAAAGTCTGTAATAACCGCACATATTGTTTGCTCAGCAAAATGATTTATTATAAAAATTTAGATCTCTCACCTTTTTATGAGCTGACGAAACAGCTTCCACTGATCTATTAACCTGCCCGGTATTATGCTCAGCTCTGACTTCAAATAGCGAATAATTTCAGTTTGGCCTAGAATATGTAGTTCGTTCAATCAGTTCACCACAGATCATTTCAGGGTATTCTCTGGGCTAACACACAGTTTTTATGAGGAACTGAAAAGGACATGGTCAAGGTTGATGGAAGGGAAATTATATCCACGCTGGAAATTCTAGTATTTACTTTCACGCAAGCCTCCTGGGGGCTAACGCGTGGCATCGGGGCACGGTGTTGGCGCATATTTCAATACCCAAATAAGCACGCTGGCATCGGGAGCTGTTAAAACAAAGTATATCTATAAGGCAGTTGGAAAAACATACAGAGCGGCCTTCAAAGACTAGTGTATCTTCTTAGACTTGATTCATAAGCCAATAGTCTCGGCCGGGCCCAGTGGCTCACGCCTGTAATCCTAGCACTTTGGGAGGCCGAGGTAGGTGGATCACTTGAGACCAGGAGTTTGAAACCAGCCTGGCTAACATGATGAAACCCTGCCTCTACTAAAAAATACAAGTATTAGCCGGGCATGGTGGCGAGCGCCTGTAATCCCAGCTACTCGGGAGGCTGAGGTGGAAGAATCGCTTGAACCCTGGTCACAGAGGTTGAAGTGAGCTGAGATCGTGCCACTGTACTCCAGCCTGGGTACCAGAGCGAGACCCTGTCTCAAACAAAACAAAACAAAAAAACAAAGAAAACAAAAAAAACCCACCAATAGTCTCAATACCAGATCATAAAGTTCTTTGGCATTGAAAGGAGAAATATCTACAGATTAATTCTTTCTGCTTTAAAAGAAAAGCTCCAGTTAGGTTTGATCAAGCGAACTCTCCCCTTCTACCCCAGGGCTGCACGTGATGACCTGCTCTGTCCTTAAGGGGGGACATTTTTCACCACAACCTACACTGCAGGTGAGGCTTCCTTAGCACAGGGGGTAGAGGAAACGGACAGAGGTGGGGCTCGCTGGACCCTGTCCAGAAAGAGCAGGTTGCTGAAGCGGTGGAGACAGGGCCAGGCTCTGAGGAAGGTCACTTGGCTCTGGGTCTGGAATCCCCTTAACTCGGGGGGTCAAAGAGTTGGGCAAGGGGTGGGGGACAAACCTATAGGAAAAGCTGATCGGAGCACAAACGCCTGAACTTACGGAGAAGGGCTGGTCTGCAGTCTCATGCGAGCCAGGGCAAGATTACTCCCAGCAAAGGCACCTGCTGTGGCTGTCGTGCCCTGATGGCGATGGGCCCAGATCAGACTGAGACAGGGAGGTCTCCCACCAATAACGCCCACGGGGCACCTACCATGAACCACACCCAAGGGAAACAAATGTCCCAGGGGAGGAGTGGGCAATGGCGTAGTGGCGCTGGGACTCCCTTCTCGCTAGCACACAGGAATACACCCTGCACATCCTAGGAGCTCAGCAGGGATATACGGGGCATGGGTGGGTGGGTGGGCAGGGACCCCCTTCCTGTCTACCCAGTGGGAGGTGGAAGGAAATGGCAGCCACCAGCGATTCAGCACAGTGACATCCCAGAAAGTGGTACAAGGGCCTCTGCAGACACCAGGAGAAACAGTATCCCGGAGTAGGGGACATCCAGTCTGTACCCTGGAGGATGAGTACAGATTTACTGAGCAGGGGACTCTGGGATAGAGAGGTACGGCCATCTAGAGAGAGAGGCCACAGGGAAATGGAAGCCTGTTCAATTTTGTAACAACTTTTCAGTGGCTCTCTCGGGGTTGCGAGGCATCCGGTGACCACATCTGCAAATAAAGACGGCAGAGTCTCTTCCCACACCCTTTGAATATTTCTTATCTCACGACAGAATACTACTCAGCCCTAAAAAGGAACGAGTTAATGACATTCACAGCAACCTGCATGGGAGTGAAGACTATTATTCTAAGTGAAGTAACTCAGGAATGGAAAACCAAACATTGTATGTTCTCACTCGTAAGTGGGAGCTAAGCAATGAGAATGCAAAGGACTCTGGGGACTTGCGGGGAAAGGGTGGGAGGGGGGTGAGGGAAAAAAGACTATATATTGGGTGCAGTGTATACTGCCTAGGTGATGGGTGCACCTAAATCTCACAAATCACCACTCAAGAACTTACTCATGTTCTTGAGTAATATATAATATATATATATTGGGTAATATATTATATATATATATTATATAACACATACATTAATGTGTAGTTATATATAAAATACATTATATATACATTTATTAATGAAATATCCAACTATATCCCTATTTTATTAAGATTTTTAAAATAAAAGATGGGCATTTCTTTGTTTTTTGTTTTTTTGTTTGTTTGTTTTTGATACGGAGTCTCGGTCTGTTGCCCAAGCTGGAGTGCACTGGTGCAATCTCAGCTCACTGCAACCTCTGCCTTCGGGGTTCAAGTGATTCTTGAGAATGCCCCAGCCTCCCTAGTAGCTGGAATTACAGGTGTGCACCATCACGCCTGGCTAATTTTTGTATTTTTAGCAGAGACGGGGTTTCACCATGTTGGTCAGGCTGATCTCGAACTCTTGACCTCAGGTGATCTGCCTGCCTTGGCCTCCCAAGGTGTTAGGATCACAGGTGTGAGCCACCGTGCCCAGCCTCTTTAGTCCTGTTCTGTTTCTTGGAAGCACCATGCTTGTCCCACCTTCAGGCCTGGGTCTCAGCCCTCCTGGCCCTCCTCTGAGAGGCCTCTCCACAGCCACACTCTCCACTGTCCATTCATTTTGTTTCTGTTGCATTTATTCCCGTCTCAAAGTCTCTTGTTCATATATTGATTACTTGCTTATCCACTGCCATAGTTCCAGGGAACACAGCAGGTACTCACAAAATACTGGTTGACCAAATATGCAAATTTATTTATTTATTTATTTATTTATTTATTTATTTATTTTTGAGACGGAGTCTCGCTCTGTCACCCAGGCTGGAGGGCAGTGGGGCGATCTCGGTTCACTGTAACCTCCGCCTCCTCAGCCTCCCGAGTAGCTGGGAGTACAGGCATGCACCACCATGCCCAGCTAATTTTTCTATTTTTTTAGTAGAGATCAGGTTTCATCATGTTGGCCAGGCTGGTCTCGAACTCCTGATCTCCAGTGATCCACCTGCCTTGGCCTCCCAAAGTGCTGGGATGACAGATATGAGCCACTGCACCGGCCCAAATATGCAAATTAATGACACCTGTGATACCTGAGGTCCCCTGTCTTCTTGACAGACAGCCATTCACTGGCTAGTATTCTAAAGGGCAGAAAGGGTAGAATTCTTTTGGCAAATTGTAAATACTACTTTTAAGGAAAGAGCCTACAAGATGTTATTGCAGAAGGAAAATGATTCGCTTTTCAGAGCCTTTGAAAAACAAGGCAATAATAGTCTTGGGGGAGAAGTATTGAAAGACCCAGAATTAGGCTTCTTTTTGTCCAATGGACTGTGAGGTCCTGGAGTGCAGAACCAGGTGGCCCAGCTCACCACTCATCACTCATCCCCGTGCCCAACACGGATCTGTGAACCAGGACAGGACTGAAGACACGGAGGCTGATGGGGAAGGGGAGGAGGGGAGGAGAGAATGTTTTTTGGGGAAAGGTTTTCTTGGCAGCCCTCATCTGTATGACTTGCCCTATCTTTCGTTTTCCACCCAAGGTTAAACCACTTCTGCTTTGGCAGAAGTAGAGGGGAGGATGAAGCCATCTTGCATCTGCCAAGCCCCGGATCAAATGTGTCACACTCCAGGGTGGCCCCACCCCTCCCCAGTCAAAGGCCTGGAAAGAGAGTCGGTCCAGTCTGTGGAGCTTTATCCCTACAGATAACCTTCTGGAAATAGCGGTTTTCATTTTTGCTGGAAGTAACACTGTGCCGAGAGACAGTTAAACGGCCAGGATGTCACCTCTGTCTGCTCAGAAATTAACCAGAATTTGTTCTCTGTAGATTACCATTATACTAATTTAAATGATACAAAAGTAATGATTAAAAACAAGTTTAGGCCAGGCGCAGTGGCTCACTCATGTAATCCCAAGCACTTTGGGAAGCTAAGGTGGGTGGATCACTTGAGTTCAGGAGTTTGAGACCAGCCTGGCCAACATGGTGAAACCCCATCTCTACTAAAAATACAAAAATTAGCTAGGTGTGGTGGCGTGCGCCTGTAATCCCAGCTACTAAGGAGGCTGAGGTGGGAGAATTGCTTGAACCTGGGAGGTGGAAGTTACAGTGAGCCGAGATCGCGCCACTGTACTCCAGCCTGGGCAACAGAGTGAGACTCTGTTTAAAAAAAAGAAAGAAAGAAAGAAAGAAAAAACAAACCAACGAACATAAAAACGAGTTTGGTTAAGCCTCATCTTTTCAATCCCAAACGGGAAGAAAATTTCCCTTCCTGCCCCACAAGTTGACGTGTTCATGGGAAACGATTTCAATAAAATCTTCCTTTAGCCAGTCCGAGTATATTTGATGAATCGAACGAAATGACCTTCTACGGCACGTGCGGGGTCAACTTTCTACCTGTGCCAAACCAATAGCACAGCTCTGGCCGGCTGGGTGCTCACCAGAGCGTGTGACCCCAGCGTGATCGGGAACAGCCTGTGACTGTCACTCGGGCTTCAGTCATCTCCAGGCGGGGAACATGGGACAGCTGCGGCCCAGGGAATGAGGCTCTGATATTACATAATTCATTCGGCTTCTGCTCCTGAGACCGCACAGTGCCTCCAGGGATGAGCATCTGGGTTCATCGGCAGCTGCTTCCTGCATCTCTCTAGAGTTCTAACAGCCCTGCTCTACCCAAAGAAGTGGAGAGCGGGCTGGGTGTGCAGGTTCCTTTGTTTTTTAAAATCAAGTGAAATTAGGAAAATTGTGGTCTACAGAAAAGAGTGTGGCTGGTGGAAAACGGGTTGGAATTCTTCTCCACTGCATTTTTATTTTGTAAAAATTTTTATTTATTTATTTTTGAGATGGAGTCTTGCTCTACTGCCCAGGCTGGAGTGCAATGGCACGATCTCGACTCACCGCAACCTCTGCCTCCCAGGTTCAAGCAATTCTCCTCCCTCAGTCTCATGAGTAGCTGGGATTACAGGAGCCTGCCACCATGCCCAGCTAATTTTTGTATTTTTAGTAGAGGCAGGGTTTCACCATGTTGGTCAGGCTGGTCTTGAACTCCTGACCTCAGATGATCCACCCACCTCGGCCTCCCAAAGTGTTGGGATTACAGGCGTGAGCCACCGCGCCCGGCCCTCCCATTGTCTTTTAGTTGTTTGACCTTGGACAGACTTCTGAGCTGGACAGTCACCTATACAGGAGGAGCCATGAAATTCAAAGAAATTGGCATGAGGATAAAACAAGAACACAGAAAGAAAGGAAAAGATTTTGTAAACCACCAAGCTCCATGCCTGGGTTCATTCTGATTGTGTATCAAAGTCAGGACCTTTCTCTTCTGGTGAGTGCTCACTTCCAGTACCTGACACCATCGCGAGATCATCACAATCACCCACAAAGGGGCTTTTGGCCAAAAACTTCTAGCCTGAATCTGATCAAGCCTCTAGATTCAACCACAAATTTTCAGGAAAGCATGAGGACAGAGGAGCATGATAAACTATTTCTGGGGAGGCAATCAGTAAAATCTCAGCAGTGGGGTGGAGAATCTTTTCTGGACAAATGACCCCATTTCTAGCACAAATACATTGCAAGGAAAAGAAAAAGTGACGAAGAGGGAATCCATACAATGACCAAGACTTAAAGATACACCAGCCAACTGCAACGTGTGGATCTTACTTGAATCCAGATTCAAATTTTTTTTTTTTTTTTTTTTAAGACGGAGTCTTGCTCTGTCGCCCAGGTTGGAGTGCAGTGGTGCGATCTCGGCTCACTGCAACCTCCGCCTCTCCGTTCAGGTGATTCCACTGCCTCAGCCTCCTGAGTAGCTGGGACTACAGGTGTGTGCCACCACACCCAGCTAATTTTTGTGTTTTTAGTAGAGACGAGGTTTTGCCATGTTAGCCAGGCTGTTTTCAAGCTCCTGACCTCAAGTTATCCACCCACCTCGGCCTCCCAAAGTGCTGGGATTACAGACGTGAGCCATTGCGCCCAGCCTAAATTAAAATAATTTTAGAAAATAAAACCATTATGAAGTTTGGGGGCAACTAGAAATTTCAAAACTGGCTAGATTTACCTGATCATATTAAAAAATTATTATGATTATTATTTTTACTATTTTTTTTTTTTTTTGAGACAGGGTCTTGCTTTGTCACCCAGGCTGGAGCGTAGTGGTGTGATCATAGCTCACTGCAGCCTCAACCTCCGGGCTCAAGCAATCCTCCCACCTCAGCCTCCTGAGTTGTTGGGACTGCAGATGAAAAATTATTTTTGAATGTGCTAATTGCGCTGTGACTATATTAAAAAGAAAGTCCTTATTGTGAGGATATGTGTGTTAAAATGTTTAGAAAGGAAATGAAAGGATTCTGGGAGTAGCTTCAAGTCAAAACAGGAGTGGGGACAGGTGAGACGGGATGGGCCATGAACGGGAGATGCTGACACCAGGTCACGCGTAGGTGGGAAATTTAACATATGAAACATCAACAAAAAACCCCATAAGACAACAAAAAAAGTGAAGAGCATCACAGTAGTCAGGTATCCCTCCATCGTCACTCATTAATTGTAAAGCGTGCACTGATGCTGACTGCTACTATTCCATTTGCAATGAAACAAGGTGATAAGCAAGACATAAAAATACTCAAGAAGAAGGAGAATCTAAAGGACGCTGCGTGGCTGTGGCTGCAGCTGTGGAAAAGAATATGGATTAGAAGTGGCCGTCCTGGCTGGGCGCAGTGGCTCACGCCTGTAATCCCAGCACTTTGGGAGGCCGAGGTGGGTGGATTGCCTGAGGTCAGGAGTTCGAGACCAGCCTGGCCAACATGGTAAAGGCTCGTCTCTACTAAAAATACAAAATTGGCCGGGTGGGGTGGTGCATGCCTGTAATTCCAGCTACTCGGGAGGCTGAGACAGGAGGATGGCTTGAACCCAGGAGGTGGAGGCTACAGTGAGCTGAGATCGCACCACGGCACTCCAGTCTTGGTGAGGCAGATTGAGACTCCATCTCAAACAAAACAAAACAAAAAAACAAAAGAAGAAGTGGCCGTCCTGTGCGGTCCACCTGATGCCAGACTCTGCTAACTTTAGTCAGGACAGTTACCTTCCCGGAATCCCGTTTACCCACTTGTCAAGGGGAAAAAAATGTATACAAAGAGCACATCTCTATAAGAAGAATGTGACTTTAAAAAATAATATACTATATATATGTTTTTCTTTGACACAGAAAAAGATTGGGCCAGGCGCAGTGACTCACACCTGTAATCCCAGCACTTTGGGAGGCCAAGGTGGGAGGATCGCTTGAGCCCAGGAATTCGAGACCAGCCTGGGCAACATGGTGAAGCTCCGTCTCTACAAAACATTAATACAAAAATTAGCTGGGTACGGTGGTATGCACTTGTGGTCCCAGCTACTTTGGAGACTGATGTGGGTGGATCGTTTGAGCCCAGGAGTTGGAGGCTGCAGTGAGCTATGATCGTGCCTCTGTGCTCCAGCTTGGGCGACAGAGCAAGACTCTATCTCATAAAAAAGAAAAAGATTGTTAGCCAAGAACAGAGAATGGGAAGAAAATGAATTCTGGAAGGGAACCCCCCAAGTACCATCTGACCCAGGAAGGGAACTGTCATGGTGAGAGGCCTACACTTAGGTGATGGAGGAAACTGAGGCACAAGTTCCTGCTGTTGACATCGTGGGCCAGCAGCCTGCCATCCATTGAGCCCCCTGGCCATGGGACAGTTACAAAGACGCAGGCAACATGGCTCCTGCACTCCGGGGACTTGCCCCAACTGTGCCAGGAATCACGGGTAGACAGCAACCTGGCAGGAAATGGGGACCGGTTGTTACTTCTTTACTTTCAGATTTGTTTGTTTTTATTATTATTATTATTTTTTAATAGATGGGTCTTGCTCTGTTGCCCAGGCTGGAGTGCAGTGGTTTGACCATGGCTCACTACAGCCTTGAACTTATGGGCTCAAGAGATCCTCCTGCCTTGGCCTCCCAAGTAGCTGGGACTACAAGTGTGCATCACCACTCCCGGCTAATTTTTAAATTTTTTGCAGAAACGAGGTCTCACTATGTTGGCCAGGCTGGTCTTGAACTCCTGTCTTCAAGTGATCCTCCTGTCTCGATCCCCTGAATACCTGGGACTACAGGTGTGCACCATTACACATGGCTAATTTATTTTTTGTAGAGACAGGGTCTTGCTCTGTTGCCCAGGCTGGAGTGCAGTGGTACTATCATGGCTCACTGCAGCCTCAAATTCCTGGGCTCAAGTGATCCTCCTGCCTCAGCCTCCCAAGTAGCTGGGTTTACAGGTGTGAACTACCACACCTGGCCCTAGTTTCAGACTTTTAAAGGCTGTTTAGGAAGGGATGCTGTTCTGTCATCTATACCCATCGTTTTTAACAGTCTCCTTCATGTTTTAGTGTGAAACTTCGCCAGCAAACCTTCCTACAGGTGGGAGTACTGCTTGCCCAGTTTCTGCATTCTCTCTTTCAGAACCACCTTTCAGGTTCTGTTTGCCATTCCTGGTTTACTTCACCTGTGAGCATCCCACCTGTACCTCCAACAGACGCTGCCCAAGAATGCGCCAAATCGTATTTTGAACAAGACGCGGGCTTCTCTCTCTCATCTGCCTCCTGCGCTGCACAAAAGACACACCACAGGGGAGCAGTGCAGACCTACAGAGGAAGACTGCTAGGATTTCATAAGTGGGGAAACTGAGGTGCAGGGCGGCGCAGTGGTGCATGGGCTCAAGGGCACGGTAGGCAACCTGTCTCTACTAAAAGCCCGGCCTTTACTCCCAAGTGCAAGGGTTTCTAATGACTTTCTCCCCTAAGTACTGCGTGGTAGGAAGTGTTAAGGAAAGGTTGGGACCGGGCATGGTGGCTCACGCCTGTAATCCCAGCACTCTGAGAGGCTGAGGCGGGTGGATCACTTGAGGTCAGGAGTTCAAGACCAGCCTGACCAACATGGAGAAACCGCGTCTCTACTAAAAATACAAAAAAAAAAAAAAAAAAAAAAAAAAAAATTAGCTGAGAGTGGTGGTGTGCACCTGTAATCCCAGCTACTCGGGAGGCTGAGGTGGGAGAATTGCTTGAACCCGGGAGGCACAGGTTGAAGTGAGCCAAGATTGTGCCACTGCACTACAGCCTGGGCAACAGAGTGAGAGCCTGTCTCAAAAACCAAAAAAAAAGCTTTGGTGGCAGAGGCAGAGAAGCTAAAACTAAGAATAAAAAAAATTTCTGATTGCATACTAGTTATTGCTCTCAGCTCCCTCTCCTTCCCCATCCCCAAGCCCAATCCCACTTCCTGGGCCCACCTCCCTGGCTCAGGTCCCAAATCCTGGCACCTTCTGACCAACCCCAGCTCCTTCAACCTTCCTCCACCTGGTTTTTCCCCAGTAAAGTCAATGCTTGGCTCACCTGTGGCTTCAGAGTTCTATAGATTTGTCCACAATTCCCTCCCCGCTTAATTGCCTTGCACTTAAGTTAGCTGGTGGTTTCCTGCACCCCGCAGGGCTGGGAAGTGAAACTGAAGACCCAGGCAGTGGAGGCACGAGAACGTTCATAGGAAAGACAGCATCCTTCCTCTTCCTCTCGCTGGCACCGAAAGTCTGCCTTTCGGCAGGCTAAGTACCTTTTTTAGGGCAACTTGAAAATGAATAATTCAGCGGTTCCTATTCTGCTTGTGAAGTGTTAGACAAACAATTCAGATGGGGCCAGACTTGCTGGCCCCATGAAGACCGTCCGTTCCCTTCACTCTGACATCATTGGATTTGGCCATGAATCTTTAAGAACGCCCTCCATCCTGTCTAATCACTAAAATACCACAAAGGAAGTTCACAATACTTAGACGTAGCGAAAAAAATAGAAAGGTTAATTGCAACAAGAAGTTTTCCCTCCTAGCCAAGCAGTGTATCAGGGTGGCATAGTAATGCTGTTTTTTTGTTGTTGTTGTTTTTTTTTTTTTGAGACGAAGTCTCGCTCCATCCCCCAGGCTGGAGTACAGTGGCATGATCTTGGCTCACCGCAACCTCTGCCTCCTGGGTTCAAGAGATTCTCCTGCCTCAGCCTCCCCAATAGCTGGGATTACAGGCGTGCACCACCACGCTCAGCTAAATTTTTTTTGTATTTTTAGTAGAGACGGGGTTTCACCATGTTGGCCAGGCTGGTCTTGAACTCCTGACCTCAAGTGATTCTCCCGCCTCGGCCTCCCAAAGTGCTGGGATTATAGGTGTGTGTCACTGCACCCAGCCTCGAACTCTTAACAATAAAAAAAACACATAGAGGCTGGGTGCAGTGGCTCACGCCTATAATCCTAGCACTTTGGGAGGCTAAGGCAGGTGGATTGCCTGAGTTCAGGAGTTTGAGAATAGCCTGGCAAACATGGTGAAACCCCGTCTCTACTAAAATACAAAAAACTGGCTGGGCATGGTGGTGTGCACCTGTAGTTCCAGCTACTTGGGAGGCTGAGGCAGGAGAATTGCTTGAACCCGGAGGTGGAGGTTACAGTGAGCCGAGATCGTGCCATTGCACTCCACCCCGGGTGACAGAGCAAGACTCTGTCTCCAAAAACAAACAAACAAACAAACAAAAAAAAAAACAAACCCACATAGGTAGAGCATGTCTTAGTCACACCAAGCTATTGAAGAGTTGGGCTTTATTCAAAGCCAAGCCTTAGAAGTCATCTTCCCCACTGAGCTATGCTCCTTTAAATCTCAGACTTCACTTAAGAGCTTTATTGATGCTGTGTCTTGTGTTAAATCCACCTTAAATACTTTGTTGGAAGTAGGGGTAACGAAAGTTTTAAGGTAAAAACCTAAACAAAAAACAACTTTTCCGGTTTGGTTATAGAATTTGTTTTGGGCTGAGTGGAGTGGCTTAGACCTGTCATTCCAGGACTTTGGGAGGCTCAGGTGGGAGGATTGCTGGAGGATCGCTTGAGGCCAAGAGCTTGAGACCAGCCTGGGCAACGTAACAAGACCCCGTCTCTACAATAAATAAAAAAAAAAATAGCTGGGTGTGCTGGTGTGCCCCTGTAGAACCACCCACTTAAGGGGGTGAGGCAGGAGGATGGCTTGATCCCAGGAGTTCGAGGCTGCAGTGAGCTATGACTGTGCCATTGCACTATAGCCTGAGTGACAGATCAAGATCCTGTCTTTAAAAAAAAAATTCATTTTGGAAAGTGGTTTTAATTTTTAGTAGAGATGAGTTCTTGCTATGTTGCCCAGCCTGTCTCGAATTTCTGTGCTCAGGCAGTACCCCCGGCTTGGCCTCTCAAAGTGCTGGGATGACAGGTGTGGGCCACCATGCCTGGCTGGAAAGGAGTCTTAATGGACAAGCCAAAAGCTGTTTCAGGTGGTAATAATCTCTCCACTAGGAAGATGTATATCCAATAACCAGCCTTACAGCTTAGCTATGCTTTTGATCATCAATGTATCAATACAATGTCATTGTAATTCTGGACAGGAAATTGGATTCAGCCACTTTTCAAATGCCAGGGTAGGGCACTTCCCAGGTTTTAACTTACAGAAGGACCCTGGGTGTCGAGTTGATACCATTCCTTTTTTTTTTTTTTTTTTAAGATGTAGTCTCTCTCTGTTGCCCAGGCTGGAGTGCAGCGGCACGATCTCGGCTCACTGCAAACTCTGCCTCCCGGGTTCAAGTGATTCTCGGGTCTCAGCCTCCTGAGTAGCTGGAATTACAGGTGCATACCACCACACCCAGCTAATTTTTGTATTTTTAGTACAGATGGGGTTTCTCCATGTTGGCCAGGCTGGTCTCAAACTCCTGACCTCAAATGATCCGCCTGCCTTGATCTCCCAAAGTGCTGAGATTATAGGTGTGACCCACAACGCCCGGCCAAGCTGATACATTTCGGAGTTTAGTGAAAGTTAAAATGGCAGCTGGATTGTTTAAAACAATGTGATGAGAAGAACGCCTTTGTCTATGTGTGTAAATCCCGTGGGATCTACGTGGCATACCTCAAGTTAGTAAAAAATATTTACCATATGCTAGGGAATAAAGGATTCTTACCACTAATGGATAATCCTGCTAAACAGCAGCTGCTTTGTAAAGGGAGTAGACGATCGTCGAAAATCCATATAACTTTAAAGAATTCACCAGCAGGAATTTGTAGGTCCAGAGCATCTTATAAAAGATCGGGTCTCATTGTAGAGGGAAGTGGCAAGGTTAATATAATGAAGTCTAATTTGCTGCTATGCTAGACATGTAATCTAATAACAGTACAGTTTGATAAGAAAATTTAAATATATAGTTTTGAAAAGGTTTCAGAAGGGCTCAGTGGTTCTGCATCAGAAAGTGAATTTCAGTTACAAGAGGAGGCTCAAGGCAGGGCGGATTAGAAGGCTCAGGGGACATTCAGAGGGTCAATTAGGCTGTTCACTCAATCTTCCTTAAATAGATCAGAAAGCCTAGGACAGAGATACTGTGAATTAGAAAAAAGAAAAGGATCAACGATTCAACAATAAAGAGAAATTTAAGTTAAGAGTTATATCAGTAAAATGTAATTAGGCCAAATTTACCCATAAAAATAAAATACATATTTTTTAAAAATCCAAAAAGGGTGGTAGAAACACATTTTGAGTAAAAAGGCAATGATTAACTAGACTTTTTGTTTTTGGAGACGGGATCTCACTTTGTTGCCCAGGCTGGGGTGCAGTGGCACGATTTTGGCTCACTGCAGCCTTGACCTCCTGGGCTCAAGCAATCCTCCCTCCTCAGTCTCCAAAGTAGCTAAGACTACAGTGAGCACCACCATACCCAGCTAATTTTTAATTTTTTTAGTGAGACGATCTCACTACGTTGCCCAGGCTGGTCTCCAATTCCTGGGTTCAAGTGATCCTTCTGCCTTGGCCTCCCAAAGTGTTGAGGTTACAGGTGTGAGCCAGTGTGCTTGGCCAACTAGATTTTTTTTTAAAGGCTAATTAAGGTAAGGTTTGAAGCCAGACTAATCAATATTATATGTAGCATAATAATGTTAGGGAGAAATAAGAAACGCTAAATGGCACAGTAAATAGAAACACAAGCTTCAACTTGTCTTAAATAAGCAAGAAAATCTATAAAATATGTAAAATAAAAATGGAATGAAATGTACTATTTAAAAGTGTAATCCTACTATTACGTCGGTGCAAAAGTAACTGTGGTTTTGCCATTACCTTTTTCTTTTTTGACGGAGATTCACTCTTCTCGCCCAGGCTGGAGTGCAGCGGTGCGATCTCAGCTCACTGTAACCTTCACCTCCAGGGTTCAAGCAATTCTCGTGCCTCAGCCTCCCGAGTAGCTGGGATTATAGGCATCCACCACCACGCCCGGCTAATTTTTGTATTTTCAGTAGAGGCAGGGTTTTGCCATGTTGGCCAGTGTGGTCTTGAACTCGTGACCTCAGGTGATCCGCCTGCCTCAACCTCCCAAAGCGCTGGGATTACAGGTGTGAGCCACCGCGCCCAACCTGCCATTACTTTTAATGGCAAAAACCGCAATTACTTTTGCACCGACCTAATAGAAAACTACCCCACTAGAAGGATCTAACACAGTTGCGGGGCTTTGATCCCATGGCATCTAAAAATCAGGTCACAGTTCAATTTACAGAGGGGAAATCATTGGAGCATTTGGTTAACATGGAAAAGGACACAGGCTTAAACCAAGAGCCTCCACGATTCTTCCCAGACCTATAACAGAATGCTCCTTCTGAACACTGGAATGAAAGAAGAGGATCAGAGGTTCTGAGTGTCACACAGGGTGCACATTCACTACTTGTAGGTAATGCAGTCGCGTGCTCCCCAAATCCCAGGGATTCACTTGAGCAAATGGGCTGGGACAATCAAGCGTTCAGCAAAGCCCTATGTTTCTTGGTAAACACAAGAAAATAACAAACTCCCCTACACCAGTAATAAACATCCACAAAATGAAATAAAAGATCTGTCTCATTTACAACAGAGGTAAACACAGAAGCACGTGGGAATTAAAATAACATAGCATAAATTCCATCTGTAGAAAAATTGGATTACAAAATGCTTGGAGCAAAGGAAGAGAATGATACATTTATGTGCAGCTGCATTAAATACAAAGAAACATACATTTCTCTCCCAAGTTAATTTATAAAAGTTGGTAAAATGGCCGGGCACGGTGGCTCACGTCTAAAATCCCAGCACTTTGGGAGGCCAAGATGGGGGGATCATGACGTCAGGAGTTTCAGACCAGCCTGACCAACATGGTGAAATCCCGTCTCCATTAAAAATACAAAAATTAGCTGGGTGTGATGGCGGTGCCTGTAATCCCAGCTATTGGGGAGGCTGAGGCAGGAGAATTGCTTGAACCTGGGAGGTGGAGGTTGCAGTGAGCTGAGATCGTGCCACTGCACTCCAGCATGGGTGACAGAGCAAGACTCCATCTCAAATAAAAAAAAAAAAAAGTTGGTAAAATGACGAGATGCATACAGAAAAAATAGGTGACCAAAATACTAAAGGTTGTTGTTTTTTTTTTCTTTTAAACTAAAAACAACAATAGTAAACTGGCTATACAAATACTGAAATAGAAAACAAGGAGATGTCATCAAGAGTGTGGCACTTATTAGAGTGAAAAACTAGACTGATAGAATGAAATTATAGACAGAAATCCAGAGCTATATGTATTTATACCTGATTTGTCAGATATTATATGTTGGGGGAAGAAATCATCAATATTATTGGGCAAACTGAGTATTAAAGAATAACAAACAGAAACAAATATTATTTTATATGATATAATAAACTTCAGACACATTAAAGATATAATAGATCATTGAAAAATAAGAAAATGGATTGAGGAGAAAAAACCATTTTCTTTTTTTTTTGAGACAGAGCCTTGCACTGTCTCCCAGGCTGGTGTGTGGTGGCGTGATCTCAGCTCACTGTGACCTCCACCTCCCGGGTTCAAGGATTCTCCTGCCTCAGCATCCCAAGTAGCTAGGACTATAGGCACGCGCCACCACACCAGGATAATTTTTGTATTTAGAGTAGAGATGGGTTTACACCATCTTGGCCAGGCTTGTCTTGAACTTGTGACCTCAAGTGATCCGCCTGCCTTGGCCTCCCAAAGTGCTGGAATTACAGGCATGAGCCACCGTGCCTGGCCTGAAAAGACTATTTTCTCTCACTGAAACCACATTAGAAATGATTAAGGATAAGATTGCTGGGACTCATGTTTTTATATATATTATTTTTTGTGTGTGTGTACATACACACACACACACACAAACACACACACACACAAGTTGACCCTCGAATATGGGTCTGAACAATATGGTTCCACTCCAACTTGAATATTTTTCAGTGAAATTACACTGAGTGTGTCTGGCTCCCCTCCCACCTCCTCCACGTCCTCCTCCGCTGTCACCCGAGACAGCGAGACCAACCCTCCTCTTCCTTGGCCTACTTGATGTGAAGACAACAGGGATGAAGACCTTTTTGATGATCCACTTCCACTTAATGAACGGAAAGTGTGTTTTCTCTTCCTTAGGATTTCTTAACATTTTCTTTTCTCTGCCTTACTTTATTGGAAGAATATTGTATATAACATATGTAACTTACAAAACATCTTAATCGGCACTTCATGTAACTGGTAAGGCTTCCGGTCACTGGCAGGCTGTCAGTAAAGCTTTTGAGGAGTCAAAAGTTGTACTTGGATTTTTCACTGTGTCGGGGGTCAGTGCCTCTAACCCCTGTGTTGTTCAAGGGTCAACTATACACGATTCTTTTGGACAGTGAAAATCACTAAAACTCGAGTGAAAAGAAAAGCAATTAATTGATAGGTAAAAGTAATCATAAATACGAGTAGCTAAAATCCAGAATACGTGTAGAATTACTGCCCAGTTTCCACTGTACCCATTTTTACAGGATATAAGGAAACACACAAAGAGTAAAATAAATAGGGACCTGGCGCTGTGACTCCTGTCTGTAATCCCAGCACTTCGGGAGGGAGAGGTGGGAGGATCGCTTGAGCCCAGGAGTTTGAAACCAGCCTGGGTAACACAGTGAGACCCCATCTCTAAAAATAAAAAGAATTAGCTGGGTGTGGTGGCACTTGCGTATAGTCCCAGCTACTCAGGAGGCTGAGGTGGGAGGATCACTTGAGCCCAGGAGGTCAGGGCTGCAGTGAGTCGTGATTGCGCCACTGCATTCCAGTCTGGGCAACAGAGCTGGATCCTGTCTCAAAACAAATAAAAAGTCATGTGGTACAAAGTGGCACTGTGCAAAGCGGTGGGGGAAAGACGGAGGAGGATCCGGTCAAGACACTGTCAGTCTGACGCAGATGCTTAACCCTTCCTTTGCCACGGTCCCCTCTGGAAGTCTTGTCAAGAATACAGGCATCTATTCGGAATGTTTTAAAGACATAAGTCCATAAGGCCATTATTGGACAGAAGTCTAATCATGTTTTAAGGACCAAGGAAAACAATTATTTTGAAGTGCAGTTATTGCAATTTTTTTTAATTTTTATTTTTGAGACTGAGTCTAGCTCTGTTGCCCAGGCTGAAGTGCAGTGGTGCAATCTCAGCTAACTGCAACCTCCACCTCCCGGGTTCAAGCGATTCTCCTGCCTCAGCCACCAGAGTAGCTGGGATTACAGGTGCCCACCACCACTCCCAGCTAATTTTTTAAACTTTTAGGAGATATGAGGCTTCACCATGTTGGCCAGACTGGCCTCGAACACCTGACCTCAAAGTGATCTGCCCACCTTGGCCTCCCAAGGTGCTGTGATTACAGGTGTGAGCCAGCGCGCCAGGACAATCTTTTTTTAAAACCAGATTTGTGATACAGGAACAACTGTTCTTTACTGTTGCACTAAATAACAAATCTAAGAACCACTGACATTTTGAAGTAGTGATGAATCCAAACAGCGTTTGTGACCTCCGTAACAACGGGAATGAGATGTGAAAGCCTCTGTGATTTCCACTCGCAACGAGGTCACAGTCTGCAATTACCCCGGTGTGGGAGCTTCATTTACAATGGAAGGAAATGCTACATTGCAGTTAGACACTGATGGAAATAAAGATGTATTTTCTGGGCCGAGTGTGGTGGCTCACGCCTGTAGTCCCAGCACTTTGGGAGGCGGAGGCGGGTGGATCACGAGGTCAGGAGTTCAAGACCAGCCTGGCCAACATAGTGAAACCCCGTCTCTACTAAAAACTACAAAAATTATCTGGGTGTGGTGGCACATGCCTGTGGTCCCAACTACTTGGTAGGCTAAGGCAGGAGAATTGCTTGAACCCAGGAGGCGGAGGTTGCAGAGAGCCACAATTGCGTCACTGCACTCCAGCCTGGGTGACAGGGCAAGACTCCATCTCAAAAAAAAAAAAAAAGATGTATTTTTTTCTGGGTCCAATTCATGAAGCCCCCAGGTTCTCTCTATAGACCCCACATGAAGAGCCCCTAGAATGAGGGAGACCAGAGCCCTCTTTCACCACAGCAGGTAAGTGTGGGCATAGGAGCAGGCAAGGCAGGGCAGGATCAGCTTGTCAGGAAAGGTAGAACCGGCTGCAAGGTGAGCTGGGGAAAGAAAGGCCTGGGATTCTATAGGACGGTGGAGTTTGAGTTGGCCTAAGATGAGGCTGGGAAGGCAGGGCTGCATCCCAAAGTGCCTTGTGCATCATGCTGTGATTTTGGACTTTCCCTTAGATATGAGAGAGGGCGCCACGGAGAGATTTTAAGTGGGACAGGTTTTAGCAGGATCAGACAGATTTTAGAAAGATAACTTTAGCAGATGCTTGGAGGGTGGTTTTGTCCAGGGAGATACTGGTGGCAGAGGGTCAAGTTCAGAAGATCTTGAAGTGAGACCAAGAGACGAAAAACAAATTAAGGCCAGGTGCGGTGGCTCACGCCTGTAATCCCAGCACTTTGGGAGGCTGAGGCAGGTGAATCACTTGAGGTCAGGAGTTTGCGACCAGCCTGGCCAACATGGTGAACCCTGTCACTACTAAAAATACAAAAATTAGCCAGGTGTAGTGGCGGGTGCCTGTAATCCCAGCTACTCAGGAAGCTGAGGCAGGAGAATCGCTTGAACCTGGGAGGTGGAGGTTGCAGTGAGCAGAGATTGCGCCACTGCAAGTGACAGAGCGAGACCCTGTCTCAAAAAAAAAAAAAAAAAAGAAAGAAAAGCAAAGAAAAACAAATTAAAATGACGGTAGTGAGAGTGGTGATGAAGTTGGGAATGTACAATGTTGCAAGAAGGCGGAACTAACATGAATTAGACAGGAGGGCTCACAAAGGAGTGACGAAATACCTTCAGTTTCTGGAATGAAGGAGGAGCAGGTATGGTCGGGCAGAGGAAGAAAGCAGAAGGGGGCTGACTATAGGGAAGGGGGAAGTTAGGGAGAATAACAACTTAATCTGAGTTTGAGATGCTCATAGTAGAAATGTCTAGAAAGAAACTGAAAATATAGAGGTTTTACTATTGGGAAATGAAACTTTTTCTTATTGTTCTGTAAAGATGCGTGCGTGCGTGCGCGCGCGCACACACACACGCGCTCTCTCTCTCTCTCTCTCATATATATTGCAAATATTTTTGCCAGTCTGTCTAAATCCATCTGCCCATCCGTCCGTCCATCCATCCATCTATCCACCCGCCCATCCATCTATCCACCCGCCCATCCATCTCCACAAAGCTCTGAATTTCTTCCCTTTGTGATTTCTACTTTTGGCATCATGCTTAAAAAAGAGTTTTTCCACCCCCTTATTATATAAATATACACCTAAAATTGCTCCTAGTGTTTTTATGGGTTTCTTTTTGGTCACATTTAAATGTTTTAAACATCTAAACTGAGCGTGATGGCTCACGCCTGTAATCCCAGCACTTTGGCAGGCAGAGGTGGGTGGATCACTTGAGGTCAGGAGTTCAAGACCAGCCTAGCCAACATGGTGAAACCCCATCTTTACTAAAAATACAAACATTGGCTAGGCATGGTGGTGCGCGCCTATAATCCCAGCTACTCAGGAGGCTGAGGCAGGAGAACTGCTTGAACCCGGGAGGCAGAGGTTGCAGTGAGCCAAGATCACGCCACTGCACTTCAGCCTGGGTGAGACAGCAAGACCCTGTCTCAAAAAAAAATAAATAAATAAAATAAAAAATAAATAAAAATAACTAAATAGATTTTATTTTGCATGGGGCTCAGCTCTGATTCTACTGGCTTCTACATAGTTGGCTTGTTATTCTACCATTTACTAAAGACTCTGTCCTTCTTTAATGTACTTAAATTTGAGCAGTTTTTATGTTCAAACTTTTTTTTTTTTTTTAAACAGAAATTATGTCTTGCTGTTTTGCCCAGGCTGGTCTTGAATTCCTGGCCTCAAACGACCCTCCTGCCTCGGCCTCCCAAAATGTTAGGATTAGAGGCATGAGCCACTGCACCTGGCCAATTGAGCAATTTTTATATACAACTTTTTCTTAGTTTTGACGTCTGCAAAAATTCAGAAAGCTACTATAAGAAAATGACAATCAACCATCTGCATAAAAAAAGAATTAGCCACTTAACACAACCGGTCCTTTTTCCATTGGAAAAATCCATCGGAAATTGGATTTCTAATTACATTTGGGCTTTCCACGGAAACCGCAGAGCAGCCGGTCATCTATATATTCATTAAATCCTACAAACTGGAGAGTTTTTTTTTTTTTTTTTTTTTGAGATGGAGTCTCACTCTGTTGACCAGGCTGAAATGCAGTGGCATGATCTCGCTGCCTCAGCTTTCTGAGTAGCTGGGACTACAGGCGTGTACCACCACGCCCGGCTAATTTTCGTATTTTCAGTAGAGACAGGGTTTCATCATGTTGGCCAGGCCGGTCTTGAACTCCTGACCTCAGGCAATCTGCCCACCGCAGTCTCCCAAAGTGCTGGGATTACAGGCGTGAGCCACCACTCCCAGCCTGCAGAGATTTTTTTTTTAAGGGTGGGAAGATCACAGAAATGCTTCGAAGCACACATCGTCCAACTTAGAAGAAGCAAAAAGGTCAAAATATAGGCTATTCCATAAAATTTCAAGAATAAGCTGTGCTTTTGTGCTTCAGGCTATTTGGATAGCAAGGATTCTCAACACTACATAATTTTTTTTATAAGATGGAGTCTTGCTCTGTTGCCCAGGCTGGAGTGCAGTGGCGTGATTTCAGCTCACTGCAACCTCTGCCTCCTGGGTTCAAGCGATTCTCCTGCCTCAGCCTCCCAAGTAGCTGGGATTACAAGCTCCCGTCACCACGCCCAGCTAATTTTTGTGTTTTTAGTAGAGATGGGGTTTTGCTATGTTGGCCAGACTGGTCTCGAACTCCTGACCTCAGGTGATCCACCCATCTCAGCCTCCCAAAGTGATGGAGTTACAGGTGTGAGCCACCTTACCCGGCCAACACTACATAATTTTTATTTTTTCCCAACCCTCTTTAGGAAAATCAGAGGACACTGCTGTGGTCATGTGGGGGTTAATTCTCACTGATGTTGAATGCCCCAGTCTTTGCTCTGTTCATTGGAGCATAAAATCTGAAGGCTCAGGAGAGTGATGCAGTCGGGCTGTGCGGGAGTGATGCCATAAAGCTCGGCATTAAAAATTCATATTGCAGGCTTGCCTTAGAACTCAGCACTGGCTGAAAGGAGAGGTGGCGAGGAAATATGAGACACCCCACTGTCTTTCTGGCAATTGGAGACATTCCTCAACAAATAGCACCTCGGGAAGAGAATGAAAGGGCAAACAAGCCGTGAAGGAAATCAATGAGTTCAATTATCTCGCTCGCTCCTGCCTTCCTATAGGAAACTTTTCATTCTTTGAGGTGGGTTCCAAAAAGTTTTTTAACGAAATCCCCGAACAAGAGCCCTGGGCATCCTTGCTGGGTGCCTGGCTGTTTGGCACCTCTTTTAATTTGTTTCACACCAGCCCAGGGTGCCCCAAATTTTCCAAGTCAGATGGAACCAGATCTCCAATGCGGGCCACCACCTTGGTGTCAGTCAGCTGGGCGGGGACCGAACAACTTGTTCTCACTTTAAAACTTGGATCTTGCAAAAATGTGGCACATAGAAGACAGTTAGTTACTAGATTATTAACCTCTGGTGTTGATTTTTTCTTTGAGATGGAGCCTCACTCTGTTTCCCAGGCTGGAGTGCAATGGCACAATCTCGGCTCACTGCAGCCTCTGCCTCCCAGGTTCAAGCCATTCTCCTGCTTCAGCCTCCTGAGTAGCTGGGATTACAGGCACCCACTACCACGCCCAGCTAATTTTTGTATTTTTAGTAGAGACGGGGTTTTACCATGTTGGCCAGGCTGGTCTAAAACTCCTGACCTCAAGTGATCTGCCCATCTTGGCCTCCCAAAGTGCTGGGATTACAGAGGTGAGCCACTGTGCCCTGCCCTGGTGTTGATTTTTTAGAGACCCATCTATGAAGGCATTTGCAGCTGTGCAATGGTTTGAACTTGGAACTTTTGGCCGCCACATTTAGTGGCACCTCAATGGTGACTGACGCAGATTTTAAAATTTAGGGTCCCTGAGGAAGATGATGGGAAACAAAGCCTTACACCTGGGTGCCCCAGCTGTGGCACGCTAATATGGATGAGTAGGTCTTGCAGTGTGGATAATGATTTTTACAAACTCATCATGGAAAGTGACATAATTCTTAAGAGTGGGAAGAGACCTTGAGCAGGGGGAGGTAAGCAGACCTTTTTAAAATGTGCCAGGTGATGCCAGGTGCCTTGCAGGCAGCAGGAGCAGCAATGTCAGCCACCCTTTATAGAGGTCCTGTACCAGGCACTAATGTGGCATTCTTTTCTTTTTTTTTTTTGAAACAGAGTCTCTGTTGCCCAGGCTGGAGTGCAGTGGCGGGATCTCAGCTCACTGCAACCTCCACCTCCCCAGTTCAAGTGATTCTTCTGCCTCAGCCTCCCGAGTAGCTAGAATTACAGACACATGCCACCACGCCCAGCAAATTTTTGTATTTTTAATAGAGACAGGGTTTCCTCATGTTGGCCAGTCTGGTCTCAAACTCTTGGCCTCAAGTGATCCACCTGCCTTGACCTCCCAAAGTGCTGGGATTACAGGTGAGGCGTGGCATTCTTTTATTTCACTTATGAAAATACTAAGGTCTGAGTAAGGAAACCTCCTGCCCTGCTTGAGGTTACATAATTCATGGAGTTGGGAATTAAACCCAGGTCTTTACGATGTTGCAACCCAGGTTCTTCCCACCGTGACTTATGCTGTGCCCGGTGCCCTGGATGCAGCCCTGCCTGAAGGCCACTCCACAAACAGGCCCTGCTGGGGGACAGCATCAGAGATCCAGGTCTCTGGGAAGTAGAACTGGGCAAGAAAGTGCAAGAGGCTGACAAAAGGGCCAGCTCCTCCGTCCTGCCTGGCACCCGGCCCAATCCGGTGCTGCGGCTGAGGGAGGGGCTTTGTGGGGTCACACCTGGGGACAGATGGGACCAGAGTCAGGGTCTCTGAACCGTGCATATCATCCACTGTCCCTGACTTTTCACTAGAGGCATCTACAAACGTCATGGAGCAGCAGTCTAGGAACAGAGGCCCCGTGCCAGTACTGCCATGAGCCTTTGGAGAATTCTGGGCTTCCAAACGCTCTGTCTGATGATGGCCTTGGGAGGCTACCTCAAGATGCCAGAGCCGGCTGGGGGTGGTGGCTCACGCCTGTAATCCCAGCCCTTCTGGAGGCTGAAGTGGGCCGATCACCTGAGGTCAGACCAGCTTGGCCAACTGGAGAAACCCTGTCTCTACTAAAAATACAAAAATTCACTGGGCGTGGTGGCACACACCTGTAGTCCCAGCTACTCAGGAGGCCGAGGCAGAAGAATCGCTTAAATCTGGGAGGTGGAGGTTGCAGTGAGCCGAGATCATGCCATGGCACTCCAGCCTGGGTGACAGAGCAGGACTCCGTCTCAAACAAAACAAAACAAACAAACAAACAAACAAAAAACACGAAAAAGATGCCACAGCCACTGGCAGAACATGAAGACATAGAAAGAACAGGGACAAAGCTCCCCAGATTAAACCCCAAAGGGCAATGAAAGCAGTGTAATAAATCAGGCTCCTGAACAGCAGGGAAATAAGTGGTAAGTCTTAGGGCTCACCTACGTGATGGAATGTTATGCAGTATGCACTGTGTTTCTGAAGAATATTTAATGATAACCAAGAAATATTTACGACATGTCAGGTAAAAAAAAAACAAAAAACAAAAAACAAACCCTAGAAATCAAAATCATGTTATCAGTCTATGCCACTGGTAAAAAACAGACGAGTTTGGGCGAAGCAGCTCATGCCTATAATCCCACTCAGTACTTTGGGAGGCCAAGGTGGGAGTATTGTTTGAGCCCAGGAGTTCAAAACCAGCCTGGGCAACACGGCAAGACCCTGTCTCTACAAAAAATACAAAACTGGCCTGGTATGGGGTGCACACCTGCAGTCCTAGCTACTCGGGAGGCTGAGGTGGGAGGATCGCTCAAGCCCAGGAGTTGGAGGCTGCAGTGAGCTATGATAGTGCCACTGCCCTGCAGGCTGGGTGACAGGGTGAGACCCTATCTCGTAAAAAGAAAAAAAAGAAAAAAGAAAGCACTACATAGATCAGGGGTCCCCAGTCCCTTGGCCACATCTGTGGCCTGCTAGGAACTGGGCCGCACAGCAGGAGATGCGCTGCAGGAGGGAAGCTTCATCTGTATTTACAGCTGCTCCCCACTGCTCTCATGACTGCTTGAGCTCTGCCTCCTGTCAGATGAGCAGCAGCATTAGATTCTCATAGAAGTGCAAACCCTACTGTGAACTGCGCATGCGAGGGATCTAGGCTGCACACTCCTTATGAGAATCTAATGCCTGATGATCTGTCACTGTCTCCCATCACCCCCAGATGGGACTGTGTAGTTGCAGAAAAACAAGCTCAGGGCTCCCACTGATTCTACATGATGGTGAGTTGTAGAATTATTTCATTATATATTACAATGTCATAATAATAAAGTGCACAATAAATAGAACGTGCTTGAATCATCCTGAACCGTACCCCCCACTGCACTGGTCCATGGAAAAATTATCTTTCACAAAACTGGTCCCTGTTGCCAACAAGGCTGGGGACAGCTGTGTTAGATGATTTTGCCTAACTGTAGACTAATTAACGTGGGTGTTCTGAGCACGCTTAAAATAGGCGAGGCTAAGCTACAACATTTAGGTTAGGTATGCTAAACACATTTTAGACTTAAGGTATTTACAAGTTACGATGGGTTTAGGGGACATAATGCCATTGTAAGGAACAATCTGTATAGAAAAAAAGACTATGGAAATAGGCCAAAATGTTAACAATGATCATCTTTGCTGTGGGATTATGAGTGATGATCTGCTTCCTTTAAAAAAAATCTTTGAGAATTTTCTAAGCTTTGTATAGTAAACATGTATGGCTTTTGTACTTAAAAATAATGTCACGGGCCGGGCGTGGTACCTCACACCTCTAATCTCAGCACTTTGGGAGGCCGAGGCGGGTGGATCACTTGAGACCAGGAGTTCAAGACCAGCCTGGCCAACATGATAAAACCCCGTCTCTACAAAAAATACACACACACACACACACACACACACACACACACAGCCGGAAATGGTGGTGCACACTTGTAGTCCCAGGTACTCGGGAGGCTGAGGCTGGAGAATCGCTTGAACCCAAGAGGCAGAGGTTGCAGTGAGCTGAGATTGCACCACTGTACTCCAGCCTGGGCAACAGAGTGAGACTCTATCTCAAAAATAAAATAAAATAAAACATAAAAAAGGGAAAATAATGTCATGTAAAAGGAAACAGCCTATAATTCCAGCTACTTGGGTGGCTGAGGTGGAAAGACTGCTTGAACCCAGGAGGCGGAGGTTGTAGTGAGCCAAGATCATATCACCGCACTCCAGCCTGGGTGATAGAGTGAGACCTTGTCTCAAAAAAATAAATAAAATAAAATAAAATAAAATAAAATAAAAACAGCAGGACTGGCTGAGACTGCATGACAAAATTTTTTAAAAAATTATTTATGTATATTCATAAACATGTTTATATACATGGACACATGTACAGTGCCTTTTTTTTTTTTTTTTTTGAGATGGAGTTTTGCTCTTGTCACCCAGGCTGGAGTGGAGTGGTGCGATCACGGGAGTATTCCACGGGAAGGACGGTTCTCCTTTCTGCCAGCCTTCCCGCGTCTCTTCACAAGGTCCCTGGGTGGAACCGGGCAGCGTGAGGCAAGTCACTTTCTCCTCTGCCACTTCTGAAGCAAATAAGACGTGCTATGTCACTGAGATTTGCATGGCCAAGGCCCTCCCAGCGGCGGCCAGGGACTCCTCGTGGTGAGTCAGAACCTCATAGCTTTAAGGAATTTTACTGGGGGCAGAAGGTGGCGTGAATGTTCTAGGCTGGGCCTCCGTCCTAACTCTTCACTGTTGAAGCACTTGAAGGCTGGGTGGTGCCTGCTTTCTGCTTAGGAGCCAACAGCATCCTGAGTTTACCTTTCCAGAGCGCAAACGTCCTCATTGGGCAGGCTGCAGGCTGAACGCTACAGAGGCCGTCCAGCTCTGCGGTAACCCTGACCCACTCATCATCATGGGGAAGGCTCAAGAGTTCCTGGAGAGCCACGATGTGCTAAGCCTGTGGTGTACAGAGTGTGGGATAAAGCCGGTCTTTTGAGGTAGTTTTCAGTCAACACTTAAAAAATGGGGCCAGATGCGGTGGCTCATGCCTGTAATCCCAGCACTTTAGAAGGCTGAGGTGGGCAGATCACCTGAGGTCAGGAGAACGAGACCAGCCTGGCCAACATGGCGAAACCCTGTCTCTGCTAAAAATACAAAAATTAGCTGGGCGTGGTGCCCTGTGCCTGTACTCCCAGATACTTGGGAGGCTGAGACATAAAAATTGCTTGAACCCAGGAGGCGGAGGCTGCAGTGAGCCGAGATCATGCCACTGCACTCCAGCCTGGGCAACAGAGGGGAGACTCTGCCTCAAAAAAAAAAAAAAGAAAAAGAAAATTTCTACTAACCAATTTTACAATATACCGGCATTAACTATAGTCACTGTCTAATACATCTCTCAAACTTATTCCTCCTGTCTACCTATAAATATGTATCATTTAACCAACCTCTCCTCACCCCCTGGTAACCACCATTCTTCTTAACTTTTATGTGATCAACGTTTTACATGAGTGAGATCTTGTGGTATTCGTCTTTCTGTGCCTGGTTCATTTCACTTAATGTAACATCCCCCAGATGAATCCATGTTGTTGCTGCAAATGGCAGGATTTCCTTTTGTAAGGCTCCATCATATTCCACTGTGGATCTACACATTTTCTTCATCCATTCATCTGAAGCTGGGCGCATAGGTCACTTCCCCACCTAGGCTGCTGTGTGAACAGCGCTGTGATAAACGTGTGAGTGCAGGCATGCCTGCAACACAGCCATTTCCTTTCTTTGGATAAATACCCAGCAGTGACATTGCTGGATTGCAGCCTGCATTCGGCACTGCTATGCAGGCTGCAGAAATGCCTGTTATCCACCCTGACCCCCACAATTTTGGGATGCAGGAAGGGGTGTGTCATGACACCCCCGTTTCACAGATCACCATATGTGCTACAATCTATACACTGTATTCACTCAACAGTCCGTTACCCATTTCCTTCACATATACACTGCAAGATCCCTAGGCTCACCTTAACAGTGAATCAGAAAAACTTTAAGGATCTCTTAAATAGGTAAAATCTGTAGGAATGCATGCCAAACCCAGGTGACAGTCTGTGAATAATGATTTTCTCTACCCTCTCAAAGGATGCTGGATGAATATGATTGCTTTATTGGCCAGGCGCGGTGGCTCATGCCTGTAATCCCATACTTTGGGAGGCCGAGATGAGTGGATCACTTGAGCTCAGGAGTTCGAGACCCACCTAGGTAACATGGTGAAACCCCCCATCTCTACTAAAAATACAAAAATTAGCCAGGTGTGGTGGTACACACCTGTGATACCAGCTACTTGGGTGGCTGAGGTGGGAAAATCGTTTGAAACCGGGAGGTAGAAGTTGTAGTGAGCCAAGATCGCATCACTGTACTCTAGCCTGGGTGACAGAGTGAGACCCTGTCTCAAAATCAATAAATAAAAAAAAGCAGTAGGACTGGTTGAGAGACTATATTATTATTATTATTATTATTATTATTTTTTGAGACGGAGTCTCACTCTGCCACCCAGGCTGGAGTGCAGTGGCACAATCTCGGCTCACTGCAAGCTCTGCCTCCCGGGTTCACGCCATTCTCCTGCCTCAGCCTCCCAAGTAGCTGGGAGTATAGGCACCCGCCACCACGCCCGGCTCATTTTTTATATTTTTAGTAGAGATGGGGTTTCACTGTGTTAGCCAGGATGGTCTCAATCTCCTGACCTCATGATTCGCCCGCCTCAGCCTCCCAAAGTGCTGGGATTACAGGCATAAGCCACTGCACCCAGCCGATAAAAATTTTTTAAAAACTGATTGCATGTTTATATTCACGAACATGTTTATATACATGGCCACATGCACAGTGCCTCTCTTTTTTTATTTTTTATTTTTGAGACAGAGTCTAACTCTATTGCCCAGGCTGGAGTGCAGTGGCGCGATCTCGGCTCACTGCAACCTCTGCCTCCTAAGTTCAAGCAATTATCCTACCTTAGCCTCCCGTGTAGCTGGGATTACAGGCATGCGCCACCACACCCAGCTAATTTTTGTATTTTTAGTAGAGACGGGGTTTCACCATGTTGGCTGGTCTGGTCTTGAACTTCTGACCTCAGGTGATCCACCCATCTCGGCCTCCCAGAGTTCTGGGATTACAGGTATGAGCCACCGTGCCCGGCTGCCTCTCTATTTATGTGTACGTGTTTTTGCGTACAGAGTGTGTGAGCCTGTGTGTGTGCATGTGACGTCTGTAAGCCCCCTCCCACCCTGTCCTTACTCTATCGTTCCAGCACCTGACACCACACCTACCACGGTAAATCAGCCCTTCCCTAAACATCAATGAAGGAGAGGAGTAAAGTTTGGCAATTCTCACTGATGCTTTGCAATAGACATGTCTATTACATGTCAATTACATTCCCTAGCCATGTCTGGGGTCCACAGAACTGGCAAAGAATCGTCAGCGCTCGGAGGAATTTCTACCTGGACTTGGAACTATGAAGCCACCCCCTTGTTTTTGTCTAGCCCCCAACCTGGGGAGACACCAGGTCATGGTTGTACTCTTCAGAGGGGGCCAAGACAGCTGGTGTTACTACAAAAGACAAGGAAAATCCTTCAGGGCTCACCCAGGCATCAATTTTTAGGTGTGGAGCAAAATACTTGTACAGAGATGAAAAATCCCAAGAATTCTACAAAATCCACAAGCCCTTTTGGAGATAAGACACAGGAAGAAAAAAAAAAAGGCCATCGGTTTTTCCCTGCAAGTCTGATTTAGTGCTCTCTAAGGTTTAAAGGACAGGAGGTTCTTTATTCAAGTCCATACTCTGAAAACCATAAAAGTGGCTGCTTCTCTATTTTTAGGGAAATTAATCCAACCAGGGTAATTACAGCAACTCGTACTGGAAACTGATGACTCATCAAAAAGACAGGAAATAGAAAATTTTACATTCTTAAAGGTACAGCAGACAGACTCTGTTTTCAGGATGCTTAAGTTGTCCCTTTCAAATTCAATCAGGGGATGCAATATTTGTCTAAATATGATGGTCAAGACAGCTGGGTGATTCTCAGGTTTACTCAACCGGGCTCTACCTGGCCCCAGTTCTGTGAGTCTTTCATGAGGAATTATTGTTCAAAAAGGGAAAAATCGATCTGCTATGGTAAATACAACGGGGGCTTGTGAGGCTGGGAAAGGCTGAACCCCCCGGGAACGCCTGCCTTCACCTGACTAGCCCTCACCTTTGCTGCTTGATTACAAAGCTGGCACCAGAAAGGGGCTTTGAAGACCGCCGTGGTCTCAAGCAAAAAGCACTGGAATTTGAGCCTAAAGGACCAGGTCCAGGGCCTGACTCTGCGTGTTCCTGGGACTGCTTCCTCATCCATGCAGTGAGCACAATAAAAGCTGCCCCAATGACTTCAGGAAAGGGCAAACAAGATAACGCTCAGGAAATCATTGTGAAATAGTCCAGAACAGTATGTAAACAAAGTATCCATCCCAGCTGCTCACACCTGTCATCCCAGCACTTCAGGAGGCCAAGGCGGGCAGATCACTTGAGTCTGGGAGTTCGAGACCAGCCTGGCCAACATGGTGAAACCTCGTCTCTACTAAAAATACAAAAATTAGCTGGGTGTGGTGGCAGATGCCTGCAATTCCAGTTACTTGGGAGACTGAGGCAGGAGAATCGCTTGAACCCGGGAGGCGGAGGATGCCGTGAGCCAAGATCGTGCCACTGCACTCCAGCCTGGGCAATAGAGCGAGACTCAGTCTCAAAAAACAAAAAAAAAAAACCCAAAAAACAAAAATTAGCCAGGCATGGTGGCACAAGCCTGTAATCCCAGCTCCTCCAGCAGCTGAGGCAGAAGAATCACTTGAACCCGGGAGGTGGAGGTTGCAGTGAGCCATGATCGCACCACTGCACTCCAGCCTGAATAACTAAGAGAGACCCTGTCTCAAAAAAATAAAAAATAAAATAAAGTATCCATCCCACCCACATTTGCCATGCAGACTTGTGTCTTGAACTGCTGGTATCCTCCTCCCCTCCTTTTAAAAATTATTATTATTATTATTTTTAGAGATGGGCTCTCGTTTTGTCACCCAGGCTGGAGTACAGTGATGCAATCATAGCTTACTACACGCTGGAACTTCCAGGCTCAAGCGAACCTTCCAACTCAGCCTCCCAAGTAAATGGAACTAAAGGCACAACACCATGCCCAGCTAAATTTTGTATTTTTTGGTAGAGGTGGGGTCTCACTATGTTGCCCAGGCTGGTCTCGAACTCTTGGGCTCAAGTGATCCTCCCACCTCAGTCTCCCAGAGTGCTGGGATGATAGGCGTGAGCCACCATGCCCAGCCTCCTCCCCTTTTCAAATTCTGTCTTATGTCCTCCTTTGGGATCTGGAGTTCTCTATCCCTCCAAAGAAGCGTAGAGGTTCCCCAATGCTGAGTTAGCTACGGGAAAGTTTTCTGCTGTTTCAGAGCACGTTGTATTTTGTGATAAAGTACTGGTTATATACATGTTATAAAGAAAATACTCTAAAATTAACCTAAGTGAAGTTCCTCGTAAATGTCTCTTTTGTAACCATACTATGTAAGTATGTGTATACACAATGTCGTTCTTTGAAAAAAGCATATAGGCTAGGAATACAACATGAGTAACCTTAAGAAATATGAATTTTACTGGCAGGAAAGGTTTGGGAGATGCAAATTCTCCTAAGACTAACATTAGCTATAAAAAATGTAGTATTTCAGTGCGATTCAATATTTTCTTTCATCGAGGCTCAGTGCCTCGGCCCACGAGTGGGGAGGAATGCAAGAAGCTGACTGTGTGTATTGCAGCTGGAACTCCTTTTCCAATCCAGATTCTTGGGGACAGGGCATAGGATCGTGGACTTCAGCAAAAATGGGAATTCCTGCATTTTTGCCCAGAACACTAGCCGCTTGGCTGGGAGGGCGACATTCCTGCTGGAGGGTGCAGTAGCAACCCAAACCCAAGATCAAGTAAGTGAACAGCTGCAGGAGACGGATGCAGGAACTTGGGGCAGTGAGGGATGCCCAGGCCTCTCTCTGGGCTGCCTACTGCTGCGTGATTCCAGGGATCTGCCACCTCCACGGCCATCCATCCCAAGGAATTGTTTAGATGTTAAAATCCACAGCACGTTCCTTTGCTAGAGTCTCCAAGGTTAAGGCTATTAGGGTGGTAAATCTCCATTTGCTAAGAGAAGCGGGAAGATCCGTACACAGGGTGACCATCTGAGAAGGAGCTATGTTTTTAACTAAAGAAAAAAGAATGTCAGGCGTAGTGGCTCATGCCTGTAGTCCCAGCACTTTGAGAGGCTAAGACGGGAGGATCACCTGAGGCCAGGAGTTTGAGACCACTCTGGGCAACACAGTGAGACCCTGACTCTAAAAAAATTTCAAAAAAGAAAAAAAGGGCAGAAATAATTCATTTATTTAACCCAGAAATGGTTATAATCGGAAACCTTGCAATCCTTTTACACAACAACTGTTTTGGCAAAGCCCCCATGTTCCAACAAATATTAAACTGTGCTTGCCATTTGTCTAAGGAATCTTGCATTAATAAACATGAAGAAGAACACTTTTACCTCCCACTCTCAACGACAGGACAAAACAAAGACCAGCTGTATTCATCAATGGGCCCTTGTTCTGCACATAAAGGCTAATTACATTTTGCTTCAAGCCTACACATGGAAAACTTTACTGCCGTTGTCTCTGCCACAGTCAGCCCATGCTGTCCCAGCTGACGCATGGCGATGACTGCTCACGATAAACCGGGGTCTCGGAGCAGCCTCAGTGCCACAGACCTGCGGGCTTCTCTCCAAAACAGGGGAGAGGGATGGGTACCCTGTGACACCTCCCCACGACAGACAGACAATGTGGGCCCAGTCCGTCGTGGTGATGCGGTGAAAGTCAATTTCCTCCAAGGCCGTTAATTTCAGAAACGCATACCACGCCCTGCTCTGAGCTTGCTGGGAATAGCTTCTATCTCTCGACAGCTTAGCCTCAGACTCTCACCATGCCAGGTGCTGTACACACACATCCCATTCCTGCCTCTTCAAAACCACCTAGCATGCTGGGTGCAGTGGCTCACGCCTGTAATCCCAGCACTTTGGGAGGCTGAGGTGGGCGAATCACGAGGTCAGGAGATCAAGACCATCCTGGCTAACATGGTGAAACCCCGTCTCTACTAAAAATACAAAAATTAGCTGGATGTGGTGGCGCACGCCTGTAAACCCAGTTACTTGGTAGGCTGAGGCAGGAGAATCGCTTGAACCCAGGAGGTGGAGGTTGTAGTGAGCCAAGATCGTGCCACTGCACTCCAGCCTAGACGACAGAGCAAGATTCCATCTCAAAACAAAACAACAACAACAACAAAAACCACCCAGTGACTTGACTTCCGGTATGCCCATTGTACAGGTCAGAAAGGGAGGTGGACAGCTCATAGCTCATTCAGGGTCACGCAGAGAGCTGGTAGTGGACCCTAGTGAATCACTCCCAAGTCAGTCTTTCTCCAAAACCCATCTTCCTTCATGCCTCTCCAATTCCCGTCAACAAATATTTAAGAATCCCTTTTTTTTTTTTTTTTTTTTAGACAGGGTCTTGCTCTGTCACCCAGGTCACAGTGCAGTGGTATAATTAGGCTCACTGCAGCCTCGACCTCCTGGGCTCAAGCGATCCTCCCACTTCAGACTCATAAGTAGCCAGGACTACAGTTAGGAGCTACCATGCCAAGATAATTTTTGTATTTTTTGTAGAGACAGGCTTTTGCCATGTTGCCCAGGCTGGTCTTGAACTCCTGGGCTCAAGTGAGCCGCCCGCCTCAGGCTCCCAAAGTGCTGGGATTACAGGTGTGAGCCACCGCGCCTGGCCCTAAGAATCCCTCCTTCAGAAGAGGGAAAATAAATTGTTTTTGAAATGCTGTAAGACCATATGTGAAAAGATTTGCCCCAAGGGGCTTATATTCACAAACATGAATGAAAACGTGTCTGGTCTAATAAAATACATGTAGGTTGGACTTGAAGCAGATGGAATAGTGACAAATCTGTCCTGGAAAATAAAAGGGGAGGGAAAGGCAGTGGGGGAGGTCTCAGAATGAGCCCATGGCCTCCAAAGTTAAAAGAAAGTAGCCAAGATCCAATTCTCTCAGGCCATTCTCTGCATTTTTGGGGGATGACTTACTCTGGGAACTATTACATTACGTGGTTGGTCCTAGGCTGCCTTTGTCAGTGTCCAGACCGTTTCTGATGTGGGAAATGCTCCACCAGGCTGCCCCATCCTACCCCACAGGCAAATCGTTCGGAACCTCTGGCAGGTCCTCCCCAAGACAGGCTTCGCCAGGCTTGTATCTTCACAAACCTCTGCAAAACCTGACTTGACTCATCTTCCAATCCCGAATCCCATACCACCCTCTTTAGGAAGGCTTCCTCGACAATTCTTTCCCTGCGCTCCCCTGATGCCAGGGATGTACTATGCCCTTCCCCAGCTCCCCTGGCTGGTGGGAGGAGAAAGGGGATCAGTTAAGGGCTCCCTGGCGCTGCCCTGGGTCCCTCTTCCCTCCCCAAGGCCACGGCTCCCCTCGAGGGGGCCCTCACCTTCAGGCTCTAGCTACCTTTCCCCCCTGTGGCTCATTCAAACCCAGGCGTGGAAGCCCTGCCAGTACTATGAGCCTAGGAACTGCACCTCTGCAAATAGGCCCAATATTGACCTTTTTTTTTTTGCGATGGAGTCTGGCTCTGTAGCCCAGGCTGGGGTGCAGTGGTGCTATCTCGGCTCATTGCAATCTCTGCCTCCCGAGTTCAAGCGATTCTCCTGCCTCAGCCACCTCAGTAGCTGGGGTTACAGGCGCACGCCACCATGCCCAGCTGATTTTTATATTTTTAGTAGAGATGGGGTTTTGCCATGTTGGCCAGGCTGGTCTCGAACACCTGACCTCAGGTGATCCACCTGCCTTGGCCTCCCAAAGTGCTGGGATTACAGGCGTGAGTCACTGCACCCTGCCAAACTTTCTTCTGACTATCCCAATGGGAGTGCCCTGCCTGCCACCTGCAGGCTCCCTGTCTGACCTGCTGACCGTCAGCACCCTGTCCCCTTGATTGCAGCACTGGGGCATGCTGGATTGCAATGGCCTGTCTCCCCATGGAGCCGTAACAGTCTCAGAATTTGCACAGGGCGAGGCACAGAGGAAGCCTCTGTGAATGTCTGTTGAATCAATGAATGAATCTATTATCTCTGAGCCATGCCTATCATCTAACCGAGTGAGTCTCTCTCCCTTCGTGCACACCACACCCCTCGGCCTGGCTCACCACTGGGGAGACAAGAATGTTTCTTACTTCAGAGGGCAGGTGGGGCACACCCCAAGAGAGCCACTGCCCTCTCAGCTACAGTCCTGAGACAGGGCTAATTTTTATGTGAAGGACAATCAGCCCCTGACATGTTTTTTAAAACTAAAACAATATTTTTAAAATTTTTTTAGGGGCAGGGTCTTGCTCTGTTGCCCAGGCTGGAGTGCACTGGTACGATCACAGCTCACTGCAGCCTCAACTCCTGGGTTCACATGATCCTCCCACCTCAGGCTCCCAAGTAGCTGGGACTACAGGTGCACACTGCCATGCCCAGTGAAATATAGTAAGTTTTAAAAATCAGATTTACTGAGAAAAACAACTTACTTAGTGCAAGTAAGTAAGCTGCTTAATCAGGTCCAAGCAGTAATTGAGAGAAGAGAGTAGCTGATCTAGTGGTGATGTTTTAGTCTTTGTAAGTTTCATACTCATGATCAGAATCCATTCTGACCACCAGGCTAGGAAGCTGGGCTCTTGAGGTCTCAGGCTACTAAATGACCCAGAGCAAAGGGCCAAGAACCCCACACAGCATCCTGAAAGCAACAGACCCAGCAGCACCCTCAAAGCCCAAGGTCACGTGAGATGGGGCAGAGGGACAGTAAGTGCCAGCACCCCATACAGAGGTGGAGCCTGGTGGGACAGCGGCGCCATTCAGAAGTACCCGTCTTCTTGCCGATGCCCACGGAGGCACTGTGTGAGCAGAGTGCGGGGACCTTTGTAACTGGAATAGGGAAACCCAAGAGACATGGCAGTAAGCATGCGTGTGTGTTTCCGCGGAAGATGGGAAGAGCCTTCCAGAACAGGAAAAAGTGGTTCAAACTCTAGTCTGGCATTGCTCCCCGGGAGTTTGGTAGAGGAGGCAATGGCTAGGAGCAATTTCTGCCATTTCTTCATCTTTTCATGATTTACGTCAATTATTATTTCTTCCTTGCTGGTGTTCTGCATGAAAGATGGGCGGGTAAAAAGTACACTTGTAGTGGACACCTCTAATTTCCTTTGGACAAGAGCTGGGTAGGAATTGGCCTTTTGTGACTCTGCCTGCCCGAATCTGTGTCTATCCGTATATCCACACCTAGCGTTGTTAGGTGTGACATGAACCCCTACGCCTGCATGGGAATGTGCTTATTCTGGGGCAGGCCTTCCTAAAGGGCCCTGGGAGAAATGAAGAACTGTGGCCCAGGGAAAAAGACATGTGATTTACCCAGACTCAACTCCACACAAAAAATGTCCCATGTGTCACATCTTATATAAACTAACTCCCAAATTTTCATGGCAGAAGGCATAGCAGTGACCAGCCTTCACAATAAAGAAGGAAAGAAGTTTGTTGGAAGGATTACCCAGTGAGTGCTAGAACGTGCATTGAACCGACGCAAGTAACTCATGGGAAATACACTGTGTCCCTGCAGCAGCACAGAGGTCAAGAACCTTCTCGATCCTGCCCTACTCAAGCAAAATCAGGTGAGAAATGCGTACGGATAAGGGAGGCCAAGCAGAGAGACTTACTTTGCAGTAGTTTCTTCATCGTATTTGGTTTTCAGGTCAAATAATTCTGTTCGAGTTTTTTCCAGGGCTGAAAGGCAAAGAATTACTAACTATTTAAATGAAATTTTAAAAGAATGCATACACAGGTAATCTATTCCCATTTCAAAAGAGGCAAAGATTTCTGTGAAGAGCGAGGCGCGTGGAAAAATAAAGATTAAAAACACACAAAAGAGGCCAAGATGATGAAAATACAAAAAATGGAATAGGAAATCCCCCTTCATTTCTGCCTCATCTAATCCCAAGCACCTACAAAGACAGAACCAATGTTAATAGTTTCCTCCCTCCCTCCCTCCCTTCCTTTCTTCTTTCCCACTCTCCCTTCCTTCTTTCTTTCTTTCCCTTCCGTTTTTAAGAGACAAGTTTTCTCACTCTGTCACCCAGGCTGGAGTATAATGGCACAATCACAGCTTACTGCAACCTTTAACTCCTGGGCTCAAGCCATCCTCTTGCCTCAGCCTCCCAAGTAGCTGGGACTACAGGTGCAAGCCACTACGCTTGGCTAATATTTTAAAACACTGTTGTAGAGACAGGGTTTTGCTATGTCGCCCAGGCTGGTCTGGAACTCCTGGCCTGAAGTCATCCTCCCACCTTGGCCTCCCAAAGGGCTGGGATTACAGGTGTGGGCCACTGTACCTGGATGATTTCATGTTTTAAGGTGTATTTTATTATTTCTGGTTGGGCGAGGTGGCTCACACTTTGGGAGGCTGAGACGGGCAGATCACCTGAGGTCAGGAGTTTGAGACCAGCCTGGCCAACATGGCGAAACTCTGTCTCTACTAAAAATACAAAAATTAGCCAAGCATGGTGGCGCATAGCCTGTAATCCCGGCTACTTGGGAGGATAAGGCAGGAGAATCACTTGAACCCTGGAGATGCAGGTTGCAGTGAGCCGAGATCATGCCACTGCACTCCAGGCCTGGGTGACAGAGCGAGACTCATTTCAAAAAAGTGTAACAAAATAAAAGAAAGTGTATTTTACATTAAGAAAAAATTTTCCATACATAATTGCATGTATATATGTGTGTGTATATATCTTTTTTTATTTTCTACCCCCATAAATGGGACGGTATGAATATTTCTTGAGACTAGCCTTTTTCCCTGGGCAGTATGGTATGGGAGTCCTTCCACATGTGGACCCAGGCAGTGGCAATAACCTTCAGTTCTCTCATCAGGATACCTGGAAATGAAGCTGCTGGCTGAACAGCTTGGGCACTGGAGCTTTACATAAATGCCACCCAGCTGGCCTCCCAAGAGGCTCCTTCCATGCCCATCCATTCCATAAGTGCCACTTCACCGTCACCAACACTGGATGTTTCAATAATTTTTGACAAGTCTTTGTCAGGCCAGAATTGCTATATTTTTTTTAAAGGCCAGGTGCGGTAGCCCACACCTGTAATCCCCCAGCATTTTGGGACACTGAGGTGGGAGGATCACTGGAGGCCAGAACTTCAAGACCAGCCTGGGCAACATAGTGAGACTCCATGTCCATAAAAGAAATAATGAAAAAAAAAGTAGCCATGTGTGGTGGTGTTTGCCTGCAGTCCCAGCTACTTGGGAGGCTGAGGCAGGAGGATCACTTCAGCCCAGGAGTTTGAGGCTGCAATGAGCTATGATTGTATCACTGCTCTCCAACCTGAGCGACAGAGACCATGTCTCTAAAATGAAATAAAAAATTAGGCTGGGTGCAGTGGCTCACGCCTGTAATCCTAGCACTTTGGGAGGCTGAGGCAGGTGGATCACTTGAGGTCAGGAGTTCGAGACCAGCTTGGCCAACATGGCGAAACCTCGTAAAAATACAAAAATTAGCCGGGCATGGTGGCATGCGCCTGTAATGCCAGCTACTCGGGAGGCTGAGGCAGGAAAATCACTTGAACCTAGGGCAGAAGAATCACTTGAACCCGGGGAGCAGAGGTTGCAGTGAGCCAAGATTGTGCCACTTCACTCCAGCCTGGGCAACAGAGCGAGACTCTGTCTCAAAAATAAATAAATAAATAATTAAAAAATGCTGTCAGTCTGACAGGCAAAATAGTCTTTCACTAATTGAATCTGCATCTCCCTGACTATAAAAAAAACTTTGCATTTTTTCATATGTGTAGTTTCCATTTGCATTTCTTCTGTGAACTGACTGTTCATATCCCTTGCTTATTGTTTGACTGCACTGTTTCTCTCCTTTAACAGATTGATTGACAGCCTTTACATTTTTTAATTATCCGTTTGTCAAATTTGTGGTGATTATTTTCTCCCACTCTCGTCATTTGTGTTTTAAGTTGAATTATGACTTCTGATGTCTGTCTACATTTAAATAATCTGCTCAGTTCTGGGTCATCAAAAAAAATAATAAAAATTTAAAAATACATTTAAATGAAATACATGGTGATGCTTCTCTTTCAGAAATAAAAGAGAGAGGCTGGGTGTGGTGGCTCACTTGAGCTCAGGAGATAGAGACCGGACTGGCCAATGTGGTGAAACCTCATCTCTACTAAAAACACAAAAATTAGGCGGGTATTATGGCGGGCATCTGTAATCTGACATACTAGGGAGGCTGAGGTGGGAGGATTGCTGGAGCCCACAGAGGTAAAGGTTGCAGTGACCTGAGATCACACCACTGCACCCCAGCCTGGGTGACAGAGCAAGACCCTGTCTCAAAAAAAACAAAAACAAAACAAAACAAAAAAAGAAATAGAGAGAGGGCTGGGCGCGGTGGCTCACGCCTGTAATCCCAGCACTTTGGGAGCCTGAGGCGGGTGGATCATGAGGTCAAGAGATCAAGACCATCCTGGCTAACATGATGAAACCTCGTCTCTACTAAAAATACAAAAAATTAGCCAGGCATGGTGGTGGGCGCCTGTAGTCCCAGCTACTCGGGAGGCTGAGGCAGGAGAATGGCATTAACCCAGGAGGCGGAGCTTGCAGTGAGTCAAGATCGTGCCACTGCACTCCAGCCTGGGTGACAGAGCGAGACTCCGTCTCAAAAAAAAAAAAAAAGAGAGAGAGAAAGAAGTTTAAAGATACTGTAAAAACTTGAGCATAACCTTTTTTGGTGGCTTTTAAATTTTAAAGGTCTGAAATTACTGTTCTCCTTAACTTCACTTAGGGTAGAAGTGAGTTTTTTTTTTTTTTTTTCTATTATTGTTCCAAATGAAATGTCAGTCCTTGACAGTTTGGTGATTTAGAAGTGTTTGTTGGAAAAAGAGCAGGAAGCAAGGATGGCGTGTGGAAGGGATGAAAATGGAATCGAGATCCTCCCACCTCTACATTAACAACTCAAAGTCAGTGAGGAATGAGGCGCAGCAGCTGGCGGGCGTGCTGCGGAATTCTTCAGCGTGGGCTCCCGGCAGCTCCCACGGCCCCGAAGAGCAACAGGTATCCGCGGGGACCGGGGCGGTCAGGGGGCTGACCCAACTCTCCCCCTGGGTCCTCCCCACATCCATGGTACTAGGAAGGAGAGTATCAAACCTGTTTGTAGGCTCTGAACCTTATGCTCAGCTTCCTCCAGCTTTGAGGTGGTGGACATCTGTGTCTCCTGCAGCTTTCTGCAAAGGAAGAGGACGAAGCCAAATTGGTCATCTCCTTTACCAACTGAAATGCACGTGTGCCTTTCGGCTGAGCTCAGCTCCCTCCCTGCGCTCAGCTGGCGGCAGGCTCGCCACGGGGTATCGCCCGCAACGACACGTGTGCCGTGGGCCCCGCTCCCGCAGCTTCCACACCCCAACTTTGTAACTGCGTGTCACATCACAGCAAGTGTGCAACCCGTGGGGCTTGATGGGTGGTAACTGGCGTAGAAGGTTATCCTAAATGTAATTTGTTCTTGAAATGCCAGATTTTAAAAAGAAAAAAAAAAAATCATCATCATGCACTCATTGTTTTCTGAAGTTAGCGCAAGAAGAATGATCCATTTACATTCTGCTGACACAATGAAGGAGTTTGTTGGAATAAAGGATGCACTAAATAGATGTGGCAGCTGTTCTGTCTCTGTTATAATGGAATGCAAACGCAACTGCAATACCTAATGGGGACATTGTGAATGCTCGCAACTGCATTCCACAGATTCAGATTTCCCAGGATCTCTAAGTGAATTCCCTGGTCAATAAATAGCATTCCTTCCTCTTAATCTGGAGAAAAAAAAAAAAACCCTCCAAAAATAAGTTTATTATTTTTATATCATATGAATTTAACATATGCTCTCATAATAATAAACTGGGATACAGAAAAGTAGAAATGACACAGTTTACAAAGTCAACCCAATTCTCATCACCTCTAGAAAAGCAGTTAATATTTTCATGTATTTCAATTATGGACACTCAGGGATGTAATCAAATATGACAAGAGCATGGGAAGTGAAAGAGTCTTACTATTCCTTGGCTCATTTCCGCTCCTCAGATAGAGTTCATTTGTATTTTTCTAAAATGTTTCTGCATGTACAGAAATACGATATCATATGTAACAGTCTAAAGTGTAATATAAACAAATATGTAACATACTATAGCAAAATATGAATATGTAACATATGATATGTAACAGCCTATAGTGTAATATAAGCAAACACATAACACACTATAGCATAATAGAAATTAATGCATAACAAATGATAGTGTACTATGAACTAATATGTAATAAGCTATAGCATAATATGAACTAATACGTAACACACTATAGTGTAACATAAACTACTACGTAACACGTTATAGGGTAATATGAACTAATACATAACACACTACAGCGTAATATGAACGAATGCGTAACACACTAGAGCGTAACATGAACTAACACGTAACAAGCTATAGTGTAATACAAACTAATATGTAACATGCTATAGCATAATATGAATTAATATGTAACATATTATAGTGGAATGTGAACTAATGTAATATACTACGGCTTAATATGAACTAATATGTAACATGCTATAGCATAATGTGAATATGTAACACACTATAGCACAATATAAATTAATATGTCACATAGTATAGCAAAATATGAATGAAATATACTATAGCATAGTACGAACTAATATGCAGGATACTATAGTGTAATAATGAAGTAATGTAATATACTATAGTGTAATATGAATATGAAATAGGCTACTGAAATAGAAGTATTTAATATAGTACAGTATAATATAATCTCCCTGCCCTGTTCTTTTAATACAAAGGTGATCACAACGTGCACCACATTCTGGGGTCCCTTATTCACTTTTCTCTGTATTTTGGAAATGTTCTATTCCAGCAAACATAGTTCTCCCTCATTCTTATTAAATAATTAACTTAAGCCTCTGTGGACACTCAGATGGTTTCTAGGTTTCTTTCTACTGAACAGTCCCTCAACGATCATTGTGGAGATATTGTTGTATAATTTTGAGAGTGAATCTGTTGGAGATGAAATGCTAACAGAGGAATTACAATGGCCAAAGAGTATCTGCAATTTTTTTTTTTTTTTTTTTTTTTTTTTTGGAGACAGAGTCTTGTTCTGTCACCCAGGCTGGAGAGCAATGGCATGATCTCGGCTCACTGCAACGTCTGCTCCAGGGTTCAAGCAATTCTCATACCTTAGCCTCCCAAGAAGCTGGAATTACAGGTGTGCACCACCAAGTCTGGCTGTTTTTTGTATTTTTAGTAGAGATGGGGTTTCACCATGTTGGCCAGGCTGGTCTCGAACTCCTGGCCTCAAGTGATCCGCCTGCCTTAGCCTCCCAAAGTGCTGAAATTGCAGGCATGAGCCACCTCGCCTGGCCACTTTTCTTGTTTTGATAGACAGTGAAAAACTTCCCAACAAAAAACTTTCACCAATTTAAACTCCCACCAACAATATGTAAGTGTGTTTTCGTATACTCTGCCAACACAAGATAAAATCAAATTTAAATTTTTACTGCTGAGTAAAGCTATGTTATTTCTCTTTGTATGACATGCCGACTTATCTCCTTTGCCTATTTTTGTAGAGCGGATTTTGTTCTTATTAATTTAGAAGACCTCTTTGTATATGAAGAAAATTAGCCTTTTGTCTTACATGGTACAAATATTTCTTCACAGTTTGTTGATGTTTTTAAAATGTTATTTGTTTTTGAGAATCTGTTTTAAGTTTTATATAGTCATATTAATAAAAACAAATATGTACCCCAGTTTTCTTCCAGTATGTTTGTGACAAAAAATTATAATATTTAAATCCTAGATTCATCAACAATTTTTTGTTATAAAGAATGACGCCTGTAATCCCAGCAGTTTGGGAAGCTAAGGTGGGCAGGTCACTTGTGGTCAGGAGTTCAAGACCAGCCTGGCCAACATGGTGAAATCCTGTTCTACTAAAAATATAAAAATTAGCTGGGTGTGATGTTGGGCACCTGTAACCCCAGCTATTTGGGAGGCTGAAGCAGGAGAATTGCTTGAACCCAGGAGGTGGAGGTTGCAGTGAGCTGAGATCGTGTCACTGCACTGCAGCCTAGGTGACAGAGAGACTTTGTCTCAAAACACACACACACACACACACACACACACACACACACACACACACAGAGAGACAAAATGAATGAAGTAAATTCTAGCTTCAGCCCTTCCCTCTAAGAATCAGTTATTGTATATTTTAATATAGCTAATCCCTTTACCTAATTTGAAAAGTCAAGAGCTGGGCACAGTGACTTATGTCTGTAATCCTAGCACATCAGGGGGTGAGGCGGGCAGATAACCTGAGGTCAGGAGTTCGAAACCAGCCTGAGCAACATGGAGAAAACCTATCTCTACTGAAAAATTAGCCAGGCTTGGTGGCACACACCTGTAATCCCAGCTACTCAGGAGGCTGAAGCAGGAGAATCACTTCAACCTGGAGCGGAGGGTTGCAGTGAGCTGAGATTGTGAGACTGCATTCCAGCCTGGGTGACAGAGCAAAACTCTGTCTCAAAAAACAAGAAAAGTCAACTTAATAATATTTAATTCCCATATGTGTTTATTTCCACATTGTGGTAATGCATGAGTTTGCTGTAGGAAGATGTACAATCATACTGCACTGTAAATAATTTTGTACGGTGCATGTTTTGACTTCATATTATATTAGGTACGTTTCTCATGTTACTATGAATTCTCCCTAAGTATTATTAATATTTTAACAGTGACATAACATCCCAGTTAGGGATGGTCCCTTCTTTTTACTAACCCATTTCTCCATGGCAGGGCACTGAGATTGCTCGCGTTTTCCCCCTTGATCACTCACTGGTGAGGAGTGCTTTCCTAAAAGGCATTTACTCAGGACCAAATCCGTATCAACGGGGTCAAGGGTCTGCCCATCTGTCCGAGCCTTGACTCTGTGATGCACACTCCTTTCCTGGAGTCTGTGCCCTGCCGCACTCCCCCAGGGACGATGGATGTGGCCTCCACCTGCAGAGTTGGGCGTGGCCCCAAGGGACTGGCCTTGGTCCGGCAACCAGGGCTCCAGGTGGCCACAATGGAGCAGACGGGGAGGCCAGGGCTGCAGAGATGGGCAGGTGCCAGTCTGGAGTTGCAAAGTCCCACCTCTGGCCCTGATTAGCCGCAAAAGCTGTAGGAGGTACCTCACCCACGACCTACTTTCTCCCTCTATGAAAAGAGATGGTCTACATTGCAGATCCATCCTGGGCAATTAGTGAGAGAATGTACTGAAAGCCTATGGCCAAGTTCTGATGCAGGGAGGGCCCCGGGTGGGCGGGAGCTGGCAGTTCTCTTTTCTTTTATTTCTTTTTTATTTGGAGACAGAGTTTTGCTCTTGTTGCCCAGGCTGGAATGCAATGGTGTGATCTCGGCTTACTGCAAACCTTTGCTTCCTGGGTTCAAGCCATTCTCCTGCCTCAGCCTCCCGAGTAGCTGGGATTACAGGCATGTGCCACCACGCCTGGCTTATTTTGTATTTTTTCAGTAGAGATGGGGTTTCACCATGTTGGTCAGGCTGGTCTTGAACTCCTGACCTCAAGTGATCCACCCACCTCACCCTCCCAAAGTGCTGGGATTACAGGTGTGAGCCACCGCGCCCAGCCTCTTTTCTTTTCTTTTTTGAGACAAGGTCTCGCTCTGTTACCCATGTTGGATTGCAGTGGCCTGATCATAGCTCACTGCAGCCTGGAACTCCTGACCTCAAGTAATCCTCCTGCCTCAGCCTCCCAAGTAGCTGAGACTATAGGCACATGCTGACATGCATGGCTCATTCATTCATTCATTCATGCCATAGAGATGGCGTATCTCTATATTGCCCAGGCTGGTCTCGAAATCCTGAGTTCAAGGGATCCTCCTGCCTCAGTCTCTCAAAGTGCTGGGATTACAGATGTGAGCCACTATGCCCAGCCAGTTTTCTTTTTGAATGAAGTCAGCTTAATGGCATTCCTCAGAGGCCTTCATGATGCTGCAGGGCAGGCGAGCCCCAAAGGAGGGCTTAGCTGGCAAGGGCTCTGGGCTTCAGCCAGGAGGGAATTCAAAGGCGAGCTGGTGGTAGGGCTGAAGAAGGCAGCTTTATGGAGGTGGCAGCGTTACAGCTTTGTGACTGGTCTCGTGAGGTAGGACTGCCCCATAGGCCGTGTGCTGCCAGTAGCAGCTGAGGACAGTTTTGTACTCATATTTTGTACTCATAATCTGTACTCGGATTAAGAGGCAGTTTATACAGAAATTTCTAGAGAATGGGTAGTACCTTTTGGGCTGTGAGATCATTGCTGTGGAAAGGGGTGGTAACTCCTGGGTGTTGCCAAGGCAATGGTAAACTGATGTGGCACACTGGTGGGCATGTTTTATAGAAAGCTGCTTCTCTCCAGGCCCTGTTTTAGCTAGTCTTCAATTTGGTCCAGTGTCTAAGCCCCACCTCCTAACCCAATGATATTGTTACAGAGCCCACCTTAGAAAAATTCACCAAGGGCCGGGTGCGGTGGCTCACGCCTGTAATCCCAGCACTTTGGGAGGCCGAGGCGGGCAGATCACAAGGTCAAGAGATCGAGACCATCCTGGCCGACATAGTGAAACCCCGTCTCTACTAAAAATACAAAAATTAGCTGGGCGTGGTGGCGTGCACACCTGTAGTCCCAGCTTCTCGGGAGGCTGAGGCAGGAGAATCACTTGAACCTGGGAGGCGGAGGTTGCAGTGAGCCAAGATTGCGACACTGCACTCAAACCTGGGTGACAGAGTGAGACTCCATCTCAAAAAAAAAAAAAAAAGAAAAAAGTTCACCAAGTATTCAGCATAGGAAGTCAACTGAAAATAAAACAACAAAATCCCACACCAGCCACAACACAGTCCCACTTGGCCCCTTACCTGTAGTCATAAATTTAGTGCTTCCTGTTGATGGATACATACATTTCTTCATACTAGAGTTAAAATTCAGTATCTTTTTTTTTCCTTTTTTGCTTTTCTTTTACTTGATGGGAGCGGGTATAAAACTTAATACCTTAATTTAACCCATGAGTTTAAAAAAATCCAATCTAGGCCAGCCGTGGTGGCTCACACCTGTAATCTCAGCACTTTGAAAGGCTGAGGTGGGTGGATCACCTGAGGTCAGGAGTTCAAGACCAGCCTGGCCAACATGGTGAAACCCCGACTCTACTAAAAATACAAAAGTTAGCCAGGCGTGGTGGCGCATGCCTGTAATCCCAGCTTCTTGGGAGGCTGAGGCAGGAGAATAACTTGAACCCAGGAGGCGGAGGTTGCAGTGAGCCGAGATTGTGCCATTGCACTCCAGCCTGGGCAATGAGAGTGAAAATCTGTCTTAAAAAAAAAAAAAAAAAAAGATCTATACGGTTGGGATCCGTAAGCTCAATAGTCCTTATTGTTGTTACAAGGAATCTAACTTTCATTAACTCATCACACTAGGGGAAAACCAACTCATTATTTGTGGGAAACGTTTTTGGTAATGTAAGTCATTAGAAATCTAAAACTCACATCAGTTACATAGGGCATTAACATATTTTACTGATACTAACTCCCTGATATGTGAGGTAATGAAAGAGGCAATACCAAAAAACCCACTGAGATTGTGTGTGTGTGCGTGTAATATTAAATACATCAGAGAGTCTGTGTGTGTGTGTGTGTGTGTAATATTAAATATCAATTTGCTTGAGAAGGCAGAAAGAGTTTAGCACTAGCCCAGGGCTTGTCCCCAGAGGACACACACTGGGAAATGGGCTTTCCTCTCTGGTCTCAGCCCAGGTCCAGCTGCCAGGTGCCACCTTGCTAACGACTCATGCCTTGAGCTTCACCTCTGCACCTGCACGGCTTGGATAGTCTCGGGCCCACTGGCTGCCTGACACCATCCACCGATTGGGAAAGACAGATGCATTTCGCTCAAGGAAACCTCACAAATGTAGAATATCTTTTTTTGGAGATGGAGTCTCACTCTGTTGCCCAGGCTGGAGTGCAGTGGCGCGATCTCGGCTCACTGCAACCTCTGCCTCCTGGGTTCAAGTGAGTCTCCTGCCTCAGCCTAAGTAGCTGGGATTACAGATGCGCGCCACCATGCCCGGCTAATTTTTTTTTGTATTTTTTAGTAGAGACGGGGTTTCACCATGTTGGTCTTGCTGGTCTCGAACTCCTGACCTCATGATCCACCCACCACGGCCTCCCAAAGTGCTGAGATTACAGGCGTGAGCCACCACACCCAGCCAGAATATCATTTTTGAAACATTTTGCCCCTTATAGATTTGGGGTTACAACCTGGGCTTATTTTGCAGATCCATTTATCAACATGTCTGATGATGTGAAGTTCAGGGGCAAATGCTATGTCAGTCTGTGTGTGCCTGGAAGTCATGCTCACCTCTCCTTTTCTGCAAAGTCATTCTGTAACTTCTGTTCCTTCTCAAGAGCTATGGTTTCGGCTTGGTTCTTCAGTGTCTGTTCATATTCTCGGATTTTCTCTTTAAGTGCTTTTATCGTAACCTCTGCAGAAAAGAAAAAAAAAAAAACCTACAGTAAGAGAAGCACACAATTCCATATGGCTGTAGGTACAAGGCTCTCATAACCTGGTAGGATCGGTGTGTTTTAAACCTTAGCTCTTCAACTCTGACACAAAATCAATGGTTATGAGTCCCTTCGGAGACCTTTTACTCCCTAAATGTTAAATTGAACTTTAAACGTTTAGGCTGAGGAGGATCAATGGATTTTGCTGAAAAGAAGAGCTTTGGTTTCTGTAGTACCAGTCAAAGAAAAAAAAGGGTGGGGGGAGGTGGAAATCAATGGTAAAATATCATATCATCTTATTGATGAGTCTTAAATTAGTCCTGTAACTGAGGGATGATTAATAAAGTTTTAGGTGGGTTTAAGTACTTTCTCAGAAAAAAAATAGTTCATAATAGTGTGTGCATTTTGGAAGAAGCAATCGAAGTGGAGTCAAGAAAGTCTACGGTACCCCATTCTCTATGATGTGATGTTTCACATTGCATGCCTGTATCAAAACGTCTCATGTAGCCTATAAATATAGACACCTACTATGTACCCACACAAATTACAAATAAATTAAAAAAAAAAAAAGACGAAAGTCTACAGGCCAAGCACAGTGGCTCACATCTGTAATCCCAGAACTTTAGGAGGCCGAGGTGAGAGGATCCCTTGAGCCCAGGAGTTTGACACCAACCCCAGAAACATAGCGAGCCCCGCCTCTACAAAAAGGGCAAGAATTAGCTGGACGTGGTAGCGCACACCTGCAGTCCCAGCTTAGGGACTTGGGAGGCTGAGGTGGAAGGATGTCTTGAACCCAGGAGTTTGAAGCTGCAGTGAGCTATGATTGCGCCACTGTACTCCAACCTGGGTGACAGAGTGTGAGTGAGTGAATGAGTGAGTGAGTGAGTGAGAGAGAGAGAGAAACGGAGAGCAAAAGAAAGAGAGGGAGACAGAAAAGGAAGCAAGCAAGCAGGCCTGGCCCTGCAGCTCTGCTGGTTCACAAGTGACAAGAAACATGTGGTGCTAGGTGGATAAAGCATGGAGGGACTGGGCTGGAAGGGACCCACCCTGGAGTGCCCACCACTCTGGTGGTCATGGGCTGTGTGCAGAGCAGAGGGTGCCGTAGCCTGGGGGAAGATGCTCTGGTGACTGGCATGTGGCCTGGAGGAGTCCTAGAGTGAGGTGTGAGCACCAAGGATGTGGGGCAGCGAGGGGTCCCTTGGGAGGCAGGGCTGTCTTGGGAAAGTGCAGGTCCAGACGGCTCTGGTACCACCAACTGCAGGTTCACAGACATCACCTCAACTGCCCAAATGGGGAACATCAAAGCAGATTTGATGAATGGAACAGACCTGTGGGTGGCTCTGGGGCAGGACAACTCCACCTGCGCCCTCCTCCAGATATGCCTATGCCACTCCGCATGCTGGATGCTTTGTGTGTGGGTGGCTCTGGGGCAGGACAACTCCACCTGCGCCCTCCTCCAGATACGCCTATGCCACTCCGCATGCTGGATGCTTTGTGTGTGGGTGGCTCTGGGGCAGGACAACTCCACCTGCGCCCTCCTCCAGATACGCCTATGCCACTCCGCATGCTGGATGCTTTGTGTGTGGGTGGCTCTGGGGCAGGACAACTCCACCTGCGCCCTCCTCCAGATACGCCTATGCCACTCCGCATGCTGGATGCTTTGTGTGTGGGTGGCTCTGGGGCAGGACAACTCCACCTGCGCCCTCCTCCAGATACGCCTATGCCACTCCGCATGCTGGATGCTTTGTGTGTGGGTGGCTCTGGGGCAGGACAACTCCACCTGCGCCCTCCTCCAGATACGCCTATGCCACTCCGCATGCTGGATGCTTTGTGTGTGGGTGGCTCTGGGGCAGGACAACTCCACCTGCGCCCTCCTCCAGATACGCCTATGCCACTCCGCATGCTGGATGCTTTGTGGAAAAGCACTGTGGCCCCAGCCCCCAGGAGAGGGGAGCTCTTAGGAATTGTCGCCCGCTGCTACAGATCTACCTCTTAGCAGGCGAGGCTCATTTTCTTTGTGTTCCCAGCGCTGGCAAACAGACGCGTGCTCAGGAAAGCACTGTGGCATGAATGACTGAAGGAGCCGAGGCCGGGCAGAGCTGGGGGAAGCCCAGACAGGGCTTGTGGCAATGGAGCTCCCTCTGGTGCAGCAAGGGCACCTGCCAGGTGTGTAACTCACATCCATTCCTGCTCCCTGAGCTGCACAGACATGCGCTGGCCAGAGCAGGAGCAAAACACCTGGGCGATTAACACCCACGCGGCTTAGTGCATACAAGCTAAAGGCTTTTTTTTTTTTTTTTTTTTTGAGGCGGAGTCTCGCTCAGTGGCCCAGACTGACATGCAGTGGTGCAGTCTTGGCTCACTGTAACCTCTGCTTCCTGGGTTCAAGCAATTCTCCTGCCTCAGCCTCCCGAGTAGCTGGGATTATAGGCGCGCACCACACCTGGCTAATTTTTGTGTGAAAGGCTCTTTTGTTAAGAGAAGAGGTTGGCCTTTTTCATGAGGTGTGTCCCACAGTGCTTTCCGTAGAGAGGTGGAATTCCACCAACGATCCCATCAGGGCACAGGAGAGGGGACTGGGCAACTTTCCGCCTTTTGGTTTGGCTGTTCAGGTCCTGGAAGAAATGCTCTGTGCACACAGTGGTTGGTGATATGTCTCTCTCAAGCCATACGGACGAGGCCAAAGTGAGGCAAGAGCTGGACACTTCCAGAATGGACTCCAGACAGGTCAGCTCTGAAAAAGCCTGAACTGCTCTGCTACGTCAATGGTCTACACTCTCGTGTAAACATACAGCATTTTTGCCTTTTTTTTTTTTTATTGAGACAGATACTCGCTCTGTCACCCAGGCTGGAGTGCAGTGGCACAATCTCGGCCCACTGCAACCTCTGCCTCCCAGGTTCACACAATTCTCGTGCCTCAGTCTCCCGAATAGCTGGGATTACAGGCTTGTGCCATCACACCTGGCTAATTCTTGTATTTTTTAAGTAGAGACGGGGTTTCACCATGTTGGCGAGGCTGGTCTCGAACTCCTGACCTCAAATGATCTGCTCACCTCGGCCTCCTAAAGTGCTGGGATTACAGGCATGAGCCACCACGCCTGGCCTCATTTTTGCCATTAAGGACCGACTGGAAGTGGCTGTATAGCACTTGGACCCTAACGCTTGCTCCAGTGGGGCTCCTCAGTGACACATCACAGTGTGTGACCTCGACAGTATGCTGTGCCTGATGAGGTCTCTTTGCCACCCCCTGGACCCGGGTGAGTGCTCACGGACCAGCCCAACCTCAGCCAGAGGCCACTTTATCCTAGCGCCTCTGGCCTTCTGGCCCAGGCTGTATCCCGGGCAGATGCTGGGTGTCTCAGCAGGCCTCCCAGGCATGTGTAGGGGAGGACGGGGCCAGCATAACAGAGAGGAATCTAAAGGGCTTGGCATTACCTGGGGCCTCCATTTACTCATCATTGCGGGGTGGGTGGGGCTGTGGCCCATGAGGCAGAAGTTCCCTCTTTGCTCTAACTTTTATTATGTACCTGATATAGTTTAGATGTTTGTCTCCTCCAAATCTCAGGTTGAAATCTGATCTCCAATGTTGGAAGTGGGGCCAAGTGGGAGGTGTCTGTGTCATGGGGGCGAATCCCTCATGAATGGCTTGGTGGCCTCTCTCTGGTGATGAGTCACTGAGATTTGGTTGTTAAGACGTCTGGGATGCCCCCACCTCTCTTGTCCTGTGGCATGCCTGATCCTCTTTCACCTTCTGCCATGAGTAAAAGCTTCCTGAGGACCCTCAGAAGCTGGGCAGAGGCTGGCATCGTGCTCATACAGCCTGCAGAACCATGAGGCAAATAAACCTCTTTTCTTCATCAATTACCTAGCCTAAGGTATTTCTTTACAGCAACACACAATGGACTCACACCATCTTTTTTTTTTCTTTTTTTAAGAGATAGGTCTTGTTATGTTGTCCAGGCTGGTCTCGAACTCCTGGCCTCAAGAGATCCTCCCGACTTGGTCTCCCAAAGTGCTGGGATTATAGGCATGAGCCATTGTGCTGGCCCCTGCTCTAACTTTTTAATCATTTACACTACTGCTGTGATAATTACAAGAAGTGATGTGCACCGCCCACCTTCCCAAATTATAATCACTTTTATTCTTGGAAGTGGGGGAGAGGAAATGACATTTTTCTGGAGCTTGGGAAAACTTCTTATCCAAATAAAGGGGGGTAAATTTCTTTCAAAAACCACACTGCTGAATAAGTAGCAGGTACTACTGAGTGCCAAATGCTGTGTGTATATGCATATTTAATCTCACACCAACCCTACCTGGTAAGTATCAGAATTGCCTCCCAAGAGAAAGAGGCTTTTAGCAAAGTGAGATAATTTGCCCAAGGTCACATAGCTAGGTGGTAGCAATAAAAGGACTCAAACCAGGTCTGTCTGTCTGTCTGTCTGTCTGCCTCCAGAGCCATTCTTTTTTAGAGATGGAGTCTCGCTCTGTTGCCCAGACTGGAGTACAGTGGTGTGATCTTAGCTCACTGCAACCTCCACCTCCCAGGTTCAAGTGATTCTTCCACCTCAGTCTTCTGAGTAGCTGGGATTACAGGCGTGCCCAACCATGCCTGTAATTTTTGTATTTTTAGTATAGATGGGGTTTCGTCATGTTGGCCAGGCTGGTCTCGAACTCATGACCTCAAGTGATCTGCCCACCTTGGCCTCCTTAAGTGCTGGGATTATAGGCGTGAGTCGCTGCACCTGGCCTGGAGCTGTTCTTAAATCTTGGGCTCTATAACTCATTGTGAAAAGCCACTCCTGAGTGTGGATGAGATCTTTGGGGAGAGAACATCCACACCCAGCTTGGCTCCTGGTCAGCCCCTGTGCAAAGCCCTGGCCACTGGGAAGCTGGTAATTTAGGCACCAGTGATAGAAGGAGAAGGGAAGGACAATCCTGCACAGCCCACCAGGCCCCACCTGCACCACCCTCCAACAAAACAAAAGCAAACTCAAAAAAATAAAATAAGCCAGAAAGAGGCTGGGCACGGTGGTACACATGCCTGTAGTCCCAGCTACTCAGGAGGCTGAGGCAGGAGGACTGCTTGAGTCCAGGAGGTCAAGGTTGTTGCAGTGAGCTATGATCATGCAACTGCACTCCAGCCTGGGTGACAGGGCAAGACCCTGAATCTAAAATAAATAAATAAATAAATAAATAAATAAATAAATAAATAAATAAAAAACACTCACCAAACAAACCAGAGAGAGGATCTATCAAAATTAGATACCAGAGAACAATGAAGGGAAAAAAAAAAAAACCAGGATACTCCCCTTTAGGGTAGCGTATCTATGAAAACTCAATGTGCAGATTTGCGGGTTACCTTTTACTGCAATACTGGCGTGATTCTGGCAAGAAATGCTTCCTACAAGGGAAGGTAATACCTTCCCTCACAGCAGTTCCAGCCCTAGTAAGCCCAATGCCTCGCTCTCTAGCAGGACAGAGTTGTCCCTTCTAGTCCTAAAGGCTCACCACTCTCTGCAAAGCCAGAAAGAAGCGGGGTCTGGCTTCCCCAACTGCCTGTCACCTCGTGCCCCCAAATTTCAGCAAGGAAGCTATGCTGGCCTGAGGGCTTGAGTACCCCCATGCCCACACTACAGGGAGGTGTGCTCGGAGGTCTTAGGCACCGCCGCCCTCACAGCCCATGCCTCTACCTCTGGCTCTTCACACATCATCACAGATGCTTTCTGGATCATTCCCATGGACAATTCTTCTTCCCTGGTCTATCTGCAGTGTTTTTAAAGCCAAAGGACACTTTTAGAAAGTCTTTGTCAATTGGCGGGGTGCGGTGGCTCACGCCTGTAATCCCAGCACTTTGGGAGGCTGAGGGGGGTGGATCATGAGGTCAGGAGATCAAGACCATCCTGGCTAACACGGTGAAATCCCATCTCTACTAAAAAAAAAAAAAAAAAAAAAAAAAAAAAAATTAGCTGGGCGTGGTGGCAGGCTCCTGTAGTCCCAGCTATTCGGGAGGCTGAGGCAGGAGAATGGCGTGAACCCGGGAGGCAGAGCTTGCAGTGAGCTGAGATCGTGCACTGCACTCCAGCCTGGGCGACAGAGCGAGACTCCATCTCAAAAAAAAAAAAAGAAGTCTTTGCCAATTAACTTTTTCTGTTGTTGTTAAAGACTGGATCTTGCTCTGTCACTCAGACTGAGTGCAGTGTCACAATCATGGCTCACTGCAGGCTTGACCTCCTGGGTTCAAGCGATCCTCCCGCCTCAGCCTCTTGAGTGGCTGGGACCACGGGTGTGCACCACCATGCCCAGCTAATTTTTGATGTTCTGTAGAGACAGAGTATTGCTACGTTTCCGAGGCTGGTCTCGAACTTCTGGCCTCAAGCAGTCCTCCCACCTTGGCCTCTCAAAGCGCTGGGATTACAGGTGTGAGCCACCGCACGTGGCCCCAATTAACTCTTTATTGAGGTCTCTACAAATGGTCAATGGAAGGCCACTAGGAATGGGCAGCCTCCCCTTTCAATTTAATTCCGTACTCACATTCCCAAACCAAAACAAACTGGCCGAATTATTCTTTGGAGCTGGCTGAAAAGCCTGCTGCTGCTGCTGTCAGACGGGGGCTGTGATTTTCCTTCAAGCCAAGGAAGCCAACAGGCTCCCGGATCCTGAGTGCCTCTGGATTTTAGGTAAAGGAGAGATTCCTTTGTTCTTCCCTGACGGGAAAAGCCAGGCAACCTTTGCCCTCTCTGTCTTGTTGACGGCTGGGCAAACACACCAAGAGGTTGTTTTCTTTCATTAAATTCCTAATGAATAGGCGATACTGACAAGGCAACAGCGGGGCTTAAGCATGCAGCCTTTAAGATGTGTCTGAAGCCTTAATGTATCCGCAGCAATTATTAAATGACTTACTGTGTGTGACCCTTTGATCATGAGCTGGCTCTCTGACAGGTGTCGCCTGGAGGCAATGCATGGGCCTTTCAAGAGGCAGACCCAATCACGTAATGATACAGGAAGAATTTTCAAAGAATCCTGATCGGTCTCATCAGAGGGCAATAAAATCTTACGTCGTTGTTGTGCAGAGGAAAAGTTTTACTTCGAAATAGCTCAGCATGATTATCATCTCTCTTTAACGACTCAGATTCCTGCCCCACCCTGACTTTATGACGTGTATATTACAAGGAGAGCTGGTCTCAAAAGTATGGGAAAAGCCAATTAAAATAAAAAGAAGAGAAAAAAAAAAAGAAGAGAAGAAAAAGCAAAGAACGCATTTTCCACCAACCTTGATTTTTCACTTCAGCAAATTCCTTGTTGTATTCTTCCAGAGTTTCCCTAAGTTTCTGGTTCTCTGTTTCAATATCGTGCAGGCGCTGCACTTTGAGCTGGAGTTGCTGTCCGAGATCCAAAGCTGGTACGGGATCTGCACAACAGGAAAACAGCCATCACCCCACTCTGCCCGCAAACAGGCCCCCTCCACGGCGGTACACAGGCTCAGAGTGGGGCTCCTGGGACATGAGCTCTGGGGGCTCCCCAGAGGCCACAGTCATGCCCCTGCAGCCAGCCCCCTTGCTGGGTGGGAGAATTCTCCAGTGCTTCACAAAGGATGGATCCAGCCCGGGGTCCTCGAGGTGTGAAAATGGGGTGGCAATAGCCATGAGATTCACTGGTATTTGCCGATTACTCCTGCCTGGTGTGACACTTTCATGATTTTCATTCTTTGATCAGATAAGTAGAGAATTACACCAGGTAGCAGCCCCAGGAGGTCAATCACATCCCCGGAGCTGCACGTGGAGGACGGACAAGTCCGTGGACAGGTGCCGGGATGTTTAAGGGTCCAGTGATTATGAGGCTGGAAGTGACACCTGATGCCTGAGAACGCCACACAGTTCACGGGACACTTTATGGAGATTGTGTCTCTTGAGCCTTACAACAATCTCGAGAAAGAGGCCTCAGAAACTAAAGCCCAGGGAAGCAGAGTGACTCAACTGAGGTCACCCAGCTAGTTGGTTGGCATGGAGAATGCACACCTAAGTCTGTTAACTCCAAGTGATCATGCTTTTTTGTTTGTTTGTTTGTTTAAGACAGGGTCTCACTCTGTCGCCCAGGCTGGAGTGCAGTGGCATGATCATGGCTCACTGCAGCCTCCACCTCCTGGGCTCAAGCAATCCTCCCACCTCAGCCTCCCAAGTAGCTGGGACTACAGGCATGCACAAGCACGCTGGGCTAATTTTTGTATTTTTTGGTAAAGATAGGGTCTTCCTATGTTGCCTAGGCCGGTCTCAAACTGGACTCAAGGGATCTGACCGCTTCAGCCTCCCAAAGGATTACAGGCGTGAGCCACCCCACCCGGCCCTGAGTGACCATTCTTTACAACAAGGTAAAGAATGAAGCAGAGGTGAAGCAGAGGAAAGAAACACTTAGGCTTTGTAAGAAGCCACCCCATTTCACGACATGACCACTTTCCATTACGATCCTCCTTCACTAATGAAGCGTGTTCAGAAGAGTCAGGGGTTAGTGGCCGCAGGTCCCAAGGCTGGAGACCCCTGCAGAGGCACAGCTGGTGACCCGGCATGGCCCTGTCGTAGACCAGCTGGCCAGGAGGCCACCACACTCCTGATGATAACAAAGTGCAGAGCAGCGCGCGCTGCACGGCAGCCAGGCCAGCGCTGGGGTCTTGCGGCCAATTCAAGGTCATATCTGCCATCAGATTCACTTCCAGAAAACTGGATTTTAATCCAAAGTCAGAAGTCACAGACCTGGAATTTACAGTACAAACTCACGGCTCTCGCCTTTACTGTAAATTCAACACAGGATAGAGAGACCTTAAATGTTCTTCCGCATCAATGTGATCTTTAGTTTTCTTTCTGCTGCCTAAGAGGCAATTATATTCCGCCTGCTGGGTACCTGGGGCATACTTCCTTTGGAATTCTCAGGCTCCGTCAGAGTGGAAGAATACCCAAGTCCACAGGGCTTAGAAAGATTATTGAATATATTTCTGGTATGGGCGCCAGCGTCACTTGTGAGATGGCTGCAGAGATTTAGTCTCCAGTCAAAGAATGCCAAACACCATGCCCAGCGGATCAACAAGAGTATATATTCAAGAGCTCACTTAATTTTCAAATGCCAGAGTCATTAATTTTTCGGACCACCCTAGGTTCCTGGAATCGAGGGCCAGGTCTACCATGCCTCGGTTAACGTATCCAGCGGGAGTCAGGGACTCTTTAGGATGCCAGCGTCTTTGCAGAGTTTACAAAAGGCAGGCGCTGGGATATGTTGGGCTCAGCGTCAGCAGATCCCGGGTGCTGGGGTTTCACAGCAACACAGTCCATCATGCAGAATCCCTGGCTGCTGGGCACTTACTCTGCACGTATACACAGCCTATAATTGCATCTCTTTCTGGTGCATGGCTTTTCATTATTATTTTAATCAGCATCAAAATATTTATGTTAAATTTGACTCCAAAAGCTATTTTGGAGGCCAGCTGCAGTGGCTCATGCCTGTAATCCCAGCACTTTGGGAGGCCGAGGGTGGCCGGATTGCTTGAGCTCAGGAGTTCGAGACCAGCCTGGGCAACATGGTGAAAGCCTGTCTCTACAAAACAAAAACACAAACCAAAAAACTAGCCAGGCATGGTGGCGTACCCCTGTAGTCCCAGCTACTGGGGGGCTTAAGGCATGAGAATTCCTTAAGCCCCTGAGGTCAAGGTTGCATTGAGCTGTGATTGAGCCACTGCACTCCAGCCCGGGCAACAGAGCGAAATCCTGTCTTGGGAAAAAAAAAATGCTATCTTGGGGAGATGGTTCTTTGTAAGCAGGAGTCGTGATAACACACAAAAAACGGAATTCCTGAAAAGATTCCAGGTGCTGTTTGTAAAAAAAATTTCCATAACTTCTCTGGATACCTTCACCTTCTCAGCCTGCCCCTCTTCCCCACCTTCACGACCTTGTGCTGGGCAAATGGTTTCAAAAAAGTGAACAGCCCGTTCACAGCCTCCTTTGTACAGAACCACGATTTAAACTTGACATAGAGGTCAGGGAAGAGGAGGTAAAGAGAGGAAGCTTTGATCACGTATAAAATTCTATTAAGAGTTGCTCACGTAGGCTTTCTAGCACAAGTGCCAGCAAATTATATCTTTAAAGAACAAACCTAGTATACTGCCTGCCCTCCCTAAAAGTTCTGTCAACATTTCCAGTTCATTCTTTTCAAAAGGCCAGGACCCCACTGTATCTGCTTCGAATTAAAAAATAGCTTCTCCCATGTGGTTAAGCAAGGAATCCAGTGACATATGAAAATGACACGCACATTATCAAGTGAGGAGGAACCAGACCTTTACACCAATTTTCAGAGGCTTATAATGTAAATGAAAATTCAGGCAATCTCATAATCATTCATCATGGCATGTATATTTAGTCTGACACTATTAAAGGTTAATGCCTACGTAGCAAAGCTGGTCACAGACTAAAGGATGAGCTAAATGTTCAAACATCTCTGTGCATTAAACTCCAAACTTTACTACAGCACAGTTGAATGGCTAAATGCCTACAGCATTTGAATATTGTTTTGGGATATGTAAGAGGCATTGCTAAAGAACTTCTTAGGCTTAATTTTTATTACTTGTATTAAAGGAACAGCTAATTACTGCATGACAATATAATGACTCTAGCATGTTTGGGCTAAAGACCAAAACAATGAATTTTGGCGTGCCAAAACCCAACCTGTGTGTTAATCTACGGAAATCATAGCTTTTTGTCTTGTTAATGATTTCCAATGCCATTTAAACCCCACACAAGGATTGTCAGGTCTTATGCGAACGTCAGATGCCTCGATCTTAGCAGCTCAATTAGGGAATTGTCTGGAGGAGGCGAAGAGGACACACCCATATATAAAACAGGAACACACAAAATCCGGTAACCCCTGTCTTCCCAGCCTCCTCCTCCTCCGATTCAACACGCTTTCCTGCCAGCTCCGCCCACCCAATGCGACAATCTTGTAAAGTGTTTTACAATCATCTGATACTTAATTCCTAAAGCAATCTTGGAGGTATTATATAGCTTGTTATGCAACACAGGGCTCAAGGAACATAATTATTACAAACAACAATACTGTACATATTCAGCACCTTTTCCTAAGTGCACGCAACATTATCTCCTTAATTCCAGCCATCACAGTCAGAGGCTGGCGGAGCCTGCTCTGCAATGTATGGGGTGGATGCATCTCACCCAGGGAGGGAAAGAAGAAGGAAAGAAGCCCGCCAGGCAAACGACTTTGAAAAATTCTCAGTACGATTTCTGCTTACTGGCCAGGCACAGTGGCTCACACCTGTAATCTCAGCACTTTGGGAGGCCGAGGAGGGAACATTGTTTGAGCCCAGGAGTTTGAGGCCAGCCTGGACAACATAAGTGAGACCCTGTCTCTGGAAAAAATACAAAAATTAGCCGGGCATGGTGGTGCACGCCTGTAGTCCCAGCTCCTTGGGAGGCTAAGGTAGGAGGATTGCTTGAGCCTGGGAGGTGGAGGTTGCAGAGAGATATGACTTTCTTTTTTTTTTTTTTTAAAGAGATAGGGTCTCACTCCAGCCTGAGGGACAGAGTGAGACCCTGTCTCAGAAAAAAAAAGCTTCTGTTTTCTTAACCAGCAGCCAAAGAAAATCTCTTTCAGTACTAATTTAACAAATATTTCCTAAGCAACTGAACCAACTAGCTGCTCTGGGAAAGGCTCAGCCTCATAGCAGAGATAAGCCATGCATGTAAATGACAAACGCAAGGCAGGAGACCAGATGAGTGGAAGAGCGCTCCTGGAGAAACCGGGAAAAGGAGTTCTTTTTTTCTTTCTTTTTTTTTTTTTTTTTTTTTGAGACGGAGTCTCACTGTGTCACCCAGGCTGGAGTGCAGTGGTGCTATCTTGGCTCACTGCATCCTCTGCCTCCCGTGTTCAAGCAATTCTCCTGCCTCAGCCTCCCAAGTATCTGAGATTGCAGGCGCACACCACCATGCCAGGATAATTTTGTATTTTTAGTATAGACAGGGATTCACACCCCATTGCCCAGGCTGGTCTTCAACCCCTGGCCTCAAGCAATCTGCTCCCCTTGGCCTCCCCAAGCGCTGGGATTACAGGCATGAGCCACCGCGCCCGGCCTAAATGCATTTTTGACTCATGGTATTTTCAACTTATGATGTTTGGTAGGTTAGGGGTATTGAATATATTTTTGACTCATGATATTTTCCACTTGTGATGGGTTGACTGGGGCACAGCCCCACTGTGAGTGAGGAGCGTTTGCGCTGCTGAGCATGGAGAGGAGAGGCACAGGGAGTGAGGGAAATGGGTCCTAGAGACAAGGGGACAGGGAAGGCCTCTGAAGAAGTGAGTGGGGATGAAGATCTGGATGGTAACGCGAGGCAGCACAAGGATTCACCCCAGTTAGAGGCAGCGCCCAGTGAAAGGTCCCGTGGTAGCTGTGAACAGGGCATGGTCAAGGCATAGTGAGAAGCCAGTGTGGTCCCAGGGAAGGAGAGGCAGAACAGGAAGGGAAAAGAGATCTGGGAGAGGGAGCCTGTGCACAAGGATTTTAAGAAAAATAGGAGTGCAAGGAGGAGAGAAAAAGAAGATATAAAAAGAAGCAAACTAAATGCTAGAGCTGAAAGTACAATGTCTGAAATGAGCCAATGGTCAGAATTTGGATGCAATTCTTTTCCTGTCAAGAAGTGGCCAGAGATGGACGGCATGGCGCACACCTGTAATCCCAGCACTTTGGGAGGCCAAGGCAGGTGGATCACCTGAGGTCAGGAGTTTGAGACCAGCCTGGCCAATATGGTGAAACTCTGTCTCCAGGAAAAATACAAAAATTAGCTGGGTGTAGTGGCATGTACCTGTAGTCCCAGCTATTTGGGAGGCTGAGGCAGGAGAATTGCTTGAGCCTGGGAGGTGGAGGTTGCAGTGAGCCGAGGTCACACCACTACACTCCAGCCTGGGTGACAGAGCAAGACTCCAACTCAAACCAAACCAAACCAAACCAAAACTGTAGTACTTCAACCCACACAATGGTTTGTTGGTTTTCTCTTGGCAAAAGTATGTAAGAGTTTTAAGCTTAAAGATAAGCTATATAATTTTCTTTAGAAAAGCTAAGTGATCCTGGCCGGGTGGGGCGGTGCGTGCCTGTAATCCCAGTGCTTTGGGAGGCTGAGGTGGGAGGATCACTTGAGGCCAGCAGTTCAAGACCAGCTGGGGCAGCATAACAAGACCTCGTCTCTGCAAATAAAAGATAAAAAATTAGCTGGGCATGGTGGGAACACACCTGTAGTCCCAGTTACTAGGGAGGCTGAGGTGGGAGGATTGCTTGAGGCCAGGAGTTAGAGGCTGCAGTGAACTATGATCATGCCACTGTACTCCAGCCTCGGCAACAGATCGAGACCCTGTCCTCAAAACAGAGAGAAAAAAAGAAAAGAAAAAAAAAGCAAGCTAAGGGATCCAAATTACCTGCCCTGTTTTGTGATGGTAAATGGCTATCATATCAGTAATATGCCGCTTGACAGATACTTTTGAAAAAATAAACACATACTCTAAGTTGTTGCAATAAATGTGGTGCTTTAATGCTTGTTGAGGAAAATAACTATTTCATGCTACAGTGACAGCATTCTAAAAGTGAATATGTGGAAATGTTTCCATCATCTATATACTGATGGGCAAAGACAGCACCTTTTACAAAAATGGTTCAATGCCTTATATCACACAAGAGGGAGTGTAGTGTAATGGTCTGCAGTATGAGCCAGGCTGCATGTGTTCAAGTCTCAGCTCTCTCATTTATTGGTTGTGCAATCTTGGACAAGTTACTTAACCCCTCTGTGCCTTAGTTTCTTCATGCATAAATTGGGCATACTAACTGTGCATATGTCATGGTGCTGCCGTGAGGATTAACTTAAGAAAATTGCCACACACAGAGTTAACACTCAATAAATGTTATCTACTATTATTTACCAACTCAAATCTGAGTAAACATTTGCCAAAAGAAGTTTCAAATCGTTTGTTAATTAATATAAGAAATGCAGGATCTTCTGAAAAGCTAGGAAAAAAAAAAAAAAGAGGCGGGGTGCGGTGGCTCACGCCTGTAATCCCAGCACTTTGGGAGGCTGAGGTGGTGGATCATGAGGTCAGGAGATCGAGACCGTCCTAGCTAACACAGTGAAACCTTGTTTCTACTGAAAATACAGAAATATTAGCTGGGCGTGGTGGCGGGCTCCTGTAGTCCCAGCTACTCGGGAGGCTGAGGCAGGAGAATGGCATGAACCTGGGAGGTGGAGCTTGCAGTGAGCTGAGATTGCGCCACTGCACTCCAGCCTGGGCGACAGAGCGAGACTCCATCTCAAACAAAACAAAACAAAACAAAACAAAAAACAGTATCATGGAAAATGAAAATTGACTAGCTGAGTTTCAACAAATACCTTCTCATAATTAGTACAAGCTGAGTATCCCTAATTCAAAAATCCCAAATCCAAAACACTCTGATTCCAAGCATTTTGGATAAAAGACACTCAATCAATACCTAGATTTCATAAATATGAATCCTATTTTTGTAAAGATAGCCAATAATGTGTTTCTTTGGTTTGAATCTATTTATCTTTGTAAGTTATTTTTTCCAGCCATTTCCATGAAAACCAAAAATCAAAATTAACAGAACTTGGAGTCTCTGCTTCTGGCCATGACAGATCTACTGATACTCAACTTGTGCTCTGGTCATAAACAACTAGAAAACTAGGCAAAGTCAATGAAACAACTATTTACAGACGCTGGACAACTGGTGGAACAAGACTTCCCTGAAGGAAGGGAAGCAAATGAGATGAGCCCTATGTTACCCTTCCTGGCAGGAAGAACTCTCTGGATTGCATCACAATGAAGAAAAAAACCCAAGCAGAGTGTGATGGTCTCCCTGTCCATTGAAGGACACACATCAGAAGATTGGGTGGCTGCAGCAATTGGAATTTGCAAGGCAGAGTGCTGAAAAGGAGGGACAAGAGCTACAGAAATCTGCAGAGAGGCGATCTTTTGCCAAGAGCTAAAGTGCCTATGCACAGGGTGAAACTCCTAAGGCCAGGCAAGAATAGAAAGGAAAGTCTGAGCTGAAAACCTCCCACAGTTTGAGGGCTGGAGGACTTTCCAACTGCAACCAGCCAGAGAGGACACACTTGTTGAAGAGCAAGGACTTGTTGAAGAGTAAAGACACTGGAAGTGTCCCACCTGAGTGGAGGGCTAAACTCATCTTCAAGGCTTGCCCATATCCACTCCAAAAAGCTACAAACAAGTCTCAGGATGATCAAACTGACCTGCAAGTAACTTAACTGCCTGCCCAAACTTAAATAAGACAACAAAATCCAGTTAAAGCTCATGATGTCTAAAATTCAATAGGAAATTACTAGACATGCAAAGCAGCAGGATGATCAGGGGAAAAATCACTTCATAAAAACAGAACCAGAAATGACAAGAGATAATGGAAGAAGCAGACTAGAACATCCATTATCAGCATGTCCAAGGATTTAAAGAAAAATATGAATACAATACAGAGAGGAACAGAAAACATAAAGAATCAAATTGAATTCTGAAGCTTAAAGTATGTGAAATGGAAAAAATTCACTTGATTGGCTGAACAATAGATTAGACACAGTGAAAGAAAAAGATCAGTGAATTTAAAGATATAGTCACAGAAACAAACCAAACAGAAATACACAGAAAGATTGAAAAAAAAGTTAGTAAACCCTCGGCAACCTATGAAACAAAATTAAGCAACCAAACATACATTTCCCAGAAAGAGGGAAAGGGTGTATTTGAAGAAACAGTGGCAAAATGTTCCAAACTTCATAAAAGCTATAAACCTAAAAATTCAAGAAACTCTACAAACTCCATGCAGGATAAACCCAAAGAACACCAGTAAGCGTAAGAGAGTTTCTGAAATCAAAATTAGAAAAGGAAAATCTTAAATGGTGAAGAGAAAAAGATTAATTGTATATAGGTTAAAAAAATATATATGAATTACTGGAGATCTCCTGTCTCAGAAACAGTCAGTCCAGAGAGAGAAAAAACCAAAACCCAAACCACCAACAAACTATTTCATTTTATTTATTTTATTTCTCTTTTGAGATAGAGTCTTGCTCTGTCACCCAGGCTGGAGTGCAGCGGCACGATCTCAGCTCACTGCAACCTCTGCTTCCTGGATTCAAGAGAATCTCCTGCCTCAGCCTCCCGAGTAGCTGGGATTACAGGTGTGCACCATCACACCCAGCTAATTTTTGTTTTTCTAGTAGAGACAGGGCTTTAACCTTATTGGCCAGGCTGGTCTCCAGCTCCAGACCTCAAGCAATCTGCCTGCCTCAGCCTCCCAAAGTGTTGGGATTACAGGCATAAGCCACCATGACTGGCAGACCCAAGAAACTATTTTATATCTGACAAAAAATACTCTTTAAAAATGAAGGTGGCTGGACGCAGTGGCTCACGCTTGTAATCCCAGCACTTTGGGAAGCCAAGGCAGGCAGATCACCTGAGGTCAGGAGTTTGAAACCAGCCTGGCCAACATGGAGAAACCCCGTCTCTACTAAAAATACAAAAATTAGCCAGGCGTGGTGGCACACACCTGTAATCCCAGTTACTGGGGAGGCTGAGTCAGCAGAATCACTTGAACCTGGGAGATGGAGGTTGCAGTGAGCCAAGATTGCACCACTGCACTCCAGCCTGGGTGACAGAGCAAGACTCTGTCTTAAAAAAAAAAAAAGGGGGTGAGATTAAGGTATTTTTTCCCCAGATGAATGAAAGCTAACAGAATTCATTGCCAGTGTGCCTATATCATAATAAATGTTAAAAGGAGATCTATAGACCAAAAGAAAATGATTTCACGTGCATACTTGAATCCACGCAAGGGAATAAACAACACTGGAAATGGTAAATAGATGAGTAAAAATAAAATATTATAATTTCATTTTTAATTTCTTTAAAAGTTAATGGTTTAAAGAAAAAATAGTAACCATGTATTATAGCGTTGTAGTATAGGTAGAAGTAAAATCAGTAAAAATGCACAAAAGAACAAGAGTGAGAAAGTGACAATGTATTATAAGATTCTTATATTGTATGTGAAATGGTGTATTATTTGAAGGTATAAAATGATAAGTTAAAGATGGTTACTTTTCACTTTTTTTTTGAGATGGAGTTTTGCTCTTGTTGCCCAGGCTGGAATGCAACGGCACGAACTCAGCTCACCGCAACCTTCGTCTCCCGGGTTCGAGAGATTTTCCTGCCTCAGCCTCCTGAGTAGCTAGGATTATAGGCATGTGCCACCACGCCCAGCTAATTTTGTATTTTTAGTAGAGATAGGGTTTCTCCATGTTGGTCAGGCTGGTCTAAAACTGCTGACCTCAGGTGATCTGCCTGCCTAGGCCTCCTGAGTAGCTAGGATTATAGGCATGTGCCACCACGCCCAGCTAATTTTGTATTTTTAGTAGAGATAGGGTTTCTCCATGTTGGTCAGGCTGGTCTAAAACTGCTGACCTCAGGTGATCTGCCTGCCTTGGCCTCCCAAAGTGCTGGGATTACAGGTGTGAGCCACCATGGCTGGCTTACTTTTCACTTTAAAGTAACCCTTAAGAAAATAAGAGTTATAGCTAATAAGATAATTGGGGAGATAAAAACATTAAAAAAATCAGTTAATCAAAAGCAGGAAAAATACAAGAAAAAACAGGCAAGACAAATAGAAAAAGTAAGATGGTAGACTTCAATCCAACTTTATCCATAATTGCATTAAATGTAAATGATCTAACATTCCAGTTAAGAGGCAGATAGAATGGATAAAAAAGCAAGATGTAGGTATTTACATAATTTAAACATAAAGATACAGACAGGTTAATAGTAAAAGGATAGAAAAATATATAACATAAAAACTCTCATCAAAAGAAAGCCAGAGTGCTTATATTAAAATCAGAAAAAGAATACTTTACGATATGGAATATTTCCAGGAATAATGAAGGTCATTGTATAAACTTAAAAGAATCAAACAATTGAGAGATGATATAATAATCTTAAAGGTATATTTGCCCCAAAACAAAGCTTTAAACTATGCAAATCAAAAACTGACAGAACTGAAAGAAAAAAGAAAAATCCAAAATAATAATTAGATTTCAAAACGCCATCCACATTCAGGAGAATTGCATAAACCTAGGAGGCAGAGGTTGCAGTGAGCGGAAGTCGTGTCACTGCACTCAACTCTGGGCGACAGAGCGAGACTCTGTCTCAAAAAAAAAAACAACGAAAAAAGCCATTCACATTAATTAATATTATGATTTTTATATAGTCAATATGGATATAAGAGACTTGAAGAACACCACTAACTAAACAGATCTCACTTTTCTAGAACATGCCATTCAAACAACTACAGAATACACATTCTCTTTAAGTACACATGGAACATTCATCGATGTACAGGATGAGAAAACAACTTTTGATAAATTCAAAAGAACAGAAATCATACAAACATGTACTCTGACCACAATGAAATAAAACAATGCCCACTTAGTAAAACTCATAAAGAAGAGCAAATTAAACCCAAAGTAAGTAGATGGTAGCTAATAAGAACAGAAAGCAACAAAACTGAAAACAAGGGAAAAAAAAAAGAGAAAAATCAATGCAAACAAAAGCTGGTTCTATTTTTAAATAACTTTAAAATTGATAAGCCTCTAGCCAGACTAATCAAGGAAAAAAGCCTGGGGGGAGGATTCACAAATTCTAATGTCAGGAAATATAAGAAAGGACATCACTACACATCCTACAGATATTTAAAAGTTAATAAAATATTATGTACAATATTATGCCAACAAATTTGATAATTTAGATGAAATGGATCATTCCTTTAAAAATTCCAAATTACCAAAACTGACTCAAGAAGAAATTTAAAAAACTTAATAGCCTTGCATCTGTTAAAGAAGTTAATTTGTAATTTAAAAACTTGCCATAAAGAAAATTCCAGGCCTGGATGGCAACACTGATGAACTAAGTTTTACGAAAAAATAACTGCAATCTTATACAAACTCTTTCAGCAAATAGAGGAAATGGGGAGCACTTTCTAACTTATTTTACAAGACCAGTGCAACCTTAAAGTGAAAACCCTATATGGATATTCAAAGGAAAAAAACCAGAAAACTATAGTTCTATATTTCTGTATTAGTCTGCTCTCATACTGCTAATAAAGACATACCCTAGACTGGGTAATTTGTAAAGGAAAGAGGTTTACTTGACTCACAGTTGAGCGTGGCTGAGGAGACCTCAGGAAACTTACAGTCATGGCGGAAGGGGAAGCAAACATGTCCTTCCTCACATGGCAGCAGGAAGGAGTGACAAGCAAAGCGGGAAAAGCTCCTTATAAAACCATCAGATCTTGTGAGAACTCACTCACTATCCCAAGAACAGCATGGGGATAACCACCCCCATGATTCAATTACCTTCCACTGGTCCCTCCCACGACATGTGGGTTTTATGGGAACTACAATTCAAGATGAGATAGCGTGGGAACACAGCCAAACCATATCGTTCCTCATAAATTTAACGGCAAAAGTCCTCAGTAAAACAGTAGCAAATTGAATCCAGCAAATTTTAAAATGCACAAAATGTATTATAAAATGCATAATATGCATAAAATGCATAGCTAAGTAAGATTTATCCTAGGAATGCAAGATTTGTTTAACATTTGAGAATCAAATTATTTTACCATGTTAAGAGAATAAAGGAGGAAAATCATATGATCATCTCAAAAGATGCCAAAAACAATATGAGAAAATTCAATACCATTTATGACAAAAATTCTCCGCAAGCTAGGAATAGGAGAGAATTTCCATCTTATAAATGGCAACTACGAAAAAATCTACAGTTGATATTATACTTAATTATCAAAGTCTGAATGCTTTTCCCTAATGTTGGGTCCAAGGCAAGGATGTCTGCTTTCTCTACTTGTAGTCAACATTTTATACAGGTAGCAAGTGCCAAAAAAAAAAAAAAAAAAAAAAGCAAGGAAAATAAATATACAGCATTATAGATCAGAAATCAGTATGGATACAGGAAACATGAACAACACTATCAACCAACTTGACCTAACTGATGTTTACAGAACATTCCATCCAACATCAATAAAGTATATATTGTGGCCGGGTGCGTTGGCTCATACCTGTAATCCCAGTACTTTGGGAGGCCAAGGCGGGTAGATCACGAGGTCAGGAGTTCAAGACCAGCCTGGCCAAGATGCTGAAACCCCGTCTCCACTAAAAATCCAAAAAAATTAGCCAGGCGTGGTGGCGGGCACCTGTAATCCCAGCTACTTGGGAGGCTGAGGCAGGGAATTGCTTAAACCCAGAAGGCGGAGGTTGCACTGAGCCAAGATTGTGCCACTGCACTCCAGCCTGGGTGACAGAGCGAGACTCTGTCTCAAAAAAAAAAAAAAAAGAAAAAAGTATATATTGTCTTCAAGGGCATATGGACAATTCAAGAAAACTTCAAAAAAATTTCTAGAGCTAATAGGTGAGCATTAAGAGGTCACCTATATTATTATTATATAAACATTATATAATATAAAATATATATTTATATATTTTATTATTTGTTAAAATGTAAAAATTATATAATATATGAAATTCATTATATTTCTATATAAAAGCAACAAACAATTGGAAAACAAATTTCCAAAGAAAATAAACTTTAATCTCGCACCTGTAATCCTAGCACTTTGGGAGGCTGAGGTGGGCAGATCACTTGAAGTCAGGAGTTTGGGACCAGCCTGGCCAACATGGTGAAACCCTGTCTCTACTAAAAATACAAAAATTAGCTGGGTGTGGTGGCAGGCACCTGTAGTCCCAGCTATTTGGGAGGTTGAGACAGGAGAATTGCTTGAATCTGGGAGGCGGTGGTTGCACTGAGCTGAGATCGCGTCACTTTACTCCAGCCTTGGTGATGAAGCGAGATTAAAAATAATAATAATAAAATAAACATTGTAGATTTTTTAAAAAAGAAAATATCCTTTAATATAACATTCAAAAACATGACTTAAACTTAGAAATAAACTGAACATAATCTGTGCCAGGTTTATACATCAAAACTGTAAAATACTGCTCAGAGAAATTAAAGATGAACTAAATAAATATATTATGGAAGAATAAATAGTGTTGTCAATTTTCCTCAAATTGATCTACAAATACAGTGGAATCCTAATCAAAATCACAGAAAACTCCTTTGTAAAAACTGACAAGCTGAATCTAAAATGTATACAGAAGCCAGGCACGGTGGCTCATGCCCATAATCCCAGCACTTCGTGAGGCCAAGGTGGGAGGACTGCTTGAGCCCAGGAGTTTGAGACCAGCCTGGGCAACACAGCTAGACCTCATGTCTAGAAAAAATAAAAAATTAATCGGGTGTGGTGGCACATGCCTGTAGTCCCAGCTACTCGAGAGACTGAGGTGGGAGGATCGCTTGAGCCTGGAAGACTGAGGCTGCAGTGAGCTATGACTATATCACTACACTCCAGCCTGGGCAACAGAGCAAGACCCTGTCTCCAAAATTCAAATGTGCAAGGGATTGAAACCTTTATAAATAAAAATCTATGAAAGCAAAAATGCACATGAAAAAATATTCTGCATCATTAATCATCAGGAAAATGCAAACTAAAATCGTTGTGAAATACATTACGCATTCACTAGGAATGTCTAAAATTAGAAAATAACCGATGAAACAGAAGACATGGAGCAACTGGAACTCCTCTCAATTTCTTATGAGGGGATAAAATAATACAACTGTAACTTTGCTATCCTGAGGAAAAGAAAATGAAAAAAATTAATAAAAAAAGATACATCTACATTGAAAAGCAGCTTGGCGTTTCTTATCAGGTAAAATGTACAGGTTCCCTGACCCTCATCCTAAGTATTTGCCTAAGGGAAATAAAAACATATACCTATGTAACAACTTCTCCATGAATGTTTATAGACTGATTCATAATACCCACAACCAACCAAATGTCTGTCAACATAACTGTTGGATAAACAAATTGGTATATATCCACACAGTGGAATATCATTCATCAATAAAAAGGAAAGGACTAATGACACCAGTAACTTAGATGAATCCCAAAACACTGCGCTGAGTGAAAGAGGCCAGATGTAGGACCACAGACCAAATGATTCCACTTCTATACAACTCCAGAAGTGACAAAGAGCAGAACAGCAGTTGCTGGGTACTGGGATCAGAAGGGAACTTTTGAGGTGATAGAAATGTTCTACATCTTGACTGTGAAGGTGGCCACGCTATCACACTGCACACTTGAAATGAGCGCATTTCATTGTATGTGTTTATGTATGTATTTATTTTTAGACAGTCTCGCTCTGTTGCCCAGGCTGGAGTGCAGTGGCGCGATCTTGGCTCACTGTACCTCCTGGGTTCAAGTAATTCTCCTGCGTCAGCCTCCTGAGTAGCTGGGATTACAGGCGCCTGCCATTACACCAGCTAATTTTTGTATTTTTAGTAGAGACGGGGTTTCACCATGTTGGCCAGGCTGGTCTCGAACTCCTGACCTCAGGTGATCCGCCTGCCCTCGGCCTCCCAAAGTGGTGGGATTACAGGCGTGAGCCACCATGCCTGGCCCAATTCAAACATTTTTACTCTTGGGGTGCATAAGCAAAAGTAGTTTGGAGACTACTGACGTAGACCCGTCTGCCTGCTGTGCAAAGGACATTAGGTGGAGGTGTGAGTGCAGTGAGGTGACAGAGACTGGTGGCTTGGACTAGGTGACAGTGGCTGAAGGGTAAGTGGGCGAATTTGGGATACATTCTGGAGGCTGCTGGCTCTCTAGGACTTACTGACAGCCTGGCTATTGGGTGTGAAAGAAAGAAGGGAACCCAGGCTGAGTTGTGCATTATGGCTGTATGAGTCCATTTTCACACTGCTATAAAGAAATACCTGGGCCAGGCATGGTGGCTCATGCCTCTAATCCCAACACTTTGGGAGGTGGAGGCGGACGCATCACCCGAGGTCAGGATATCGAGATCAGCTTGGCCAACACGGTGAAACTCTGTCTCTACTAGAAATACAAAAATTAATTGGGCATGGTGGCAGGCGCCTGTAATCCCAGGGAGGCTGAGGGAGGAGAATCGCTTGAACCCAGGAGGAGGAGGTTGCAGTGAGCCAAGATTATGCCACTGCACTCCAGCTTGGGCAATGGTGAGACTCCATCTCAAAAAAAAACAAAAAAGAAATACCTGAGACTGGGTAATTTATAAAGCAAAGGGGTTTAATGGAATCACAGTTCCACATGGCTGGGGAGGCCTCAGGAAACAGTCATGGCGGAAGCTGAAGGAGAAGCAAGCGCCTTCTTCACAAAGTGGCAGGAGAGAGATGAGCGAAGGTGGAACTTCCAAACACTTATAAAACCATCGGATCTCGTGAGAACTCACTCACTATCATGAAAACAGCCACGGGGAAACTGCCCCCATGATCCAATCACCTCCCTCGACATGTGGAGATTACAATTTGGGGTGAGATTTGGGTGGGGACACAGAGCCAAACCATATCAGTGGCCAAAGCACCTGCGTGAATGGTGATGTCACTGACTATCTTGGGAGCACGTGGGGGGAAATGATCATTCTCTTTTGGTCATGTGGAGTTTTAGATAGGGAGGGAATGCAAATGAAAAGGAAAAGGCTAAGAATAACGTCCTGGCATACTCCAACATTTAGAGCCCTGGCAGAGGAAGAGGAGAAGGCCACAAAAGTCTAAGGAGGAAGAGTGTAAATAGGTGAAGAAGTGATTCAGCAGGCAGTCACCTCCCAGGGGAGTTCTGCTGTGATGGGGAGTAGCGAAGTGGCCAGAAACCAGAAGGTATCAGTCATGTATTTTCCTAGTAAATATGATGTGTGTTAGAGATCAGGCAGAAAGAAGGAATGAAACAGCATATCTGGGGTGCGCAGTGGGATCTAAGGTCAGGGCCAGTCTAGGGCTTGTTTATATGTTATCATCAACTAAGTCGCTCTGGGACTTTAATGCAAACATTTTGCTTTGAGTTCTTCGGATCACTCTGAAGGAAGTGCTGGTGTGCCCTGATAAAGCCCAACAGCCTTGGTGCAGAGAGGTCCTGTGAGAAGAAAGGACACATGGCTGGATCTCAGAAGAGCTGCAGAGGCCTGCAGGCGGCTTTTGGATTCGGCTGGGGGCGTGGAGAGGGCGCAGGGTGGCAAGGAGACTGCTGGTGGTGAACTGCTTTTCTTGTAGGTTGTGAGGGCTGAAAAAGCCAATCTTAATAGACACGAGGCTCATGTTTGCACAGTGCGCTCTGCGGGCGACGGGGGCTGTCCCCTGCCACCAGCCTGAGGATGAATGTCCCCCTTGTGAGCACCGTCCCCGCGATGACATCACAGTGCGGCAGACGCTACTTTTCGCCAGGGCAGTCTAGGCTAATGTAATCATACGATTACATAATTAACCCAGCTGTCTCATTAAGAAAATCAACTGGAATTCAGGGCATAATTAGTCATACGGCAATTAGCATGCTGATGAGCGACTGATGAAAAGCTGTCTAGATACCCGGCGTGCCAGGACCACCCCGGTCACGGCAAAGCGGGGCACAAACGACGCACCTCTCCACTCTCCACGCAAGCACACCGAGGAGGAGTCCCCAAGTCACATCCAGGGTGTTCTCACTCTAGTGCTGTGTCGAGGGACCCGGGGAGGATGGATGGAGAAGGGAAAGCCTTGGGAAGGATGGCAGCCGGCAAAACCTGGCGGCAACAGGCCTAACGCCCATCTTGTCATGCCCGCTTGTCTTTAGAACAGTGGTGGCCAATTCCTCAGCCTGCAAACATACAGTGTCCTACATGGAGAGGCGGATTGAGCCCCAGGTTTGTGAACCTGGCCGAGGAAGGTAGGGACGCTGCTTCCATGCCTGGTTTCCAATTTCCCTAATGCCGGGGCCTGAGTGTAACTGGGACAGAGCATACAGCCTCGTCCCCCGAGGCTGTTTCAGGACCAGCTTAGGGCCAGGGACCTGTATCCTGGACAGGAGTCAGCACATTATCCGCCACCCACAGGGCTTTGTTCTTCCAGACCCAGTTCCTCTTTCTGTCCTGTTTTGTTTGGGGCCTGTGATTACTTCTTAATCACATGAATGAAAATGTTTTATGAAGGCAAACTGAGGATTTGTAAAGGGATCCCGCATGTCTCCTGCTACTGAAGTTACAGGGAGCTCTCCGGAGGGGCCCTGGGTCCCAGGTCTTGTTTGCCAACACCAGGAGACCTGGAATACGTGGACTGGAGTCACCCTACAGAATCAGGCTGCAACGGCCACATTTCTATCACCTTCGAGAAGGCTACCAAGTGGCACATTGATGAACATCTTGGCATGAAAACCAGGGGCTATTTCTAACGAAATCATAAGATTTTGTCATTTTTTTTTTTTTTTGAGACAGAGTCTCACTCTGTTGCCCAGGCTAAAGTGCAGTGGCATGATCTAGGCTCACTGCCACCTCCGCCTCCCAGGTTCAAGCGATTCTCGTGACTCAGCATCCCGAGTAGCTGAGATTATAGGTGCACGCCACCATGCTCGGCCAATTTTTCTATTTTTAGTAGAGACGGGGTTTCACCATGTTTGTCACACTGGTCTTGAACTCCTGACCTCAGGTGATCCGCCTGCCTCGGCCTCCCAAAGTGCTGGCATTATAGGCGTGAGTCACCACGCCAGGCTGATTTCTTCACCTTTTTTTCCAGGAGTCTTAATGTGGGATCTTTGAGTGAGGGGCAGGCAGTGGAGAAAGAAGTATAAAAGAACAGTGTTTTCTAATTTTAACCTGTAATGTGTCCTCACTTGAAAGTAGCAGGCACCAAGAACCAGACTGCTATTTTATTCTCCTGGAGGAGCATTAAAAAGCAGTTCTCAAAAATGATGACATTCCATTTTATTTCTAGATTCTCAGATGCTAGGCCGACAAGGATAGTCACCAGGAGAGATGGTTTTCCTACATCCAAAATGAAACCTCTCCCAGGGGGAGGACCTCAGAGCACAGGCATTTGGGAGCAGGCTCTGAAAATGGAATGGCCTACAAATGCACTCTTTCCAGCCAGCTCTCTTTTAGGACTTCCGAAAAACCTACATCTACTTTTCACAAAGGCAGACCAGTTAACCTATGGAAATAAAGGGAGACGAGTCAGTCACGAAACAGCGACTTCTAGCAGTGTTTCATGAGTCAATGAATATTTTATATCACTGGTAATGTGCTTCCTAAGATTTAAATCTTAAAATAAACCCTTCCAGGCACTGCCTTCATGTTTGAAGGGTTTGTGTCTGTAGGAACTAAACTGCATCTCAGCAAGCAGTAAAATATGGTTCTGATAGCAGGTCATAGACAGAGGCAAGGACAACTTGCAAAGAGATGCTTCCAGTGAACTTTGCAACCAAAGCACAGAAGTTCTGGAGTGCCTAGTCTTTTTCTTCTACCTAGGAACTCTTTAAAATACACCATTACTAGGCTGGGTGTGGTGGCTCACGCCTGTAATCTCAGCACTTTGGGAGGCCGAGGCGGGAGGATTGCTTGAGCCTAGGAGTTTGAGACCAGCCTTGGCAACATGGCAAGACCCCATCTCTACAAAAAATTTAAAAATTAGCCAGGTGTGGTGGCGTGTGCCTGTAGTTCCTGCTACTCAGGAGGCTGAGGCAGGGGGATCACTTGAGCCAGGAGGTGGTTAAGTGAGCTATGATGGTACCAGTGCACTCCAGGTTGGGCAACAGAGACCCCGCTGCTAAAAAATAAAAAACAAACAAAAACCCCCCAAAACATTACTAAGATGTTTCTGGAACAGAGAAGTCACACTTGTGTTTTACCCTACAACTAGTTGACTAAGTTCTTATCTGCAATACATTAATAAGGCCTATTCAGAAACTAAGATTGCAAGTTGAATATTTTACTAATTTATGCTCTCCGCCATTGTAGAAATAAATAGATACTCATTGTAAAAAAAAAAAAATGAAAAGTATCAAGAAGCAAGAGCAAGTCACCCACACAAGGTTAATTACTGACGAATTATGCATACTGTCATAATTTTGCTTAGAACTCAGTAAAATTCCAGCTATGCAAGAGCCTGTTAGAAGCGGTCATTCCAGAATATTCCCAGCTATCTGAGAGGGTCACATTTTAAGAGGAGAGACATTTCTCATTTCATTACAGTAAGGGACAGAAGCTGCCTATTTTACTTGTTTATTTTTTTCTTAAAGAGATGGGAGGGTCTTGCTATGTTGCCAGGCTGGTCTTGAACTAGAGACAGAGGCTGCATATTTTACTTGTTCATCTTTTTTTTTTTTTAAAGAGATGGGGGGGTCTTGCTATGTTGCCCAGGCTGGTCTCGAACTCCTGGCCTCAAATACCTCTCCTGCCTCAGCCTCCCAAAGTACAGTGATTATAGGAGTAAGCCACTGCGCCCGATCCCCAGAGTCATTATTCACAGCCCCTCTGACTACTTCAGTGTCTCCGTCTGGCTGCTGCAGGGCTTGGCTGCTGCTGGGTCCTTTTCCTCTTCTGCTCACTAAGCCCCATTGACCCGACATTCTCCCCACCTGCTGGTCTCCTTCCCGTCCCAGCTCCTCCCTGCTGCTGCCTTCTCTGGTCAGAAAACTGCTTCCTGTGGCTTCTTCTCCTGGCCCCAGTTGGTGCCACCTGAGGGCAGCTGCCTCTGTCCTGCTTGATTCACCTTATTCTATACTCTCATTGCCCAGTGGGCTTTGCTTATCGCACCTAAAATTCAGTTATTTGTGCAATTACTTTTTCTTCTTCTTTTTTTTAATTTTTTTTTTTTTTTTAATTTGCCAGGGTCCCACTCTGTCACCCAGGCTGAAGTGCAGTGGCGTGATCTCGGCTCACTGCAGCCTTGACCTCCTGGGCTCAGGTGATCCACCCACGGCAGCCTCCTGAGCAGCTGGGACTACAGGCGAACGCCACCATGCCCAGCTAACTTTTGTATCTTTTGTAGAGACGGGGTTTTACCGTGTTGCCCAGGCTGGTCTTCAACCCCTGGGCTCAAGTAATTCAGATAATTCAGCCACCTCAGCCTCCCAAAGTGCTGGGATTACAGGTGTGAGCCACTGCACCCGGTCGCAATTACTTTTTAATGCCCATATTCCCACCAGGCTCTATAGTCTGAGGGCAGGAACTGAGCTGGCTGTTGTATCCCTGGGGCTCAGCCTGGTTCTTGATGCCCTGGGGGTGTGGCGTGGGGCATGAGGGGTGCTGGGGTCTCAGGCATTGACCCGAGTAATACCCAGGAAGACAAGTCTGATAATACTTGCGAAACTGACTAAGAAATAAGAAGCGATCTGGTGGCAAATGAAAAGAACAAACACCAAGGTCTGAACTATCAAACCTACTCAGAGGTACATGAGGACCATGAGGGTTCAATGCTACTGTATTGCTAAATGCTTATTTGGTGTCTTTTTTTTTTAATTTTATTTATTTTTTAGACAGTCTTGCTCTGTCACCCAGGCTGGAGTGCAGTAGTACAATCTCGGCTCACTGCAACCTCCACCTCTTGGGTTCAACCGACTGTCCTGCCACAGCCTCCCAAGTAGCTGGGATTACAGTTGCCCACCACCACGCCCACCTAATGTCTTGTATTTTTTTAGTAGAGACGAGGTTTCACCATGTGGCCAGGCTAGTTGCAAAGTCCTGATCTCAGGTGATCTGCCCGCTTCGGCTTCCCAAAGTGCTGGGGTTACAGGCGTGAACCACCATGCCTGGCCTTTGTGTCTTTAATGTGAAGGAAATTATAGAAGGTGGAAGATGAAGAAGAGGGAGGAGCCAGAACACCAAGGGAGAAGTGGGGCGGGTGGGGATGGTGGGGGATAAGCTGGGGTGGAGGGAGATCCTACCCTGTGTGCTGGGCTTGGGGCGCCGGCGGGACGTCTGGTAAACCAAACACAGATCCCAGACACCAAGGGCCGGCCCCAGAGCCGAAGTCCTCAGATGCACATGTGCTGGTTTGGGCAACTCCGAATGCTAAGTGCTGTATAAATGTCCATGCAGGCATGTAAATCTTTATAGAATGACACCAAAGTAAAATGAGAGTTCAGACAGCTATTAAACTACTACAACTCAATAAAAGATACATTCTGTTCTCCTGCAACTGACTTGTCTTAGTGCTCTGCAGTGCTCGCCCTCACTGGGAAGCTTCAACCTCAGGAGGGTGGTTCAGTGGGAACAGTAGGAGCCTGAGACCAAAAAAACACTCAGCATTTTGAAGAAATAATTTGATTCATTAATTTCTGCATTCATTTAGCAATATTTATGGAGTTTCTGCCACATGGCAGGCACTGGGGTGGATACAAAGGAAATAGGGACAAAACCACACTGAACCAGTCTCTCGGCCAAACAGTTACCAAGGAATTATGATGAAGTGAATGGCAGGGTCCCCGGCCAGGGTGTGTGTGTGCATGGGAAGGGTCCCCTAAACCAGCTGGGGAGGCCAGGAAGACCTCTCTGTCAGGAAGTGGCATCTCAACAGGTTAATCCAGAGGGGTCGGTGGCGATTAGCCAGGAAGAGTCTGGCCGCCCTGTAAGCACTTAGACTCATGCCAACGTGAACTGCAGACTGTAGGGCAGGAGTTTGGGTGAAGGCAAGTGGCTGGAATTGAGACACATCCTAGAGGTCGGATGGCCAGAGTTGGTGACAAAATGCTCAGAACACAGGCCAGGCATGGTGCTCACGCCTGTAATCCCAGCACTTTTGGAGGCTGAGGGGGGCGGATCATCTGAGGTCAGGAGTTCGAGACCAGCCCAGCCAACATGGTGAAAACTCATCTCTACTAAAAATACAAAAATTAGCCAGGTGTGGTGGCGCACGCCTGTAATCCCAGCTACTTGGGAGGCTGAGGCACGAGAATCGCTTGAACCCAGAAGGCAGAGGTTGCAGTGTGCAGAGATCACACCATTGCACTCGAGCCCAGGTGACAGAGCGAGACCCCATCTCAAGAAAAACAAAAAGCTCAGAACATGAGCAGTAAGGTGGGAGGTGATGCTACCCGCCAAAAGAAGGCAGGCAGTAAGAAGACGGCTTCTGCTGGACACATCAGGTGGGTGCCCACCAGCCATCCCAGCGGGAAAGTCCAGGCGGCAGTCAGATATGCAAGCTGGCACTCAGGAGTGAGACCTGGACCAGGGACAAAGCTCTGAGAGTCATCAGTGCAACCCTTGGTGAACTCCGCTGCTGAGGACTCAGTGGGAGTGGCGGGAATTTGGGTCCATTGACTCCTTCAGTCATTCACTATGTCCCACCTGTTGCGTGCCAGGCACTGGGCAGAGAGCCACAATGCAAAGCCCTATCCTCACGGAGCTGTCACTCTAATGAGACCCAGAGATAAGCAACAAGGAAATGCACAAATAAATAAAACTTCAGGAAGGGGAAGCAGGTGGGAGCTGGTGCGGTCAGGTGCCTGTCACTCCTGGGCTGGGTGGGACTCTGGCTCCGCTGTTCCTGGGGCCAGCTTGGCGGCTCTCCCTGTGATCCAGGAGCAGGGCTGTGTGGCATATAGCTGGAATGCCTGTTGCATTATTCCCAAGGGCTTCCTCCCTTTTCCTGTGACAGTGTGAGTTGCTGTCTCTTGCAACTAGCAGAACTTACTGCACCCTACTAATGTTTCTGGATTCCACTGGATTAAGGCCTGAAGTATGCAGACAGTTAAGGCACCCCGACTCCCCTCGACTGAGTGACTGTCAGTAAATGCATCATCACTATTGACCGGGCCCTTCCTGTAAGCCTCAGCCACAGAATGATTGCATCTGAGCAATAATCAGACTTCAAAACACAGGGAGAGTGCTCCGAGCACCATTCCTGCTTTGCAAGTAACTTGTTAGATGTGGCAGATCACAGCATTTGTAAGAAATACCTGGGAAGCGGTGGGTGAAAGGGATCTATGTGGAATGTAGATGTATTCTGATTGACTTTTAGTATTACAGAAAACATCAAACATTCTTTGCTCCCACCATCCATCAATTTAAACTGCAAACTTCAATTCTCTGGCCAGAAATAAAAATTGTGAAGAATATTACCAATATAGGAAAATGCTTACGGTAATAATAAGAATCATAATATTAAGTGAGAAAGGCAGAATATGAATATATACCCATGCTATGATCAAAATTCTATAAAATTTGTACATGTACATGGACAAGGTTGGCTCAGGTAAAGAGCAAACGTTGATGAGAAAAACAGTCTTTTTTCTATGGGAAATTAACACAGAACGTAACTGCAGAGAAAGAAACCTAGCAATGTTTTAAAGTGACTGCCCGGTTGGAAAATTTCACTAGGGAAAAACTGAGGTACAAATTTGACTTTTTGAAAAGAGATTATAGGTTATTTAGAAAACAGCAGCTAGGCTGGGCATGGTGGCTCACGCCTGTAATCCTAGCACTTTGGGAGGCTGAGGCAGGCGGATCACCTGAGGTCAGGAGTTCGAGACCAGCCTGGCCAACATGGCGAAACCCCGTCTCTACTAAAGTACAAAAATTAGCTGGGTGTCGTGACGGGTGCCTGTAATCACAGCTATGTGGGAGGCTGAGGCAGGAGAATTGCTTGAACCTGGGAGGCGAAGGTTGCAGTGAGCCAAGATCACGTCACTGCACTCCAGCCTCTTTGACAGAGTGCGACTCTGTCTCAGAAAAAAAAAAAAAAAGAAAGAAAAGAGATTACATATTATTTAGAAAACAGCAGCTAAACAGTCTTTGGGTCTCTGGCAAAGATGAAGTGAGCCAGTCTTCTTTCGACTAAATCACCAACTGGACAAAGTTCTCAGCTAGAAAACACTCCCCTTCTGGGATCCTGCTCCCAGAAGTGGTAGCAAGAACTTCTTGGAATAGAATGGAGCAGAACCTTCCTGAGCCTGAGGAACCAACAAAAAGTCAAAGAATGAACTCTTTCGAAACACAAAATAAAATTTCTCAAAGCCCAGGTCATGCTTTTTCTGTAAATTCTTTATCCCTGCGTCAGTATGGACATGACATAGTCCAGAGAGAAAATTCTCAGTCACTACCTTATGCACAAGAAAATGCCAGTGATGCCCCTGCAGGCTGCTGATGCCCGAGGGACAGTGCTCTTGAGGCAGGAAAATAGGGTCTGCAGGCAGGGAACCAAAGGCCGATTCACCCTGACTTCCTAGAACTAAATCGAAGGAAAAACCCCCACTTTCCACGCCTAAGTAACAAAAGGACCAGCGTCTACTTCCTTTGCAAACCCCCACCTTTTCTGCCCTGCAGATGGGAAATTGAAAGTACCTTTGATTAGTTGCTTTCTGCAACCAATCAGATGTTTGCAGAGAAGCGTAACTTTGTAACTTCAGCCTCTGATTGGTTGCAACCAACCAGACTGATTGCAGGGCCAAGTCTTCGTTTGCATAGAAGTACAACTTTGTAACTTCAATTTAGCCTCTGATTGGTTACTTTCCGCAACCAATCAAGATGTTTGCATAGGAGTGTGACCTTTATAACTTCACTTCAGCCTCTGGTTGGTTGCTTTCTGCAACTGATCAGACTGAATGAGGGCCAGCACTTCATTTACATGGGGTGAACACCAATTGCCAATGGGAAACCTCAAGGGGCTATTTGGACCTGAGAAGAATCTGTATCTGGGCCCTTGAGCGGCTGCTCAGCCCACTCTCACCCTGTGGAGTGTACTTTCATTTTCAGTAAATATCTGCTTTTGTTGCTTCATTCTTTCCTTGCTTTGTGCATTTTGTCCAATTCATTGCTCAAAACGCCAAGAACCTGGACACCCTCCAGTGGTAACACTCTGATCCATTTTACTGTGAAGGAGCCTCCTCGTGAAGCTCAGTCAGGTTCTTCAGGGAACTCCTAGTCAGATACAAACTCTCACAGAAAACCAAAAGGCTAGAATTTGGAACTAATAACTAGATAAGCTCCTAAGACAGCAAAAGTTTAGAACAAAGCAAACCATTCTCTACGATTAGGCTGTTCCCTGACCCTGTTCCATTTTACAGATGAGAACACTGAAGTCCAGAGAGGAAAAGGAATGTCATCCAGGGAAGGAGAATCTGGGTCTCCTCATTCCCTGTCCGAAGTGCTTTCTGCCATCCCGTGTTTGGTGTGACCTCTATTAATCCCAGCTCCAAGAGGGGACAGCAAAGCCCGTGGTAGACCTGAATCAGAACACAAGTACAGGTACAAAGGAGACCTGAGTCTGCCTCGCTCTGTTAATGTAGCTCTAATGATGTCAATGATATTCAGAGAATTGCTAACAAGGGCAAGTGCACAATTGTAATGGGTGGGGAGGGGAGGGTGGTGGTAATTCCAATTCTTTGCTTGGCAGAAAAAGGCATCAAGTGACTTTCCTAATTTTCTGATCAGCCTCTCTCCAGGGCTGAGCTGGGCCCCACATAGTTATGTCCATCACCTTACTCCAGATTATAAGGCAATCGAGGACCCACAAAGAGGACCAGAGAGTTCAAGGCACTCTACCTGCCTTCTCACTTTTCCAGAATAAAGAATCAGAAGCCATCACCTCTTAGAATGCCTCACAAACATATTTAAATTTTTATTCTTCAATCCCTCTAAAAGAAGAAACAGGGCCAGGCGTGGTGGCTCCTGCATGTAACCTCACAGCACTTTAGGAAGCTGAGGTGGGAGGGGAGGATAGCTTGAGCCCAGGAGTTTGAGACCAGCCTGGGCAATAAAGTGAGACCTCATCGCACTCATTGTACAAAAAATACAAAAATTAGCTGAATGTGGTGGCACGTACCTCCCAGCCACTTGGGAGGTTGAGGTGGGAGGATCGCTTGAGCCCGGGAGGTGCAGGTTGCAGTGAGCGGAGATTGTGCCACTGCACTCCAGCCTGGGCGACAGAGCGAGACCCTGTCTCAAAAATAAATAAATAAAATTAGAAAAAAAAAATAAAAGAAACAACTGATATACTTGGTTGTAGCTGCAAGGATTATCAGTTACCCTCTGCCCATAACCCTTAAGCGAAGGGCTTGTCCAGGGGCCACTGATCTTGGATGACCTGGCAGGGGAGCGGGACACTCCAGGTGTCTTAGTAGGGCCATTACTAAAGTCTTAAAGGTGGCATTGGGCAGTATGAGGGACTTCCACACAGCATACACACATCAGGTCTGCATCTTCTCTGCAGTACGTGCAGGGTTTTATGCTGTAGCCCCAGAGATTTGGATCTCTGCTTTTACGAAGTCATCCCCTAGAGATTACGTGAGTACTTCAACAAGTGCATCCAATTTCCCTCCGTACCCAAAGTCTGGGTTGTGAAGAATTCATGTGTCCTGCACTACCTGGTTTCTTGGGGGGAAGTTGCCACTGATGGTGTATTTATTTTCCTTAGGAAAGCCAAGAAGAATGAGCCAAAAACCCACCAACTCACCAGACACAACGGCCTCCACTGGTGGGCCATTACTGCCGGGGCTTACCTGGGACATCAATCAACCTTTTGTAGACATTCAAGAAAGCTGCTTCAGCTTCCTTGCTTCTTTTACTCAGTGCATCAATCTGAAAGGGAAGGAAAGAAAGAAAAGAAAAACAAAGAGCTCAACATTTGTCAAGAGGTAATTTACAAAGCATTACACATCTAGTGAATTCCCGTAGCAAGGGAGATGCTTGACAACTGGGCTTCAGTCTCTTAGAGGAAATGCCTGCAAACACAAAAGGACCCTGTTCATGAAGGTAAACAAGGGAGGAGCAGAGATTTGGGAGTATGGAGCCATTCACTATACAGCAGGGAACACTGGGTGGGTCTTCCATAGAGAATGGTTTGGCGTGCCCTTCCTGGTCTTTTGTCTTCTCCAAATGCTGACTTAAGAGCCTCGGCCATGTGCTAGACACTGCTGGGGATCAGAGGTGGGTGGGAAGAGACAGTTCCTACCCCCAGAAGCTCAGGGTCTAGGAGGGAAACAGGTATGTAATTAACAAGTAATTAAATCCCTGGGGACATGGAGAAGGGAACTTCAGGCAGTTAAGTTGTGACCTTAGAGCAGAGTCTTAAAAAGCATTTCACCCAGGTGGACGGGTAAGATGCTGCATGTAAATGGACGAACACATTCAAATCCCGGGAGCAAAGAATTTCATAAAATTCTCCTTTTTTTGAGACAGAGTCTTGCTCTATCGCCCAGACTGGAGTGCAGTAGCACGATCTCAGCTCACTGCAACCTCTGCCTCCCAGGTTCAAGCGATTCTTGCCCTCAGCCTCCCAAGTAGCTGGAATTACAGGTGCCTACCACCATGCCAGACTAATTTTTGTATTTTTAGTAGAGACGAGGTTTTATCATGTTGGCCAGGCTGGTCTCAAACTCCTGATCTCAGGTGATCTGCCTGCCTCAGCCTCCCAAAGTGCTGGGATTACAGGCGTGAGCCACTGCGTCTGGCCTATGTGTTCTGTTTTAAGACACTCATTTGCATGTCAGCTTGTGCTCTATTCCTGGAGTCCAGATTAGGAGTCCACCAACACGGCTACAACACACCATGGGGCATAGGGGACCCACAAGAGCCTGCCAGGTGGGAACGCGGATACATATGCAGGAGCTGTGGGTGACGCAGCTGGACAATCAAGTGGGGTGAGATTTTGAGGGGCACAAGGGTGCATGGTGCAGGGAGACCCTCATCACCTGAGCAGCGGTCAGGGTGGAAAGAGCACAGGAGGGGGCAGGGAGGAAGAGACCCCTCGGACGTCACTGCTTTCATCCGAGTGAGATGCGCTGGGCAGTGGTTGTGGGTGTTGAGGAGGAGGAGGGGGCGGCTGGAGAGATCAGCGACACACACAGTTGACGTAAGGCCCAGAAGAACCAGGTGAATCGAGGACGGTCCCGGGGATTCCAGATTAGGCAACTGGCAAGGTTTTGCGATGGTGGCCAGGATTGGTTTGTTTTGTGAACTGACTAGCTGAGCCAGTTTCCTCTAGTGTAGACGTCTGTTCATCAACTATGCTGGACGCATATTCAAAGAGCCTGCCATGGTTGGACTGACTTGTTAGAATATTTAGCTTACCTACACACTTGCTGAGACAACAGATCGCACTTTACAGCCGAAACACGCAAGACTGCACATGTACCAATGTCATACTGGCTCAGGCAAAGGACAGGAAATTATATATTCCGTCTGTCCCCTCCTAGAACTATGCTGTCTCCGATGTTATTACAGAGGCAAAGGATGCGGTTTAATTACAGAGCCTCTCACCTGAGCCACCGGGCAGTTTGTTAAGGGCTGAGAGAGGTCTCCTGATTAAGGATGTGGGGCGCTCAGAACTGGGGGACGATGGCTAGCGGGAGCTGGGCCTAGAAAATCGAACGCATAGCAGCCTAGTGCAATGCAAGCATTTCCAACTTCTAACAAGCTGTGCACCAAGATTCCAATTTGAAGTCAATTGTTTGGAACTCAGACACATTTCCACCCCCCTCAACCCGATAAGATAAGGCTGTGATTCTGGGCCAGGTGTGGTGGCTCACGCCTGTAATCATAGCACTTTGGGAGCCAGAGACAGGAGGATGGCTTGAGCCCAGGAGTTCAAGACCAGCCTGGGCAAAATAATGAGCTATCTACAAATTAAAATTTAAAAATAAAAATTTTACAAAAAAACAAAAAAATTAGCTGGGCGGGGTGGCAATGCACCTGTAATACCAGCTACTTGGGAGGCTGAGGTGGGAGGACTGCCTGAGCCTAGGAGTTCGAGGCTGCAGTGAGCTGTGTTCGTACAACTGCACTCCAGCCTGGGCAACACAGCGAGACCCTGTCTCAAATTAAACAACAACAACAACAACAAAAAACAAGGTTGTGAATTTGGTGTTGAGTAGAGTTTCAGAACAATATGCAAGGACTTTTTTTTGAGATGGAGGCTCGCTCTGTTGCCCAGGCTGGAGTGCAGTGGCACAGTCTCAGCTCACTGCAGCCTCCACCTCCCGGGTTCAAACAATTCTCCTGCCTCAGCTTCCCAAGTAGCTGAGACTACAGGAGTGTGCTACCATGCCCAGCTAATTTTTTTTTTGTATTTTTAGTGGAGACGGGGTTTCGTCATGTTGGCCAGGCTGGTCTTGAACTCCTGACCTCAGGGGTCAGGTGAGATTACAGGCATGAGCCACCATGCCTTGCCTACAAGGACTATTAATATGACAAGACCATGCCTTGTTTTTAAAATAACCCCCTCCCCCATTATTAGCAACTCATGCTCATTGTGTGATCAGAAAAATATCAAAAATATAGAAAAAAAATTTAAAAGTATAATTAAAATCCTCCACTCACCAGCAGGAGTCAGACTATCAGGTCTTTATTTCTATTTTTTTTTCCTAATTATAAAAAAAAAAAAAAAATAGAGTTGTGGTCAGGTGCGGTGGCTCACACCTGTAATCCCAGCACTTTGGGAGGCCGAGGTGGGCAGATCATGAGGTCAAGAGTTTAAGACCAGCCTGGTCAAGATGATGAAACCCCATCTCTACTAAAAATACAAAAATTAGCCGGGCATGGTGGCGTGCACCTGTAATCTCAGCTACTCAGGAGGCTGAGGCAGGAGAATTGCTTCACTTGTACTCCGGAGGTGGAGGCTGCAGTGAGCTGAGATCACACCACTGTACTTCAGCCTGGCAACAGAGCAAGACTCCGTCTCAAAAAAAAAAAAAAAAAAAAAAAAGTTACATGAAATGCAGACACACAGGCAAACAAGAGACAGATGTATTATACATTAAGAGTGGTCTCAGACTGGGGGTGGGTGGGAAGGAGGGGCTGGTGGATGCCAACTGAAGGGTGTGGGATTTCCTTTTGGGGTGATGAAAACATTTTACAATTGTCTGTGGTGACAGCTGTGCAACTTTGTGAATATCCTAAAAGTCAATGAACTCCAGACTTTAAATGGGTGAATTATATGGTATGTGAATTATATCTCAATCAAGCTGCTTAAAACGCGTGTGTGTACGTACGTACTTGAAATCAGCCTATACGTAAGATAGTGTGTTGTGTTTTCTTTCCCTGTCGTATCATGTATCTTTCTCAATATCTATTACAAATTTTGGGAACTGTCTAAATGGCACTGTTTCAACTGTACCTAAGCCCACATATTATAGATGTCTAGAGTAAGCAACGGATTTGGAGTTGCTTCTCCAGATGAATTGGAACACTCCCTGGGGCTCTTCTAAGAGAGGCAGGTGGGTAGCAGAGTCTGTCCAGGAAGCTGGGCAGACACCCTGGCTGCTGTCCGTACCGCTTGATGGCCACACAGAGGCTTCTCTTTCTGGCTTAGGATCTGCCTAGGGAGGGCCCCTCACTTCCGAGGTATTCCGACTCAGGGTACCGGGTGGCTGCGTCTCCTGGAGGCAAGGGCTGGGATCTGGAAGGATCCTGAACTCTGTCCTCCTGTCTCCTGTTTGGGTTATTCCCCAAGATGTGGGGTTTGGTAATTTGCACGGCACACTTCGGGGCTATAATGGGTTGAATTGTGTCTCTTGAAAGATGATGAAGTCCTGACCCCCAATACCTGTGAAGGTGACCTTATTTGGAGCTAGGGTCTCTGCAGGTGATCAAGGTAAGGCAAGGTCATTAGCCTGGGCCCTCGTCCAGTTGGATCCAATAAGGAGGAGAAACCTGGACACAGAAACAGACATGTAGACAGGTAGGATGTCACAGAGCGATGAAGGAGAGACTGGGCTGATGATCTACAAAGAAGAAGATGACCAGGAAACCACCAGAAGCTGGGACAGGGACACAGTAGATTCTCCCCTACAGCCAGCAGAAGGAACCAGCCCCGTGGACATCGGGGTTTTAAAACCACTCCACTGAGCCGGGCGTGGTGGCTGACACATGTAATCCCAGCACTTTGGGAGGCCAAGGCAGGTGGATCACAAGGTCAGGAGATGCAGACCAGCCTGGTCAACATGGTGAAACCCTGTGTCTCTACTAAAAATACAAAAATTAGCTGGGCATGGTGGCAGGGGCCTGTAATGCCAGCTACTCAGGAGGCTGAGACAGGAGAATTGCTTGAACCCAGGAGGCGGAGGTTGCAGTGAGCCGAGATCACGCCACTGCACTCCAGCCTGGCGACAGAGCGAGACTCCATCTCAGAACAAAACAAAAAAAAAACCACTCCACGTGTATCCATGTCATTTTATATAAACCGGCATAAAAACCAAAAACTCCAGTGTTCCTCCACTCATCAGAGCTGCATCACAGGGACCACGACTCTCAGTCCTCTCCCCGTGCCCTCTTCCACTAACACAGGGAAATTCCAGCCCAGTCCTGAGGAACACGGTCAGGCCGATGAGTTTAATGAATTCAGTATGCAAATGGACCATGAGGTTTCTTAAAAGAGATGACTTAAAAGATCCTTTTCTAAATGATAAAGTCCCCTCCGCTCCGCAGACAAGAATGGGCCTCAAGGCTGGGCGCAGTGGCTCAGGCCTGTAATCCCAACAATTTAGGAAATGGAGGCAGGAGTTTAAGACCAGCCTGGGCAGCAGAGTGAGACCCTATCTCTACCAAAAATAAAAATTAGCTGGGCATGGTGGCATGCACCTGTAATCCCAGCACTTTGGGAAACTGAGGTGGGAGGAGGGCTTGAGCCTAGGAATTCAAGACCAGCTTGGGCAGCATAGTGAGACCCTATCTCTACAAAAAAATACAAATTAGACAGGCACGGTGGTACACGCCTGTAGTCCCAGCTCCTCGGAGGCTGAGGTGGGAGGATCGCTTGGGCCCAGGGGTTCAAGGCTGGAGTGAGCTATGACTGAGCCACTGCACTCCAGCCTGGATGACCAAGTGAGACCCTGTCTTTAAAAAAAACAACCAGAATGACCCTGAAGTTGGAGTTTAGTCCATCCTCCCTCTGCAGCTCACCCAGTCTGTGGTAGGTTGTCCCTTCGTGTGACTTCCCTGCTGCAGCCAGTGACTTCCTAGTTCCGTGCTTTGCTTACTTGGAACACCCTTCGCTAACCTCTCCGTCCACTCAAAACCTATCTATGCTGCAAGACCCAATGCACACATCACTTCCTCCAGACCTCGAGCTGGGTTCCTGGGCTGTTCTGAGTCTAGAGGGAGGGAGGGAACCTGGGCTTTGACTGCCAGCCCCACCTCATCTGCATGAGGAGGGGACAGCAGCAGCCTCCAGGGGCTGGACGAGTCACTGACCTACCCTGGCAAGGGCCCCAGTACCAGACACAACACAGTGACTCTGCCACACAGAACAGCTTCCCCCCAGGTGTCCACATGGCTACCAGCCAGGAAGAGCATCCGTGGGAGGGAGGGAGGAAGGGACAGTGTCCTGCTCACCTTCATGCCCCCCACACACCCGCCTGACTCCCTGCAGGGAGCTCAGCCCATCCACTGCATGCCTTGAAGGTGCAAGCCAAGGCTTGGTAACACAGCTCCCTCTGAGAAGGGGAGGGATCTGTGAATGAGCAAACGTCTAAGGCGAGGTCTTAAGGCAAGAATTGCTGAAGAGAGAATCCTAGGCTAGAGTTCCAGCTCCCTCGTGCCTGCCTGCACGTTAGCTTGAGGTAGGTACCGTGCCCTTAAAACCATTTAGAGCCGGCACCGTTGCTCATGCCTGTAATCCCAGCACTTTGGGAGGCCAAGGTGGGAGAGTCGCTTGAGCCCAGGAGTTCAAGACCAACCTGGGCAACACAGCAAAACTCCATTTCACACACACTCTCACACAGACACAAAACTATTTGGAAGAAGCTAAACCAGGACGGATCTAGAGACGGTTAGACACTGGCCTGCGGCCTTGGGTAAAACCTGTCCTGCTCTGAGGGATCAGCCTCTTTTTCAGGCTCACCTCCTGCCATGCCTCACACTCCTGCCACACCCAGTCACTCCCAGTTCCCAGAACACATGAGCAATTTCCCCTCCGCCTGGAAGGCGCCTCCCAGGAATGCTACCCTGATCTGCAGGCTCAGAGCAGCTCCATCTCCCAGCCGCGGCCCCTCCCACCACCACCTGGGGCTGTCCTGGAGTTCTAGGATGACAGATAAGGCTGCCTGACTCAGGGATACTGAATTCCTGGAAAACTAAGCTGTAGCATCAACTGTTTTTCCTCCCGACCACGGGCACGCACAGTGGGTGTTTAATATGCTTTTAATATCTTCCGCAATGGCCAACTGCATGGTCTGCAGATGTGACCCAAGGGTTCAGGAATCCAGGTTTAAATATTTATGAAAATGCTCAATATGTAAAGGGTTCTTGACAAGGCACGGTGGCTCACGCCTGTAATCCCAGCACTTTGGGAGGCCAAGGTGGGTGGATCACTTGAGGTCAGGAGTTCGAGACCAGCCTGGCCAACATGGTGAAACCTCGTCTCTCTTGACTAAAACTATAAAAATTAGCCGGGTGTGGTGGCAGGCGCCTGTAATTCCAGCTACTTGGGAGGCTGAGGCAGGAGAATGGCGTGAACTCGGGAGGCCGAGCTTGCAGTGAGCCAAGATCGTGCCATTGCACTTCAGCCTGGGTGACAGAGTGAGACTCTGTCTCAAAAAAAAAAAAAAAGAAAAGGAAATACTTAATATGTAAAGAGTTCTCTGTGTAGTAAGCATCTGTTTTGTGTGCTGTGAGATGATGACAGCCACTTGGCTGGCAGTAGCTCCTGGGAGGTGTCTTTCTCCACTGTACACACCCAACAGCGCTCTCCAGCTGTCTTCCTGCAGTGACCCGCACATCTGCACTAATGGCTGCTACTGGATTCCACGGTTATGTTTTCAGCAACATCACTTTCATAAGGTTGAGTTGTTTTTTTTTTAATGTAGTGTTACATTTATTTATTTATTTAGAGATGGAATCTCGCTCTGTCACCCAGGCTGGAGTGCAATGGTGCGATCTTGGCTCACTGCAACCTCCCCGCCCAGGTTCAAGAGATTCTTCTGTATCAGCTTCCTGAGTAGCTGGGATTACAGGTGCCTGCCACCATGCCCAGCTAATTTTCGTATTTTTAATAGAGACGGGGTTTCTCCATGTTGGCCAGGCTGGTCTTGAACTCCCGACCTCAGGTGATCCGCCCTCCTCGGCCTCCCAAAGTGCTGGGATTACAGGCATGAGCCACCGCACCTGGCTAAGTGTTACATTTAAAGACAAATGTGTAGTGCAGTGGCTCACGCCTATAATCCCAGCACTTTGGGAGGCCAAGGTGGGAGGATCGTTTGAGTGCAGGAGTTCGAGATCAACCTGGGCAGTATAGCAAGATCCTGTCTCTACAAAAAATAAAAAATTGGCTGGGTGGGTGTGGTGGTGTATGCCTGTGGTCCCACCTCTTTGGGAGGATCCCTTGAGCTCAGGAGGTCAAGGCTCCAATGAGCTATGATTGCACCACTGCACTCCAGCCTGGGTGACAGTGAGACCCTGTCTCAAATAAAATAAGAGAAAGACAAATGTCTATAGGAAGGTATTTTAATCTAGCTCTCAATCAGTATCTGCTTATGATAGTATAAAAACTCAGTCTAGGTTTAGAAAACAAGTTCATAGAAATCCACCAGATCTCTGAGATATGGAAAGGGTGAGAAAGTGCCCAACCATGTGAGTGCCAGCACGGCTGTGCTGTGGGTTCCCGGAGTCACATGGAATATGCTGCTGCCGCTCCCAACTACCATCTAGGCTCCCTGGAGGAGGCATCACACATCTCTGCCCACTGCCACGTGACTTGTGGTGTAACAGCAACTTCCCCCTGGGTGCTTTCCCTCCTCAGTGATGTCAGGCATAGCCACATGAAATGCTTTGGCCAATGGTATGTAAGTGATGGTGTCTTATCTGAGCATTAAGATTTAAGAGCCAGTGTGCTCCCTCCCTCTGCTGCAAGGACCTTATAGGACCTACTTCCTCCACTGAGATCCTAGAATGAGGACCACCCATGGGGCTGGGGCACAGTCACAGCCAGCCCCTAGTCAACATGACACATGAACAAGAAATGATCTTTGGTTGCCACAGGCCACTGAGATTTGTAGCAGTTTGTTTGTTACTGCAGCATAATCTAGTAAAAGCTGATGGTTACAGATCTCAAGAGTTGGCCATATCTCTAAGAGAGTAACATACAGTGCCGGGCACAGTGGCTCACTCCTGAGCTCAAGTGATCTACCCGCCTCAGCCTTCCGAAGTGCTGGGATTACAGGCATGAGCCACTGTGACCGGCCAAGAAGTGCTGTGTATTTTGAAATAAAAAAGGCTCATCTCTCCACTGCACCACAGGGGCCTGGCCATGCCCATGTGGTAGGCAAGTCCACGCCACACACAGCCAAGAGCCTGGGCATGCTGTTGGCACATGAGGGTTTGATTTCCAGCTCCAACATAAAACAGGTGCTCTGCCTGAACCATTGAATTAACTTCTCTGGGCCTCAGTTTTATCATCTGCAAAGTGGGGAGATACATCTTGGTTGCTGTCAAGATCAAAGCCGTGGCAGCCCTTGGAAAACAGTGAAGGAACCGCCGTCTCACCAGCTTCATTTCTCAGACGCAGAAACCCACCAAGTTACTTGGACCCTGGCTCCTGGCCCCTCCTAGCGATATGATAACATCCAGCATTGCGCACTGGGGCTGGGGGCCACATGGTCAATGGAAAGAGTGTGTGGTTTGATCAAAAGACAGACTTGGGTTTGAATCCTAGTTCCAGCACACACTGGCTGGGTGACCGGGAGGCAGGTTACTTAAATGCTGAAGTCTTTGGCTGGGCACAGTGACTCACGCCTGTAAATCCCAGCACTTTGGGAGGCCAAAGCGGATGGATCACCTGAGGTCAGGAGTTCGAGACCAGCCTGGCCAACATGGTGAAACCTGTCTCTACTGAAAATACAAAAATTAGCCAGGCATGGTGGTGGACACCTGTAATCTCAGCTACTGGGGAGGCTGGGGCAGGAGAATCACTGGAACCCTGGAGGCGGAGGTTGCAGTGAGCTGAGATCATGCCACTGCACTCTAGCCTGGGCTAGAGTGAGACACAGTGAGAGTCTGTCTCCAAAAAAAAAAAAAGAAAAAAAAAAGGCCAGGCGCGGTGGCTCACACCTGTAATCCCAGTGCTTTCGGAGGCTGAGGTGGGCAGATCACAAGGTCAGGAATTCAAGACCAGCCTGGCCAACATGGTGAAACCCCATCTCTACTAAAAATACAAAAAATCAGCCAGGTGTGGTGGCAGGCACCTGTAATCCCAGCTATTTGGGAGGCTGAGGCAGGAGAATTGCTTGAACCCAGAAGGTGGAGGTTGCAGTGACCCAAGACCATGCCACTGCACTCCAGGACTGGGCAGCAAAGTGTGTGTGTGTGTATATATATATGTATATATGTGTGTGTGTATATATATACTGAAGCCTTGATCTCTTCGTCCATTAAGTGAGGGTAGTAACTCCCTCCTTGTTGAGCTGTTGTGATTATAAATGTGGGAACCTCCTACATCAAGTATCTGACACCATCTGGATAGAAACCGGGTCAACATCACTAACCTTCGCTAATAAATCCAAAGTCAGCACCTTTCTTTCCACCACACCATAGGTTATTCCCCGTCGTGATCAAATCAAGCAGGAAGCCAAGATGTGGAAAGTCCTGGAGGACCAGGACCCTAAGCAACATTTTTTTTTTTTGAGACGGAGTCTCGCTCTGTCTCCCAGGCTGGAGTGCAGTGGCGCGATCTCGGCTCACTGCAAGCTCCGCCTCCCAGGTTCACACCATTCTCCTGCCTGAGCCTCCCAAGTAGCTAGGACTACAGGCGCCCATTACCACGCCCAGCTACTTTTTTTGTATTTTTTTAGTAAAGACAGGGTTTCACCATGTTAGCCAGGATGGTCTCGATCCCCTGACCTCATGATCCGCCCACCTCGGCCTCCCAAAGTGCTGGGATTACAGGCGTGAGCCACTGTTGCTGGCCCCTAAGCAACATTTAAGACCACAGTGAAGACGACATATTCAAGAACAATCCACTAGCCTCTATGCCCTGGGAGTTTACAAGCTAATGATTTAGAAATAAACACAGGCCATTAAAAGAATTTTCAAATCAATGAGCTCTGTCGGACTATAGGACAATAAAAATCAACAAAACTGCAGGGATATGATAGGGTAGTTTTGTCTCACTCGAAGTCTGGCTGTAGAATGTTTTCAAGAGCAAAGCATGGTTTGAAGGGCCACATTAAACACTAGAAGTCAGCTAAGACTGAGCCGGATGCTGTCCAAAACAGACACGTACACAGGCCAAATCTTGAGGGTTTTAAATTTTTTTTTTTTTTTTTTTTGAGATGAAGTCTCACTCTGTCACTCAGGCTGGAGTGAGGTGGCACGATCTCAGCTCACTGCAACCTCCACCTCCCGGGTTCAAGTGATTCTCCTGCCTTAGCCTCCCGAGTAGCTGGGACTACAGGCACCTGCCACCACGCCCGGCTAATTTTTGTATTTTTAGTAGATGGGGTTTCACCACGTTGGCCAGGCTGGTCTCGAACTCCTGACCTCAAGTGATCCACCCGCCTTGGCCTCCCAAAGTGCTGGGATTACAGGTGTGAGCCACTGTACCCAGCCCCACTTAGTAAAGTTTCTAAGAGGAAAACTAGAGAGGCCCCGAAGAAGCCGCTGGCTTGGAGAAAGGGTGTGGGATCCATAGAGGAGATTTGTGGCAGGGGACAGCACAAGATTAAAAGCCAAGATGATAAAAACAGCAACAAGCATTTCTATTCTCCTTGAGTTTACAAAGCCCTTACAAGTACATCTGCCATTCTGGCTGTCAACATCTATCTGAAAGGCTGTCTTGGGGAAGAAAGATTAGCTGTCTTCTCTCTCCCCACAGTGCAAAACCAGCATGAGCAGGTAAATGCTCCAGGACAGCAGATCACAGCTTAGACAACAGGGAAACCTGCCTGCAGCAGGCTCTTCAGAGGAAGGAGGTGCTGGCTGCTTGCTCACCCCCGCTTCACTTCTTCCTTCATTCTGTCAATAAAGTCATTTAAGGAGGCTAAGATGTGCTAGGCTATGTTCTATTCCAGCCTATGGGAGACACAGATTCCTACTGCTGCTCCCAAAAAGTTTAAGATGGGGTAATGCTCCCCTCTCCTACCTCCCTCGGGTAAATCCCGGTGGGGGTGTGGGGCAGGCTTCCTAGGGGATAAATGCCTACCTGAGATTTTTACATCACCATTGTTGTGAGTAGATAATATATGTGTACAATAAAAAAACTGTAGACGTATAAAAACATACACATTCAGCAAGACTTGCACAGTGCAAGATCAATATACGGGTATACCTCAAAGATAATGCAGGTTTGGTTCCAGACCACCATAAGAAAGTAAAAACAGACCAGGTACGGTGGCTCATGCTTGTAATCCTAGCACTTTGGGAGGCTGAGAAAGGCAGATCACCTGAGGTCAGGAGTTTGAGACCAGCCTGGCCACCATCGTGAAACCCTGTCTCTACTAAAAATACAAAAAAAAAATTAGCCAGGTGTAGTGGCACATGCCTGTTAATTCCAGCTACTCGGGAGGCTGAGGCATGAGAATCGCTTGAACCCTGGAGGTGGAGGTTGCAGTGAGCCGAGATTGTGCCACTGTACTCCAGCCTGAGTGACGGAGACTGTCTCAAAAATAGAACAAAAAAGGCAAATATGACAAAAAGGGCAAATATTGCAATGAAGCAAGTCACATAAATTTTTTGGTTTTCCAGTGAATATAAAAGTTATGTTTGTATCATAGTCTATTAAGTATGTAATAGCTCTATGTCTCAAAAATGTACATATCTTAATTAAAAAATGCTTTATTGCCAAAATATGCTAACGATTATCTGAGCTTTCAGGGAGTTGTAATCTTTTTGCTGGTGGAGAGTCCTGCCTTGGTGTTGGATGGCTGCTAGACTGATCAGGGTTGTGGTTACTGAAGCTTGGGGTGACTGTGGCAATTTGTTAAGGCAACAATGAAATTGGCTAGGTTGATTGACTCTTTCATTAACACAAGATTTCTGTGTATCATGCATTGCTGTTTGATAGATTTTTACCCACAGTAGAACTTCTTAAAAAATAGGAGTCAATCCTCTCAAACCCAGTCACTGCTTTATCAACTCAGTTTATGGAATATTCTAAATCCTTTGTTGTCATTTCAACAATATTCACAGCATCTTCACCAAGAGTAGTTTCCATCTCAAGAAACCACTTTCTTTGCTCATCATAAGAAGCAACCCCTCATCCATTCAAGTTTGATCATGAGGTTGCAGCAATTCAGTCACATCTTCAGGCTCCATTTCTAATTCTAGTTTTCTTGCTATTTCCCCTGCATCTGCAGTTCCTTCCTCCACTGAAGCCTTGAACCCCTCAAAGTCATCCATGAGGGTTGGAATCCATTTCTTCCAAACTCCTGTTCATGTTGCTATTTCAACCCCCTCCCATGAATCACAAATGTTCTTCATGGAATCTAAAATGGTGACTCCTTTCCAGAAGGAAAGGATTTCTATTTAATTTGCCTAGATCTATCAGAGGAATCACCATCTATGGCAGCTATAGCCTTACAAAATGTATTTCTTAAAAAATAAGACTTGAGTGTCAGAATTACTCCCTGATCCATGTGCTGTAGAATGCAGGTTGTGTTAGCAGGCATGGAAACAACATTCATCTTGTACATCTCCACCAGAGCTCTTGTTGACCAGGTACACTGTCAATGAGCAGTCATATTTTGAAAAGAACCTTTTGGCTAGGCGCGGTGGCTCATGCCTGTAATCCCAGCACTTTGGGAGGCTGCGGCGGGCAGATCACGAGGTCAGGAGATCGAGACCGTCCTGGCTAACACGGTGAAACTCCATCTCTAATAAAAATACAAAAAATTAGCCAGGCGTGGTAGCACACACCTGTAATCCCAGCTACTCGGGAGGCTGAGGCAGGAGAATCACTTGAACCCAGGAGGCAGAGGTTGCAGTGAGCCGAGATCGCACCACTAGACTCCAGCCTGGGTGACAGAGCGAGACTCTGTCTCAAAGAAAAAAAAACCAGAAAACAAAAAACAAAAAACAAAAAATCTTTTTATCAGCCGAGTGTGGTGGCTCATGCCTGTAATCCCAGTACTTTGGGAGGCTGAGGCAGGCGGATCACGAGGTCAGGAGTTCAAGACTGGCCTGGCCAACATAGTGAAACCCCATCTCTTCTGAAAATACAAAAATTAGCCGGGCATGGTGGTGGGAGCCTGTAATCCCAGCTACTCAGGAGGCTAAGGCAGAAGAATCACTTGAATTTGGGAAGCAGAGGTTGCAGTGTGCTGAAGTCATGCCATTGCACTTCAGCCTGGGTGACAAGAGCAAGACTGTCTCAAAAAAGAAAAGAAGCTTTTTTTATTCTGGGCAGTAGGTCTCAACAGTGTGCTTAAAATATTCAGTAAACCATGCTATAAACAGATGCTGTGATCTAGGCTTTATTATTCCATTTCTAGAGCACAGGCAGAGTAGGTGTAGCTTAATTCTGAAGGCCCTAGGATTTTTCCAAATGGTAAATGAGCAATGGCTTCAACTTCAAGTCACCAGCTGCATTATCCCCTAACGAGAGTCGGCCTGCATTTGGAAGCTTTAAAGACAAGACACTGACTTCTCTTTACCTATGCAAGTCCTAGATTATATCTTCTTCCAAGAGAAGGTTATTTTACCTACATTGAAAATCTGTTGTGTAGCGCCATCATCTTCATTGATTATCTTAGCTAGATCTTCTGGATAACTTGCTGCAGCTTCCACCAAAGCATTTGCTGCTTTACTTTGCACTTTTGTATTATGGAGATAAATTCTTTCCTTAAACATCATGAACCAACCTCCGCTAGCTTCCAACTTTTATTCGGTAGCTTCCCCACCTCTGTCAGCCTTCATAGAATTGAAGAGTCAGGGCTTTGGCTTGAGACAATTAAGACCCAATTAAGGGAATTAGACTTTGGCTTAAGAGAATGTTGTGGCTGGTCTGATCGTCTATGCAGACCACCAAAATTTTCTCCCTATCAGAAATAAGGCTTTCTTATCATTCATGTGTTCACTGGAGCAGCACTTTTCATATCCTTGATGAACTTTTCCTTTGCACTAATGACTGGGCTAACTGGTGCAAGAAGTCTAGCTTTTAGCCTACCTCAGCTTTCAACATGCCTTTCTCACTGAGCTTAATCATTTCTAGCTTTTGACTTAAAGTGAGAGACATGTGACTGTTCCTTTCACTTAATAGGCCATTGCAGGATTATTAATTTGCCTAATTTCAATATTGTTGTGTCTCAAGAAATAGGGAAACCCAAAGACAGGAAGAGATGGGAAACAGCTGGTTGGTGGAGTAGTCAGAACACACACAATATTTATCAATTAAGTCTGCCATCTTATATGGGGCACAGTTTGTGGTGTCCCCAAACAATTACGATAGTAATATCAAAGCTCCCTGACTGCAGATCACCATATCAGATATAATAATAGTGAATAATTGGAAATATTGTGGGAATTACCAAAATGTGACAAAGAGAAAGGAAGTGAGCACCTGCAGTTGGAAAAATAATGCTGACACACTTGTTTGACTCAGGGTTGCTACAGACTTCCATTTGTGAAGAAACACACTATCTTCAAAGCATAAAAAAGTGAAGCTCAATGCAACAAAGTATCCCTGTAAAAAAATCATTTGTCTTTCTACATGTTTGCAATAAATGATCTGGAAGTGAAAGTAAAAAAAAATCCATTTATAATAGCATCACAAAAAGTATAAAATACTTACGAATAAATTTGGCAAAAGAAATACAAAACTTGTGCTCTAAAAACCACAAAACACTGCTGAAAGACACTAAACTAAATGGAAAGATGGCCAATGCTTATGGATTGGAAGACTTAATATTTTTAAGATGGCAATAGTCACGAAGTTGATTTACACATTCAAGGTAATGCCTATCAAAATTCCAGCTGGCTTTTTTTTTTTTTTTTTTTGGAGACAGGGTCTCACTCTGTCACTCTGGTTGGAGTGCACTGTCACAACCTCAGCTCACTGCAACCTCCAATTCCCAGGCTGAAGTGATCCTCCTGCCACAGCCTCCTGAGTAACTGAGACTACAGGAACGTGCCACCATGCTTGGCTAATCTTTAACTTTTTTCTTGTAGAGATGAGATCTCATTATATTGTCCAGGCTGGTCTTGAATTATTAGGTTCAAGTGATCCTCCCGTCTTGGCCTCCCAAAGTGTTAGAATCACAGACAAGAGCCCCTGTGCCTAGACCCAGCTGGCTTCTTTGCAGAAATTGACAAGTTGATTCTAAGATTCATATGAAAATGCAATGACCCCAAATAACCAAAATAATTTTGAAAAAGGAAACAAGGTTGGAGGAGTCACACTTCCCAATTTCAATACTAAATACAAAACTACATTGACCTGAACTGGTAGGGGCATAAGGATAAACATACAGATCAATACAGCCCAGAAAGGAACCCTCATATTATGATCAACTGATTTTTGACAAGAGTGACATGACAATTCAAGGGTAAAAGAACAGTGTTTCAACAAATGTTGCTGGGACGACCAGATATCCACATGCAAAAGAGCAAAGTTTGATCCCTACCTCACACCATATGCAAAAATTAACTCAAAATAAATCAAAGACCAAAATGTATGAGCTAAAACTATAAAACCTCTTAAAAGAAAACACAGGTGTAAACCTTTATGACCTTGGATTAGGCAATGGTTTCTTAGGTATGATGCCAAAAGCACAAATACCAAAAGAAAAATCGATAAATTGGATTTCATCAAATATAAAACTTCTGTGCTTCTAAAGACACTATCAAGAAACTGAAAAGAGAGGCTGGGTGCAGTGGCTTACACCTGTAATCCCAGCACTTTGGGAGGCTGAGGCAGGTGGATCACCTGAGGTCAGGAGTTTGGGACCAGCCTGGCCAACATGGCGAAACTCTGTCTCTACTAAAAATACAAAAATTAGCTGGGCATGGTGGCACACACAACTGTGATCCCAGCTACTCAGGAGTCTGAGGCAGGAGAATGGCTCAAACCTGGGAAGCACAGGTTGCAGTGAGCCGAGATCGTGACACTGCAGCCACCCTGGGCAACAGGGTGAGACTCTGTCTCAAAAAAAAAAAAAAAAAAAAAGTGAGAAGACAACCCACAGAATGGAAGTTTTGAAAAGATACTCCAGAATATATAAGCCCTCTTACAACTCATTAAATAAAAAAACAATTAGCCAGGCATAGAAAGACAAACATCTCATATTCTGACATATTTGTGGGATATAAACATAAAAACAATTTTTAACTCTTGGACATAGAAAGTAGAAGGATGGTTACCAGAGGCTGGGAGGGGTAGTGGGGCTGGAAAGGTGGTATGGTTAATGGGTACCAAAAAAGCCAGGAGGAATGAATTAAGACCTATTATTTGATAGCACGACAGGGTGATTACAGTCAATAACTTAATTGTACATTTAAAAGCAATTAAAGAAGTATAATCGGATTATTTGTAACACAAAGGATAAATGCTTCAGGTGATGGATACTCCATTTTCATAATAAGATTATTACACGTAGCATGCCTGTATCAAAACATCTCATGTGCTCCACCCCATAAATATATATATACGTCCCCACAAAAATTAAAAATATTTAATAAAAGTAACTGAATTAGAATATGGGCAAAGGATATGAATAGATGTTTCTCCAAAGATACAAATGGCCAATAGGCACATGAAAAGATGCTCAATGCCAATACTCATTAGGGAAATGCAAATCAAAACCACAATGAGATACCACAACATCCACTGGGATGACTAGCATCAAAAAGACAGATAATGGGGCCGGCTGCGGTGGCTCACGCCTATAATCCCAGCACTTTAGGAGGCCGAGGCAGGCAGATCACCTGAGGTCAGGAGTTCGAGACCAGCCTGGCCAACATGGTGAAACCCTGTCTCCACTAAAAATACAAAAAAATTAGCTGGGCATGGTGGCACGTGCCTGTAATCTCAGCTACTCAGGAGGCCGAGGCAGGAGAATCGCTTGAACCTGCGAGGCAGAGGTTGCATTGAGCTGAGATCACACTACCGCATTCCAGCCTGGGCAACAGAGCGAGACCCTGTCTCCAAAAAAAAAAAGATGATACTAAGTGTTAGAAAGGATGTCGAGAAATTGAATTGGAACCCTCCTACATTGCTGACAGAAATGTAAAATCACACAGCCACCTTGGAAAACAGTTTGGCCATTCTCAAAATGTTAAAAATAGAGTTACCCTATTACTCAGCAATTCTACTCCTAGGTAGGCAAGAAAGACAAAAGTGTTTACCTGCACAAAAACTTATGTATATGGATGTTCATAGAAGCATTATTCATAATAGCCAAAAAGTGGGGAAAAAAACTCCAAATGGCCATCAGCTGATAATTGGATAAATAAAACATGGGACATCCATACAATGGAATATTATTCAGCCATAAAAAGAATGAAAGCAAGTACTGGTATATGCTACAGCATAGATGAATATCGAAACCATGGTTAAGTAAAAGAAGCCGGGAACAAAAAACTAATATATTATTTGATCTCATTGATATGAAATGTTAAGAATGGCCAAATCTACAGAGACATGGGGGGAATGGCCAAATCTACAGAAGGGGGATTCATGGTTGCCAAGGGTTGGGGTTGGGATAAATGAGGAGTGACCACTAATGGGTATTACGTTTCTTTCTTTCTTTTTAGACAGAGTCTCACTCTGTTACCCAGGCTGGAGTGCAGTGGTGCAATCTCGGCTCACTGCAACCTCTGCCTCCCAGGTTCAAGTGATTCTCCTGCCTCAGCCTCCTGAGTAGCTGGGATTACAGGCGCCCACCACCACGCTTGGCTAATTTTTTTGTACTTCGTTTTTTTAGTAGAGACGGGGTTTCGCCATGTTGGCCAGGCTGTTCTCAAACTCCTGACCTCAAGTGACCTGCCTGACTTGGCCTCCCAGAGTGCTGGGATTACAGATGTGAGCCACCGCGCCTGGCCAGTATGAGGTTTCTTTTTGAGCTGACGAAAATGTTCTGGAATTAGGGTGATGGCTGCATGACTTGGTGAATACACTAAAAGTCATTTAATTGTAAAAAGAAAAGCAAAGCGAAAACAAAGTTGACAGTGAAAAGTAGGTCTTCCTCCCATCCACATCCACCTGTCATCCAGCTGCCTGGTCTGGAGGTAAAGATAGTCTTGGGCATCCTCCCAGAGGTATTTATGCATTTACAAGCACCTATAGACATGCACTGTGTTCCTTTTTTTTTTTTTTTTTTTTTTTTTTTTTGAGACAGAGTCTCGCTCTGTCACCCAGGCTGGAGTGCAGAGGCACGATCTTGGCTCACTGCAACCTCTGCCTCCCAGGTTCAAACGATTCTGCTGCCTCTGATTTTCCTACCCTAAGTAGCTGGGACTACAGTTGCGCACCATCATGCCTGGCTAATTTTCTGTATTTTGGTAAAGACGGGGTTTCAACATGTTGGCCAGGCTGGTCTCAAACTCCTGAGCTCAGGTGATACGCCCGCGTCAGTCTCTCAAAGTGTTGGGATTACAGGCATGAGCCACTGCGCCCGGCCCTATTTTTTTTTTTTTTTCCAAACACAAATGATAGGCTATTAGATGCTGCTCTACATCCTGTGTTTTGCAAACTTAGGGCAAGTTTTAAAGAAGACAAAGATCATCTTTATTCGTGGTGGGAGGCAGAAGGCTTCAGTGGGGAGAGGAGGGCTATTCAAAGACACAGAGACGTGTTCAAACAAAGTGGCCTGCTCAGAGAAGGGCAGGTACCTGCCGTGCCTTGGAGCAGAGGAGGTGACTGGGGATACGTGAGGTGAGGAGGCAGGCAGGGGCCAGCCTGTGGAGGGAGGTGCAAGGGACCACGCCCGGGGGAGGCAGCTTATGCTGAAGGGGAATCCCTGAGGATGTCAATCAAGGTGGGAAATGAAGCGATCACTCAGGACAGGATGGCAACTGGTGGTAGACAGACCAGACCAGGAAAGAGAGGGAGAAAGCCAACTGCTGGGAAGGAGGGAGCCGATTCCAGCGAGGTTAGGGAAATAGAATTCACAGGGTCTTAGCAGGGAGTGGTGGCATGTGCCCATAGTCCCAGCTACTCGAGAGGTTGAGGCGGGAGGATCACTTGAGCCCGGGAATTTGAGGCTGCAGTGAGCTATGATCACACAAATGCACTCCAGCCTGGGCAGCAGAGCGAGAGCCCAACACAATAGTAAATAATAATAATAATAATAAAAAGAATTCACAGGATCTAATACTGAACATAGCTTCTCCCAGAGTTCTGGCCAGGGCAACTAGGGGCTGGTTACCTCTCCTGAAATGGGACATACGGAGGTGCCTGTGTTTACATGGGAAATGAAGATTATTAGTTAGCGAGGTACCCACAGGTGGGAGCCCCAGGGAGGCCTGGCATTGGATGACAGGCCCAGGCCAGAGGCAAAAATTTGGAACCACCAGCCCCAAACGGCCCAGATGAGGTTACTCTGGAGTGTGGATGGGACAGAGATACAGGGAAAGCCCCAGAAGGTTAAATCCTGGGGAGTACGGCTATTGAAGAAGTTAAAGGACCTAGAGGATCCTATAATCAATAACTACCTACCAGCTCCCATCCAGCACTGCTTTTATGCCATCATCTTTAAACATGTGCATATAACGTCTCTGCTCTGCGAGAGAGATTTCCTGTTATATGGATGGGACAGAGAAGCGGACATGAGATATTCAAGGTCACGCTGGCAAATGATGATGTCAGGATTCAAATCCAGATCTGACTCCAAGATCAGTGATTTGTCAGTTTGGTTTTCTCCGCTCCTTTAAGCAGGAACCCAGGAGAAAATTCAGGAGACAGTGTGAAAAGGGAAGCAGTGTCTACACCCCGGGAGTCTGCTCCTATCATGGGGGTGTCCTGGTCCACAGTGGCAGCTCCTCAGTAGGGACGGCAGGAATGCTCCCAGCCAGATTCCTGAGCCCTCCTCGTGCCTGCGCTGGGACAAGACTGTTCCTAGAGCGGCAGTCCTTATCTGCTGATGTGTGCTCTGTGGGGATGCCTGGTCCCACATCTCAGGGCCAGACTTGCTCTCCCAAGTCCCCAAACATCAAGGGGCTCCCTGAAAAGCAAAGCTTTTTCCCAGGGCAGGCCTGCGGTCATTCCTCCCACAGCCCTAGGAACCAGTTTCTCTCCCTTCCTATGTACCCATGGATCATTTCATGGATTTCTGTTTTTCTTTTTTTGTTTGTTTTTTTTTTTGGTAGAGATGGGATCTCACTATGTTGCCCCAGCTGGACTCAAACTCCTGGGCTCAAGTGATCCTCCTGCCTCGGCCTCTCCATCACACCTGGGATTACAGGTGTGAGCCACCGCATCCAACTGGTTTCTCTTTTCTTGTTATGCTGGAAGACAGTGTAATCTCACAGGTTCCCCCTCTTCTCCTACTTCTAAATCAATTATAAGACACTCTTCAGGCTTTACAGAATAAGCATGGGCTTCGGAGTTCGACATCAGAGCCCAAGTTTCAGCTCAAGGCTGACAAGCTCCAAGGAAGTTACTTGATCTCTCTGGGCCCATTTACTCCTCTCCCCTCCGGGCTGAGCTGCTGTGCAGATGAAATGGCAGAACGTAAGCGAAGCTTCTGGCACGCAGCTGTTGCTGAAGGGATGCTCTTCTTCTCAGCCTCCTTCATCTGCTCAAAGGGCTGCGCTGAGTCTGCTGTGTTTCAGAGGAAATTTCTCCGAGTGAGTCTCTATTTCTTACTATCAGTGAACCATGGCAGGCCTTTCCCAGCTCCTGCTCCCAGTACTGTGTCCCTCTAGGTCCTTGTAGGTGGTCCAAGAAAAGAGGCAGGGGACAAGGCCAAAGAACAGCAGCAAAGCAGGGGAGGCCTATTCCATCCCCCAGCGAGGAGGGATCTCGGTGACCGCTGGCCCACCTGCCTGGACTTAGAAGGCTCAGGAAGTTTATACTTAGAGGGGAACAGATGAAACAGACATGGAGCTCATGTTTGTTTGTTTGTTTTTTTGAGATAGAGTCTCGCTCTGTCACCCAGGCTGAAACAGTCAACATTAATGATTTTATGTCAAATTCCCTTTATTTATTTATTTTTGAGATGGAGTCTCGCTCTGTTGCCCAGGCTGGAGTGCAGTGGCGCAATCTCAGTTCACGGCAACCTCTGCCTCCCAGGTTCAAGTGATTCCCCTGCCTCAGCCTCTCGAGTAGCTGGGATGACAGGTGTGTGCCACCATGCATAGCTAATTTTTGTATTTTTAGTAGAGATGGGGTTTCACCATGCTGGCCAGGCTGGTCTCAAACTCCTGACCTCAGGTAATCCACCCTCCTTGGCCTCCCAAATTGCTGGGATTACAGGCATGAGCCATTGTGCCCAGCTGATTTTTTTTTAAAAATTTGATTAATAGTGGTCATGTGCCCTTATGTGTGTGTGAGAGAGTGGAATGAATATTAGACCGAGTTCAAACACCTGGGTTCTAACACTACCACGCCTTCCAACTGAGTGACCCTGTTCGGTCTATTTCTGACCTCACAGGGCTGTGTCCATGAGGCTTTTCTGTGCAGGTGGCTGGACAAGTGTGTGACCCCATCAGGTGGGGGACACTCATTGGAGGTGGTGGGAATACAGTGGCACGAGGGTGGCATTTGCCCGGGCATAACAAGTTTCAAGGGAGCCAAAGATTTCAGGACAGCACCAGGAGAGGGTGGAGGGGAGGAGAGGCTGGAGCCTGGAGCTGGGAGTCCCTGCCTTGCCCCTTGGACTGTCTGCTACCCCTCCTGTTGGTAACTCAGAATGATGATGATGCCCCCAGCACAGGGTGGTGACGAAGGGTGAGCGACATAATGGAAATGGTGCTTTGTAGATGTAAAATGCTGTGCAAAATATTATTAGCAAAGGGAGTTGTGACACAACTGGAAAAAGACTGGGGGAGGGACGAGACATGGAATACTCCACATCCAGCAACAAACTCCTCAGGGCTCTCAGCTGTTATCAAACTGCATCCTATGCTCCCTCCTCAGAACCACACACAGGAACGTGGGCTCCCTTTGGCCATGTGGTCCTTGGTGTCAGTTTCATTTAAAGAACGACTGCATTAAATTGATGGAACTTTAGTAAAACCTAATTAACATCCATATTGAGTTTTTCCAAGGGAAGGGAGATCTGCAGAAAATAAAATACCCTAGAAATTTAAATTCCACGATAGTCAAATAAATACTGTATGACTGAGCATTACAAGTTGGATGATTTTACTCCAGGAGACGAAAATGAGTAAGAGTCAATCTATTCTTACAGACACATACTGCTTTCTAATCATCCATCCATCCATCCATCCATCCCTCCCTCCCTCCCTCCCTCCCTACCTCTAGACTAATCATCCATCCATCCCTCTATCCAGTTATCCATCCATCCATCCCTCCCTCCTTCCCTCCCTCCCTCCATCTCTCCCTTCATCCATCCATAGCTCTATCCTATCACCCATCCATCTATCCCTTTATCCAATCATCCAGCAATCCATCCCTCTATCCAATCATCTATCTATCCATCCTTCTATCCAATCATCCATCCATCTATCCCCTATTCACCCTCCCTCCATGCAATCAAACATCTATCCATTCCCATTTATCTAACAAATCATCCATCCACCCACACACCCACCATCCACCCATTCGTCCACCAATCCATCCACCCATCCGTCCACCAATCCATCCACCCATTCACCATCACTTAACAGAGCGCCAAGCACTGTGCCACATGGGGATACAGATCTTGCTAAACTGTTAAGCTTCATGAAGGCAACGGCTACATTCATTCACCTACCACCACTAACCAGGGTCTAGTTCTGGTCTAGCCTGGCATACATGCTCCGCAAATATTTAATGAATCAATGAATGAACAGACCTTCCCTGAGAAGCTCTTGGTCTGGAAGGGGACAGGGTTACAGCCCTGTCATGAGCAAGGTAGGGGAGCATCCTGGGGGTGGGAACACTAGATGAGCAACAAGATCGCTTTGGCGACTCTCCCAGTGTGGCCTCCCTGACAAAGAATGCACTTCGCAAGCTGTCAAGAACAGAAGTGAGCTGGGTGTGGTGGCTCATGCCTGTAATCCCAACACTTTGGGAGGCCTTTGTGGGAGGACTGCTTGAGGCCAGGAGTTCAAGACCATCTTGGGCAACGTAGCAAGCCCTCATCTCTTCAAAAAAAAAAAAATGCAAAAATTAGCTGGGTGTAGTGGTGTGCACCTGTAGTCCCAGCCACTCAGGAGGCTGAGGCTGGAGGGCTGCTTGAGCCCAGGAGGTCCAGGCTGCAGTGAGCTGTGATCGTGCAACTGCACTCCAGCCTGGGTGACAGAGTGAGACTGTCTCAAAAAAAAAAAAAAAAAAAAAAAAAAAAATCCAAACCAAACCAAAACAGAACAGGAGTGAAATGGGGGCTGGGCACAGTGGCTTACGCCTGTAATCCCAGCAGTTAGGGAGACTGAGGCAGGTGGATCACTTGAAGTGAGGAGTTCGAGACCAGCCTGGCTAACATGACGAAACCCTGTCTCTACTAAACATATAAAAATTAGCCAGGTGTGGTGGTGCGTGCCTGTAATCCCAGCTACTTCAGAGGCTGAGGCAGGAGAATCACTTGAACCTGGGAGGCGGAGGTGGCAGTGAGCTGCAATCGCATCCCTACACTCCAGCCTGGGTGACAAAGCAAGAGTCCATCTCCAAAAACGGGAAGTGAATTGGGTAAGTCCTGGGGTTTCCCGGGGTGCCAGCTCTGTCCCGACTCCCATGGGGGCTGACATTGGTCTATCACAAGGGACCTCAATTTCCTTACCTGCAACCCACTGGTCTCTTCAGCCTCAGGTTTTGAGTCAACTTTGCCACAATATCATTTTCCTAAGTCATTCTGGGGTTCTTAGAGCTTCCTCTTGTGCATTTCAACTCAGTTCAGCTCAATTCAACAAACATTTCCCAGGCACCTACTACATCCCAGGCACTGGGAGATTCAGAAACCCCATGCACCCTTCCTTGGCAACCTGAACCCCAAGGCCAGAGCCCCATGTTCAGGAGCCATGTACGCAGCTGGGTCCCTGGAGCGGGTCCCCCGGCGGAGATGCCAAATGACAGCTGGGAAGGCCCACTCTGCCCGAGTTCGAGCTGTAAACATCCAAGAAATCTACCAGCGGTTACCGAGAGGATGTTAAAAATAATTATCCACTGAAAATATTAGATTTGCTCTGGATTGTTCATTACATACAATGGTTTAATAGGACTTTTATTGAATAGCTGCAGAGCTCTGGGCCGAAATCAATTTGCCCTCCACGTGGAATTTTGATGTCTGCTGTTGACTTGTACAACATGGAGCAATTTGTAATCGCTCCAGCTTGCCGTTGTTTTCAAAGCTCCTGCTATATCACAAGCATTTATTTCTGACCACAAAATTACATTTATTCAACAGAAAGCAGCTCCGGGTCTTTAAGAGGTTAACTTCTGGAGTGCTTGGCTGCGCTCCAGCCCACATCGGAGGGGGCGTGCGGGCGCAGTGGCACCCGGCAGTGGCGGCAGCGCCGGGCGGGCGGCCGTGATTAATAGACTGCTGAGAGCGCCCCTTTCCACAGGCGCACGGCTCCTGCCCCGGCTTCCATAGATCATGGACTTAGCCTCAACATATCTGACTGAAATTGAATTTGGCTTCTCTCTCAACTGTTCATTTCCTATGTTATGCAAGGTTAGATCCCTTTCTGCATGAGCAGAACCAAACCAGCTGCAGCTTTGGAGGAGAAAATGTGTTTTCAATTATGCAGCTGGCCTGGATGTTGAGCCGCAGTCCGACGGGTCCCTAATTGAGCCATCATGGCGCGAACTTACAGGGAGACACTGTGTGTGTCAGGCCTGCGGGTTTTGCCATAAGATAATGACAGTACAGCAGCCACATCACCACAGTGACCACCACGGCTAACACCACTGTCACCTCCACCACTGCAGAAGGCCCAAGAGCCTGCGGACAGACATACTGGCTGAGAAGTCAGTTCCCCAGCAAAGGTCCAGGGCAGCAGGCTGTGTTAGGGTCCCCGGGAAGCCTCCCTGTATCTTCCAGCCAGAACGTGTCATCCTGTCCCCAGAGTGCCTGGCCTGCTCCACAGTCGCCTGTCTGGCCACAAACCCAAAGAAGACCCTGATAACCTCTCCCTACTCCCAGCAGGGCACTGACCTATTTTGCTTGTGGGCGTCTGGGAACCAAAGTAGATGCTCGCACACCACACTCAATTAAGTACTCATTAACAAGGAGAAGGAGAGAAGCAGGGGGAAATTCAGCTAAGAATGTTTTATGTAACCAGTTCCACAAGGCAAAGAATAGATAAAGCATCTAAGACAAGATACGGGCCCTCAAAGCGTGTACAATCTTAAGAGCAGGCTGGAAAGAGGGGAAAAGTTAACAATGCAATAACAAGAAAACAGGCACCCTGTTTAGAAAATGGGCTAAGGTGGCCGGGCGCAGTGGCTCACACCTGTAATCCCGGCACTTTGGGAGGCCAAGGCAGGCAGATCACCTGAGGTCAGGAGTTCGAGACCAGCCTGGACAACATAGTGAAACCCCGTCTCTACTAAAAATACAAAAATTTGCCGGGTGTGGTGGCACACGCCTGTAATCCCAGCTACTTGGGAGGCTGAGGCAGGAGAATCGCTGGAACCTAGGAGGTGGAGGTTGCAGTGAGCCAAGATGGCACCACTGCACTCCAGCCTCTCCAGCCTGGGCGACAGAGCAAGACTCTTTCCAAAAAAACCAAAAAAACGGAAAATGGGCTAAGGATCTCAAAAGAAAACACATAAGGCCTGGCGCAGTGGCTCACGTAATCCCAAAAACTTTGGGAGGCCAAGACAGGAGGATCACCTGAGGCCAGGAGTTCAAGGCTACAGTGAGCCATGATCGCACCACCGCACGCCAGTCTGCACAACAGAGTGAGACCCTGTCTCTCTCTAAAAAAAGACATGCAAACGGCTGACAGGTGTATGAAAAGCTGCTCAACATCTTTAATCATCTGGAAAATTTGACTCAAAACCACGATGAGGTATCACCTGATACCTGTTAGAAGGGCTATTACCAAAAAGACACACGAGTGCTAGTGAGACATGGAGAAATGGGCACCTTTGTACACTGTTGGTGGGAATGTAAATTGGTACAACCATTATGGGAAACAGTACGGAGGTTCCCCCCAAAATTAATACAATCCAGCAACACCACAAAGGGATTGAAATCAGTATTGTTAAGAGTTATCTGCACACTCGTGTATACTGCGGCACTATTTACAATAGAAAGATATGGAAACAGACTAAGCATCTAACAACAAATACATGGGTAATAAACATGTGATTTTCTATACACACGGTCATCCCTTGGTACACTCAGGAGATTGGTGCTAGGACCCCCTGCGTGTACCAAAATCTGCACATACTCAAGGTCCCCCAGTCCTTGAAAAGGGTAAAAGTTTTACTTAAGCAAGAAAAGTAGGTTTTCTTTTCCAAGGTACAGCATGGTGACTATAGTTAATAATCTTGTAATCATATATATGACATTTGCTAAGGCAGTAGATCTCAAGTGTTCTCAACACACACACACACACACACACACACACACACACACACACACACACACACACACAGTGAGCTAATGGGTATGTTGTCAGATTGTGGAAATCACTTCGTAATGTATGCATGTATCAAAACATCACATTGGGCTGGGTGTGGTGGATCACGCCTGTAATCCCACCACTTTGGGAGGATGAGGTGGGAGGATCGCTTGAGGTCAAGAGTTCAAGACCAGCCTAGCCAACGTGGCAAAACCTCGTCTCTACAAAAAATAAAAAAATTAGCCAGGCGTGGTGGCACACGTCCACAGTCCCTGCTAATCAGGAGGCTGAGGCTTGAACCCAGGAGGTGGAGGTTGCAGTGAGCTGAGACTGTGCTGCTGGAGTTCAAGACCAGCCTGGGCAACGCAGCCAGGCTTCGGCTTTACTAAAATCGAAAAAATATAAAATTAGCCTGGCCAGGAGACTATAGTCCTAACTGCTTGGGAGGCTGAAGCAGGAAGATTGCTTGAGCCTGGGAGGTCAAGGCTGCAGTGTGCCCTGATTATGCCACTGCACTCCAGCCTGGGTGACAGAGGGAGATCCTGTCTCAAAAAATAAAAACCCCAAACCATCACATTATACACTATAAATATATACAACTTTTCTTTGTTAATGATACTTTAATAGAGCTGAGGATAAAAAAAGAGAGAAAAAGTTAGAAATAGGTTGAGATGGTCAGGAAAATGATCAAAGGAGATAGACTTTTCAGTTCAGCCCTAAAGGATGGAAATGAGTTTTATAGGTAGGGAACAGCAAAAGAGTCTTAACAATAACAGAGCCTTCAGGAAATCAAAAAGTATGGTCAGGTGACTCATAATACACAGGCCAGTTCGGCCAGAGTAGAAGTCCAGGACTTTGAAGCTGGAAAAATATTTCAAAGGCAAGTCATGGAGCTTCTAACATGCCAATCTAAGAAGACTGAGTGGGCAGAGAGAGTCACAGAACTTGTTACCAGGAGAAAGAGCTCTTTCAGGGAACCGAGCCCAGTGGTTCCTACAACTAGCAGTGCATGAGCATCAGAGGTGGGCTTTGAAAAATGACAGATTCTAAGGTTCCACCCCAGGCCTTCTACACCAGAATGTCAGGGTAGGAGCCTGGGGAGCTGTATTTCTGGAAACATGTGAGCAATTCTCATAGGGCCAGTGCAGCACTGGTCCAACCCAGCAGCAGCTTTGGGAGCCACTGATCTGGTCCAACCTTCTCTAATCCTATTTCACCCATGATGCTTAATGCAGTATTTAGGCAAGTACTGGTAAGATGGGGACAGAAACAGGTACAAAGACACATACACACACACACACTCACACACTCACTCACTCTCACACACACATCCTCCCTTCTACATTTTAGAAGCATAAGGCCTTGGTAAGCAAACTATAAGGGCAGAATGTCTTTAGGCTCAAAACCAAAAGGGAGAGATAGCGCCAAATCCTAACCACTAGGCGGATCACCTGAGCTCAGGAGTTTGACACCAGCCTGGCCAACATGGCAAAATCCCGTCTCTACTAAAAATACAAAAAATTAGCCAGGCATAGTGGTGTGCACCTGTAGTCCCAGCTACTTGGGAGGCTGAGGCAGGAGAATCGCTTGAACCCAGGAGGTGGAGGTTGCAGTGAGCCGAGATCATCCACTGCACTCCAGCCTGGGTGACAGAACAAGACTCCATCTCAAAAAAAAAAAAAAAAAAATCAAAAGGGAGTTATAAATGAAGCCCTATTAGAGATGAGAAGAGGAAGAATCTGTTTCTGGCTGGGTATTTTGGGAAGACTTGGAGGATCTGGCATTTAGAAGGATGGATAAGGCAAGGGCATGGTGGCTCATGCTTGTAATCTCAGCATTTCGGGAGGCCAAGGCGGGTTGATCACTTGAGGCCAGGAGTTCGAGACCAGCCTGAACAACATGGTAAAACCCCATCTCTTCTAATAATACAAAATTAGCCGGACATGGTGGCGCACACCTGAAATCCCAGCTACTCAGGAGGCTAAGACAGGAGAATCGCTTGAACCCAGGAAGCAGAGATTATGGTGAGCCGAGATTGTGCCACTGCACTCCAGCCTGGGTGACACAGAGAGACTCTATTTCAAAAAAAAAAAAAAAAAAATGGATAAGAGGTGACAATCTCCCTGGCAGGTGGTCGTCCAAGCAATTCTCCTGTTTCAACCTCCCAAGTAGCTGGTGCCACCACCATGCCTGGCTAATTTTTTTATTTTTTTATTTTTTTTGTATTTTTAGTAGAGACAGGGTTTCACTATGTTGGCCAGGCTGGTCTTGAACTCCTGACCTTGTGATCCACCCGCCTCAGCCTCCCAAAGTGCTGGTATTACAGGCCTGAGCCACTGTGCCAGCTCATCCCATTTTTGAACAGATTTACATTGCTGGAGAATGTCCTTTTCGGTTCTGCTAGCGATAGTCAACCAAAGTACTGCTCCAGTGAGTCTCATGAGGTTTCAGAGCTACGGAGCTCCTTGGGGGAGGATCTGGGTAACCCACTCGTTTTACAGATGAGCAAAGTCAGGCAGAAAGAGGCCCCGAGACTCACCCAAGGTCACAGAGGTGGTGGGCGGCAGCGCCTGGACTGGCTCCCTGTGAAATGCTCTTTGGAGCGAACCACATGGACGCCCTGGCTTTATTTAGCAATGGCCTTTAGATCTGAATGCTCAAATATGTTACAGCTCAACAGATATGGGCTGCAAGATGGGCAGCAGACTCGTAGTCACTTTTAACTCATTCATAGACTGCTGTAGTTCACCCAACTTTATTTCCCCAATTATTTGATTAGAATCTGTCAAATCATCCTGCCGGTGCCCATGGGGAATTTGCTTTCTACTGTACGTCTTTGAAAGGGCCTAGTTCAAAGGGGAGACCAAAGGGTCCCTACAAAGAGACTTAAGGGTTCTGCCTACAAGGCCCTGGCATGACCCGGGCCCTACTAACTTCCTTGGTATTGCTCCCTGCCAGGCAAGCCCATCCCTGCAGAGCCCTGGCACTCACTGCCCCCATCTTCCTGCTGCTCTTTCCCAGCTCCGAGTGTGGCTGGTTCTCCTTGCTTCTTTCCTCTGATGTTCCGTCATCCTCCCTGGAGAGGCCTCCCTGGATGACTGAAGAAGTCACTACCACCTCTTCCCGCTCTACCCCAAGACCCAGTGTGTCTCCCTCGCAGTGCCTGGCGCCATCTAACATTGCCTTTTGTGTTTATCATCAGTTTCCCTTCATTAGAATAGCAGGATCCTAGTTGACTGTATTCAATGAGACATCTTTAGCAACTGTTTGGCCCATAGCTGGAAGCAGGAGGCTCCCGAAAAGGTTGCGTTGAATGAAGACCAGAGAGTAAAACCCAGCCTCCGAGAGCACGTCCTGCATGCAGCTCTGAACGTGGCCAGCGCGCTGCATGTAAGGGAGACATTCAGCACAAAGGGAAGTTTCAGATCATTCCTTGGTCCCTCCCTCAGGCCATGTCAGCAGGTGATACTGTGATGAAATTCACAGTTAACCTGGGCTCCACTCCTTCCAACGATGCAGATCGTGGTTGTAGCAAAGCGCATGGACACAGTTATGGATGTACACGAGACAATGCACCAAGCTCCAGAATTTGTCTAGGAGGGGCTGGTTAGAAGGGAAGGGGGCTTCAGGCAGGGTTTGCAGAGCACTGTATGCAAGATGAACATCAATCTTTTTTTTTTTTTTTTTTGAAATAGAGACAGGGTCTCGCTCTGTTGCCCAGACTGGAGTGCAATAGTGTGATCATAGGTTACTGCAGCCTCAACCTCCTGGGCTCAAATGATCCTCCCAAATCAGCCTCCCAAGTAGCTGGGACTACAGGTGTATGATACCGCACTTGGCTAACGTTTGCATTTTTTTGTAGAGATGGAGTTTCACTATGTTGCCAAGGCTGGTCTGGAGCTCCCAGGCTCAAGTGAGCCGCCTGTCTCGGCCTCTCAAAGTGTCAATCAAAGACTGGAAAGGTTGGCTGAGATCAGGGAGGGGCTGAAGGCATTGCTTCCTCCCCGCTCAAGCAGTATCAGAGCACACCAACCTTAGCACTTCTGGGATGCCAGACGGCCCCAGGATCGAGGCCAGTCCTGCCATTATGACCTGTGTGACTTGGAATCCTCTCTCGGGTTTAGTCCTTTTATCTGTAAGATGAGGACGATGCTTCCATCCACCCATCCAATAAACACTCATTTAGTGCTCGTGAAGGAGCAAATAAATCCATATGCTTTTCTTTATTAATCTTTTGTTACAACAAAGTTTTATCATATTCTTTTTCCTGTTGATGGCCGGCTGGGTTGTTTTCATATGTTAACTATTTTCAAAATTTCTGAACTGGTTTTCCAGGGCAAATAAGTTTATTTATCTATTTAATTTTCTTTTAAAATAGGGTCTGGCTCTGTCTCCTAGACTGGGGTGCAGTGTTGCTATCAAAGCCTCCAACTCCCAGGCTCAAGTGATCCTCCTGCCTCAGCCTCCTGAGTAGCTGGGACCACAGGCATGTGCCACCATGCTTGGGTAACTTTTTAAATTTTTTTGTCAAGATGGAGGTCTCACTATGTTGCTCAGCTGGTCTCAAACTTCTGGGCTCAAGCGCCACTCCCACCTCTGCCTGCCAAAGTACTAGGATGACAGGCATGAGCCACCGCGCCCGCCATGCTTGTTTCTTTGGCGTATATATTTAGGAGTGAAACTGCCGCGTCAAGGTACAGGTGAGTCTTTATCACCAGATGCCAAATTGGCTTTCAAAAAGTTTAAATCAACTTATGCTCCTAACTTGACTTTTTAATTTTAGCCAACTTGGTCAGGAGGAATAACTTGCAGATGAGTTATTTTAATCTGCATATCCCTGGTTATTATGCAACCTAGACATCTTTTCATATAGCTACTGACCATTCCAATGTTCTGACAATTACGCTCATGACTTGTACTCATTTCCTTACTGGGTTTTTCCCCCCATTGACATGCGAGCATTTTGAATATCTTGTGAACATTGTTAATTACAGGTGTGACAACTACCTCTTCCAGATTTGTAAATCATGGCCAAGGTTACCCCACATACAACGGTGGGATGCACAGCCCTAGACAGTACGCTTCACATTCTGGATGTCTGAATCTATCATGGTAAACATTGAGGTAAGTATGAATCTTTATTATGGCAAGTTTCCAACAGGTGATGTGAAAAGTATTGAGAACGGCAAACCTTTTTTCTAGTTCACATGAACATACCATGGAGCTAGCAGTGTACTGGCCTTATCTTTCTGCTTTTTTTTTTTTTTTTGAGACAGAGTCTCACTCTGTCGCCCAGGCTGGACTGCAATGCTTTCAGCTCACTGCAGCCTCCACCTCCCAGGTTCAAGCAACTCTCGTGCCTCAGTCTCCTGAGTAGCTGAGACTACAGGCATGTGCCACCATGCCCAGCTAAGTTTTGTATTTTCAGCAGAGATAGGGTTTCACCATGTTGCCCAGACTGGTCTCAAACTCCTGACATCAAGTGATCCGCCTGCCTCAGCCTCCCAAAGTGCTGAGATTACAGGCATGAGCCACCACACCCGGCCATGTTTCCACTTTCTTTAGGGTATCTTTCCATGAAAAAAGCTCCTATTTAAAAATTTTAAGGTAGTTCACTGCAACAATCTCTTTTATGGTTTTCTGTTTAAGAAATTCTACCCAGCCCAGGGCCGGGCGTGGTGGCTCACACCTGTAATCCCAGCATTTTGGGAAGCCGAGGGGGGGTGGATCACATGAGGTTGGGAGTTCGAGACCAGCCTGACCAACACAGAGAAACCCTGCCTCTACTAAAAATACAAAATTAGCTGGGCGTGGTGGCGCATGCTTGTAATCCCAGCTACTCTGGAGGCTGAGGCAGGAGAATCACTTGAACCCGGGAGGCAGAGGTTGTGGTGAGCCAAGATCGTGCCATTGCATTCCAGCCTGGGCAACAAGAACAAAACTCCGTCTCAAAAAAAAAAAAAGAAAAGAAAAGAAAGAAATTCTACCCAGCACAAAGTCATCATCTTTTATATTTTATTCTATAAAGTTTAAAGCTTTGATCTAAGACTCTCCTTGTAATTTGTGTTTCCACACGGTGTAAGGTAGGGCTTCAACTCTAGTTAATTGTTTGCCTGTCTGTTTGAGACAGCATCTTGCTCTGTCAGCCAGGCTGTAGTGCAGTGGCACGCGATCAACAGCTCACTGAAGTCTCCAACTTGTGGGCTCAAGCAATCATCCCACTTCAGCCTTCCAAGTGGCTGGGACTACAGGCGTGTGCCATCACACCCAGCTAATTTTTGTAAGTTTTTGTACAGACAGGGTTTCACCATGTTGCCCAGGTTAGTCTCTAACACGAGGGCTCAAGGGAACTGCCTGCTTCAGCCTCCCAAAGTGCTGGGATTACAGATAGGAGCCAGTGCACTCGGTCTCAACTTCGTTTAATCTATAAGGATTTGCCAATCGTCAGAGGACCATGAAAAGTCCCCCCTTTCCTCACTGATCCATACCATCTTTGCAATTTATTCAGCTTCTATATATATGCATAGGCCAGATTCCGGTGTTTTTTTTTGTTTTTTTTTTTTTTTTTGTGAGATGGAGTCTCACTCTGTGGGCCAGGCTGGACTGCAGTGGCACAATCTCGGCTCACTGCAACCTCTGCTTCCCGGGTTCAAGCAATTCTCCTGCCTCAGCCTTTCAAGTAGCTGGGACTACAGGAGCACGTGACCACACCAGGCTGATTTTTGTATTTTTAGTAGAGACAAAGTTTCACCATATTGGTCAGGCTGGTGTATGGAACTCCTGACCTCAAGTGATCCTCCTGCCTTGGCCTCCCAAAGTGCTGGGATTACAGGTAAGAGCCAACGCGCTCGGCCAAATTCTGATTTCTTTATTGTGTTCCTTTGGTTTATTTGTCTCATTCTCTGCCAACTACTGCAGCTTTAATAATCTGGTAGGGCAATTCCTCTAACTTGGAGTGGTTCAGTATTATCTTCACTATTATTTACCATTTGTTCTTGCATATGTATAAAAATTCTGGAATCAGCTTTTCAAAAGTTTCATTAAGATTCTTGCTGGGGCCGGGCGCGGTGGCTCATGACTGTAATCCCAGCACTTTGGGAGGCAGAGGCAGTCTGATCGCCTGAGGTCAGGAGTTTGAGACCAGCCTGGCGAAACCGTCTTTACTAAAAACACAAAAATTAGCTGGGTGTGGTGGCAGGCGCCTGTAATCCCAGCGACTTGGGATTACACAAATGTAATATGTGAACCTGATTGGACCTCAGTTGCAGGAAGGGCCGTTATAAAAGAAATCTTAGGGATAACCAGAAAAATTTGATTTTAGATCAAATAGGAGATAACCTTGAATCCGGGAGGTGGAGGTTGCAGTGAGCTGAAATGGTGCCACTGTATTTCAGCCTGGGTGACAGAGCGAGACTCTGTCTCAAAACAAAAAAAATTTTGTTGGGATTTTTACTGGAACTACAATGACCGATTCTGTGATCAATTTGGAGAAAAGTGATCGCTTCAATAGTAGTGGAAATTTCTCTCCTTGTATACTTTCTCTCTCTCCATTTAACTCTCCTTTAATATCCTTCAATATAAATGTTACATCTTTCTCTAGAAAGATTTCCCTTGTATTGTTACATTTATTTCTAGCTATAGTTTTTTTTTTTTGGCTGGCTATCTCTAGTAGTATCCTTTTTAAAAATGACTTTTTAAGTTTGCTGCTGATACAGGGGTATATAATTACTTTTGTATATTGATTTTGTATCTAGTAACCTGGTTAAATAATTGAGGCTCACTTGAAAAATGACAGTTTGATTTCTTCTGTTGCAATACTTATACTGTAGGCTGAAAATATTATAGTCAAAAATGTATTTAATAAACTAACCTGGCAAACATCATAGCTTAGCCTAGCCTACTTTAAATATATTCAGAAGACTTACATTAGCTTATAGTTGGGGAAAATTATCCAAGACAAAGCCTATTTTATCATCAGGTATTCACCAGCTCATGTAATTTATTGAATACTGTACTGAAACTGACAAACGGCATGGTTGTATGGGTACTCAAAGTACAGTTTCTTTGCATCATCCTAAAGTTGCACCATCGTAAGTCAAGAGCTATCTGTACTTTATTTCTTTTTGTCTTCTCTGCTAGCTAAGATTTGCAGTACAGTGTTAATTAAAGTAGCAATAGTAGGTATTCTTGTCTTGTTCCTGGTTTTCTGGGAATTTTTTTTTTTTTTTTTTACCACCACTGGGTCTGATGATTAATGTATGTTTCTGATAAATACCTTTTACCACATTAAAGAAGTTTCCCTCTATTCCTAAGATGTTTCCCTCTATTCCTAGTTTGTTGGTAGGGTTTTTTGTTTGTTTGTTTGTTTTTGAGATGGAATCTTGATCTGTTGCCCAGGCTAGAGTGCGGTGGTGCGATCTCAGCTCACTGTAACCTCTGCCTCCTGGGTTCAAGTGATTCTCCTGCTTCAGCATCCTGCGTAGCTAGGTGTACAGGCCTGCACCCACCACACCCAGCTAATTTTTTGTTTTTTGTTTTTTGTTTTTTTTTTTTTTGAGACGGAGTCTCTCTCTGTCACCAGGCTGGAGTGCAGTGGCACGATCCCGGCTCACTGCAACCTCTGACTCACTGGTTCAAGTGATTCTCCTGCCTCAGCCTTCTGAGTAGCTAGGATTACGGGCATATGCCACCACGTCCAGCTAATTTTTGTATTTTTAGTAGAGCTGGGGTTTCACCATGTTGGCCAGGATGGTCTCGATCTCCTGAACTTGTGATCCGCCCACCTCGGCCTCCCAAAGTGCTGGGATTACAGGTGTGAGCCACAGTGCCCGGCCTGTTTTTGTATTTTTAGTAGAGACAGGGTTCCACCACATTGTCCAGGCTAGTCTCAAACTCCTGACCACCATGCCTAGCCTGTTGGTAGTTTTTAATCATGAATGGATTTAAATTTTATCAAAATCTTTTCATATAACTACTGAAATTGTTTCCTCCTTTAATCTGCTAATGACATGGATTTATGTTAATAAGTTTTGAACATTTTAAACAAAACAGCCTTCTTGGGATATACCAAGCTTGATGGACTTAATTTACTAATACCTTTGAAAAGACTTCTGCGTATTTATTCAATAATAAGACTGACTTTTTTTTTTTTTTTTTTTTTTTTGAGATGGAGTCTCGCTCTGTCACCTGGGCTGGAGTGCAGTGGCATGATCTCAGCTCACCGCAACCTCCGCCTGCTGGGTTTAAGCGATTCTCCTGCCTCAGCCTTCCAAGTAGCTGGGATTACAGGTGCCTGCCACCACTCCCGGCTAATTTTTATATTTTTAGTAGAGATGGGGTTGCACCATGTTGGCCAGGCTGGTCTCGATCTCCTAACCTCGAGTGATCTGCCTGCCTCAGCCTCCCAAAGTGCTGAGATGAGAGACGTAAGCCACCATGCGTGGCCAATAAGACTGACTTTTAATTTTCCTTTCTTGTACTGTTCTTGTCTTGTTTTGGTATCAAGGTTATATTAGCCTCATAAAAGGAGTTAAGAAGTGCTCGCTCTTTCTATTTTCTGAAGGAGTCTGCTAAGTATGAGAACTCTCTATTTCATGAATGATTGATAAAACTCTCTCGGAAACTGTCTAGACCTTATGGAAATATTTCAGTAATAGTTACAAAGCTATTCAAGTTGTCTGTTTCTTCTTTAATCAATTTTGGTAGTTACAGAATTTTGGAACTTTTTCGACTTCAGTATTTATTGGCAGAAAGTTGCTTATAACATTCCCTTTATCTTTTTAATCTCTGCAGCAGCTGCAATGTCATCCCCAATTTTATTCCTAACATTTTTTGTCTTGATGAGTACAGTGGTTTGTCAGTTGCAGTGGTATTTTCAAATAAATGACTTTTGCAATGTTTCTCTCCTGGCTCTTTGTTTTTTTCATTCATTTCTATTCTTATGTTTATTATTATATTTGTCATTTCTTTCATTCTATTTGAACTTATTCTGTTGTACATTTATTTGTTTGTTTATTTATTTGAGATGGAGTCTTGCTAGGTTAGGCCAGGCTGGTCTCAAACTCCTGGCCTCAGATGATCCTCCTGGCTTGGCCTCCCAAAGTGCTGGGACTACAGGCGTGAGCCATCACACCAGCCTACTGTAATTTTATAAAGCCGATGCTTAGTTCATAGATTGTTTTTCATTTATTCTCTAATACGAGCACTCAAGTTATTTCTTAAGAGGATTTTCCTCCCTGAGGACACTTGCCCCCACTACCAAGAGGTTCTCTGAGCCAGCCCCTCATCCCCTCAACCTTCCATAACACGCCCCTTCTCAGGGAGAGAAGCAAGGATTGGCCAGACTAGTGGAAAGGCAGCATTTTCCTAGAAGGTATGTGCATTACTTTACTAAAGGGATTGTCTAAATTGTTGGGCTAGAATAAGCTTTAAATTGGACTTCATATTAAGGGTACACCTCCCCCACACCACCCATCAATTTGCTGGGCTTGTGAAACACCCAAATTTAGGTATCATAATCAATCAATCGATATCTAATTTCAGTGTGAGTTACATTTTATGATTTTGTTATAATAATTATAAGTAATAATTTCATTATCTGAAACTTTTATTTATTTATTTATTTATTTAGACGGAGTCTCACTCTGTCACCCAGGCTAGAGTACAGTGGCTCTAGAGTGCTTGGCTCACTGCAACCTCCGCCTCCCGAGTTCAACTGATTCTCATGCCTCAGCCTCCCAGGTAGCTGTGATTACAGGCACATGCCATCATGCCTGCCTAATTTTTGTATGTTTAGTCTATTAGACGGGGTTTCAACATATTGGCCAGGCTGGTCTCGAACTCTTGACCTCAGGTGATCCACCCGCCTCAGCCTCCCAAAGTGCTGGGATTATAGGCATGAGACTGAGACAGGGTCTCACTATATCGACCAGGCTGGTCTCGATCTCCTGGGCTCAAGTGATCCTCCTGCCTTGTCCTCCCAAACTGCTGGGATTCCACACATGATCACCTTTTTAATAGGAACACATCATAATGAAAGGATGGAAGTAAAATATTTTAAAAACCACTTCCAGGCCAGGCGTGGTAGCCCACGCCTGTAATCCCAGCCCTCTGGGAGGCTGAGGCGGGCGGATCACTGGAGCTCAGGAGTTCGAGACCAGCCTGGCCAACATGGTGAAACTCCCACCTCTACCAAAAAATACAAAAATTTAGGCAGGCATGGTGGCAAGAGCCTGTGGTCCTAGCTACTTGGGAGGCTGAGGTGGGCAAATCGCTTGAGCCAGGGAGGCAGAGGTTGCAGTGAGCCGAGATCATGCCACCCTGCTCTCCACCCTGGGTGATAGAGCCAGACCCCATCTCAAAAAAAAAAAAAAAGTACAAATTATTTAATATAAATGTCACATTTTGGGAGGGATGATGCTGGGAGTGTCTAGAGATTTAATGTGCAAACAAGGACTATAGTAAATATAATTGCAATATGAGGGATTTCTGCTAAACGAGATCTTAGCTGCTCCTGCCACACACATGAAAAAGAGTAACTAAGGGAGATGATGCATATGTTAATTTGCTTCCCCGTATAACCATTTTACTGTCTGTATGTATCTCATAGCATCATGTTGTATACCTTAAGTATACATAATAAAATTTATTTATAAATTAGCAGAGGCTTGATAAATATTAATTAATGGTGCCAAAAAATTACCTTTCTTTTGTGGGTTCAAAATCTATGATAATTTTATGTATTTATTTATGATTAGCTTTCATATGGCCTTTAAAAAAAAATAGGCAAATGGAAGCTTAGCCTAGATGTTTCTTGGGTATTTCAAATTTAAGGTATCAGGAATCAAACCCATTATCCTACTGAGAATGTGGGCTAATCTACAAGATAATTTGCTAAGACTCTTCAAAAAAGCAAACAAACAAACAAACAAACAAACAAAAAAATCAGGCCAGGCGCGGTGGCTCATGCCTGTAATCCCAGCACTCACTCTGGGAGGCTGAGGCAGGCATATCACTTGAGGTCAGGAGTTTGAGACCAGCCTGATCAACATGGCGAAATCCCATCTCTACTAAAAATACAAAAATTAGTTGGGCGAGGTGGTGCATGCCTGTAATCCCAGCTACTTGGGAGGCTGAGGCAGGAGAATTGCTTGAACCTGGGAGGTGGAGGTTGTGGTGAGCTGAGATTGTGCCACTTCATCCCAGCCTGGGGGACAGAGCAAGACCCTGTCTAGAAAAAATAAAAATAAAAATAAATGAAGGTGATGGAGATGGAGAAGATGTCCTACATTAAAAGAGATAATGCAGGGGCCGGGTACAGTGGCTCATGTCTGTAATCAAGGCACTCTGGGAAGCCAAGGTGGGAGGATGGCTTGAGCCCGGGATGTCGAGACAAGCCTGGGCAACGTATTGAAACCTCGTCTCTACTAAAAATAAAAATAAATTAGCCGGATGTGGTGGTGCACATGTATAGTCTGAGCTATCTGGCGGGGGGGGGGGGGGGGCAGGGGAGTGCTAAGGCAAGAAGATTGCTGAGCCCAGGAGGTGGAGGCTGCAGTGAACCATGATGGCACCATTGCACTGCAGCCTGGGTTACCGAGCCAGACCCTGTCTCAAAAAAAAAAAAAAAAAAAAAAAAAAAAAAAAAAAAAACTTTTTAAAATAGAAAATTAGATAGACAGATTTCCAAATGTAATGTGTGAACCTGACTGGACCTCAGTTGCGAGGAGGGCCGTTATAAAAGACATCTTGGGGATAATTGGAAAAATTTGATTTTGGATCAAATATGAGATGACCTGGAATTACTGTGAATTTTCCCAGGTGTGATATTTGTGGTTATTGTGGTAATGTAGGAGAATGCTAATAATTCCTTAACTTCGGGAGCCTTCCACGTGTGTTTGAGGGACACAGTGCCTGCTTCTGCAACTTACTTCTGAATGTTCAGCAAAAGTGGTGGGCGGGGAGGGGAGGGGGGAGGTACATGGGGTGAAATGTTAGCAACTGTGGATCTGGGTAAAGAGCGTATAGGTGGGCCGGGCGCAGTGGCTTACGCCTGTAATCCCAGCACTTTGGGAGGTCGAAGCGGGCGGATTACCTGAGGTCAGGAATGAGAGACCAGCCTGACCAGTATGATGAAACCCCGTCTCTACTAAAAATACAAAACTCAGCTGAGCATGGTGGCGCATGCCTGTAATCCCAGCTACTTGGAAGGCTGAGGCAGGAGAATTGCTTAAATCCAGGAGGCGGAGGTTGCAGCGAGCCGAGATTGTGCCATTGCACTCCAGCCTGGGCAACAAGAGTGAAAATCTGTCTCAAAAAAAAAAAAAAGCATACAGGTATTCACTGTACTAATCTTTCCATTTTTACACAGCTTTGAAATTTTTCAATAAGAAAGAAAAACAAGCAAACACCTAGAAAGCACACTGAACTCTTTGAGCGAGAGAACTAGGAAGCCAGTGGGTCTCCCAAAAGCCGCTGGACAGGTAACAGAACAGGTAAGATCAAATGTGGGCAGGTGTCAGGTAACAGCCTCACTCATCAACTACGGGCTTGGAGATGAAGTTCTGAGAAAAAGACTGTTCAAGTCCATCCAAGCCCTGGGATGCGGGTGTCCTGCTGGCCGGACCAAGCTACGTGCATGGGGGCTGAATGAGGCAGGAAGAAGATCATAAGAAGAGAGGGGTACTGTTCTGCCCTCGAAAATTTCCAGCCATCACCAACTGCTGTGTCTTCTTTCTACGCTGGTCCCTTTTGATGTCCTGAAATCGCCTCTCTGTCTTTGGCTACAATCGCCCTGGCCTCCTTCATTCACTCACTCCCTGCTCTTGCTCCCAGCTGATGAATTTCCCAAATGGAAGCCCGACAACTTGCTCTAGAGCTCTGGGCCCAGGAACCCAGCCTTCCATATATAAGGCCCACATCACCTGTGTCCCAAGAGGAACCTACTGTATCTCACGGCCATATCTCTCCTGTATCTCACGGCCACATCTCTCCTGTCCCTTCCCCCATGTGTTCCCTGTGACTTAGCAGTTGCAAGAAAATAAAATCCCTGCCAGGCACAGTGGCTCACATCTGTAATCCCAGCACTTTGGGAGGTCAAAGCAGGTGGATCACCTGAGGTCAGGAGATCGAGACCAGCCTGGCCAACATGGTGAAACTGCATCTCTACTAAAAATAGAGAAATTAGCTGGGTGTGGTGGTGCACACCTGCAATCTCATTTGCTGGGGAGGCTGAGACAGGAGACTCACTTGAACCTGGGAGACGGAGGTTGCAGTGAGACTAGATTGCACCACTGGACTGTAGCCTGAGTGACAGGGCAAGACTCTGTCGCCAAAAAAAAAAAAAAAAAAATCCCTAAGACTGTACCAATATGGGCTCTTTCAGAGGCTTTGGAAATGTCTCGTTTCCTTTCCTTATTAGCCTGCTATGATTCCACTTTCTGTTTTTCCGTCGGGAGAAGCTAAAGAGGTGAGATTCAATAAATCCGCAAGAATAATATAATTTCTGGTTTTCTAAACATCACTGAATCTTCACACAAAGGGCTGGCAAAGAGTGTCACTCACGTGGAGCCCAGTCCCCTCTATGGCTGCTGTTCCCGCTAACAGGTAGCCAGGGCGGATGTCCCAGGTGACTTGCCACCCACGTGCCGTCTGCCAGATGGCTCCGTCCTTCTCTGGAAGGATCCGTTAGAAACCACTTCCTTCTACTGAGCCTAGGCTTGCTCCTCGTGGCTTCTGCCAGATGCTCTGTGTTTCAAGCCTGTGATCAAGTGGCCTCCCTGTGCCCCCGCCAGCCTCTCAGCAAAGCACCACACTTATGGCACACACTCATGGCAGTGGCAGCCCCAGACCAGCTCAGGGGGACAAGGCAACTTCCTAGAGGGGATGCATGGGCTCCTAAAGGCCGTAGCGCCAACAACCTGCCTGTTGCAACCACACACGGGGCACTTCTGCTGGCAATCCACCACAGCTCTGTGTATTCTGAGCATAGCTTCCTTTTCCAGGAGGGCTTTCACCAAGGACCCAATGGAAAATCACATCACAGAGTGCAAAATCTGCACGACGCTGGGTCAGAGCAGCCGGGAAGGCACCATCTGGGCAGCACCTTTTGCCCGGAGCATTTCTTTAATGTGAATAAAAAGACCAATTAGCCACGAAGGGTGGCTCAGGATAGAAAATGAATAGAAAAGCTTACCTCTCCTTGGAAACTCTTCAGCAGCGGCGCTACCTGCTTGCGCAAATCCTGGAGCAGGAGGCGGAGGTCAGGAAGCAGCCATTTGAGAAGGAGAAAGAAGGGAAACATTGGTTAAGGCCTCCTAAAAACAGCGTGGCAGTCAGTGCTAATTATCACTATCTAAAGCAAGCCTGGGACCTCACCCATTCCTGCACTCCTAAAACATCAATAACGCCAACTGGCGCTTCAGGATTTAAATTTATTTAAGAATACAACGAGGTGGTTCTTTGTTGTTCTTGTTGTTGAAGACAGAGTCTCATTCTGTTGACCAGGCTGGAGCACAGTGGCACAACCCTGGCTCACTGCAACCTCTGCCTCCTGGGCTAGAGTCATCCTCCCACCTCAGCCTCCCAAGTAGCTGAGACTACAGGCGTACGCCACCATGCCTGGTTAATTTTTGTATTTTTTTGTAGAGACAGGGTTTCATCATGTCATCCAGGTGAGGGTCAAACTCCTGGGCTTAAGAGATGTGCCCACCCTAGCATCCCAAAGTGCTGGGATTACAGGTGTGAGCCACCGCACCTGGCCTACAACGATGTTTTATTTCTACTAACTCCTGGTCACATATAGCTCATTTTGAATGTGCTACAGACTAAAGCTTTTGCTGATGTCAGTCTAAGTGAGATAATTTGCTTAGAATAAAATAGACTAGAATGCGGGGTTTGCCTGGCTGTTTCTATCTGAAATGGACCTGGGCCACTGCACTGTATTTTAGCTGCCTCTTCTTTTTTTTTGAGATGGAGTCTCGCTCTGTCGCCTAATCTGGAGTGCAGCGGCAAGATCTCAGCTCACTGCAACCTCTGCCTTCTGGGTTTGAGTGATTCTCTCACCTCAGCCTCCCGAGTAAGTGGGACTACAGGCGCCCGGCTAATGTTTGTATTTGTAGTAGAGATGGGTTTTTGCCATGTTGGCCAAGGTGGTCTGGAACTCCTAATCTCAGGTGATCTGCCCACCTTCATCTCCCAAAGTGCTGGGATTACAGGTGTGAGCCACCATGGCCGGCCCTAGCTGCCATTTTAATGCACTGTTAAGTCGGAGATACAGCCTGTTTTGAATCCACATCTGACAGAGTCACAATAAATTTTATCCCATGCCACCAGTGCCCATTTCGAAACACCAGGACATCCCATAGGTGCATGCTTATGATCTTGTTCAGAGCATTTTATTTAAAATGAAGTAACTGAGAAAGTGCTTCAAAAACTTTGAAAAGACTCGACTAAGATAATATCTTATTTACTGAAAGTTTAGGCATTGAAACTTTTTTTTTTTTTTTTTTTTTTTTTTAAGACGGAGTCTCACTGTTGCCTAGGCTGGAGTGCAGTGGCGAGATCTCGGCTTACTGCAACCTACACCTCCCAGGTTCAAGTGATTCTCCTGCCTCAACCTCCTGAGTAGCTGGGACTACAGGTGCCCACCACCATGCCTGGCTAATTTTTGTATTTTTAGTAGAGACGGGGTTTCACCATGTTGGCTAGGCTGTTCTCAAACTCCTGACCGTAGGTGATCCGCCCACCTCAGCCTCCCAAAGTGCTGGGATTACAGGCATGAGCCACCGGGCTGGGCCTACATTTTAGTTGATGAAGCCTTCTGAGAATCTGAGGAAAGCTACTGACCTTGCCATTAGAAATAAAACTCTGCAAATTATTTTATCAGAGGCTTCCTAAGTAAGACCTATCAAGATCCCAGATGAAAAAGTCTTCTTATTCAACACATACAGCCATATGTGCTTATTCATATTTAAATATAACTTAAAGTTAAATAAATTTGGAAAATTCAGTTTCTTAGTTACCCTAGCCACAGTTCAAGGATTCGGTAGCCACCCGTTGCTGGTGGCTACTGCTTCCAACCATGCAGACACAGAATTTTTCCATCATTGCAGAGGGACCTACAGGACAGGCCTGTACAGCAAGCTTTTGTTTCTTTGAGACAGGGTCTTGCTCTGTCATCCAGGTTAGAGTGTAGTGGTGTGATCATAGCTCACTGCAGCCTCAACTTCCTGGGTTCAAGTGATCCTCCCACCTCAGCCTCCCAAGTAGCTGGGACTACAGGCGCACACCATCATGCCTTGCTAATTTTCTTATTTTTTTGTAGAGATAAGGGTCTTGCTATGTTGCCCAGGCTGGTCTTGAATTCCTGGACTCAAGCGATCTGCCTGTCTTGATCTCCCACAGTGCTAGGATTACAGGTGTGAACCACTGCACCTGGCCACTGTACCACAAGTTTTTTGACAAATATCACCACAGCCCACGTTATTTTGTATTGTGATCCTGTAGAAACATTTGGTCAAGAAGCATTATAATTTCCCTTTTAACTATATACCGTTCCAAAGGATGCATTTCTAAACGTGATACCATTATTTCCTTGGAGAAGTCAATCCTGTTACTTCCTCAACTAGATGATTTTCTATTTTTTTACACCAGGCTCCATGACAAAAAATAATCAGATTCTTTACCAATCTTTTTTTTTTCCCACCTAAGACGGGGTCTGGCTCTGTCACCCAGGCTGGAGTACAGTGGCATGATCTCGGCTCACTGTAACCTCCACCTCCCAGGTTCAAGGGATCCTCTCACCTCAACTTCCCATGTAGCTGGGACCACAGGCATGCGCCACCACACCCGGCTAGTTTTTGTATTTTTCATAGAGACAGGATTTCACTATGTTGCCCAGGCTGGTCTTGAACTCCCAGGTTCAAGCGATATGCCTGCCTTGGTCTCCTGAAGTGCTGTGGATTACAGGCGTGAGCCACCATGCCTGGCCACCAATCTCTTTTTATATAAATAAGGCTATCTGTGGTCAGCACCAATAATAGCCCGCCAGAGATAACCACGTCCTCATAGCTGGCGCCTGTGAATGTGTTAGATTGCAATGGTAAAAGGGGCTTTTGCAGATGGGATTATGTCAGGGATCATGAGTCAGGAGATGACCCTGGATTATCCAGGTGGGCCCGGTGTAATCCCAGTGCTCCTAGTAAGAGACAGGCAGGAGGCTCAGAGTCAGAGGAGATCTGAGGACGGACGCAGAGGTCGGAATGCTATAGGAATGCCGGCAGCGCGAGAGGCTGGAAACTGCCAGGAAACTGATTCTCCCCCAGAGCTTCTAATAGGAACACAACTCTGGCTGACACCTTGATTCCAGCCTGGGGAATCCATCCCACTTTGGACTCCTGAACTCGAGCACTGTCACATGATAAATTTCTGTTGTTTTAAGCCACTCGGCGCATGGCAGGTTGCGACAGCAGCAACAGGAAGCTAACACATCACCGCATTTCACCCACTGTGCTTTTCAGAAAGGTAGAGGACAACATATAACACAAAGGGTAACAAGGGAAAAGAGGGTGGAAGGCGTAAAGAATGATGGGGGAAGATTACTATGATCCCAGCAGGGTCCAGGGAAAATGACCATGGGGCCTGGCACACAGTGGGGACTCAAAAGACATGGAAAGGGTGCATGAGGGAATGAATGGAAGAATAGCTATGGCTGGGCACGCTGGCTCACACCTGTAATCCCAGCACTTTGGGAGGCTGAGGCAAGTGGATCACCTGAGGTCAGGAGTTTGAGACCAGCCTGGCCAGCATGACGAAACCCCATCTCTACTCAAAATATAAAAATAAGCTGGGCGTGGTGGTGCATGCCTGTAGTCCAGGTTACTCAGGAGGCTGAGGTGGGAGGATCGCTTAAACCGCGGAGGCAGAGGCTGCAGTGAGCTGAGACTGCACCAATGCCCTCTAGCCTGGGTGACAGAGTGAGACTCTGTCTCAAAGAAAAAACAAAAAAAGGCTTAACAAGGGCTCAGATTCAGAGGGGAAGGAGACAAGTCAGATGAGGTCATGGAATGAGAAAGCTGGTGTGGCTGAGAGATTTCAGATTATAGCAGAGAAATGGAAGAGGGCAGAGCTGGATGGAGGAGAGCAGGGGGCTGGGGCGCAGGGGCAAGGCCAGGCCCTGAATGGCAGTGTGCCTTAGCAGGCATGCTCCTGGCTTACCCCCAACCCTGCCAACCTGGCACAGGGCCAGCCTCACGCAAACACCAGCTCTGAGAAGTACAGGAGATGATACAATTATTTCTATATTCTGTTACAGCATTCCAGAAAGGCAGAAGGGCTATGCCTTTTATAATGTCCTTAAATAAAGCAAACTCCTCTCACCCTATCCATGTATTTTTTTCCCTTTTGAGCATATTCATGTCTCCTAACAGACCTACAAAAATAACCTTTTTGATATTAAAGCTACATGTGTGTTTGTACACACACTCACGCACGCACACATATTTAAAGACAGTTGAAGAGGGAAAAACCACTATATACTCACACGTATCATACACAAACTGATATATATGTACTTCAAGCTGCCAGCCAAAAATCACTCATTCTAATTTCATCTTTGGCAGTTTCAGAAATTCCCGATCCAATTCTGCTGCCTGCAAATATTATTCAGTTTTGTACTAAACTAAGAAGAAAGATACAAAGATGTTCAATTCTGGCCAGGCACGGCGGCTCACGCCTATAGTCCCAGCACATTGGGAGGCTCCCCACCTCAACCCGGGGGGTTGAGGCTGCAAGTGAGCCAAGATCATGCCATTACACTCCAGCCTGGGTAACAGAGAGAGACTCTGTCTCAAAAAAGATGCTCAATTCTGACCCACAGAATTCTCCATCGTCGGTTAGCAAGGACATGATACGATTTACTGTCTTTCTAGAACACAGCACTCTCTTTGCTGTCTGGACAGCACCAGAAAATGCAGACTCTGCCACTTACTGGTCCTCATGCACACCCGCACAATCCTTCTTTGTGGTCATAAACTGGAAAAAGTGGGGTTCAGGCTGGCCAAAACCACAGTGGAACAAATGATAAGGAGGCAGTGAACACATTTAAAAACTTTTTTGCGGGGAGGGGGATGGAGTCTCGCTCTGTCACCCAGGCTGGAGTGCAGTGACCTGACCTCGGCTCACTGCAACCTCCACCCCCCAGGTTCAAGCGATTCTCCTGCTTCAGCCTCCCAAGTAGCTGAGACTATAGGTGCGAGCCACCCCGCCCTGCTAATTTTTGTACTTTTAGTAGAGACAAGTTTTCACCATGTTGGCCAGGCTGGTCTCGAACTCCTGACCTCAAGTAATCTGCCCACCTCGGCCTCCCAAAGTGCTGGGATTACAGGCTTGAGCCACTGCACCCGGCCATGTTTTAAAACTTAATTACTTCAAGTTACACACTTAATTCAGTTATATACTTAATTCAGGTTTGTCAGTGATGTTTTCACCTTGTTTCCATCCCATCCCATCTATTGGGCAAAAAGCAACAAACATCTTAATGCACAGAAAGTGATGTTCTTGAGATAATTCCAATCATATGCCTTTTGGCGAAAGCCAAAATAGCTCATGTCAACCTCCTCTCCTTTGAGTACACAGCAAATAAATGATGTTTGCACAGAGATGTTTCTATGTGGAAGGATTTCCATTCTTTTCTTTTTCTTTTTTTTTTTTTGAGACAGTGTCTCACTCTTCCAGGCTGGAGTGCAGTGGCTCAATCATAGCTCACTGCAGTCGTGACCTCCCGGGCACGAGCAATCCTCCCATCTCAGCACCCCGAGCAGCTGGAACTAGAGGCATGCGCCACCATGTCCGGCAAATTTTTGCATTTTTTGTAGAGATGGGGTTTCGCCATGTTGCCCAGGCTGATTTCAAACTCCTAGGCTCAAGTGATCCACCCACATCAGCCTCCCAGAGTGCTGGGATTACAGGCGTGTGCTACTGTGTCTGGCCGGATTTCCATTATTCTCGAAACTGCTGATTCACAACTCAGTTTTTAGGTCAGAGAACTGAACAGCAAAATGCTATTAAGGAATTTTCTAGGTAATGCCAATTGCTGGAGGAAACCATTCTGACGTAAAAGCAAAATAGAGACAAAATCATCATGCAGTGTTCAATTGCACCTGTAACGTACGAGCGGGAGTCGTAACACACACACTCCCGAGCCCTCTCTGGAAGGCTCTGCTCCATCTTAGGGCCTCGTGCTCCCAATTCCCATGAGCTCTCTTCCACTCCCCATATCCTAGAGTCGCGTGCCAGGGACCCAGAGCTGGTGACACGCTGAGCTGCTGCATGGAGGTTCACCTCTGTCTGCAGGAGCGAGAGGCTCACTGGAATCAGCACAAACACAATGCACACATAGAAGGAGGCTGTGAATTACAAACACATCTCCAAAGTCATCAAGTCATTTCTGTTTTTAAAATATCTGGGCCGGGTGTGGTGGCTCACACCTGTATTCCCAGCACTTCGAGAGGCTGAAGCGGGCAGATCACCTGAGGTCAGGAGTTGGAGACCAGTCTGACCAACATGGAGAAACCCCATCTCTACTAACAAAAAATACAAAATTAAGTGGGCATGGTGGTGCATGCCTATAATCCCAGCTACTCAGAAGGCTGAGGCAGGAGAATCGCTTCAACCCAGGAAACTCCATCCAAAAAAAAGAAAAAAAAAGTATCTGGTAGCTCACAACTGTAATCCCAGCACTTTGGGAGGCCAAGGCAGGAGGATTGCTTGAGCCCAGGCATTCGGGACCAGCTTGGGCAACGTGGTGAAATCCCGTCTCTAGAAAAAAATACAAAAATTAGTGAGTATGGTGGTGCAGGCTTGTAGTCCTATCTATTTTGGAGGCTGAGGTGGAGGATGGCTTGAGCCTAGGAGTTTGGGACGGCAGTGAGCTATGACTGTGCCACTGTAATCCAGCCTGGGTGACAGAGCAAGACCCTGTCTCCAAATGGGGAAAAAAAAAATCTGATAATCCAGGTTTTTCTGGATGTCTTTTTCATCCTACAGTAACTTGGATACTTTTCTGGGAAATAACCCTGACTGCATTTAAGAGGTACAACATCTCTTGGTGGTACCCCATCCTGTACAGTGACAGTTCAGGGGTGGGACCCTTTCTCCTTTGGAGACAATGTAGTCTTTCCAAGAGCACTAGGGCAGGGTGGGGGTAGTGAGGGGCTGAACTGGGTCACTTCTGAAAGACTTGATTCTGACTCTCACAAGGTTGTTGCCAATGGTGCTAGAGGTGGGGACCCTTAGGGACCTGGCCCTGTGGCTTGGCCTGTTGTCACCTTCTGTTCCAGATCTCCCCCATCTGGGGTAATTCTCCGCTCTTGCCTCTCCCCTCTCCTCTGGTCTTAGCTCACTTTGTAATTTCTTTTTTTTTTTTTTTTTTTTTTCCAAACGGAGTTTTGCTCTTGTCACCCAGGCTGGAGTGCAGTGGCGCGATCTCAGCTCACTGCAACCTCTGCCTCCTGGGTTCAAGCAATTCTCCTGCCTCAGCTTCCCAAGTAGCTGGGATTACAGGCGCCTGCCACCATGCCCAGCTAATTTTTGTATTTTTAGTAGAGACGGGGTTTCACCATGTTGGCCAGGCTGGTCTTGAACTCCTGACCTCAAGGGATCCACCTGCCTCGGCCTCCTAAAGTGTTGGGATTACAGGCGTGAGCCACCACGCCTGACCCCAATGTCTTTTTATAAGGTCCTGGTAGCAGCAATGAGAGAACAGTAATTACTAATGAAAGAAAAAATGTTCTTAGTATTTATTTTCCTGGATGTCACGTTAGATAGCTGTAAGTTTCCCTTATCAATGTATACAAGAGCTCAGACCAGGTATGGAGTCTTTAAAAACAAGACAATATATATTATATGATATGTGGACTGTAGACCTCAACTTAAAATCCAGTTCAGTGAAAAATGAAGTTTCTTTTGTTCCAGGATACTGAAACCGTCACTTCCCATCTCATCTGAAGATGAACCATATAACCATCAACACGGCATCGTTCCTTTGGTTACTTTTATAGATGAACACATATTCCTTCCAGTCCCTGTGATAGAAAAGGGTAATTTTAAATGGCATTGAAACTCAAGTATTAAATAAAAAATATCTTTCTATACAACAGCAGACAGTAAGTATGTCCTGGCAATTTCTCAAAGATTTTAGTTCACAGGTTTGAGAAAAATTCCATTAGCTTTAATTATTTATCAGCAGTCAATTTAGATTACTATTCTTGACCTATTTTTACAGTGTATAGGCCACCCAGCAATGAAATAAATGAATAGTCTTTTTCAACAATGGCTGATTTTCTGAAATAAAAGAAATCTGGTTTAAAGGAGGAATGAAACCCCAAACATGTAATTACCACAATATATAACCCGCCACGCTGCTTTTGTAGTTGGATAAAATGCACATCTTTGTGAGTTTTTTGGTTATTAAATAAGATTATCTTGAAAGGGATAAACTCACTCCTGCTATAATTTCTTCCCATTTAAATGTCTTTGTGCCATTTAAAACACGTTCCGTGTCCTGGCAGAGTCTCCAATGCTGATGCTGTGGCTTTTGCGTGGTACGTGGTACAACTCCACCATGGGAAGGGCTGGCTTTGGGGGACTGGTGGGATTGGGAACTGAGATGAGGGTGCAGGATTTCAACATAGGGTGCCTGCTGGTAAGCAGCGAGGGGTACCCTGAAGCTGCAGGTGGGGACCCCTGAGTTCCCGATCAAGAGGGGATCTGCAAGACTTGTCTGATGATGAGACCGGGCATGGTGGCTCATACCTGTAATCCCAGCACTTTGGGAGGCCAAGGCAGGTGGATCACATGAGGGCAGGAGTTCAAGACCAGCCTCGCCAACATGGTGAAACCCCAACTCTACTAAAAATAGAAAAATTAGCCAGGCGTGGTGGCATGTGCCTTTAATCCCAGCTACTCCAAAGGCCGAGGCAGAATTGCTTGAACCCGGGAGGCGGAGGCTGCAGTGAGCCGAGATTGTGCCACTGCACTCCAGCCTGGGCAACAGAATGAGACTATGTCTCAAAAAACAAACAAACAAAAAAAGACTTGTCTGATGTTGAAAAGTGGGGTGGGAGGGGGGCGCGGGGGTGGTTATCTAAGTGGTAATGCCTGAATGTGGACCGAGGAGGATAAAGGCTGAGGATGGTGCAAAGGACTAAGAAGAAGGGCAGATTCGAACTGCACAGAGGCCGTGATCTGGCAGCGCGTGGCCACGGCTCAGGATTATGGTGGAGCCTGGATGCCAATGCCACTAAGCCAACGATCCTCAAAGCAGGGTCTGGGGACTCCCGGCTCCCCAGATCCTTTCATGGATCCACAAGGTCAAAACTATTCTTGTTACTTGCCTTTTCCTCGCCTTCTCCCGCAAGTGTACAGTGGAGTTTTCCAGATGCCTGCGATGCGTGATGATAGCCTCACTCTGACACCAGTGGCTTGTGTGTTTGTGTGTTCCTGTGCTTTGCAGACTCCTCAGCTTTCATGTCTAACACAGTCAATACTGAGAGATACAGCGCACGCACGCACGCACGCACGCACGCACGCACGCACGCACGCACTCAAGCTCTCCGGAGTCCTCAATTTTAAGAGACTGAAACTTTGAGAAATGGTTGCACTAAGGCTTCTTCTGGTCTCAGAGCTGAGAACTGCTCATTGTCAAGGGAAAGGCTGTTTGTCCACTCTGAGATCCTGTGTGTGGCCTCAGGGGCAGCTCAGACAGGACAGCCAGAGCCTCGTTGGCATCTGGGGATCAGACACCCCAGTGAGAGGGGCATGCAAGCGCCAGCTCCAGTACCCTGGGCTGGATCTTCCCTGCCTAGTCTCCAAAGCCATGTGTCCTGGGCTAGCCCACCTGGCACAGGAATTTCCTGCAGGACTGTCCTCATGGCCAAGGGATCAGTGGTAGGAAATGGGAGAAGCCAAATTCAGGCTCCATTGGTTAATTCTCTTAAATAAGTCTGATTTGACTCTAGGTCTGATTTCAAAATATTCTTCCAGGTCCCTTTCTGAATAACTGCTCATGTCGAAACCTCTGACTGGGCACAGTGGCTCACACCTGTAATCCCTGCACGTTGGGAGGCCCAGACAGGAGGATTGTTTGAGGCCAGGAGTTCAAGACCAGTCTAGGCAAGAGAGGGAGACTCCTGCTCTACAAAAAGTTTCTAAAAAAATTACCCAGGCATGGTGGCAAGTGCCTATAGTGCGAGCTACTCGGAAGGGTGAGGTGGGAGGATCACTTGAGCCCAGGAGGTTGAGGCTACAGTGAGCTATAATCATGCCACTGCACTCCAGCCTGGGTGACAGAGCAAGACTTCATCTCAAAAATAAACAAATCTCTAGTTACATTTCAGAACTTTGAAAATACATCTGTGATTTACTGATGTATCTATACATCAATTACATCAATAGATTTGGAACTTGTCAAAGAGAGGAACCACATGTTTTTCTGAGACAGAGTCTCGCTCTTGTTGCCCAGGCTGGAGTGCAGTGGTGTGATCTTGGCTTACTGCAACCTCCGCCTCCCAGGCTCAAGCGATTCTCATGCCTCAGCCACCTGAGTAGCTGGGATTACAGGTGTGTGTCACCATACCTGGCTAATTTTTGTATTTTTTAGTAGAGATGGGGTTTCTCCATGTTGGCCAGGCTGATCTGAAACTCCTGACCTCAGGTGATCCACCCATCTTGGCCTACCGAAGCACTGGGTTACAGGCGTGAGCCACCGCACCGGCCCACATATTGTATTTTAATTTATTCAAAAACCATTTGAGCATTAACTACGAGCAGTGAATGAGACAGTCACAGTCCCTGCCCTCAGGGAGCTTATGTTCTAGCGAGAATGGTGAGGTCTCAATTTCTAGGAGACATTTGAGGAGATGTACATTCCTCCGTTCTATTCCTGGGCCAAAGGATGGTGCTAGGTTCGGGGCAGACACAGTGAATACTTGTGGATTGAATGAATGAAGAGATGCTCTTCCCAGACTCATCACCAAGCTCACTTTTTTTTTTTTTTTGAGACGGAGTCTCCCTGTGTCCCCCAGGCCGGAGTGCAGTGGTGCAATCTTGGCTCACTGCAACCTCCGCCTCCCAGGTTCAAGCAATTCTCCTGCCTCAATCTCCTGAGTAGCTGGGAGTATAGGCGCCCACTACCACGTCAGGCTAATTTTTGCATTTTTAGTAGAGACAAGGTTTCACCGTGTTGGCCAGGCTGGTCTCAAACTCCTGACCTCAGGTGATCTACCCACCTCGGCCTCCCAAAGTGATGGGATTACAGGCATGAGCCACCACGCCCAGCCCAAGCAAATGTTTTATGGACATTGCTGCAAAGGGGACTCCTGTGCTAGACAGGGATGGACCCCAAAGGCACCATTTCACCCCAGGACTCTCTGAAACCAACCAGGACGTGTGACTCCGACTTTTGCCACTGTGTCATTTATTCCAGATCTTAGGCCCTGCTAATATTTAGACAAATGGGCTGTTTAAAATCAGAACGCAGATTAATCCTTCCTCTTAGTACTTTCAGGAGTCTATCCGTAAGAATAATCAGAGATGTAGGCAGAGATTTATGCACAAGAATGTTCAGCATGAGTTTAGAACAGAGAACAACTGGGAACAATGTGGATTCCGACACCAGGGGAGTACTTATGAGAGAATTCTACTAAAGCAATACAATTGCATATTAGGTACTCAGTATAATTCTTTGTAAGGAACGAGGTCTCGCTCTGTCGTCCAGGCTGGAGTGCAGGGGTGTGGTCATGGCTCAGTGTAATCTGGAGTATCATTATTTTTTGGAGTATCATTATTTTTTGAAGAACAGCAAAGACTTGGAATGAGGCATGTGACTTCCATTTATGCGACAGATGTTTGTTGAGTGGCTATTTTGGGCCTTCCGGCCCTGTTTTAGGGGCTCCTTCAATCATGAGCAAAGACCACAGGCTGCTGTGCCTCCTGGGCCTCTGTTGTGTGGCAGGTGAGACATGAGTCAAATCACCACCAGCATGGATGACACTTATCTGTGGCCGGTGCTGCAGAAGGGCATGTGGAGCGAAGGGAGTTTAAGAGGCAAGCCTGGCCGGGCACAGGGGCATGTGCCTGTAATCCCAGCACTTTGGGAGGTTAAGGCGAGAGGACTGCTTTAGCTCTGGAGCTCAACACCAGCCTGGGCAACATAACCAGACCCCATCTCTACTAAAAATCAAAAAAATTAGCTGGGTGTGGTGGCATGAGCCTGTCATCCCAGCTACTTGGGAGGCTAAGGGAGGATCGCTTGAGCCTAGGAGGTCGAGACCACCCTGGGCAACAGAGCAAGATCCCATCTCTACAAAAAAATTTTAAAAAGTAGCCACGTGTAGTGGCATGTGCCTGTAATCCCAGCTACTTGGGAGTGAGGTGGGAGGACTGCTTGAGCCTAGGAGGTCATGGCTGCAGTGAGTCGTGATCGCGCCACCACACTCCAGCCTGGTGACAGGGTGAGACCCTGCTTCCAAAAAAAGAAGAAGAAAAAAAGAGGCAGACCTGACCCTAGACAGGAGAGAAGGCTCCTTTGGGGAAGGAGCACGTGAACTCGGATCTGGACGATGCATAGCGGGCGGATGAGTGAAAGGAGCCACGAACTTTTATAAAGCTTGTTTAGAGTCTGATCCCAACATGATAACAATGAATCTCACACACATATAAGCATTTGGACACCACCACCAGGAAAGACATCAGTATGAAATGGGAGATGTTTCTAAGTGAACACAATTATGGTTTTTCTTTTTCCTTTGTCTTTAAATAAACTGTATCCTTTCGGCTGGATGCGGTGGCTCACACCTGTAACCCCAGCACTTTGGGAGGCTGAAGTGGGTAGATCACCTGAGGTCAGGAGTTCGAGACCAGCCTGGCCAACACAGTGAAACCCCGTCTCTACTTAAAATACAAAAATTAGCTGGGCATGGTGGTGTGTGCCTGTAGTCCAAGCTACTTGGGAGGCTGAGGCAGGAGAATTGCGTGAACCTGGGAGGCGGAGGTTGCAGTGAGCCGAGATCACGCCACTGCACTCCAGCCTGGGTGACAAAGAGTGAGACTCCATCCCAAAAATAAAATAAAATCAGATCTCAGGCACTCTCCTTTTGCAGTTCCAGTTTGATTTTGTTTCACCGCCTGGATGCCTGACTTCACATTTATTCATCGCTTGTGTGCATCTAGTTTACCTAAAATTAAGCAGCTTGAAAAAGACATCCTTTCGTCTTAGGTTCATAATCAGCACATATTGTTTATTAATATTTACTAGCTTCACAGAGCTGCTCAGAGGAATAATTAATAATGAACGATGGGTAAATCTACTTGCAGACACAAAGCATGGTGGACACGGAGGCAGGATCTTGGCAAGGCACCTGGTAACCCATGTGCAGCCAGAAAGAAAGAGCTAAGCGGTAACCTCACAATTTTTAGATGCTTTTTTTTTTTTTTTTTTGGTGGTGGTTGGGGGATACTACAGAGCCACTGGCATCAAAAATGTAGCCCATAATTTCTTAATTTCTAAATGGAATTATTTATACCATACAGATAGCAACCAAGCCTAAGCAACATGTAACTTAGGGGGCAACTAGGGAATTTAAACCTTTGAAACTAGATTTTATGTTTAAAGACGCTCAGAGACTTCCCAACGGATTATCCCAACCTAGCAGGCGAAGGAGAAACAAAAACTTCCAAGCAAAGAAAGGCTTCCTGGACCTCCCCGACTTTAGCATCCCCGATGGCAGAGCAGCACGCGGCTAGGAAGCGGACCTAACGTCACTGCAGCCAAGAAAGTCCATTCAAGGGCACCAAAGAAGCAGCAACTTAGTTTCATCCAGTTTTATCCAGTAGGTCGCAGCCCTTGGAGACCCCAGAGGGCTCTGCAGAGCGTAGAGAGTATCTAAAAAGAAGTCTAATTTGTATTGATCTCTATGCCCAACTTTGCAATTCTCAGGATGCGTGCTGTTTTAAAATGAGCACATTTCACAGGAAATTCTGGGTGGGAAATGGTGGCTGTGTTGTGGGAGTGAGTGGTGGCCATACCGAGTACCCCTTATGTCTGTCTTTTGAGATACTATGAATGTAGCTTCTAAAAGGTGTGTCTAACAGCAACCCGCTTCGAAGGCCACAGAGGTCGGTCTCTTGTGAGCTTGCTGCCCAGGAGAGTTCCAGGGACCTGAACAGAGATAGACACAGTTTAGAAGCTGCTGGACCTGAAGGATACACACGGCTCAGTACCTGTTTTGCAACCTGTCCCTGTATATGGAGCCACAAATTGCACCTTACTCAATAACAGATTAAAACAAAAAACAGGCTGGGCATGTTGATGCATGCCTATAATCCCAGCACTTTGGGAGGCTGAGGTGGGAGGATTGCTTGAGCCCAGGAGTTCGAGACCAGCTTGGGCAACATGGCGAGACCCTGTCTCTACAAAAAATACAAAAATTCGCCAGGCATGGTGGTGTGTGCCTATGGTCCCAGCTACTCGGGAGGCTGAGGTGGAAGGATGGCTTAGCCCAGAGAGGTCGAGGCTGCAGTGAGCCGTGACTGTGCCACTGCACTCCAGCCTGGGAGACAGAACAAGCCCTTTCTCAAAAAAATAACAAAATGAAATGAGAAGCGTTTGCATATGAGTCAATCAGTCAAGAAAGCAGAGAACCCTCTATTTCTGGAGTGACTAGCCACAGAAAATACGCTGTATACGTGAGCTTGGATCTATGGAAAATTGTTGATGCTTAGAGAATTATTATGTGTTTGGTCAATAACTGCCTTTTGAATACTTTTGGAATTCCTCTAAGCAAGCTTTCTCAGGCCTGTTCCCAAATAGTGACTTTCATGCGGTCCTGGAATTTTCTTCTGAATACACAACATGGCTTCTTTGTAATGAAACAATTTAGGAAAGAAATACAGTTGAAGACATTCTATATCTCTTGGCTGGAGCTGCTGGCCCTGGTAGATGAATCATAGAAGTCCATAAATGTCGAGCAAATTTGCACAGACTTTTCTTTTACTACCATATATGGCAAATATAGATCTATTTATCTCCATCTTGACATTAGCTTCGGCGATTTTTGTACCTTATTGTCTTTCTTAGAAATTTCTCTTGATCTACGTCTCAGCCACACAAGACAGCATGTCCAAAGACAGTAACGTCATTCATAACCCTGGGACGGTGCTTTATTTTTTTTTGGTATGACGGCAGAATGGCAGAATGTTTAAACTAGTAAGTATTTGAGGTAGATCAAAGTACCTAGCTATTTACATTCTTGCTACATCTTAGCGAACACCACAGGGCCGTAAGGATTACTGCAAGAATTTAACCCGAACAAGTTTTCTCCCCTAAGGAATTAGGTGTTTCTTATCACACATTTGGGAATCAGCTGAAAAACCGTGGTTGGTGCTGACTGCTTTTGATATATTCCTTAAAGAGATGAATACTGAAAATATTTTCAGGATTCTAAAAGCTGACTTGCTGGGAAATTCCATGACCGGCTAAGATGATTTAAGAATTCTCTGGGGGAATGCTTGCTTCATTCATTCATTCATTCATTCATTCCTTCATTAAATTTGTACTGAGAGACAGAGATACAAAGACGGACAACCCCCCCCCCCCGCCCCCACTCTCCAGGACACAGAGTGGACACGGGAATGTATACCTTCTGGAAGCAGCCAGGGCCATCTCTTCATGACCCCGGGCAGTACCTTCAAAGAGTCCAGTCAGAGAGGACGCTGGGGAAAGTAGAGTGACTAGTCTATCTTCTGCTTTCATTATCATATTCCCCCATGTGACAAGTACAAAATCTTCAGCTACAACCTTTAAAAGCTACTGAAGGCCAGGCACAGTGGCTCACGCTTATAATCCTAGCACTTTGGGAGGCCAAGCCAGGTGCATGACTTGAGGTCATGAGTTCGAGACCAGCCTGGCCTACATGGTGAAACCCCGTTTCTACTAAAAATACAAAAATTAGCCAGGCATGGTGGCACGCACCTATAGTCCCAGCTACTTCGGAGGCTGAGACATGAGAATTGCTTCAACCCGGGAGGCGGAGGTTGCAGTGAGCCGAGATCGCACCACTGTACTCCAGCCTGGGCAACAGAGTAAGACCCCATCTCTTAAAGAAAAATTCTAAATAAATAAAATACATTTTTTTAAAAAAGCAAATCCTGTGAAATCAACAATATGGCAGACTATGTTTAAAACCTAATTGGGTGAAATTATTTTAGAATACCCTTTCAAAGAGTCCTTTCTGTAGTCCAAAATTATCTGAAATAAATAAATAAATTCAAGTGTCAACCAGCATGGCCAACATGGTGAAACCCCGTCTCTACTAAAAATACAAAAATTAGCCAGGTGTGGTGATGGGCGCCTGTAATCCTAGCTACTTGGGAGGCTGAGGTTGGAGAATCGCTTGAACCCAGGGACCAGCGATCACACCATTGCACTCCAGCCTGGGTGACAAGACCGAAATTCCGTCTCAAAATAAAAAAATAAATTCAAGTGTCTAAGTAAGATAATAAAAATCCTCTCACCCTGCCGCCGAAAATGAGAGGCGTGTACCTCCGTGTCCTGCCCTGGTTAGGTACCGACTCCACCGGGTAGTTCTCCCACCCACAGGGAGTTCACCAAAAAAGGCAGAAGGCCAGGTGCGGTGGCTCATGTCTGTAATCTCAGCACTTTGGGAGGCCAAGGTGGGCAGGTCACCTGAGGTCAGGAGTTCAAGACCAGCCTGGCCAACACGGTGAAACCCGTCTCTACTAAAAACACAAAATTAGCTGGGCATGGTGGCGCACACCTGTAATCCCAGCTACCTGGGAGGCTGAGGCAGGAGAATCACTTGAACCCGGGAGGAAAAATAAATAAATAAGCAAGCAAGCAAGCAGAAGAGACCATGTTTGTCTCCAAAATCCCATCACCAGCGTATGAGAATAGCAAAACTGAAGAGAAACGCATTGGTGGTCTCGGGGAAGGGGCTGTAGGGGCTGAGCAGCTCCTGCTAGGCAGAGGATCACGAAATCCAAACGTGTCCTCTGAACGCCCACTGCGCTCTCAGTGCTGGGCTTGGCCACAATTTGGTGTGAATGCTTCAAGATTCACACCAAATCCTTGCCATGAATACACCATACAATGATATATCCGGAGACGGCTTACTCGAACAAAGAGACCGTCAATAACAATATAATTTTACTTTTTTTTGTTGTTTTTCTGAGATGGAGTTTTGCTCTTGTTGCCCAGGCTGGAGTGCAATGGCATGATCTTGGCTCACTGCAACCTCCGCCTCCCAGGTTCAAGTGATTCTCCTGCTTCAGCCTCCTGAGTAGCTGGGATTACAGGCATGTGCCACCATGCCCGGCTAATTTTTTGTATTTTTAGTAGAGATGGGGGTTTCTCCATGTTGGTCAGGCTGGTCTCACACTCTCGACCTCAGGTTATCCGCCCACCTCGGCCTCCCAGTGTGCTGGGACTACAGGCATGAGCCACCACGCCTGGCCAATATAATTTTACTTTTATAAAATGATATCCATGCTTTCAGCTTAGACACAAAGCACAACCGGCATCTTTTAGCGTGGTCCTCATGCCCGCCAGCAGAACTCCTTCACTGAGTTTCCTCAATGTCTTTTAGACACCTCTTCATCCTATAAATGTGCCACACATGCATGTGACATGTCCCTATGCACACATTTACTTAAATACGCACACACACATACAAACGAGTAACAGACAATGTCATCTCTACTTCCTTCCCTTTCCCGGAAGCTACAGGTATGTACATCACATGTATGTTGCCTGATATGAAAGAGAGGCCCAATCACGAATTCCATGATACAGATTTAAGAGATGCTATGCATGGTCCACTTGGTGAATCTCCCTTTCTTATGTAAGCACATATGCAAGTCAGTTTTTGTTTTTTTTTTTTTTGAGACAGAGTCTTCTTGTTCTGTTGCCCAGGCTGGAGTACAGTGGCGTGATCTCAGCTCACTGCAACCTCCACCTCTGGGTTCAAGTGATTCTCCTGCTTCAGCCTCCTGAGTAGCTGGGGCTACAGGCACTCACCACCATGCCTGGCTAATTTTTGTATTATTTAGTAGAGACGGGGTTTCACCATGTTGGCCAGGCTGGTCTCGAACTCCTGACCTCAGGTGATCTGCCCACCCCCGCCTCCAAAGTGCTGGGATTACAGGCATGAGCCACCGCACCCAGCTGCACCCTTGCTGTTTCATATCATGGAATCTAGCACCGGCAGCAAGGGAGGCCGCCCACCTCACTCTTTCTTTTTTAAGAAGTCCGCTGTTCTGAGAGGTCAGAGCAACCTTTCTTTCGTTTTCAAGCTCCCCATGTGTGCTGGAGAGGCTGTCTTTATAGGTTTTAACATGTACCAACCAGAGATTAAGCTAAGTGAGGCACGCCAGTCACGAAGGCTCACTGAAATTATGCCTGCTAATCTTTTAAATGGCAAGAACGTTAGGCAGCACAAAAGGAATGTTAGTAATTCCAAAGCTTTTACCCAACTGAGGAGGTTTAAATTTACAGGAACATGTACTAGAGATAAAGAAGTCCAAGGCCGTTGGCCAACCTGTCTGCCACGCTGGTGTGCAGAAGAACAGAAGATTCTGTAAGGAGAGAGAAGGGGTGGAGGCTGGAAGATGGGCAGAGGGCCAGGGTTTAAGACCTGGCGTGGGCCTGAACTCACCTGAATCATTTTACTTGTAGTAAGAGGCTACAGGTTGGGTGCAGTGGTTCATGCCTGGAATCTCAACACTTTGGGAGGCCAAGGCGGGAGGATCACCTGAGGTCAGGAGTTCGAGACCAGCCTGAGCAACATAGCAAGATCCCACCTCTAAAAGAGAAACTGGGTTCCCTGGTCTGGACTGAGCAATTTCTTTGGCCTTCTTAGAAATGAGCCGCTCTGCAGCCCCACGCAGCCTTTCTTCAGTGTGTACATTAGGGTGCTGTGAGGCCCAGGTGAGGGGTGTCACCTGGCCACATCCGTGGAGGGATCCTAACACCATCATTTGTGCGGTCAGCATCATGACAGCCACTCCACTGTTCTAGATGCTTCCGAACAGCCCTTCCGGTATGGAATCATCCCTGTCGTGTAAATAGGACATCTGGAATTCCCAGAGGTTATACATTGCACCTGAGGCCATCTGGCTACAATCCAAACTCTGGGTGCGGCTGGCGCCAAAGCTACTACACCATGCTGCCTTCTAAGCTGCATTTCATCTGGAACCGCTGTGGCTGGCAGGCCGAGCCTCTGAACACTGCAATTCAGGTTAATCATGCAGACCTGCTGGAGCACGCGGGGCCGAGGGTTCCCTGTACCTCCCTTCTCTCCCCTGCTGTATGGATCTCTGACCTCACTACTGGCAGGCCTGAACTGCCATGAGTGATCAAGAACCTGAGAGGCCTCTGATCTGCTCCACCCACATCTGTGCCCACCAGGAAAAACAAAAATCCTGATAAAAGACCTGGGGTGCGCATCAGGATTCACCATGACTGTGCTGTGGTCTCGCCTCCTGAAAAGCTATTTTGTTCATCGTAAGTAGGCAGTTTGACAATTGCTCAATGTTCAGGCCCTACCCCACGTCCTGTCCTAGTCAAGGTCAGGGAAGGAAAGGTGCCTTGTCCCCAGGCATGTGGGCCCCCAGCAGAGCAGGACAGGCTGGGGACCTGGGGTTCTTGGGCTCTTTTGATTGGGGGCTGAACACTGGTCATATCCCAACCTCTAGAGAGGGCAGAGGAGGACAGACACGCACTCTGCACCTCAGGGATTACACGAGGAGAATAAAGACACGCACACGACCGAAATACCAGGCAGGAAATGAAATGTGCCGAAAGACAGGCGCAGCTAGCCTACAACGGGGGCCCAAGGAATGAAAATCCCTCTTTGCTGGGCTGGGGGCACCTGAATTGGGTGATATTTGCCACAGAGGGGCGAGTAGAGGTGGGGGGGCTTTCTAGAAAGAGACAAGATACAAACAGAAGGAAAAAAGAGGAGATCCAGAGATACAAACAAGGTGAAGCTGATGGAGTAAGACATGGGAGAGGGGGCCAGCGGGGACAGGCTCCCAGATCACCGAAGCCCCTAGAAGAACCCAGACATGGCCTGAGAGGCGGGTGGACGGCCACCAACCATGCAAAAGGTAGTACGCAGAGACCAGACCAGGGTCTGCTTCAGGAAGGTGACTCCTGCTAAAGGACAGGCCAGAGGGGAAAGCCTGGAGATGGAAGATACCAGCTGGGAAATACAAGTTTGGACGAAGGTAACAGAAACAGAAGTGGTGCCTGTAATCCCAGCACTTTGGGAGGCCAAGGCAGGTACATCACCTGAGGTCAGGAGTTCGAGACCAGCCTGACCAACATGGTGAAACCCTGCCTCTACTAAAAATACAAAAATTAGCCGGGTGTGGTGGCGGGTGCCTGTAGTCCCAGCTACTCAGGAGGCTGAGACAGTAGAATTGCTTGAACCCAGGAGGCGGAGGTTGCAGTGAGCCGAGATCGCACCACTGCACTCCAGCCTGGGTGACAAGAGTGAGACTCTATCTCAAAAAAACAAAAACAAAAACAAAAAAAAAAACACCAGAGGTGGGTGGTGGCGAGGGAGGGGGGAGGAGGAAGACAACGTTCCCCAGAATTAAAATAAACTGGACTTGGCAAGCAGACTGATGGGAACAGGAGAGAGTGGGGCTTTGTAGAAGTTTAGGGCCCAGGTGAGGGTGGCAGCCCCTGCCACAAGCCAGACAGGAGGGGTACAAGCCAGGAACTGATCTGGTGGTGAAGATGATGAGAAATCCACGTGGGAAATACCCGGAGCTGGCAGGACTTCCACAGAGAACCGAGGCCCTGGCACCCAGGGGCGGAGGGTGGGAGGTGAGGAGGTTCTGTGGCCAGGGTGCTTGGAAATGTCCCCTTAACAGGAGAGGGGAAGAGAACAGAAAGGCTGCAACAACTAAAAACTATAAGGGGCAAAAGGCTGAGACCTGTGGAAGAGCCGAGGGCCTCAGTGAGTGAGTGGTCTGATCTGAGAATGAACTGAGGGGTTCAAAGTCAGAGAGGGCCATGGCTTAGGTACAGGAGGCCGAGGCTGCAGTGAGCCAGGATCGCGCCCCTGCACTCCAGCCTGCGCGACAGAGCGAGACCCTGTCTCAAAAATTCAATCAGTAAAAAATGAAATACAAACAAAATAAAAATTCAGAGGGCTATCAGTGAAGACCTCGGGGCATCTAGGCTCCGTGCATGGGGTCTGTTCCTTGGATGAGGCCAGCAGCAAAGATGAGAGATCCACCCCAAGGCAGCTCGCGCAGAGCCACTGCCAAGCAGAGGAGGAGGCCCGCGCTGGCGAAATCTACAAGAAATACACTTTTGTGTGGGAAATCTAAGAAGCAAGGGCTTTCCGCTGCATCCCGGCCTGCACCATGGTGGGCGGGGACGGCTTCTTGCTCCTCTCGCACGCCCAGCATGGAGCAGCCCCTTGCACCCTTGGCAGTGACGCCTGATGCATCCAGTGGTTTTATTCCACATCTGCCCGTCACAAACTGTTCTAGATTAAATCAGTTTCTGAAGATGACAGCCCAAACCCATTCACCAATAACCTTATTTTCCCTAAAAGAAAAATTCATTCTAGGGCCGGGCACGGTGGCTCACGCCTGTAATCCCAGCACTTTGGGAGGCTGAAGCGGGTGGATCGCCTGAGACCAGCCTGGCCAACATAGTGAAACTCCATCTCTACTAAAAATACAAAAATTAGCCAGGTGTGGTGGCACGCTCCTGTAATCCTAGTTACTCGGGAGGCTGAGGCATGAGAATTGCTTGAACCCGGGAGGTGGAGGTTGCAGTGAGCCGATATCGTGCCATTTCACTCTAGCGTGGGTGACAGCACGAGACTCTGTCTCAAAGAAAAAAAAGAAAAAGAAAAGAAAAGAAAAGAAAAAAAATCCATTCTACCGAGATGCGATAAAAACTGGCATTCCAGAGTTGTCCTTCGAGGGAGCACTGAGGCGTGGTCAGCAGAGAGCCTGACGAGGCTTCCCTGTTCAAAGAGTAACTAGACCATCAGCCTGGCCATTAAAAGGCAGGTTTCCAACTGGAGGCTCCAAACTGAAAGAAACTGACTTCCGAGCCAGTGAACCCCGCGGGTCTTTTTCTCTTTACTCCCAGGTTAAAAGGAGGGAGGTTCTGAAGGGAAACCCCAGGCAGCTTTCTTTCTGAATGCCTGCAGCCCCACTGGGGTCCTCCTACTTCCTCCCTAGGGTCTGCAACTAAGAATGACAGACTTCAACCTCGGCAGCCTTAGCTTTCCAAGCGGATCTTCTATCGGCTTCCAAAACAAACCAGTTTCTCTGGCCAACCTCATCTACACGGCTGCTCGCTCCTCGTGACTTTTCTCTTTAGACCCTCTGGTTTTGGTAAAAGCAAAGGGTTTTAGGCTTTGTAGCCTGGGATGCTAATGAGCTGCTCTTACTTCATCGAAAGGGCCTAAGAGGAGCTACACTACTTGTGCCTCCAGAAGCAGGTTCCCAGAAGGATGTGATCTTTCCAGGTCTTTCCAGAGGCTGAGCTGCTGACTGTGTCCCTGAGAGCCCCAGCCTCAGCAGGTGGAGTAGACAGAGGAGGGGAACCCAGCATCAGTGGGGTGAAGCTTTGGGAATCACGCAGTCAGGAAAACTAGCCTCAAGAAGAAAGAGGCCAGGCGCAGTGGCTCACGTCTATAACCCCAGCCCTGTGGGAGGCCGAGGCAGGAGGATCACTTGAGGGCAGGAGTTTGAGACCAGCCTGGGAAAGATAGGGAGACTATCATCTCTGCAAAAATAAAAAAATTAACCCGGGTGCAGTGGTGCACACCTGTGGTTCCAGCTACTTGGGAGGCTGAGGTGGGAGCATCACTTGAGCCCAGGAGCTCGAGGCTGCAGTGGAGCTATGATCGTGCTACTGCACTCCAGCCTGGATGATGGAGCAAGACCCTGTCTCAACAAAACAAAACAAAACAAAACCAAACCAGGCTGGTCTCGAACTCCTGGCCTCAGGTAATGTGCCTGCCTCAGGGATTACAGGCGTGAGCCACCGCGCCCGGCCCAGTGGAGATTTTTTAATGCATCTCTAGAGTTTTCCCAGAATTCCTTTCCGACTCTATCGAGAGCCAAGTTCTCTGTGACACAGCAAAACCCCCGACTCCCAGGTACTTCTGGGTAGAAGCTGACAGAGCCTGAATGACGGGCAGGAGTGGGACCCGAACAGGGGGATGACCTGCAGTCCCCTGCCTGCAACAGCAGCAGATGCTCTCTCCCAGGGGTCAGCAAGCTGCGGCAAGCCGGCCAAAACCAGCCAGCTGCTGGGATTTTTATGGCCCATGAGCTAAGAATGGTTTTTACACTTTTAAATGGTTGCATTTAAAGTGGTTATATAAGTGCCTACATGATATCCTGATTTTGCCTCTTTCTCCGTCAAGACTAACATATGTAGCACCAGGCTCTTTTAGAGAAAGCGTGTGGACCCCTGATCAATTCCCTTGTTTCTTTGCCTCTCTACTTGCTGCACTGTGTACCTGTCCAGGTGTGTGGCCCCGTGAGGATGGCTGCTTCACATCCCAGGAATCAGACCACGTGGAAGGAACCAGGCTAGGTGGTCAGGACACCAGAGCCCAAGTCTTAGCCCCATCCCTCTCCAAGGTAGGCATAACTCCCAAGCCTCAGTTTCTCCACCTGGGAATGACTCTAGCTCAATGGTGGCTGTGAATATCAACTGAGATGTGAGATAGGAATATATTTCTTAGAAGCCCAGAACACTCATGGAATGAAAGTTTATTGTGATTTACGAGTTATCAGCCAAATTTGTTTTCTTTATGTTGAAACCCAACATTCTTTCCCAGTCCACATAAATCAAGTATGTGGGAGGAGGGGGATTTGATCCACTGCCAAACAGATGAACTAAGCCATCCGACCCGTGCTCCCAGGCTCCAATTCCACCACCAGGTCAGGGCAACCTCTTCATTCTAGGTCACTTTCCTTTGTACCTGATTATACCTGGCTGGGCCAGAGGAGGAACAGTTGCCCCAATCTCAATTTAAAAACCAGAGTTGTGTGGACGCGTAAGGAAGCCTGCTTGGCATTGCAAATCAAACCATGTGGTAACAGCTGGGCTCTGGGGCAGGATATCAAAGCCCTGTCTTTCAGCCCCATTGGGTGAGGATAGCTCACCTGGTCCACCTTGTGCTACTGGGAAAATCTTTCCCACTGCATCCAGGTGCAGGTAAAGGAAGACAAAAAAGTTAAGCTGTATTTTTTAGGAAATTCAGAACAACTAAACATCTTTATAAAATTTATATGTGTATACATATAGTTTGTAGAGACAGGGGTCTCACTATGTTGCCCAGGCTGGTTCTAAACCCCTGGCCTCAAGCGATCCTCCCACCTTAGTCTCCCAAAGTGGCGGGATTACAGGCTCAGCCTAGAACTAAACACCTTATAACATGAAGCAAACTGCGGACTATGAGTATTCAAGGAGATGGTGATATTTAATATCCTATGTTATTCTAAAACTGGGGTTGCAATGTAAGTTCCATGTAAGTGACATCTTGGCTGCCTTACTGGCTCATGAACATATCTCATTCAATCCCCATAGCAACCTACGAGGCTGCAAACACCCCATTCCAGGGATGAGAAATCAGAGGCTGAAACCACCTGGGGTGACCTGATGAAGTGGTGGGGCTGCACCAGAGCCCAGGCCCCTGACCCCGGGGAGAGCCCAAGTTCTATACATGGTACAGGAGCCCCTTCCTTCCTCCAGCTCAGACTCGAACGGAGATCCCCTTCAATTCCAAGCAGCCTTGCAATAAAGCAAAGAATGAATGCAAGGCTGGCACTCCAGCCCTGCTCTGGTCACCTTCTGAGCAGCTAAGAAGTAACTTCCCTTTATTGTCATACTGTTTATTTACAAGAAAACAACAAACACAACTGACAACAGAACAGTGGAGCGGGGGGCGGGCGGGCGTGTGTGTGTGTGTGTGTGTGTGTGTTCGGCACCAGGTGCTGGGCTTAGTGGGGAGGGGCTGTGCCTGGCCAGAGACCCCCGCCCCATGTGTCATCAAGGGGCCTCTCTAGAGAGTCCCTCTGGGCCGAGCTCGGTGGCTCACGCCTGTAATCCCAACACTTTGGGAGGCCGAGGCGGGCAGATCACCTGAGGTCAGGAGTTTGAGACCAGCCTGGCCAACACGAAACCCTGTCTCTACTAAAAATACAAAAATTAGCTGGGTGTGGTGGCAAGCACCTGTAGTCCCAGCTACTCAGGAGGCAGAGGCAGGAGAATTGCTTGAACCCAGGAGGTGGAGGTTGCAGTGAGCCGAGATTGTGCCATTGCACTCCAGCCTGGGTGACAGAGCAAGACTCCATCAAAAAAAATAAATAAATAAAAATAAAAAGAGTCTCTCTGCAGACAGTAGTAGCAGCAAAGATTCCCCTTCCAAGGACTGGAAGGCTTCCACCCAAGGGGCAGGTCACAGCTTTTTCACACAGATACGGTGCTAGGGATGGAGGTGGCAGGGCGGCCCAGCACCACTCACAGATCTGCAGAGAGCACTCACTGCCGGGTGGCCTAGAATTCCGCTGCGATGCTCTGACATCAAAGGAGCCTGATCTGTAACTCCCAAGTGGGACCTTGCTTCAGACTCGATAGAACAGGGGAGCTGGACTCTTGGAAGACTGTGGTCCAACAGCAAGGCCCCCTTGTACCAATGCCAGGGCAGGGAGGGGACTGGCCACTCGGAACTCTCGCTAGTAAGTGCCATATGGGACCTGAGAGCCCCAATCTCTACACAAAGCCCCAGTGGGGCAAAACCTATGAGAAAATACAGGGTGAAAAGCACTATGGAGCAAAAAACTCACCCAAATCCCACAGCCATCCACGCAAGAAGGGAGTGACCAATCTCAGTTCCTCTCCCCTTGCCCAGAACTCAAGGTGATGTGCAAAAGTTGCAACCACACACACACTATATATATATTTATTTTTTCTTTCTGAGACAGGGTCTCACTCTGAGGCCCAGGCTGGAGTGCAGTGGTGCAAGCACAGCTCACTGCAACCTCCACCTCCTGTGCTGAAGAGATCCTCCTGCCTCAGCCTCTGGAGTAGCTGGGACTGCAGGCATGCACCACCATGCTCAGCTTTTTAAAAAATATATATTTTTATAGAGATGGGGGTCTCGTTATGTTGCCCCGGCTGGTCTAGAACTCCTGAGCTCAAGCAACTCACTCATCTCAGCCTCTCAAAGTGCTGGGATTACAGGCACAAGCCACCGTGCCCAGCTTACTGTCTTGTTTTACATAGAACAGTTCTCTAAACACCTTTTTAGTCACAGTTGTAAATCAATCACATTTTTCCAACGCTATAGCTAAAGGATGAACACTGATGCCTCCAATTTCAGTACCTTTGCGGAAACATCTAATTAGCAACTAAGCACTTCTGAGCAGGGGCAAGCTCTTGCTGCTTCGAGCACACCTGTGATGAATGTGCCCAGAAGGAAGGAGTGAGTTTTGCTCAGCACACGCTTATCAAGAACCTGTTGTGTGTCCTGCATGTGCATGGCCAGGAGGAACATCCTGACCACCAGGTGCTGAAATTTTGCAAAAGAATAAGTGCAAATAATGGCAATACAGCATTAAAAATGCCAAACGGGGCCAGGCGCGGTGGCTCACGCCTGTAATCCCAGCACTTTTGGGAGGCTGAGGCGGTGGATCACCTGAGGTCAGGAGTTCGAGACCAGCCTGGCCAACATGGTGAAACCCTGTCTCTACTAAATATACAAAAATTAGCTTGGTGTGATGGAGGGCACCTGTAGTCCCAGCTACTCGGGAGGCTGAGGCAGGATAATGGCTTGAACTTGGGAGGCGGAGGATGCAGTGAGCTGAGATCGTACCACTGCACTCCAACCTGGGCAAGAGAGCAAGACTCTGTCTCAGAAAATAAACAAACAAACAAACAGGAGCTTTTCAGTTAAAAGACAAGGAACATAAAAATTCAACATTATTTTGGTTAAGAGAGGGAGGAAGTGTAAGTCAGCCTGGGCTAACTGGGGCTACTGGCAATCCCCAAGAATGCTCCTGGCAGGCCCTCCAGCCCATGTCTAGAAGGCAGGCAGGTGGGCTTGGTTATTTTTAGAACACCTGGAGCAATCTAGGGTCTTTAACAAATGCAGGACACTAGTCAAAAGCAAATCTTGTTTAAAAATATCTTCCCCTATGGCCAGGCATGGTGACTTATGCCTGTAATCCCAATGCTTTGGGAGGCCAAGGTGGGATGATTACTTGAGGCCCATGAGTTCAAGACCAGCCTGGGCAACAAAGCGATACTCCACCTCTACAAAAATACAAATAAACAGTATTAGCCTGGCATGGTGATGCACACCCTATAGTCCCATCTACTCAGGGAGGGTGAGGTGGGAGGATCACCTGAGCCCAAGAGTTTGAGGTTGCAGTGAGCTATGATCGCACCACTGCACTCCAGCCTGGGTGACAAAGTGAGACCCTAGCTCTTAAAAACAAAACAAAACAAAAACAAAACCTTCCCTTAAATACTAATACTCACCCAACCCACCAGCATTCCTGCACATAAAACCCAACCAAATGAACCCCTTGCTAAGGGAGCAACAGTTGTGTGAAGGCCAAAACCAGGTGAGGTACACATTAAGCAATTCTGCACAATGGGCTGCAGCTTCAACGTGCCCATGGGATCTGGCTATTTTTGGAGAAATCTAAAGCAGGACCAGAGTCATTGATTAAACAAGAATGTTTTCCAATGTCAATGGTCTTGAAATATACATTGCTCTGCAGGTATGAGATTGTTTAAAAATCTTTAGAACTCAAGATGCGATCTTCCTTCCACAGAAGGTGGATGAGAAAGAAGCCTGGGTCAGACGCATGCACTTGGGAAAACATTTGGAAGTGGTTTTGTGGACAAGTTGCCTGTGAGAGGCATCCAGAGTCCGATTGCTATTTTAGTGCTAGCGTCCAGAAGCAAGCTTAAGACACATGTGTCTCAATGCAGGGCAGCTGCTTTCCAAAAGAGCTAAACTAGGGTCTCTCTCTCTCTCTTTTTTTTTTTTGAGATAGAGTTTTGCTCTTGTCACCCAGGCTGGAGTGCAATGGTGCGATCTTGGCTCACTACAACCTCCGCCGCCCGGATTCAAGGGATTCTCCTGCCTCAGCCTTCTGAGTAACTGGGATTACAGTTGCCTGCTACCACGCCTAGCTAATTTTTGTACTTTTATAGAGACGGGGTTTCGCCATGTTGGCCAGGCTGGTCTTGAGCTCCTGACCTCAGGTGATCCTCCTGCCTTGGCGTCCCAGAGTGCTGGGATTACAAGCATAAGCCACTGTGCCTTGCCACTAGGGTCTCTTTAGAACACACATGCACACACACACGCACACACACACGCACGCATGCCACTGATAAAACCAGGCCCTGGTTTGGGACAAAGGATTTCATTTTCTTCCTGAGCCCTCAAACTTCAAAACCTATATATTTTTAAATGAGATCTAATTCAGTACATTCATCCATAATCTTAAACCAAGCAGCCCAGCTGTGTATGGGGCAGTGCAGACTGCCTTGGAAAGGTTTAATCTTGGAAGCAATTGGGCTGCAAGCGGCCCTGCTGCAGACGAGCCCATCATCCTCTGTCAGGAGGTCTTTCCAGGCAATTTGTCACCAGCCTCAGCAGAGCAGAAGCAGCGCTCAGACACTCTAATCGTGGGGTGCTTCGAAGAGTGGTGGCAATCCTGCTTTCTAGATGTAGCCAACATCAATCAAAGAAAAGTCGTCTTAACCGAGCTGGTGTATTTGCCAGAGAACTGAGACTGCAAAGCAGCCTTTCAAAGCTCATGGTCAATCAAGTTCAAAGGGCTATGCTTAGGCACAGCCTGCAGGCTCAGCTCATATGAAAACGATGGTAGGAAAGATAAAAATCGGCCAGGCGCGGTGGCTCATGCCTGTAATCCCATCACTTTGGGAGGCTGAGGCAGGAGGATCACATGAGTCCAGGAATTTGAGATCAGCCTGGGCAACAAGCAAGACCCCATCTTAAAAAAAAAAAAAAAAAAAAAAGGTAAAAAAAAGTTTGTAAAGGAAAGATAAAAATCCCTAGAGAGTGGAGGCGACAGCTGCTGCTTCTAGAAGCACAGCCCAGCCACAGCCATGCGGACTCCAGAGGTGGCCCCTCCTGCTGCAGTGATGAGACTGCCTCCCCTCCCCTCCTGCTTGCCTGGGGACAGGATCTGGTGGCACGATGGAGGCCAGCATTCCTGCCTGTCTGTCCTCTGCAAGCTAGGCTCCTGCCCGAGGAGGGAAATGCTGCAGAGGCACCCTACAGAGGTGTGGCCCAAGGGCCAAGAGGAAACTCCTGCTTCAAAGCCCAGCTGTGAACCTGGGCGCTCAGGGGCCTGTTTCTTGCTTGCCCTTGGCATAGCAGCTCCCTCAACTTAAGAAAGCGACGAAGAGAGAGCTGGACACTGACGTTTAGAAGGAGGAAGTGGCTTCCTGCCCAACACAGCACAGCATCCTCGCCAGGATCCTATACCCTGGCCAGAGCCTGGTCAGGCACTGGAGGCTGAGGCTGCTTTCTTGGTTCCAAAAAAACCAATTTTTTTCACCAGTGATAGGTCCACCTTCAGAAAGATTGAAATCAGGAAAGCCAAAAGTCTCTCTTTCTCTTCTTCCTCAAACGCTATCACCCTGAGTGGGGTGTGGAAATACTACTTCTCCCCCAAACAGGTCGTGATGCTGGTGGACGAAGACGACAGATGCCCTGCCAGCTGTCCTGCTGAGAAGCGATGGCTGGGGGCACCGCCCGGGCTGGGAAAGATGCCCAGGGTCTTTGATGCTTATCTCTCCCCGACCCTTGGGCAGGACAGGAACTGGCTGTCTCATCTCTAAGTCTTGAAATCCACACTGTGCACACTCGGTAAATGTGCACCTACAGCTCAGACACAGTCCTGCAATCCGCACTGTGCACACCCAGTAAATGTGTGCCTGCAGCCCACGCACAGTCCTACAATCCATGCTGCACACATCCGGTAAATGTGTTCCTGCAGCCGGGCACAGCCCTGCAATCCACACCGCACACATCTGGTAAATGGGAGCCTGCAGCCCGGGCACAGCCCTGCCATCTGTACTGTGAAGCCTACAGCAGCCTTTACCAAGGCTTATTATGGCACAGTACCCGGCTCTGTGCTAGGTCCTGGGCTGGGGCAGCAGGGTACACAGTTCCACACTGCACTTTTGCTAAAGGTGCCCAGTTTAAGATACAGGCACTGAGCTGAGTGACTGACAGTTGGGGAGTTCATTCTCTGGTGGCACAGGAACCCCTGAGACTCAGGAATATGAGTCAGGCCAGCAAGGACTGCTCTGTGAGTGCCCACAGGGCCCAGCAGCACTGGGGTGGGGTCCAGGGTCAACCTCTTATCCAACAGTGAAAGCTCTCTGAGATAACATTGATGAGAAGAGAGGATCCCAAGAGCTGTGGCGAAGACCCTGTCCCAGACTCAGGCACAGTCCTGCAATCCGCACTGCACACACAGCTGCGCTCTGCCATCTGTACAATGGGCACAACATCGGCCTCACATGGCTGAGATGAGGCCACGGGACACAAGTAGGTATTAGTGTTTATAAATTGAAAAGTTAGCTGGGCCTGGTGGCTCATGCCTATAATCCCAGCACTTTGGGAGGCTGAGGCGGGAGGATCATTTGAGTTCAGAAGTTTGAGACCAGCCTGACCAACCTGGTGAAACCCCGTTTGTACTAAAAATACAAAAATTAGCCAGGCGTGGTGGTGGGCACCTGTAATCCCAGCTATTCGAGAGGCTGGGGCAGGAGAATCTCTTGAACCCAAGAGGCGGAGGTTGCAGTGAGCCCAGATTGCACCACTGCACTCCAACCTGGGTGACAGAGTGAGGCTCCGCCTCAGAGAAAACAAAACAAACAAACAAACAAACAAACAAAAAAACAAACCAAAAGAAAAGTTATGGAAATGTCCATAGAGATGTGGAGCAGGCTCCGTGTACGCACTCATTACACCATCATGGGCACCCCAGGGAGGCCCACACTACCGCTTTCCCCACTCTGGGGACGGGGAGAACCTGATTTGTCTTCGGTCCACAGCTAGTGTGTGCAAGGGCCCAATTCAGGTCCAGATCGGGGTGCTGACAAGGACTGTGTTTGGGGCTGCTCCCCTGCAGACACAGCCCCATGGGCAGGCCCTGATGGGCAGTCAGAGGACACAAGACAAGAGCCAGGTAAGCAGCTCTGAGGGCTGGGCCGGAGTGCACACGAGCGCAGGGGAGCGATTCCCAGAAGGGCTGCCCTGTGAGGAGACTGTGCCGGAATTTCCTAACAAAGGCCACTGTGGGCAGGAATACTGGAGGGGACGCGAGATTTCCATGGGCAGACGCAGGGTGGAAGGGTATGTGTGCGGCAGAGGAGCAAGAGAAAACAGCCTGGAGCAGAGGAGAAAGAGAAGATAGACTGGGGCTGTATTTGACAAAGTCACAAAATGAAAGAAGGTCAATGAAGGGTAGGAGGAAGAGAGGAAGGAAGTAAGGGAGGGAAGGAAAAAGAGGGAGGGAAGGAAACGAGGGAAGGATGGATGGAGGGAGGGAGGGAGGGAGAGAAAGGAGGGAGGGAGGAAAGGAGTCGTCAGGCATTACTAAGGTTTTGCATTTTAGATCATGAATTCATTTTCTCCCTTGGAAACCACTGTGCGCCTGCCTCTGCCTCAGTACCGCCACCCTCAGGTCTGCTCGGGGCCCCCTCCATGGTCACATGGGGCTGGGCAGAGACAAGCCAGAAAAACACAACGTGCTGTAACAGGGCTGCACAGCAGGGCCGGGCCACCTGCAGGCGTGGGCTGCTGTCCACTTCCAAAGGTCAGCGGGTTGGGGGGTTCCAGGATAGCCAGCTGAGCTCAAGAGACGGGATCGGACTCTGGGGAGCCTTCTGTCCTGTGCCTGTGACCAGTACACACCTAGAGCAGAGGATGGTGACACAGGAAGTGTCCACAGCCACTCTCCTGCCATCCTCATGTGCATGCCTTCCTGGGTCTGTGGGGGTAAGACGTTCTCTCTCCCAGAAGGTCAGATATCATCACCAAAATGGAACATAGGCAGATGGTCCTGCATCTCTCTCTCTTTTTTTTTTTTTTGGATGGAGTTTTGTTCTTTGTTGCCCAGGCTGGAGTGCAGTGGCGCGATCTCATCTCACTGCAATCTCCGCCTCCTGGGTTCAAGCGATTCTCCTGCCTCAGCCTCCCGAGTAGCTGGGCTACAGGTGTGCACCACCATGCCCGGCTAATTTTTGTATTTTTAGGAGAGATGGAGTTTCTCCATTTTACCCAGGCTGGTCTTGGACCCCTGACCTCAGGTGATCCACCCACCTCGGCCTCCCTAAGTGCTGGGAGGACTGTCGTGAGCCACCGCAGCTGGTCCTGCATCTTTTTGGTAAATATTAATAAGCGTTGGCAACCTTCCTGCAAGCTGCTTCCCACTCTGCTAAGTCCCCATACACACAACTCTCCACTCACCAGGGTGCTAAGCAGACGCCCCTATGGGACATGGGCCAGCCGATGTTTGGATGCTTCCAAACACCAACAACAGTTTTGGACGAGTAACTCTAATTCTTGACAACTATCGTCTAAAAGACATTTTATAATGGTCTGTGGGATTATTTGTTGCATTTGCTTCTCTATTTGGTGACCAGAATTTATTTCCCAAGTACATTGCTAAGTTCCCACCATGTTTACTGTAAATGGCCCTTGCCTTGCAGACATTTGATGAAGGTCATTGAATCCAAAGGCGTAAGATAGACCAGAATTCAAGCCATGCAGGGTGAGAGGGTACTGTTTTATAAGAAGGAGGGATAGAGACACATTCATTTTTTTAAATGACAGAAAGAACAGGATGCACCTGGCGTGCTTTGTGACTGGGAACAGTTTCTGTGGGTTTCTACTGAGAATGTTTTCTGGAGTCCACGTGGCAGGGATAAGTGAGCCATGGCGGCCTGGATGGGACTCTTAGGAGGGTATGAGGAGTGTTCCTAAGGCATCCAGGCAGAATGGCTGGAGTGAGGGGTGTGCCCAAGAGCCCATCAGCAGCAGTTCCCCACAATCACCCCCAGCCAGGTTTCTGAGCTGCCATGTTTGTTTCTCTCTCTAATTTTGAGACAGGGTCTTGTTCTGTTGCCCAGGCTGGATGCAATGGCAGGATCGCAGCTCACTGCACCTTGACTTCCCGGGATCAAATGATCCCCCCGTCTCGGCCTTCTAAATAACTGACACTAATGGCATGTGCCACCATGCCCGGCTAATTTTTTTTTTTTTTTTTTTTTTTTTGTAGCGATGAGATCTTGCTATGTTGCCCAGGCTGGTCTTGAACTCCTGGGCTCAAGTGGTCCTCCTGCTTCAGCCTTCCAAAATGCTGGGATTACCGACATAAGCCACCGTGCCTGGCCTTAATGTTTCTCTTCTAGACACGTGAGATGACTGAGTTCTTGAATGCCCTCCAGAAATTAAACCAAGACCTTCTGGAACATTCTTGGGAGGAAGGTAACAAGCAGATTCCCGAAGGTGACAATGGAGGGAGTAGAAGCCTTCAGCCCAGGTCCAGAGGCACGATCTGGGAAGGGAGCTCATATTTCCTTTTTTGTTGCTGCTGTTTGAGACGGAGTCTCGCTCTGTCACCCAGGCTAGAGTGCAATGGCACAATCTTGGCTCACTGCGGCCTCCACCTCCTGGGTTTAAGCGATTCTCCTGCCTCAGCCTCCCGAGTAGCTGGGATTACAGGCGTGTGCCACCACACCTGGCTAATTTTTGTATTTTTAATAGAGACGGGGTACCATGTTGCCCAGGTAGGTCTCAAACTCCTAACCTCAGGTGATCTGCCCACCTCGGCCTCCCAAACTGCTGGGGATTAGAGGCATGAGCTACTGCCCCCGGCCTCAAATCTTCTTAGTCTAGTTAAAGGTATGCAAAGCTGGCCAAGAGATTCCAAAGAAATGAATGTCCAAGTAATGCCAGCCAAGGTCTAGGAGAGAAATAACGGTGGCAACTGCAGTATAATGGGGAGAGAATGACAGAAGCTGAGGTCCTCAGGAGATGAAATTGGCAAGACTTGGTAATGTGTGGATGAGGGGAGGGAGATGGAAGAAGGGCGCCCACGTGGCCACTCTTGGGCTTGGCTGGGGTGGCCCACTGGGCACTGTGGCCACTACCGGGGTTAGGGGGCTGGAAGCCTGAATGTGTGGAGACAGATGGGCTCTGGGAGTGCTACGTCTGCAGCATGAATGGCAGCCGGGCAGATGGATACAGAGCTGGACGGGTTTGGGGCTGGGAGGACAGAGAGAGTAACAGGAGCGCTGGGAATGGCCTAGGAGCACCATGAAGGGGAGAGGGGAGTCCAGGATGCCAGGGAAAAGCACAGAGGATGAAGGGGCGGCTCAAACACAGCCTGAGAATGTCCCAGTCTGCACCGGGAGGTGCAGTGCAGGGATGAGGGCTGACATTAGACGGAAGAGGCTGGGACAGAAGTCAGAGTTAGGGAGAGGAAAAGGCAGCCCTGTCCAACTTGCTCAGAGAGGCTAAGAAACCCGTGGGGGCCACATGGCTAGGCCGTGGAGGTGCTTTTGTTAATCTGCCATACATGTGTAGAGGAAGGACAAATATATGAATGAATGAAAAAATAGCAGTCGCGCAGAGTGCCAGGCACTTTGCTTTATTCCTGCATCAGCAGCTCCGACATACTATGAAATGAAAAGGTAAGTGCTCCCCTGGGAGGCCTGAGCCACCCCCAGAGGATCCTGCATACTCCCACCCCCCATCAGAGCAGCTGCAGCTCTGACTCCATTTCTCTGATGGTGCGGCTGCTGGAGGCCTGTGGCCATCTCCAGCGCACCTTGTTATCTTATTTATTTATTTATTTATTTTTGAGATGGAGTCACACTCTGTCGCCCAGGCTGGAGTGCAATGGTGCAACCTCGGCTCACTGCAACCTCTACCTCCCGGGTTCAAGCGATTCTCCTGCCTCAGCCTCACGAGTAACTAGGATTACTGGCGCCCACCACACACCCGGCTAACTTTTGTATTTTTTAGTAGAGACGGGGTTTTGCCATGTTGGTCAGGCTGGTCTTGAACTCCTGACCTAAGGTGATCCTCCTACTTTGGCCTCTCAAAGTGCTGGGATTACAGGCATGAACCACAACGCCTGGCCCAAGCCCTTCTTTTTATAAAGGCAAAGAGTGGACCCTCCCGCCCAGGCCACCTAGTCGGCCACCCGGAGCTAGGCATGACCAGCAGCAGAATGACCAGGGCCCCCTCGGGGTGGCCAGAGGCTCCCTAAGTCTGGAGACCGTGTCACAGACGTATTATTCCCTATTGCAAATGGAACTAGATTGTTGTCTAATAGCAGGTAATTACCATGAACAACAACAAAAAAACTCCAAATAATCCGGCGGGGCGGGGGTTGGAGGGGGGGCGGCGGGGGCGGAAATCAAACCTCTGGTGGCCTCACACCCCAAATTGCACCCCTGCTAACAGTATGGCACATCATCTTCCAGAAGCCACCACAATGGCCAGACTTCTGCTCACTGGTACCTGAGCTTCTCTAACCAAACTGAAATAAGATCTAAATCAGTATCACCCTCTGGGTAATACGGCTGATTGGGAAGGATGTTTTTCTTTATCTTACAAACATGTACTGACCCCTCCCCCGCCCAACTTGCTGGGCACGGGGCACATAGGGTGTGGCCCAGGCCTTGGGAGCTCCATCACCCACGGGTGGGCATCTGTGGTGAGGTAACAGTCTCGTTAGCTGACACCTCCCTTCTATGCACACCAGTCTCCCCAATCAAAAAAGAAACAGAGTGGAGTTTAAGTTGGCCACTTTCAACCTTTTTTTGTAGTTTTAACTGCAGAAGGCCATTTTCAAATAAAATTTTACAGCGATGCACAATACTGCTGAGCAGATAAAAACAGGGTCGCACTGGTTGAAGACGGGAGGGGGTGGGTTTTAGGTTGCCCCCCAACCCCGTCCCACTTTCCCCTGTGCTTTAAGGAGCTCAGTAGGAAAGCTCTGGCTAGAAGAAGTGCACCCCCCTCCAAGCCTCTTTCTACCCTGACTTTCTGTGACTGTAGCCACACTTACCTGATTACACAGTCCACAACTCTAAGATGTGACCTTGGCCACTTGGCCCATGTAAACAAAGTCTAGATTAACTTACTGATATATATTTTTGAAACGGAATCTCACTATGTTGCCCAAGTTGGTCTCGGACTCCTGGGCTCAAGAGATCCTCCTGCCTCCCCCAAGGAGCTGGGACTCCAGGCATGTGCCACCATGCCCTGCTAATTTTTTATTTTTTGTAGAGATGAAGTCTTGCTATGTTGCCCAGACTGGTCTTGAACTCCTGAACTCAAGTGATCCTCCAGCCTCCTGAGTGGCTGGGACTATAGGTGTGTGCATGGTGCTTGGCTACTAACTGATTTTTTTTTTTTTTTTTTTTTTTGAGATGAAGTCTCACTCTGTTCCCCAGGCTGAAGTGCAGTGGCGCGATCTCAGCTCACTGCAACCTCTGCCTCCCGGGTTCAAGTGATTCTCCTGCCTCAGCCTCCTGAGTAGCTGGGATTACAGGTGCACACCACCACGTCCGGCTAATTTTGGTATTTTTAGTAGAGACAGGGTTTGGCCATATTGGCCAGGTGGGTCTGGAACTCCTGACCTCAAGTGATCCACCCCCCTCGGTCACCCAAAGTGCTGTGATTACAGGCATGAGCCACCACACCCGGCCCCAACTGATATTTTTAAAAGAAGCAGACATCACAGAAATAAAAATCCAATACATAGGCTAGATGGCTATGAATTCTAGCGGAAGTTGGTCAACAAAACAGAGACATGACTTGAATCCCATAAAGATACACACACACATCTGCTACGCGCCCTGGCTTCTCTTGCCCACATTTTAGCTGGTGTCCCAGAACTCATCCGCTATGCTGCCCACGACGGTGGTGGTGTAGGGGGACCTACAAAGCTTCGTTTCAAACACTGCTTGTGTTTTGACAGCCTTTTTCTTTTTTACGGTGTTTTTAATGAAATGAAACTAGAAGTACTGGATCTCATAAGCCACCCGGGGGAAGCGTTCCCCTTCTGAACCTGTGGGTGCGGGGCTAGGGACAGATGCTGCCTCAGTAGCAGCACCTGGCTGACCTGACAAGCCACCTGTATCTATGGGCGCTGGTTCAAATCCCAGGGGAGGTTTAAAAAGCGTTGACGAGACTCCGTAAAGATGCGGAAATACATATTTGAGAGGAAAAGAGCATTTCAAAACCCTCCTGTGGCTTTTATCCTACGGCACTTTACCCCCAGGGACCTGAGCGGCGCTGTGAGTTGCAGGTGCAAAGGGCTCAGAGCCAGGGGAGAATCACAGAAGACACAGAGCCCAGCAGTCCTCCCTGACCACGGAAGGGGATGTAGGAGAACCCTGGGCTCATGGCACTGACATTTAGCAGCCACTGTATGTTTTGGTCTTGTCTCAAGAGCGTTTTCCCCATTTATCCCGTGTACTTTTTTGTTTTAAAGAGATGGGGTCTGGGCCAGGCGCGGTGACTCACACCTGTAATCCCAGCACTTTGGGAGGCCGAGGTGGGAGCGTCACTTGAGGTCAGGAGTTCATGATCAGCCTGGCCAACATGGTGAAACCCCATCTCTACTAAAAATACAGAAATTAGCCAGACATGGTGGTGGGCACTTGTAATCCCAGCTACTTGGGAGGCTGAGGCAGGAGAATCGCTTGAACCCAGGAGGCGGAGGTTGCAGTGAACCAAGATCTCGCCACTGCACTCCAGCCTGGGTGAGATTCCATCTCAAAAAAACAAAACAAACAAACAAACAAACAAAAGAGATGGGGTCTGGCTCTGTTGCCCAGTCTGGAATGCAGTGGCACAATCATAGCTCACTACTGCCTTGAACTCCAGGGCTCAAGCAATCCTTTTGCCTCAGCTTCCGGAATAACTTCATCTACGGGGACTACCACGCCCAACTAATTTAAACCTTTTTTTTTTTCCTTAAGAGATGGGGTCTTACCATGTTGTCCAGGCTGGTATCAAAATCCTGGGCTCAAGAGATCGTCTTGCCTCTGCCTCTCAAGTAGCTGGAATTACAGGTGTGAGCCACCGCACCCGCCCATGCCTCTTATTTGCATGCAGATGCTATTCTGACATGAAACCTTTCACTCAAATATTTCTCTACAATGGAGTCTCTCCACAATCAGGCCATGGCTCCACTGTGGTGAGGCTATCAATTCATTTAAAGTGGTTTCCCAGAGCAAAAGCTGCACCTGCGTGCAAGCGATGCCCACACCGAGCGTGTACGGACAGACTTTTAGTGTCTTCTATCAGGCGGGTTCCTGCTCCAGGCCCACCTTGTCCATGAGGCTAACCCAGGGCTGACCTTAGCATGTGCCCACTCTTCTGTACACCCAGAATCCAAGGGGTGGGAAGGACGGGGGTAGGAGCAGGAAATAAGTGTGTGGCCCAGCTGGAGGAGACGGTGTCGGGGTCAGAACACCTGTACCACCTTCAAAATTCCCCCAAACTACCTGCAAAAGCCCCGGTGAGAATCTCACCAGTCTCAGCTTCCATCCAATGACAGGGCTGAGCTCTCCACCTCCATGGTGTCTTCGAGCTCTTAAATGCCAGGGCCTTACGTTAAAATTCACACCAGAGCACAGTGAAGCAACAGAACGCTCCACTCGGGTTTGAATTTGGGCTCCGGGACCTTCCATGGGGGCTTACAGACTTTCCTAACATTTCCCATCTGAGAAATCCAGGGATTATTAACCTACCCCAGCAGGATGCTAGAGGCTGAGATGAAATCACGGCTGGCCAGTGCGGCATGCCGAGCCTCAGCACACGGTCAGCCACGCCTGCTATTTCGATTGTTATCACTGGTCGGCGCAGACATCGTTCCAGGCGAGGTGCCATTGGGGACACGTGGAACCAGATACTACCTGAGGTCTCCGGTTCTGCAGCTGGGTGGAGGACGGAGGCCTGCATGCTACAGAGTCGGGCAGGACGAGGTGACGTCGGTGCTGCGGGAATAGGAAGGAAGGGGGCTGAGGGCTGGGAAGGTTCATGGAGGGGCAGGCCCCTGAGCCGAGCCTTGGAGGAGGAGCAGAATCTGACGGAATGAGGAAGCCTTGCTTCCAGTAGGAAATCTGAGTGTCCTTCCCCTACAAATATTATTATTATTATTATTATTATTATTTTTTTTTTTTTTTGAGACAGGATCTCACCCTGTTTCCCAGGCTGGAATGGCACGATTATAGCTTACTGCAGCCTCAACCTCCAGGACTGAAGCAATCCTCCTGCCTTGGCCTTCCGAGTAGCTGGGAACACAGGTGCATGCCACCACACTTGGCTAAATTTTATTTTTTTGTAGAGATGGAATCTCATTATGCTGCCGAGGCTGGCTCAAACTCCTGGCCTCAAGCAATCCTCCTGTCTTGGCCTCCCAAAGTGCTGAGATAACAGGTATGAACCACCGCGCCCAGCCCCTGGTATCCCGACGCGGGACTCTGTCGCAAGGAACCTGGGAGGCCACATCAAGGTATGGAAGCCTCTTTCCAAATGCCTGGAAAGCTGGACGATCCCTGAGGACAATGGTGACAGGAGAGGCGAGGACATACCCCAGAGAAGGCAGAGGTGGAAAGGCAGCCCAGGGCTGTGGAATCGGACCTGGAGGGAAAGGAGGAGCAGGGAGACACACAGGAGAGCCTGGGGACACAGATCTGTGGCAGGAGGTGAAGAGGAAGAGCTGGCGCAGAAGCACCCGAGAGGCCCGCAGCCCATGAAGTGTTTTCAGGAGAGTTAAGACCCACCATGTAGTGGGCGCCACAGTTAAGCCTGGAGGTTTTGCAGCCAGGAGGGGTTCTGTCTGGGTTTCTTGCCTCCCACCCCAGCCTCCAAAGTGGGTTGACACCAGCTCTGAGCTGTCAGCTGCAGACACTTATCAGACACGGGGGCTGACTCACGGAGAACAGCTTCTTCTCTTTTTTTTTGAAACAGATTCTCGCTCTGTTGCCCAGGCTGGAGTGCAGTGGCGTGATCTCGGCTCACTGCAACCTCTGCCTCCCAGGTTCAAGTGATTCGCCTGCCTCAGTCTCCCAAGTAGCTGGGATTACAGGCACGCGCCACCACGCCCGGCTAATTTTTCTATTTTTAGTAGAGACGAGGTTTCCCCATGTTGGCCAGGCTGGTCTCGAACTCCTGACCTCAAGTGATCCACCTGCCTCGGCCTCCCAAAGTGCTGAGATTACAGGCATGAGCCAGCAGCCCAGCCTGAAAAAACGCTTCTTACACCAACAGAGTCAGCTTTCTCTGAACTTGGCTGTTTTTGTCAAGAGTTCGTTTAGACTTTCTTCTAGGATGAAAAATCATGTGTATTTGTTTTGCATCTAAGTAAGGAGTAATATGGAGTCAGACCAATTCCATTCATTTGCCGTTTCCTGTAAGATCAGCACTCTGATGTCCCTGGTGCAGTCCTCCCTCGGATCACCAAGGGCCCTCGGGCACGTGCCCTGCGCCAGGACACCGCAGCGGCCGGGAAAGGCAATGTCCCCGCCCTTGCTTCTAATGTGGAAGACAGAAGATGGAGAACAGGCGGTGAGTCAGCAGGCTTATAAGGGACCCCGGGGGTATCCCGTGTCCCATGGAGTCACCGGGGTCAAGGTTCCCCCAATAGTCAACTCATCAAATGTCTTTTGAATAAAAAAGAAATTCAAAAACTTTGAAACATGACCCTAGTCTGAAACAGACTTCAAAGCAAGCAGTGCTCCAGGACTCACCATTTCTTCCGCTTGAACCTATGAGAAGCTGAGTCACTGTCGCCAACCCATTACCGTGGAAGTATCTGAGCCGTGAGTGAGCAGCGGTCCATATGCACCCCTTTCCCGCAGCTTGGGGAGTTCCACATTAGGACAAGAGGAGCGCCTCTGTTTACCGTCGTGGCTCACGCACGGACTTCTGTGCAAGCATTTGCCCCACACTCATTCATCGATGATGTGCTGGGCACTGTGTCGGGATGCGGGAGTGAATCGAAAGCAAACAGATGACTGCAACTCTACCCACGGGCTACCCACGCAGGTGCCTCATTCCAAGACGGACGAGGTCAGAGCTCCAGGTGGCAAGGCCTGAGCCGAGGCACAGGGAGGGAGGAAGCACGGTGGGACAGGGGTGGCAGGAGCAGACTGGGGCACAGGAGGAGCCCAGAGAGGTGGCCCTGGTGTTCCAGGGAGGTGAGCGAGGCAGGAGCACAGGCTAGGACCACATCCCCACGGCTTCCAGGGTAGGAGCTGGCTTGTCCTTCAGGCCACAGGGAGCCACTGAAGGACCCTGCAGCAGGGCCCTGACAGCATCAGCTCTGAGTTGGAGAAGGAACATTCTAGAGCTCTACAGTCTCACATTACAGAGGAGAAAGACTCTGCTCTGGTAGGGTCCGGAGTTGGGCCCTGGTCTCCTTATGCCAACTCAATGGTCCTTACAGTCCATTTCCTCTCGTCTCCAAACCACCACCAGTTAACACTTGGTTCTGTGCGAGAGCTGGAAGACAAGCCGAGGGAGGGCATGCTTCCAGGCAGCAGAGCCCACGGGAAAAGGGCTCAGAGCTCATCCCCATTCCTTTACAGAGGCTCTGTCACTCACCAACACAGCGATGGGCCTGGGGAGCCTGCAACCCTCATCCTCCTTGGGAAGGTTAAGTAAAAGGACACAGTGCCGCCTGTAATAGGCATTCAGGAAGGGCTGCCAGCTCTCTCTTAAGTGAGTCATGAGACGAACAGGTTTCTTATTCAATTAACTGAGAGCTCATTTCTGTAACATTTTCTTTCCTTATGGAAAAGAGCGTTGTATTCTAAATAAATACATATCTTGAAAACAAGCTCTTGGGTCACAGCCCAAAAAAGGAAAAACACTAAATTCCACACTCCTCTTAGGGGAGACAGAACTACTGATCTCACCGATGAAATGTGACAAAAATATGAAGATCCGACCCCAGTGCCTCGTTACCAATTCCATCTCTTGTTGTTAACACTTGTGCAAAATTACACCTTAAAACCAGGACCAGTTTCTATCTGTAAGCGTTCCTGAATTGTCTGTGAGGGGCTCTTTACAGTGGTGTTAAATTTCACCAGCTTAACAACTCCAGGCTTCTGACAGACAGATCTGGGGCAGCCCAGGTCCCCGCAGTCAGAAGCGGCAGGTCTCAAAGGCCAACAAAACAGAGACACTCTGGAAGGGTTCCTGTTTCAGGTACCTTGCTGCCATTGAAGCTGCGTTCCTTTAAAACCTTCTGGAAAGTAAATTTCTGCAACCTTAATGCACTGCCTGTCTAAAGAACCCCTGTGGGAACTCCCTCTGAAAAACAAGGAAGCTTTTGTAACGTCAAGAATCACACCACATCAATCTGCTTTGTAATTTTCGTTACACCATTACCTGGCAGACACTGACACCATAGCCGACACTGGGCTCAGTGTTGTGTTAGAGGGATGGTTTTACTGAATCCTCAAAACAGGGCGGTGGCTTTTGCTCTTATGCACATTTTACAGATGAGGAAACTGAGATGTGGGAATTTGGGAAACTTCCCCCAAAGTGGCCCAGCCACCTGGCTCCAGAGTCCAAGCTCTTAACCTCTCCACTGCAGGGCAACTGCAAAAATCTGGCAACAAGTCTCCACGGCATTCTCCTGGTTGTTCTAGGAAGATGTGGAGTTTGCAGCACGGCATGGTGTCAAACGGCCACATGCACAGCAGTCCTGCAGGCACTACCTTGCAGCTGCCACCATGATCGTGGACAGAACGCTCCTCTTGGCCCCAGGTACTGACACCATGCCAGGCTAGCTACATTTCCCCAGTTTCCCTGAACCCCCAGGGCCTGTCTATGTCTCCCCCACAGGGCAGGAAACCCCTTCCTCCAGAGGCTGATCTCCCCGCACCACCCCCCTCTCCCGTCTGCAGAGCAGCTCAGAACCAAAGGTGAAAGTATCTGAAAGCCAAGACTATAGCGTGTATACACATAGCAATTTGTTACTGTGAGAAACCATCTGTTTCTCGGTATTACAATCCTCAGAGGGCAAATTATAGCTAGCGTTCAACATAAAACATCAATTTAAACCATCAACTATTCATAATTTCAATTCTTTATTGGAAACCAAGGACATAAATGTCAGGGAATAAAGCAATATTTCTTTTATTAACTATTCCATTCATCTGGCTATTAAATAAAACCAGGGCCCCAATAAATGGCAGGAGTCCTTGCCTGACAGCCACACCAAATAGCTCTATAATTCTCAGACGTTTTAAAACAACGAAAACTGCATTATTTGAAAAGTTAGAAACTTTAATATATAATAAAATTAAGATTAATGCGATCTTAATACCTTGCAAAACTGTTTGCCATGCCCTCGTATTCATATATTTCTTCTTGCGCGGTTTATTTTTAACAGCGCTCATTTTGTACTGAGAACGTGATGTTTTTTACGACTGAGTTTTGCGAACGCCAGCCACCTCCAGCATTTTTCACTGACATCTAGTTTTCCCAGGCTGATGTTCCCTCCCGACTGCCCATCTGTGCTTGTGCCAGGAGGGATGCCATCATCCAAGCACAACCCAGGGTGTGGGTGGCCTTCAGAGCTCAGTCCTGCAGGACTTGCACCCAACAGCTCGCCTGAGAGTGCAGGGCAGGTTCTCACTGCAAGCACTTTTTTTTTTTTTTTTTTTTTTGCCGGAGAACAATCTGAGCGTTCAAAAATGAAATCTACGAAGCACGGAAGAGAATATTTACACCGTCCTTTGTGTACTAGGCTGTATATCGAGGTTTTTATCTACATTGTCCCACGACAATCTTACAGGGTGGGTACACTTTACAGATCATCAGGATGCAAGTTTGGAAAGGTGAGTCAGCCACTGGTCCCATCCATAGGAGGCACACCCATGTGTTCAACAATGAGGAAATAAAGAGAAATAAAACATGGGCCCATATTCAATGCATGACAGTCTAATAGCCATGATGGACACTGACACACTTTGGACATCTGTCCCCTAACACACACACACACACACACACACACATATATATATGTATATATATATATATTTTTTTTTTTTGGGGGGGGGGGGACAGAGTCTTGCTCTGTCACCCAGGCTGGAGTGCAGTGGTGCAGTCTCAGCTCTGTCACCCAGGCTGTAGTGCAGTGGCACAATCTCAGCTCACTGTAACCTCTGCCTCCCGGGTTCAAGCGATTTTCCTGCCTCAGCCTCCTGAGTAACTGAGATTACAGGTACATGCCACCACACCTGGCTAGTGTCCCCTCCAAATTTCATGTTGAAATGTGATCCCCAGTGTTGGAGGTGGGGCCTGGTGGGAGGTGTTTGGGCCATGAGGGCAGATTGCTCATGAATGGCTTGGTGCCCACCTCCTGGTAATGAGTGAATTCTTGCTCTGAGTTCTTGTGAGATCTGGTTGTTTAAAAGAGTCTGGGACCTCCCCCTTCTCACTCTCTCTCTCCCCATGTGATATGTCAAGTCCTCTTTGCCTTCCATCATGACTGGAAGCTTCCTGAGGCCTCACCAGCAGCAGATGCTGGCGTCATGCTTCTTGTACAACCTGCAGAACCATGGGCCAAGTAAACCTCTTTTCTTCATAAATTACTCAGCCTCGGGTATTTCTTTACAGCAATGCAAATGAACTAACAGACTCATACATAATTGTTCACTGCAGTCAGTGGCCATGGGCCCAGGGCACCCCAGGGTGGGCACAGAGGAAAAAAACTGAACCACCTCATGCCACCGAGGGAGGAACCACTGGTGGGAGGATGGGAGGGGTGTTAGAGAAGTTTCCTGGGGCTGGAGACCACACCTGGGCTGAGGTTTATGCAAATAGCTGCTTTTGTCTTTCTTTTTCTAAGAGGTTGTCACCCAAAGAATAATTATTTTATGGAGACCAAATATAACAGCATTAAAGAAAGATCTTATATTCAAAACACGTATATGCCCATCCCACATCCCCAGCAGAACTTTTTCTTTTGGTCACACAGCCAATGACATAAACATGTCCGTCCTTCTGAACAGCACTGGTGATTTTACATTTTAGTGGCTGTATAATATTCCTTCCTGTTGAGGTGGGCCGTCAGGAACTGTTGGGTGAATGAATGAATGACTAGTGCTTTCCTTAGGCACAGGACGTGGACACTCACAAAGAGCTTAGACCCACACCTCTGTGGGTGTCCTGACACCACCCAGAAAGGGGATTGATTAAAACTGTCCCTGTTGGGGAAGGAGAACATCACACACCGGGGCTTGTCATGGGGTGGGGGGAGGGGGGAGGGATAGCATTAGGAGATATACCTAATGTAAATGACGAGTTAATGGGTGCAGCACACCAACATGGTACATATATACATATGTAACAAACCTGCACGTTGTGCACATGTATCCTAGAACTTAAAGTATAATAATAATAATAATAAAAAGTCCCTGTTGGCTCACACCTGTAATCCCAGCACTTTGAGAGGCCGAGGCAGGCAGATCGTTTCAGGCCAGGAGTTCAAGACCAGCCTAACCAACATGGTGAAACCTCATCTCTGCTAAAAATACAAAAATTAGCCAGGCATGGTGGCCCGCATCTGTAATCCCAGCTACTCAGGAGGCTGAGGCATGAGAATCACCTGAGCCTGGGAGGCAGAGGTTGCAGTAAGCCAAGATCACACCACAGTAGTCCAGCCTGGGCGACAGAGCAAGACTCCATCTCAAACAAAAAAGAAAAAAAGAAAAAAAAAAGAAATTTAAAAACTGTCCCTGTTTTGCAGGTGAGGAAATTCAGGAGACCCAGTGACTTGTCCTCCTGTCTCTTGCACTAATTCTAAAGCTGCTGCCCCAGCTCCTGGCCTTCCCCACCAGCTCATAACACCTTGGTGAGAAAAACGAGGCAGCAGGGCACACTCGACTTTTCTCACTTACAGTGGAAGATGTCAGCAGTCACAGCTATGGAGGAAGAGAAAGCTCTCAGGGGAAACTACTTTTTACTGCTATGTTATTGGCCAGGGGTGAGTCATACATTTCAGCCTGCAATGCAGGTAGAGGGAAACTCTAGCAATCAACAGGCAAGAAAATACCTGCCAAGATCGACTTGGACAACCTCATGGGTTTGGTTTTCTTTCTTCCCTTTTCTGCTTGCTTATTTTAGGCCATCTTGGTGAATACAGAAAGCAACAGTTAATTTTCCCTCCCACTTATGTGGCCGAGCGAAACCTCCCTGGTTTTATTAGAGTCAAGACTTGAAACCTGGCCAGGTGTGGTGGCTCACGCCTGTAATCCCAGCACTTTGGGAGGCCAAGGCGGCAGATCACTTGAGGTCAGGAGTTCAAAACCAGCCTGGCCAACATGGTGAAACCCCGTTTCTTCTAAAAATACAAACATTAGCCCGGTGTGGTGGTGCTTGCCTGTGATCCCAGCTACTCAGGAGACGGAGGCAGGAGAATCGCTTGAACCAGGGAGGCGGAGGTTGCAGTGAGCCGAGATCGCACTGCTGTACTCCAGCCTGGGCGAGAGCGAGACTCCGTCTCAAAAAAAAAAAAAGACTTTAAACTTCAGAGCCTCTGACATTTGCATTCACGATTCAAACACCACTGGGGAATGCCTGGGATATCATTTTAATAAGCACATTATCTGTAAAAGAGAGTGACTAAGACTCACATTGCCAGCCTGCGAATGGCTGGCCACTCTCTGTGGCCACCAATTGGCTATTCCACGTAGCCCAGGCCACACTGAGTGCCCTGAACTGAGATTTATCATTCACTCTACAAATAATTTCAGTACCTGCTACATGCCAGCCACTCTTTCATTCACAAAAAAGAAGACATGTTTTTGAATTCAGGCAACTTACATCCTCATGCGGCAAGACAAGTAAGAAACAAACACATACTATGTCAGGAGAGAGGAACTGTGGTAGAAAACGTCCTGCAAGGGAAAGTGAGGCGTGTGTATAGGTCGGGGGAGGAGGGGGCCAGGGACACAGTACTGGGTCAGGATTCACAAAAAGGGGGGTATTCATGTCAGGACCTCTCCCTGTTCAGGAGCTATGCCAAAAGAGGCCTCTCCCTAGGTCATCTCCCTAGGCAAGCCTGATGTCCACAAATTCATTTTTCCATTTATTATTTTTGCAATTGCAAAAACCACAATGACTTTTGCACCAAACTAAATATTGCCTGAAATTTCCAAAGACGCAGCATGTGACTCGGTAGCTAAAGGGGGAAAGAGCATCCCTAGAGTTAAGTTCCCAGGACATTGAACTCAAAGGCCAGATTCAGAGAGAGGCGCCAGGAAGCGCAGGTGCTGTGTTCGGGAGAAAGTCCCACGGGGTGTGGGGCACTGTGGCTCCCAGGTACATCCGTGCGGACGGCGGGCTGGTTCTCGGGGCCTTGAGGAGCCCCGTTCTTGGGCCGGGGGTCACAGAGTTAGGAGACGGCTGGCTGGCTGAACAGTTACAAGCTGGCCTAGAGCAGAAGAAGGTGGTTTATGTCACCGCACTCTCCCCTGAGTCAGAAGCGGGAGAGGTGTCTCCAGGGTCTGCCTGAGTGAGAACCAATCTGCCACCTACTTTGGATTGTGTCATTTTTCACTCAAGTGCCAGGTAGAGAACTGGTCAGATTCTTCAAAATGAAGATTTTTATTGTTTTAATTGGAAACAGGGTCTCCCTCTGTCGCCCAGGCTGGACTGCAGTGACACAATCACAGCTGACTGCAGCCTCGACCTCTCGGGTGGAGCAATCCTCCCACCTCAGCTTCCCCAGTAGCTGGGACCACAGGTGCATGCCACCATGCTCAGCTACTTTTTAAACATTTTTTTTTGTAGAAACAGGGTCTTGCTATGTTGCCCAGGCTGGTCTCGAACTCCTGGGCTCAAGCAATCCTCCCACTTTGGCCTCCCAAAGTGCTGGGATTCCAGGTGTGAGCCCCCACACCCAGCCTGAAGGTTCTTCTTCTGTAAGATCCTGAGTAGTGGCATCACTGCCCTGGGGACCCTCTGTTGAGAATAATATTCATCACAACCTCCCTGGCCCAGAATGACACTGCAGGGCACTGCTCCCTAAGCCCGGTGCTGGCTGGGAGCCCTTCCAGAAACAGCTCAAGGGTAGGGCCCCGCTCTCCGCACTCTGTCACCCAGCCCTGGGCCTGTACTCACAGCGCTGGAAACAAAGTTCCTGAATAACAGACGAAGAAATAAAACACCCAGCCGGACACGGTGGCTCACGCCTGTAATCCCAGCACTTTGGGAGGCCAAGGCGGGTGGATCACCTAAGGTCAGGAGTTCGTGACCAGCCTGGCCAACATGGTAAAACCCTATCTCTATTAAAAATACAAAAATTAGCTGGGCATGGTGGTGGGCACCTGTAGTGCCAGCTACTCGGGAGGCTGAGGCATGAGAATTGCTTGAACTCAGGAGGTGGAGGTTGCAGTGAACCGAGATTGTGCTACTACACTCCAGCCTGGATGACAGAGCAAGACTCCGTCTCAAAAAAAAAAGAAAAAAGAAAGAAAACACCTGAGCCCTGCCAAGGGGGAGCTGTCTTCCCCAAACCAACAAACCTCCTAAAGATAGCTGGGAGCCCATCCTACCAGCTCTGATTTGGGGCTGGTTTGTGAGTTACTGTTAGGAGTAAGTCCCTAGAAGTGATAAAAGATAAATCAACTCAACGTTTGATTTATAAGATATATCAGACTGATAACTAGTGACAATGTTAATCTAATTACAATTAAAAAATCTCATCACATCCATTTTCCATGCTATTTCATTAACTTGGGCTTTTGCCAACAATTCAACATTTTAAGCGTGACCGAATTCACGCTTCATTCCTTCGGTGTGGGTGATGACCTGCTCCAGGGTGAGGGTCTCAGAGCCCCTCTTCCACCCAGTGGCCCATATGCCGGCCCTAGGGAGCCCTTTTTCTAGCCCACAATCCTTTCCCAGCATCACAGTCTAGAGCACCTCCATCTCCTGGTACTCACCTCCTGGAAGGTTTTCTGAGTGGTCAACATGTTCCCGAGAGCCTACATCTGCACTGCTTGCCCAGGATTTCTGCTTCTTGCTCATTAAATGGACACTCTTGGCTTTAAAGGTAGGGCAGGCACCAGGCGGTTAACACCAGGCAGCGCCCCTCTGGCCCCAGTAATTTGTGACCACTGGTCATTATGCTTCCCACATAGAATCCAGCCAGCCCATCAACAGATGTTTACTGCGCACCTATGATACCCCGGGCTCTGTGCCTGGGGCTGGACGTACGCCGTGAAGTGGCCTGAAAGTGCTCTCATGGGAATGGCATTCTAGGAGGGAAAGGTAGACAGAGATGGAAATGACACACCAGGCAACGTGTGACAGGAAGAGCACAAGTAGCTGGAATTCCGGGTGAGCCAGGTGGAAGAAAGTGGAAGAAGCCACAGGGCGCAGAGGAGGAGGACAGAGGCTAGGCAGGTTCAAGGGTGAAGACCAGGGCTAGAGGGGCCGTGGCCCAGCCAGTGAGGGCGACGTGGGGTCACAGAATGTGGAAGGTTGGATGGAAAGACATCAGAGGGTCTAGCAGGGAGACGGAAAGATCTGAACTGCATTCGTTAGAAATAAAACTGGGGCCGCTGGGGAAAGAGAATGGACAGAAGGCAGCCAAGAACGGAAGTGGTGGTGGGGTGGCCATGACAGTGGCTTGGGCCAAGGTGACAGCGTGTAGCTGGGAGCCCAGGTGTATCCAGGAGGAAGGACGGGCTTGCTGGTGGACCAGGCATGTCGGGGGAGAGGAGGGGGAGCCCCAGGGCACACCTAGGTTTTAGCCTGAGCAGCCCCTGGGTGGTGACACCATTTCCCGAGGTGACAGGGGGACTGGGATTGGTGGTGCAGGCGGTGTGTATGGGAGGGGTCAACAGTTCTCTTTTGAAGCCATGTGAAGCCGGAGATGTCTTTCCAAGTAGAGATGTTGAATATTCAGTTGAATATTTGGGTTAATATAAATATAGACGCCATCCTTCTGTGGATGGTATTTTAAGCCACGAGAGTCGATGGGATCCCCTGAGGACAGGGTCTTGTAGATATCAAAGGGCAGGTCCCCGAGACTTGTGTGCCCTCTAACCTCAGGTGCAGGGCGCGAGTGGGGACCCAGCAGAGTGATGGGCAAGGTGGGCCGAACCAGGAGAGCCTGTATCTCAGACAGGGGTCAGGGAAAAAAAAAACGTTTTAAGAAGGGGAGAGTGGTCCGCTCTCAAGAGCTCAGTCACATCTCATGCTTTACTTTTCAATAATTTTCACACATTCTGCTGACCCCCCATATATAACCATGCTTAAAAAGCAAGATTGCAGCTTGAAATTCCTAGTTCTTGGCTCCTGGAAGGAGGAATCTTTTTTATTTATTTATTTTTTTATTTTTTTGAGCAGAGTCTCACTCTGTCACCCAGGCTAGAGTGCAGTGGTGCAATCTCGACTCACTGCAGCCTCTGCCTCCCAGGTTCAAGCGATTCTCTCAAAGGAGAATTTTTTTATGTTATTTACTTATTTTGAGCCACGGTTTCACTCTGTTGCCCAGGCTGGAGTACAGTGGCACGATCATAGCTAACCTGCAGCCTCAATCTCTTGGGCTCAAACCATTCTCTTGCATCACCCTCCCAAATAGCTGGGACTACAGGTGTGCACCATCATGCCTGGCTAAAGTTTTGATTTTTTGGTAGAGATGGGGTCTTGCTACACTGTCCAGGCTGGGGAATCCTTTTATTTAAAAATAATGGTATTTCTTCAAAGAATAGCTTCAGCTTGGACCAAACCAATTTTCCAAGACTGAACAGAGACAAGGAGGAGTGGCAGCCAATGTAGGGAATATCTGGAGCTGGAAAAAGAGCAATGTTTTAAGTAAGGGCTGGAAGGAAGTTCCTTGTGGGTTGATACATCTTCGGGAGTGGAGAGATAAAAGCGGAAATGGAAATCAGGAAGAGTGCCGGGTGCAGTGGCTCACGCCTGTAATCCTAGCACTTTGGGAGGCCGAGGCGGGAGGATCTCCTGAGGTCAGGAGTTCAAGACCAGCCTGGCCAACATGGTGAAGCCCCATCTCTACTAAATATACAAAAATTAGCCGGGTGTGGTGGTACACACCTGTAATCCCAGCTACTGGGGAGGCTGAGGCAGGAGAACTGCTTGAACCTGGGAGGTGGAGATTGCAGCGAGCTGAAATCATGCCACTACACTCCAGCCTGGGTAACAAGAACGAAACTACATCTCCAAAAAAAAAAAAAAAATCAGAAAGGGAAAAGACTATTCAAATTCTAGTTACAATATCAACTAAATGGAATAAAGTCAAATTTAAATCTCGGGAAGTTGGAGCTACTTTTGTTTCCCCTGAACTGTGACAGAGCAGGACAATTGTTCAAAGAGGCACATGGAGTTTTCACACCTCCAGTATAATGAGACGCACTGGATCCACCGATGTAAATTTAGAGTTTTTCAATATGTGCAATTATGCCACCATCCAAAATGCCAAAATGCTGCCACATTCACACTCGTCATCAGATCTTTAATGGCTGCCCAAAAAAGTTATGAGAAAGAGGAGAGTGGCTGATGGGAGAAACAGTCAATTACAGCTCTCTGGAAAGCCCTCAGGCTGCCACCTCTACAAGTTTTGGCTTTTAGGGGAAGTTCATTTCAAACTCCTGCCCTGTCTGGGTTTTTCAATCAAAAATTCCTTATGCATATTTTTGGTTCACATTTCCCATCGCTCAAAAATGATTTTTAAAATTTTCTTTTATTCAGAATATTTAAAGGAATATTGCATTGGGAAAATGAGCTATCCGCCTGGGGGAAAAAACAGATCCCTTACACTACAATACCCTACACACAAAACTGTTGTCGATTCAAAAACCAAGTGAAACACTAGAAATCTACAATTACTATAAGAGAGTACAGAAATATAGTTTATGTTTACAAAATGAATGGTAGATTTGGGAAAAATTTCTACAATATGTAAGAGAGAAATAATTAATTCAAACTGTGGTTTTTTGTTTGTTTTAGAGATGGGGTCTCTCTCTGTGCCCAGGTTGGAGTGCAGTGGTGTGATCTCGGCTCACTGCAATCTTCACCTCCCAGGTTCAAGTGATTCTCCCTGCCTCAGCCTCCCAAGTAGCTGGGATTACAGGCATCCATCACAACGCCTGGCTAATTTTAGTAGAGACGGGGTTTCACCATGTTGGCCAGGCTGGTCTGGAACTCCTGACCTCAGGTGATCCACCCACCTTGGCCTCCCAAAGTACTGGGGTTACAGGCGTGAGCAGCTGTGCCCAGCCTTAATTCATGCTCTTTAAAAGTGAGTAAGATGACGACGAGGTAAAAGACCAACCAAAATAAACAAAGGATGTCAAAAGGCAATTTACACAGGAGATACTACTGGCTAACAAACACACAGAAAGACAGCCAACCTCACTGTTGATGGACAAGTTTTGAATTTAAGGCAATATATATTTTTTGACCAGTGGAAAATTTATCACAATGCCATTATCCAGGGTTAGTGAGGTTTGGAGGAAGAGAACACTCCCATGCCTCACTGGTGAGGAGTGACAACTGAAACAGGCATTTTCTTTTTTCTTTTAGAGACGGGGTCTCGTTCTGTCACCCAGGTTGGAGTACATGACACAATCATAGCTCACTGCAGCCTCGAACTCCTGGGCTCAAGTGATCCTCCCACCTCAGCTTCCTGAGTAGCTGGGACTACAAGCACATGCCACCATGCCTAGCTGATTAAAAAAAAAAAAATTCATTTTTTGTAGAGATAAGAAGGTCTCACTATGTTGCCCAGGCTGGTCTCAAGCTCCTCCTGCCTTAGCCTCCCAAAGTGCTGAGATTACAGGCGTGAGCCTTTTCTTTTCTCTCTCTCTCTTTTTTTTTTTCCTTTTGAGACAGAGTCTTGCTCTGTTGCCCAGGCTGGAGTACAGTGGCACAATCACGGCTCACTGCAACCTCCATCTCTCGGGTTCAAGGGATTCTCCTGCCTCAGCCTCCTGAGCAGCTGAGATTACAGGCACCTCCCATCACGCCCGGCTAAGTTTTGTATTTTTAGTGGGGACGATGAGGTTTTGCCATGTTGGCCAGGCTGGTCTCGAACCCCTGACCTCAGTTGATCCACTCACCTCGGCCTCCCAAAGTGCTGGGATTAGAGGTATGAGCCACCACACCTGGCTGGTGTGGGCCATTTCTGATGCCAAATTGGCAAAGAACATGGACATCTTTCTGACCCAGCAAATCCCATTCCCAGACCTCCCTCTGCCCACATGCCATGACAGCCTCCTTCCCAAAAACACTCCTGAGATGCCTTCCTCGCTCTTGTCTTTTCCATGTGTTTATTATACATACAACGCACAAATAATTCCTACTATAAAATTTAAGAAAATAGAGATGACTAAGGAATGAATGAAAGCCCCTCATGCCAAGCTGCCCGCCCCCTTCCTCAGCTGATATCACCCCTGGCTGCGCTCTTCTCTGTGATACAAAAGGCATTTTTGGAGTGAATGATACTCTCTCCAGCTGAAAAGGCCAACCTGTAATATATCTACATCTATATTTAGATTATAGAATTAGAACCCAATTTAGCTGACTTTCATCTCATAGCCTGTGATGTTTCCCAGCGCTGCCTGAATTAGATTTCCTACTAGTTAGAATTTCCTGTAAGCTAGGATTAAAAGCTCTCGTTTCCTAGTTTCTCCTTTCTATCTTAATCATTATACAGCACTTCACATTTCATAAGAACTTTTGAAAATATTAACAGGTTATTTCGCTTCCTGATAATCTATGAAAGACACAGAGAGGATAAAACTAGAGTGTGTGGTTAAGATGAGAGTGTGCCACAGTAAGACTCCAGGATGGGGACATTTTCGGCTCTGTGGCCTCAGTCATGGTCAAGTCATTTGTTCTTTTTGGGTCTGATTCTTAATTTTTAAAATGAGAATTTGATACTCGGGAGGCTGAGGTGAGAGCATTACTTGAGCCCAGGGAGGTGGACGTTGCAGTGAGATTGCGCCACCGCACTCCAGCCTGGGTGACAGAGCCAGATTCTATCTCAAAAAAAAAAAAAAAAAAGAATCTGGGCCGGGCGCAGTGGTTCACGCCTGTAATCCTAACACTTTGGGAGGCTGAGGCGGGTGGATCACGAGGTCAGGAGTTCGAGACCAGCCTGGCCAACATAGTGAAACCCCGTCTCTACTAAAAATACAAAAAATTAGCCAGGCATGGTGGCGGACACCTGTAATCCCAGCTACTCGGGAGGCTGAGGTAGGAGAATCTCTTGAACCTGGGAGGTGGAGGTTGCCGTGAGCTGAGATCATGACACTGCACTCCAGCCCAGGCGACAGTGTGAGACTCCGTCTCAAAAAAAAAAAAAAAGAAAAAAAAAAAAAAGAAAAAGAATCTGGGGCAAGGTGGACAGTATAGAAAGTGCCTGTCCCATATGTTCTAATCGGGACATGTCACTTTCTTTCCCTCTTCTTTCAAAATTCACTCCAATTCAGGGGTCCAGGTGGGGGCTGTTAAGGGTGCTGGTGGCATTTTCCATCTGGGTGCAGGGGACACGGGTGCATTCATTTGGCGCAAATTAATTGAATGCACGCAGTATGAAGTGTACATTTTTCTATATGCATAACTTTCCCTGTATGCATGACTTCAATTTAAATGGTCAAACCAAAAAGGTAAAACTTGCTCCCTCCAGTCTCCAATTCCCCTGTCAGCAGACTCTGTCCTGGCGTTGCACTGGCTTGCTGCGGAGGGCTGGGGGGCAGTGGTGGAAAAGAGCCTCTCATTAAAAACACGTGCCTTCTGGGGGCCGTGATGAACGTGAGTGTGAGATGAGTCCAGCTGCGGTCAGAGCCATGGGATGTGGGTCACTGTGACCCAGTGGGTCACGGGTGCTGAGCAAGGAAGGGCTGGGAGGCTCAAGAAAAATCTACAAGAAAAATCTAAAGGAGCCCAGCCTCTGCCAGGAAAAGCAGGCCTGGCTCTGCTGAAACCCCAATCACGCTCTGATGGATACCGGTACCTGGGCAAGGATACCGTGGATGGACTTGATTCTTCTCTCCTGAAATGTACCAGAAGGTGCATGCGGGGATTTCGGCTGCCTGAAAAGCAACCCTCTAAAACCCGAGTGTCATTTTTAGAATCAAAAAGGAAGGAAGGCAGTGGCTGGCTGCACTGGTCAGTAACGAGATCTGGAGCTTTTCGCCTTAAGGTCACTGTTTAAAACTCTGCCCTGGGTCAGTGGTAACAGAAAGTCACGACTCCCTCGCAGGCATCAGGGTGCAACTTTGAATGCCAAGAAGGGCTGTGTCTGTTAGTTACCACGCGGCGAGCTCCCGGGACACCTCCTGACACCTACTGACAGTGTCTCTTTCTCTAGGAGTGGCCTCTCTTCCCACCCACCATGGCGGCCTGGCCTGGAGGAGGAGGCATTGGGGCCGGAGTCCTTCCCCGACAGGGAGTCTCTCTCCACCTTGGCGGCTGAACTCCAGCACACGAATACACAGGAGGTGGTGAGGGCGCATGAATACAGCAGAAAGGGCCACCAGCAGAGAGAAAAAGGGGGAGCAAAGGGCAGATGTGTCCAGTGGTCAGGGCCCTCCCCGGGTCCTCCGTGCTCCTGGCCCTCTTCAAGGCTGTTTTCGATGCGGGATCCATGACACGCTTCTCTCTCCAACAGATCCCCGCAACCTAGCCAGGTCAGATGCCGTCCGAGGAGGCAAGAAAATTCTGATCGATCTCTTTGTCCCCGAACGGTATGTGTCTAAAAAGACTAAACCAACCAGATTTAAAAGAGAGGGACAGAGTTCATTCTCTGGTTCTAATGACCAGTACTTTACAAGCTACATTTACTCTGTATCTGAACTCAAAACATCAGTTGATCTGGCCCGGGCACGGTGGCTCACGCCTGTAATCCCAGCACTTTGGGAATCCCAGCACTTTGGGAGGCGGAGGCAGGCAGATCACGATGTCAGGAGATCGAGACCATCCTGGCTAACACGGTGAAACCCCGTCTCTACTAAAAATACAAAAAATTAGCCGGGCGTGGTGGCAGGCGCCTGTAGTCCCAGCTACTTGGGAGGCTGAGGCAGGAGAATGGCGTGAACCCGGGAGGCGGAGCTTGCAGTGAGCCAAGATAGCGCCACTGCAGTCCCGCCTGGGCGAAAGAGCGAGACTCCGTCTCAAAAAAATAAATAAATAAAAATAAATCAGTATCTGAAATCACCCAACTCACAAATCCAGACAGAAGTTCCTCTACCTTTAGAAAGAGGTGTATCCACTCCTAAAAATGGGCCTGTAATTCTCTTGTCTTCTTTTAGATCAATGTAATGCTGCTTCTATTAAGCTGTAAGATACCTGCCAGTGGCACCTGGTTGCCAGCAACTTGTAACCGGCAATGAAACCAAGTGACTTCTTTTTACGAGGATCTTTAGGGAGAATTTTTTTGCCAACACCAGAGGAGCTGTGCTTTCCCTCAACACATGCTTTGTTTTGAGCTTGTGGACAGTGTAAGTCACATGACTTATCTGGTTGCCCTTTTTGCATTGGTTGCTGGGAAGCTCACAATCAAGTCTGTATCTCATCTTTACAAAGTACACAGGGCCTGGGGAACGTTGGACAGTTGTCTAATTCTGGTTCTAACTGCCTTTTCCTCTCACTTTATTTACAATTTATTTTTACAATAGAGATTGAGTCTCCCTATGTTGCCCAGGCTGACCTTGAACTCCTGGGCTCCAGTGATCCTCCTGCCTTGGTCTCCCAAAGTGCTGGGATTACAGGTGTGAGCCACCATGCCCAGCCTCCTCTCACTTTCTTTCCTCTTCGTTCCCACTCACTCCCAGTCTCATGCCTTGCTTGTCATACTGTGCTAACTGTACCTTTGCAAGCCATTGGAAATCATTCTTGGAAGTGAGCAGAACACAACCAGCCAGGAGGGCAGGAATGGCATAGTGTCAAGGGCATGGCTGTAGGGTCACACCGACCCAGACTCAATATGAGCTCAACCCTTGCTGGCAGCGCCATACTGGGCAGGCCAGTGACCTCTCTGAGCCTCAGTCTCCCCAGATGGAAAATGGGGAAAGTATCTTTTTCAGGACTGTTGTCAGGATTCAATTAGTAGATACATGTGAACGTGCTCAGCTCAGTGCCTTGTTCAAAGCAGGTGCCTAAGATAAGTCACTTCCCTTTCCTTCTGCTGCAGGCAAAACTGGCAGAGATCCCACCCAAAGTCCCCAGACAACCAGGATGCCTCTACACTCCAAGGAGGTCAGTTGATCCCAGGGTCAGTTCTGATTAGAAATGGGAAGGTTCAGCCAGGTGCAGGGGCTCACGCCTGTAATCCCGGCACTTTGGGAGGCCGAGGCAGGTGGGTCAGCTGAGGTTAGGAGTTCAAGGCCAGCCTGCCCCAAATGGTAAAACCCTGTCTCTACTAAAAAGACAAAAATCAGCCGGGTGTGGTCGTACGCGCCTGTAATCCCAGCTACTCGAGGGGCTGAGGCAGGAGCAATGCCTGAACCTGGGAGGCCAAGGTTGCAGTGAGCCAAGATAGTACCACTGCACTCCAGCCTGGGCGACTGAATGGGACTCCTTTTCAAAAAAGAAAGAAAGAAAAGAAAGACATGGGAAGGTCTGGGATACTCAGCAGAGGCGTGGGGAGGTCATGTCCCACTCCTCGAGCTCAGGTTCTGCAATCCTGGGGTGTGTGCAAACCTCGGTGGGGTTTGGCCAGCCCCACATGAAGCCTGTATCAGACAGTTTGTCCTTCAGGAACTGCAGGTGGGAACAGCCCCCTCCAACGCACCCCCGGGCCAAGCTAAGGAAGGGTCAGGCGGCTCTGTCTCTAAAGCACCTGGGATGGAAGGACTCAAAGTCAAGGCCAAGCCGTTTCTCTATGAAAGGTCTGTTGTGAATTTCCTACCGCAGGCTTCCTGGCCACCCATCACTCAGTGCCATTCTGGGCCACTCTCTGCAACTGTCAGTCAACGTTTGCTAAGAGAATAAAGCCTAATTTGAATTTTAACAAGCACAGCAATTAGAAAGGCCGATCTGCCACAGAGAGCATCTTATCACACATTTGAAACCCAAATACAAATATTTCAGATTATGCCCTGGGAGGGAATATCCATTTTCATTTATGACATGTAAACTACAAGAGTAACTTTTTTTTTTTTTTTTTTTGGTGCTAACTCCGGCAAGAAGACAAGGATGGTTTCAGAATTGAAAAAGGAAGGAGAAAGGGGACCGTGGAATCCTGATACGCGTTGGGGCAAGAGTCAAGGGCAGAGAAAGTTACTTAATTATTACTGCAGATCAGGCGCCTCTTTTTTCAAGGTACATCTTCATTTCAATGGATACATTTAAGCAGGCTCCAGAAGTATACACTGCACACATTTTCAACTAAAGATAGAAACTATGCTTAAAAAGCTAATTTGGTATTTTTAGGAGTTTGGGTTTCTTTGATCTGGCCAAAAGAGGCTTAAAATTCAGCTTCAAACTATTTTGGTCTCTGCTTCACAACTCTGAAATAACTGCTACATCTTAAGTTCCCTTCGACCGCTAAAAAGTGTGGGATTCTATCAACCTGCACGCTGGAAAGGCTGAAAGTGCAGGGCTGACTTCACATCAGAATCTTCTCTTTCATGAGGATCCTGGCTTTGTCAAAGGAGGTGAATTTCAAAATGTATGATTTGGTCACTTTTGTTTGTGACAGGGTCAGACCTTCCTAATCCAAATTCAAGGTTTCTCTCTTTACAGTACAGGAAAATCTGGGTGCCTGCTTTTTTTTTTTTTTTTTTTTGCTGTTTTTTGTTTGTTTGTTTTTTGAGACAGGGTCTTGCTCTGTCACCCAGGATGGAGTGCAGTGGCACGATCTTGGCTCAATGCATCCTGGAACTCCCAGGCTCAAGCAATCCTCCCACCTCAGCCTCCTGGGTAGCTGAAAGTACAGGTGTGCGCCACCACGCTCAGCTAATTTTTTGCATTTTTTTTTTTTGTAGAGATGAGGTTTCACCATGTTGCCCAGGCTGGTCTCAGACTCCTGGCCTCAAGTGATCCTCCTGCTTTGGCCTCCCAAAGTGCTGGGGTTACAAGTGTGAGCCACTGCACCCATCCTAGGTGCCTGTTTGTTTAACTCTCAGTACAGGGAGGTTAATGACAGCAATCAGCTCATGGCGTTCCCAGTAACAGACCAGTATCTCTGTTACTCTCACCACTAGCCCACAGCTGGCCTGACCAGACCCTTTACCAATGTGGAGAGAGGAGTTCAGGGAGCCCAGTGTCCTGCCCAAGGCCACAGAGCTGATCAGCTGCTGAGCCAGGGTCACCTTGCAGAGTCATACCCCCACAGCACAGTCCTCTCCCTACCAACTCTCCCCTGTCTCCCACCCAGGCAGCAGGGATATCCTGGAGAAGGCTGAAGAATTCTAGGCTCTTCAGGCCGGGCATGGTGGCTCATGCCTATAATCCCAGCACTTTGGGAGGCCAAAATAGGTGGATCACTTGAGGCCAGGAGTTTGAGACCAGCCTGGCCAACGTGGGAAAACTCTGTCTCTACTAAAAATACAAAAATTAGCCAGGCACGGTGGTACGCGCCTGTAACCCCAGCTACTCAGGAGGCTAAGGCAGGAGAATCACTTGAACCTGGGAGACGGAGGCTGCGGTGAGCCAAGATCGCGCCACTGCACTCCAGCCTGGGCAACAGGGCGAGACCACGTCTCAAAAATAATAATTCTAGACTCTTCTGATGCCCCTACCCCATGTGGCTTGGGACTCCCAGACACTTTAACAAAAGCAGCAGCAAGTCTGCAGAAGGTTGTCCAGGGGACCCACCTGGACCCCAGACTCAACCTCTTGACTCTTGTATTTCAACATACTTTTGATATAGGAACTCCCTCCCACCCCACAATTAACTTTTATGTGAAGATTTTTTAAAAGACAAACGATACAACCCTAGTACCAGGTGCAGTGGTTCATGCCTGTAATCCCGGCATTTTGGGAGGCCAAGGTGGGAATATCACTTGAGCCCCGGAATTGGAGACCAGCCTGGGCAATGCAGGGAGACCTCCTCTGTACAAAAATTTTAACAAATATCCAGTTGTGGTGGTGTGTACCTATAGTCCCAGCTACTTGGGAGGCTGAGGCAGGGGGAGCTGCTTGAACCCAGGAGGTTGAGGCTGCAGGCAGCTACGATCACACTACTGCATTCCAGCCTGGGCAACACAGGGAGACCCTGTCTCAAAAAAACAAAGAAAAATCCCCAAACCAAAAACCCTAGAGCATTATGATTCCCCCAAGTAACAGCACCTGTGAACAGCATCACTACAAGGACCTTACAGACGTCCTGGCCCCACTACCTCATTTTACAGATGAGGACACAGACATGGGGAGAGGAAATTACTTGTCTAGGATAAATTCTGATTATATGTTTCTGGGGACCTTTTACATATCTTTTTAGAAAGTGTGGTGCACACAACATCCCTTCCTATAGTGCAGACCATTTCAAGAATGTGGTTTAATTAAACGATTCTGCTAACAGAATGTGTGTTTGCAGTTTTTCACCATTGACGCATACATGCCCGGGCTCAGCAAGATGAGTTTATTTCTTTAAAGCAGTTGCAGGCCATTATTTGCAAAAGAATTTGCATTCAATGAACATCACACAGACAAGAAGCTTTTAAAGGCTTCTGAAACCTGCAGTTTTGAATCTTTCCCACTGGAGAAGGAATCCAAATTGTCCGCGGCTACCAGATCTAGTGCGGTGTTTCGGAAGCTGTGAAGGCTTTATTAGTCTTTGAAAAAGACACTTGGCTAAGTCACAAGTGTGGCAAATGGAAAAAGATTTCTGGCCGGGCGCGGTGGCTCACGCCTGTAATCCCAGCACTTTGGGAGGCTGAGGCGGGTGGATAGCCTGAGGTCAGGAGTTCAAGACCAGCCTGGCCAACATGGTGAAACCCCATCTCTACTAAAAATACAAAAATTACCTGGGCATAAGTGGAGGGCACCTGTAATCCCAGCTACTCAGGAGGCTGAGGCAAGAGAATCGTTTAAACCCGGGAGGTGGAGGTTGCAGTAAGCCGAGATTGCGCCACTAAACTCCAGCCTGGGCAACAGAGACTTCATTTCACCAAAAAAAAAAAAAAAAAAAAAAAAATTCCAAATGATCCCTCTGCAAAGGAACCAAGTTATGGGGCTGGGATGGATCTGTCAAATCCCTCTTGGATGGGGGTGTCCTGGAGCTAGGCCGGCTTGTCGCAGAAGCCCCCTGCTTGTTCTATCCAGACCACTTGAGAGCTTCCCTGGCAGGTCCGCTCGGCCCAGAGGATCCCCTAGGCTGTGCACCTGATCAGAAGGGAAGTCCCACGTGTATTTTGGTGAATATAGGGAGATACAGACCGTGGGTAACGACCCTCAAGAAGCACACACCTCTGATGTTCCCTGCAGGTGGCCCTCACCTGTCGGGGCACCTGGCCCCCTGCCATGCTCTTTCTATCCTTCCCTCCACATGACCATGGGACATCGGCCACCTAGGACATTCCCACCCATCTAAAGCTCCAGCAGCCTGCAATCACCAGGCCTTCCCACTTTCCCAGAAAAATCAGAGCTGGGGTTTTGTGCAAAATACCACCTTACTACGAAAATCTCAAAGACAAGCCCACATCAAGCAAACAGTAACACCAGTCCCCATGTGCCCATCATGCGCTTTCAATGAGTATCAACTCTCAGCCAGGCTTGTTTCATTTACTGTATTAATTGTTGCAAATCTCAGATATCAAGTCATTTGATACAGAAATATCTCAGTGTGAATTCTCTAAAAGATAAGGATTCTTAAAAAAAAAAAAAAAAAAGACAGTCAAAACACTATAATCCGGGGCCTGGGTGACGTGCTGAAACACCACCTCTACAAAAAATACAAAAATTAGCCAGGCATGGTGATGCGCACCTGTAGTCCCAGCTACCTGGGAGGTTGGGGCAAGAGGATCAGCTGAGCCCGGGGAGGTTGAGGCTGCAGTGAGCCCTGATGGTGCCACTGCACTCTAGCCTGGGCAACAGAGTGAGACCCTGTCCCAAAACAAAACAAAACACTATTATCACTTCACAAATAATAGCAATAACTCCTCAATATCATAAAATATCCAGAAACCCACTGTTCTAATTTCTCCAGTTGTTTCAGAAACACGTTTTCTGCTGGCTTGTTTCCAACTGTAATCCAAATGAGGTCCACATATTGCCTTTAGCTATCTCTTCAACCTCTTTCAATCTCCAAGTCATCTTTTTTATTTATTTTTTTTTTTGAGATGGAGTCACACACTGTTGCCCAGGCTGGACTGCAGTGGTGCGATCTCGGCTCACTGCAAGCTCTGCCTCCCGGGTTCACGCCATTCTCCTGCCTCAGCCTCCCAAGTAGCTGGGACTACAGGCGCCTGCCACCCTGCCCGGCTAATTTTTTTTGTATTTTTAGTAGAGACAGGGTTTCACTGTGTTAGCCAGGATGGTCTCGATCTCCTGACCTCGTGATCCGCCCACCTCGGCCTCCCAAAGTGCTGGGATTACAGGCGTGAGCCACCGCGCCCGGCCAAGTCATCATTTTTTAACGCTGGCAACAAAGTCCATTTTTCTGGAGCAGTACCGAGTCAACCCCACTGCAGGACAGAGCCAGGCCATATGCCCTGCTGACCCTGCCCTTCCCCCACCACCATGCCCTGACTGGGAACCAAGGATGGTGGAAGGAGAACAGGTCTGGGAGGGAGACGTCATGGGCACAAAGGCCAGCTCGACCTGGGAACCTCTTTGTGGCCTGTGAGTTTCGTCTGTGATACCCACTGCTTTGCACTGGGGAGGAACAAAGGAAGGAAGCCCCCTCCCCGCCGCACAGTGCCTCGCCCACACCAAGGACCTGATCAACGTCAGCTGGATTCATTAGATTATAGTCACAAACTGCAAAGCGGAGTTAGGGAAGAGGCACGACTCATATGTTGCTGCTCGAGGAAGCATAATTCCTCATGTGCGGCTCTGCCATTTCCGAGGAGGCTCAGGGGCAAGGCACGGGAATGACTTTTCTGTCTGGCAAGAAGTAGGTTCATGGTTGTCAGGCTTGTTATAGAACAAAAGGTGTCAAAATGAAGACCACGCCTTTAATCACCATTAAACCCTACTCACTCACTCACTCACACACACTGGTGCTGGAAAGAGAAAAGTCTCATCTGCTGCTCCCTGGAAAGGAATCAGGCTCCTGGGATCAGGTGGAGATGAGATAAGAAGCCTGTTGCACAAGCCCTCGTATTTCATTGGAGGAATGAGATATCTGCCTCTGCTCTGGTCCAAATGCAACCATCCTCCAACTAAGGCCAGCGCCAGGCAGGGTGGACAGACAGGCTGACAGCTATGGTCCCTCGAAACTCTGAAACGATAATATTCTGGTTGCTGGGGACAGTCTGAAGGTGTTGAGGTTTGCTTGCTGGATGTGAAATCAGTGCAAAACCACCCAAATCACTGGAGCCAGTACTCCCAAAGCGTGTCCAATGGAGGCGTGGTTTCTAGAGCACAGGTAGGCATTTCGTGATCAAAAAAGAATGACGGCAAAAAAGAATGAGAAACTTGAAATAGAGCAAAGCTAGCTTGCTTTCCTCTTGACTTCTTAGAATCGGGATATATTCTGCTCATCATTATACCCTCAGGGCCGATAACATCAATAACAAGGACAGCAATAATGATAGCTAAAACATACAAAATTTGGTGACGAAACCTGGGCCCAAATTCCTGCTCAGTCATTTCTTTCACCTTTTTTTGAGATGGAGTCTCGCTCTGTTGCCCAGGCTGGAGTGCACTGTCATGATCTCAGCTCACTGCAACCTCCGCCTCCCAGGTTCAAGCAATTCTCCTGCCTCAGCCTCCTGAGAAGCTGGGACTATAGGTGCTCACCACTGCACCAGGCTAATTTTTGTATTTTTTAGTAGAGACGTGGTTTCACCATGTTGGCAAGGCTGGTCTCGAACTCCTAACCTCAGGTGATCCACCTGCCTCGGCCTCCCAAAGCGCTGGGATTACAGGCATAAGCCACTGTGCCCGGTACCGCCTTGTCATTTCTTAATGTGCCTTTGACAAGAACACCCGATCTCCCGACCTCACAGGGTTGCTGAGAAGTTGAAGTGAAATTACACAGGTAAAGGGCCTGTTAAAATATTGGCTTGGCCAGGCACAGTGGCTCATGCCTGTAATCCCAACACTTTGGGAAGGTGAGGTGGGAGGATCACTTGAGGTGAGGAGTTCGCAACCAGCCTGGGCAACATAGTGAGATCCCATCTCTATAAAAAATTAAAAAGTTAGCCAGATGTGGTGGTACACACCTGTAGTCCCAGATAATCGGATGGCTGAGGTGGGAGGATCACTTGAGCCCAAGAGTTGAGGCTGCAGTGAGCCATGATTACGCCACTGCACTCCAACCTGGACAACAGAGCAAGACCTGGTCTCTTAAAATATATATATATACATAGGCTTGTGTTGACAGGTACTAAGTAATTGATTATTATTCTATTTTTAGATGAGGAAATGGGCTGTTGAGTGACTGGATCAGGCCAGAACTCAGCTCTGCCCTCTCAAATGCCCTCCAGCCTCCACTTCCCACCCTATTAACCAGCAGCAGTCACTTCTCTGCAGAGGAGAAGAGGTGAGAGTAGAGGAAGGCAGAGGCCTGGATCCGGGATGAACTGCTGGGTGCAGCCCGGGGACGGGAGCCATGCCTGCCTCATTCAACATCACACGCTGGAATCCAACTTTGGGCCACCGTGGTCGCGCATGGAATACAGGAGCGGACAGATGGGCACCTAACCCATGCGATTCCTCCCCCACCCAATGAGCAGAAAACATCACTGACGGGGAGGACAGGCGAGCCAAATACAGGGAGGACAGCACATTTTCTGGCACTGAAACCGGTGCTGGGGTCACTGAAGGATAGGCAGGGAATTTTCCTGCCAGGTGAGAGAAGGGGGTGGTTTAGAGAAAGGTGACAAGTGGCATCAGAGGTGGCATCAGCAGGGGGAACCAGGAGATGGCAAAAGCAGAAAAGCACAAGTTGTTTACTTTACAACTTGAAAGTAAATCCCTTGGCCAAACCAGAAAGCTGAGATTGGGCTGGGCACAGTGGCTCATGCCTGGAATCCCAGCACTTTGGGAGGAGGATCACTTGAGGCCAGGAGTTTGAGTCCAGCCTGGGCAACATGGCAAGACCCTGTCTCTACAAAAAATACAAAAATTGGCCTGGTGCAGTGGTGCACACCTGCAGTTCCAGCTACTCAGGAGGCTGAGGTGGGAGGATTGCTTGAGCCCAGGAGTTTGAGGCTGCAGTGAGCTATGATTGCACCACTGAACTCCAGCCTGGGTGACACAGCAAGACCCTGTTTCAAAAAAAGGAAGAAAAAAAGAAATCTGAGATTGATGAAATATGGTATGATGGCTATTGCTCAGAATGAATGGGAGGAGTTTAGGATTCTAAAAGCAAGGGAGAAATCCATTTCTCCCAGGAAGGAGTCTTCAGCTCGCTTCTATCATCCTTTCAGACACGACAGGGGCACACGTATCTGCATTTATATCTGCCTACAAACCAGAACCCATAGCAGACACGGGAAAGACAGAAGACAAGTAACAGTTCGTTATTTCCGGCCTCTATGGACCGCTAAAAACCTTCGCTAAATAGAAAGGTTAGATTTATACACAACAGCTTTAGTTGAAATCAAGATCAAATTTTCATTATCCAAAAACTTAAACGGAAGATCCCGAAAGGGTAGAGCGATTTGAGATTCCACGTAGGGCCAACTTGGTTTCATTCACACCGTTTCTGTGCAGTTAGCTCTGTGATTCCACGGCCAGAGAGAAAACGGTGATTAAGGCAAGATGAATTGCAGGGAAATATTAAAAAGATGTAATCGATACATTTGTGTTTTCAGCTCTTCAGACATCTAATTCCCACCTGTATTTGGGGGGAAGGGATGTTCTGCTGTTACTGTTAGTTTATATTTTTCTGATCACAGAAGGAATATGTCATGGCAGAGTATGTTTAAAGCACAGAAAAACATAAAGAAATACGACTCCAAGTCCTGCTCCCTAAAGGGGACTTAATATTTTGGCATGGTTCCTTCCAGGGTTTTTTCTGCCTGTTTCTTTTGTAGTTGTAATAATACTGTATATATACTTCCTAAGTTGCTTTCTTTTTGCTTAAGCCTGACCCATGTACTACAAACTCTCTGCAATTTTTTTTTTTTTTTTTTTTTTTGAGATGGAGTCTCTCTCTGTTGCCCAGACTGGAGTGCAGTGGCACAATCTTGGCTCGATGCAACCTCCGCCTCCTGGGTTCAAGCCATCTTCCTGCCTCAGCCTCTGGAATAGCTGGGCCTACAGGCACCTGCCACCACGCCTAATTTTTATATTTTTAGTAAAGACAAGGCTTCACTATGTTGGCCAGGCTAGTCTCGAACTCCTGACCTCAGGTGATCTGCCTGCCTCGGCCTCCCAAAGTGCTGGGATTACAGGCTTGAGCCACCGCGCCTGGCCAAACCTAATTTTTAATGGTTGCATAACACTTCAAAGAATGGCTGCTCCTGGTTGATTTTTAAAATATACTGCTTTGTTCTATATTGATCAATATTGTGACTAAATGAACAAACAGATAATCACATGCCCTGCAACTCTCCATGTGGGAGTGGAGTATGCAATGCTTCCCAAATGATTTTGGCAATTTATATTTGAACATCAGCATCCTAACAATAATAACCAATATTTATAGCTGGTTTCGAGTGTATAGGGCATTTTCATGTGCACCGAGCTCGTTCAACCCTCACAGCAAACCCTGTGGAGATCTTATTACATTTACTTTACAGAGAAAGCCAAGGATTTGAGGTTAAGCGGTATTCCCATGATCACGCTGCCCAGGGACACACAGATGGAATCTCTCTCCCGGTGAGTGGCTCCCAAATCTACATCCAGGTCAATGCTACTCTCCTCATGGCCAGCCTGTCTCCTGGGCAGCTCTGCTTGGAGACCCCACTAGTATCTTACACTCTCCAAATGCCAATTTCATTCCTCCCCAAACTAGTCCTTTTTGGAATCTCATGGAGGGCACCACCCACCACAGCCCAAGCCAGAAGGCTAACTGCTCCCTCTCCTGCATCTCAACCTTCACCCTCTGCATCCAGCCATTCCCGGGGCTCCCTCTCCACAACACCAGGAGGCCTCGGTGAAGCTCACCTTCTAATCACAGGGCACTGGCACTGGAACTGGCAAAGCAGAAACATTTAATACACATTTGCTGAGAGGGAGGAAGCTCTTAAGACTCCACACACTCAGCTCTGTTAGGACAGCACACTGCCCTTCTGTGGAATCAAAGTTGTGACCAATGCACAATAGGAAATAAACAATCTTTCATCTCACTGAATTCTCTTTGCATGACCAGGCTCTTAAAGCTTATGATTAAAAAAGGTATATTAAGGCCTCTTTGAGAATTTGTTTTTTTGAGACGGGGTCTTGCTCTGTTGTCCAGGCTGGAGTGCAGTGGTGCCATCTCTGCTCACTGCAGCCTCAACCTCCCAGGCTCAATAGATTCTCCCACCTCAGCCTCCGAAGTAGCTGTATCTGGGATCACAAGTGTGTGCCACCACGCCCAGCTAATTTTTTCTTTTTGGGCAGAGATGGGGTCTTGTCATATTGCCCAGGCTGGTCTCAGACTCCTGAGCTCAAGTGATCCTCCCACCTCGGCCTCCTCAAGTGCTGGGCTTACAGGCGTGAGCCACTGCAACTGGCCCTCATTGAGAATTTTATCTGAAGCCAGGACTTCCATAGCATTCCTTGGTTAAGAATAAGAATCTCACAATTACTCAGTCATCCGATTAATTGCCAATCCTCCTTTACACGTGAATCTCATTAGAGAAACCTGAAGCGGGCAAGACAAACACAACGAACCTTGCTGCAAAAGCTAAAACGACAGATTCCGGAGACATTTCGGAATGGTGGAATTGAAAGAAACATCAGGGCAAACACAGTTGGTCACTGGGTCGAGGATGAAAAAAGCACCGAACGGAGGCCGCCCCAACCAACCAGGCGCCGGAAAAAGCTCTCTCAATTTCATTTCATGGGACCGTGCGATTCTTACGCAACCGTGCCAATGTGAGGCATCTCGATGGCATTAAAGTCTTGTTAAAACAGCAAACCTGTTCTTTTCAAGAGAACAATGGTATTCTAAAAAGCCTTGCAAAATTAATCGAGTTATTACCCTATAAAGAGTCAAACATGTAACTATGTTTAAAAGGGTCCACAGGTTGTACCATGTCCAAACAGAGAATATGTACGCGGTGAAATCCACCGCAGAACACCTTCCCATTAATTAGGCAGTGGAAACAGCAGCCTCCCCAAATCGAGCAGGAACAAACAGGAAAGAAAAGAATATACTTCTTGTGAGAGAGAGGGGAAAAAAAATACACGCAAACAAAGAAATTAAAGGCAATGCACTCCACCCTCGATAGAATCAGTTTCAACAGAAATAATGAGAGATCTTACGTGGGCTGCCATGATTTCTTCACGTTGCTCTAAAAGCGGAAGGCAGCTTTCCTGGTTGGCACCCGAAGAGGCAGAACACTGAGGACTCAGAGCCCAAAGAGAACCACCGCCTGCCTTAGGAGGGGAGTGCAGCCTGGTTTGCCATATAATGACGAGAAAAGCAAATCAGCTGGGAGGAAAGAAGGCAATTCTTCTTATCTGGGATAGGAGGAAGAGAAATAGGAAAACTTCCCAGGTGGTGAGTTAAGAAAAAAGGGGAGAGGAGTATTGGCAACTTGGGAATGAGGATGCCAGGTGAATATCCTTGTCTTAGCCACGCTCTCTTGCACACACACACACACACACACACATTGCACACACATAGAGCTAGGTAAGGAAAACATTCTGGGGGAAAAGTCTGTTTTTCCTGAATCTATAGGCACCATCCAATCATCCAGGCTGGGCGTGGTTGCTCACACCTGTAATCCTTTGGGAGGCCGAAGTGGGCAGATCACTTAAGCCCAGGAATTTGAGACCAGTTTAGGCAACACTGCCAGACTGTGTCTCTATAAAAAATTTAAAAATTAGCCAGACATGGTGGCTGGCATGAGCCTGTAGTCCTAGCTACTTAGGAGGGCTGAGGTGGGAGGATTGCTTAAGCCAGGGAGGTCGAGGCTGCAGTGAGCCACGACTGTACCACTGGAGTCCAGCTTGGGCGACAGGGCAATACTGTCTCTAAAAAAAAAAAAAAAAAAAAAAAAAGGGCACCATCACCATCTCCTTATGACAGAAAAGGAATTCTCTCTGTGTTTTCATGCTTCTGTGAAAACTTCAGGACTGGCCAGGCAGTGGCTCATGCCTGTAATCCCAGCACTTTAGGAGGCTGAAGTGGGCAGACTGCTTAAGCCCAGGAGTTTGAGACCAGCCTGGCCAACATGGTGAAACCCCGTCTCTACTGAAAATACAAAATTAGCCAGGCATGGTGGTGCGCACCTGTAATCTCAGCTACTTGAGGGGCCGAGGAAGAAGAATCACTTGAACCTGGGAGGTGGAGGGTGCAGTGAGCTGAGACTGTGTCACTGCACTCAAGTCTGGGCAACAGAGTGAGACTCCGCCTCAAAAAAAAAAAAAAAAAAAAGAAAATCTCAGGACCACCCTAGAGTCCTTTTGGGTTACTCCTCCCACTGAACCAAGTTCCATCTCCTAAATATTCTCACATCTTGCTGCTGCTGCTGCTGCTGCTGCAGCTTCAGGCCAGGCCCACATCCTGGCTCCCAAGTAGGGCCCAGTTCCCACAACAGCCCCACTACGTCTCTCCTGAGCCCCAGGGTTCAGCACAGATGACATGACTTACACAGCACACACCAGATGTCAACACTGTCATTTCTGTTACCTGTGTGCCCCTTCCCACCTTTGGGTTGGAGGTTCTAGAAGGAGGGGGGCTATTTTTACCCACCTAGCACTCTGCACACTTCACACGGAGTCTGGCACATGGCACGGTGGCAATATTTCCACTAATAACAGCAAGTGTTCCAGAAACATGTTCCAGCAAAGGGCTCGCATACTTTTGTCTCATTTAATCACTTTAGCAGCTCCATGAGATGGGTACCAGAGATCCCCCATTACACGGGTAGGGACAAGGAAACTCAGATGACTGAATTACTCGCCCAGGGACTGCAGTGAGTAAACGGCAGCTGGGGTTCTGATCTGTGGGACTTCCAAACTCTCACACTTAACCACTGTTTCCGTTTAAAGATGTCTGGTGAATAAATTAATAAGTACGAAGAGTCTTTCAAAAAGACTCTATTTTGCAGACTTGGACATTTTCTTATTGTTTTCAAATTAAAAAATAACATTCTCTTGTTTTTTTAAAATTATTTTATTTTATTTTTTAAGAGATGGAATCTCACTCTGTTGCCCAGGCTGGAGTGCAGTGGCGTGATCTCAGCTAACTGCAACCTCCACCTCCCAGGTTCAAATGATTCTCCTGCCTCAGCCTCCCTACTAGCTAGGACTACAGGCGCCTGCCACCACACCTGGCTATAATTTTTATTGTATTTTTAGTAGAGACGGTGTTTCACCAAGTTGGCCAGGCTGGTCTCGAACTCCTGACCTCAGGTGATCTGCCTGCCTCAGCCTCCCAAAGTGCTGGGATTACAGGCGTAAGCCACCGTGCCCTGCCTAAAAAAAAGTAACATTCTCTATGGAGAAAATCTGCAAAACACAGAAAAGCATAACAAAGAAAAAAGCCAATCTCACACCAACCAAAAATAATCCCTGCTAAGACTTAGAAAAAGGCCTGGAAGAATCCAGTGTCCTCATGTTCACCAGCCCTTGTGTGATGTGCAGGTATTTGCATCTATTGTGCTGTATGTCTATATATTCATCTTGTCTTTATATTTTTGAACATTTTTCTTTCATAAAACTAGGGTGATACAGCATCTTTAATTCTTACTTTAGGTGATATCATGATCTTTTCTGTGTTAGTAAATATTCTTGGGAAACAATATCAGTTACATAATAATTTGAATGAATGATTTTTAGCATCATTTAGCCGTTCCTCTATATTGGACACTAGCCTTGTTCCCTCCCACCTGTTTTTAGTATATCAATAACACTATAATTAACATTATTGTTCATAAAGCTTTGGCCACATTTCTTTTTTTCTGTTTGAGACAGGGTCTCACTGTGTCACCTAGGCTGGAATGCAGTGGTGTGATCATAGCCCACCACAACCTCGACCTCCCTGGCTCAAGCAATCCTCCCGCCTTGGCCTCCCAGATAGCTGGGACTACTGGTGCACACCACCATGCCCAGCAAACAATTTGTATTTTGTGTAGAGACAGGGTCTCGCTATGTTGCTCTGGCTGGTCTCAAACTCCCGCACTCAACCCGCACTGCCCGCTTCGGCCTCCCAAAGTGCTGGGATTATAGGCGTGAGCCACTGTGCCCAGGCGGCTTTAACTGTATTTCTAATTTTTTTCCTTGGGATAGATTTTCAAAAGTGGGATTGCTGGGTCAAAGGAATACAAAATTCTCAAGGTAACTGTTTTCAAAACAGTCTGAACAGACATTCCTATTATACCAGTTTACCCCTGAAGAAGTTTTCTGAAGGAAACGTTGACTCCATAATCCATCTGATTTTTTTTTTTTAAACTGACCTGCTTCACCATCAAGTCATGAACTACGTATCCTTTTATGAGTCAGATTACAATTTGGTGTATCTGGTGTCACATGCTAATAAGTTAGCTGGTGATAAATATAACCCATCTATCTCTGCAAAAGGCCGATCTCGGCACAGAAATGGAAATGATCTCAGCTTGGCATCCGGAGAGGCCGCTGTTTGACTGAGGCACTGCGATTCTCATTTCAAATGAGGGCGCGTGCATTTCATCCCTACCACTGTAAGATGCGGAGAGCCGGCCACGCTGAATGTTTTGTCCCCCAAAGCTGCCTCCTTTTTTTTTTTTTTTTTTTTGAGACGTGGGCTCACTGCAAGCTCCACCTCCCGGGTTCACGCCATTCTCCTGCCTCAGCCTCCTGAGTAGCTGGGACTACAGGCATGTGCCACCTCACCCGGCTAATTTTTTGTATTTTTAGTAGAGACGGGGTTTCACCGTGTTAGCCAGGATGGTCTCATCCCCTGACCTCGTGATCCGCCCGCCTTGGCCTCCCAAAGTGCTAGGATTACAGGCGTCAGCCACCGGGCCCGGCCTTTTTTTTTTAACCTTAGAAACAGGGCTTTGCAAGTATTCGATTGCTCAAGGGTAGAGAACAAAAGTTGTGACTCTTAGCCCTGTCCTCTATCTCCCTTAGAAAGGTGGCTACAAATCCCTAGGTCCAACCATTGGTGCCAATGTTCTCTTCAAGTTCCCTTTTCTGATTTCCCATTAGTGGAGAGGGTCAGTGTAGAAGATCTTTAACCCCGTAGCACCATCCTTGGGCCCAGTGACACAGCCAGCCAGAAAGACACAGTCTGGGACTTCTGAACTGGCTCAGGAAGGGTGCAAATTAAGAGAGGGGCCCCAGCTGTGCGTTCCCTGGGACACATGAGACTGCAGAAGTGGGGAAGTGGGTAGGTGCGGAGGTCAGGCACGCCTGCTATCAGAGCAGACAGACCTGGTGGAACTCCAGCTCGGTTACTCTCTGGCTGAATGGCTTGGGCTCAGTTCCCTCAAGTCTATAAAATGGGCATGATATTATTATGCCTCCTCATCAGGGAGATGTAAAGACTGAATGAGAGAATAAATGGGTAGAACTCAGCACAGTGAATACAAGCAGCAGGTGCTTGCTAATATCACTGAGAAGCAAGAAATGCCTTTTTCTTGATGCTCAGATCACCTGTGTCACAGCAATGGTCCAACAGGGAGAAAGGAATGGACCAGGGAGGAGGCGCAGAGCGGAACACAAATCATCCTCTCCCTTCCTTGAACCTGCATTTTTTTTTTTTTTTTGAGACTGAATCTGTCTCTGTCACCCACGCTGGAGTGCAGTGGCATGATCTCAGCTCACTGCAACCTCCACCACCAGGGTTCAAGCAATTCTCCTGCCTCTCGAGTAGCTGGGATTACAGGCGTGCACCACCAGGCCCAGTTGATTTTTGCATTTTTAGTAGAGACAGGGTCTCACCATGTTGGCCAGGCTGGTCTCGAACTCCTGGCCTCAGGTGATCGCCTGCCTCGGCTTCCCAAAGTGCTGGGATTACACACGTGAGCCACCATGCCTGGCCTGAACCTGTATTTCAACAGCTTCCAAATTCAAATATTTCTATGTAATGCATCCGATCCTCAGCCAGGCAAAGTGGAAGGGGATGGAGTTTGTCGTGGTTAAGCAACAGTCAGACTAGGTGTGTTCATGATGCCACCTGCGAGCAGCTGTGTGACCAGAGCAGTGATTCTGGAAGTTGGTCTAAGCCACAGCTTCCTCATCGCTACCATGGGCAATGGTGGCTGCACTGCAAATGCCAGCACACTGTAGAGAAGGGGTCTCGCTATGTTGCTCTGGCTGGTCTCAAACTCCTGCACTCAAGTGATCTGCCTGCCTCGGCCTCCCAAAGTGCTGGGATTATAGGCATGAGCCACTGTGCCCAGCCAGCTTTAACCATATTTCTACTTTTTTTCCTTGGGATTCTCCTTGGCAATACATACAGGTACAAAAGACGCTAGGCACCAAGCCACACAAATATTTACAACGAGGACGGGAATAATAGAATAATCACAGTGGCTAACATTTATTGAGCCCTTAACTTTGGGTTACAATTTTATTTTGTTGAGACAGGGTCTCACTCTGTCACCCAGGCTGGAGTGCAGTGGCACCATCATAGCTCACTGCAGCCTTGAACTCCTGGGCTATCCCCCAACCTCAGCCTCCCAAGTAGCTGGGGCTACACGTGTGCACCACTGTACCTGGCTAATTTTCACATTTTGTCATAGAGATGGGCTCTTGTTATGTTGCCCAGTATGGTCATAAACTCCTGTCTCAGGCATCTCAGACACATAAACTCGTGTCTCAGGTGATCCTCCCGTCTCAGCCTCCTGAGTAGCTGGGACTACAGGTGTGCACCACCATGCCTGGCCGACTTAAAAAAATTTTTTTTGTAGAGATGGGGGTCTCGCTGTGTTACCCAGACCAGAGGGTTACAATTTGAAAAGATACTGAATTTACTTGGTCTTCCAGAACCAAGAGCCTAAGACATATAGACATGCTGCCCATAAAGAGAATTAAAAGGCAAATGTAAAACTCCAAGCCATAATTTCAACATCACAACATGAGAAGTGAACAAATGCTTTTTTTTTTTTTGTGGATTTCCCAGAAGAAAACCCTTAAAAGCAAAGGCTGCGCTTCCCCTTCAACCCTCTACGTCGTGAGACAAAACAGACATCGCCAGGCCCGACTGTGTCCTGGCACGGGCCTGAGGCTCTGCTGATCCAGCGCCTTATCTATATTTGGTACGTGAGGTAAAGCAAGAACATCTTATTCCTCCGCCTTTAATAAGCCAGCTTAAGACATCATTACTCACCACCAGAGTGAACTCATTTTGAAACTCTGAAGATGGAGAGGCCACTCTTCGCATTTCTTACTAAAAGAGAAGTGGCTCCTCTCCCCTGATTCCTACAACAAGAGCTGCCACAAATACCTTTAAAAAGGGGCAAGGTAAATTCGCTCACCAACTCACCGTGTAATTTCATCAACGAGAAGGCCGAACAACAACACATAGGGAAGTGTTTTTCTTCTAATAAGTACCTTTCTCCAAGAAGCCACCAATTATGAGGGCCGGGAATGTATTTAAATGCTTCTTACCGCACCAAGTGGAAGATCAGCCACTTTTTATTTATTACTTATTTGAAAGGGAGGGAGAATGAAGAGAATAAAATTTCCTTTTCCTTCTCTAACAAGATGAGTCACAATTTCCAAACATTAATCAATCAGTGAGTCAGAGTTGGGGGAGAAGAGGAAATGGCTGGGAGGCCTTCCACTGCAAGCTCTTCCCAGAACCGCAGAGAATCAGGAACCCCAGAGGGCTGACTCGACTTCCCCAGTTCCCCTCACACGTGAGGAGCGGGCAGGGTGGCCAGAAGCCAGGCTTCCTGGCCTCTGAGATGCTCCGAAGGGGTCCCTCTGCTCCTTCATTTACGGAACACACACACATTTCGGAGGTGTCTATTTCATGTTGTAAACAGACGGATAAAATGTCCCGACAGAGCCCACGTCCTCCTGGGAAAGGCAGACAATCAAGTCAGTGACCGCAGAGGACACACACATGTGCCCTGCGCACCTATGCACACCCAGTGCAGGGGTGGAAAACGCAACGGGCAGAGGCAAGGGGTGGGGACCTCCCAACACACCTCTGGGACCAGGTAAGCCCCGAGCTGAGACCAGCACGGCGCAGTGGGGGAGAAGGTGGCGGCAGAAAAGGGAGTGAGCCACACAGGACCACATTTGTGCAAATGCATGGGTGGGAGAAACAATGGCACGTTTGGAACCCACAGGTGGTTCGGCATCAGTACCAACTCCACCAGATGAGGGAGGGACACTGGCCAGAGACCAGATGACAAAGGGCCACTGATCCCTGCGAATGAGGTCAACATGTTCTGAAAGGTACTCGGGGTTCCGTAGCAGGGTTCTCAGGCCTTAGCCAGGAAAGCTGGTGAAGGCACAGGCGGCTGGGCCTGCCCTCGTATTTTCTGATTCAGCAGGTCTGGAGTAGACCTGACAATCTGTACTTTTAATTTATTTATTACTGAAACAGGGTCTCGCTCTGTCACCCAGGCTGGAGTGCAGTGGCGCAATCACGGCTCACTGCAGCTCCAACCTTCCAGGTCTCAAGCAATCCTCAAGTCTACTGAGTAGCTGGGAATACAGGCATATGCTACCACGCCTAGCTAATTTTTGTATTTTTTTTTGTAGAGACGGGGTCTCGCTATGTTGCCCAGGCTGGTCTTGAACTCCTCAAACAATCCTTCCACCTTGGCCTCTCAAAGTATGGGGATTATAGGCGTGAGCCACTACGCCTGGTCAGAATCTGCAATTCTAACAAGTCCCCAGGTCCTGTGATGCTGCTGGCCTGGGCCACACCTTGACAGCCACTGCTCTACAGGACAGGATTTCAAATGGGCCTGATTGTCTTTTTAAATAAAGTTTTATCGGCATACAGCCACGCCCACCATTTTTGTATTATCTATGGCTACTTTACAGCAGAGTTGAGTCTTTGTAAGAGACCATATGGCCCTGCCGAAACCTACAGTATTTTACCATCTGGTTCTTTACGGTAAACTGTTTGCCAATCCCTGCTGTAGGCTAATGAGAATGGGTGGTAAGAAAGGAAAAATGCGGTGGCCCATACCTGTAATCCCAGCACTTTGGGAGGCCGATGCGGGCGGATCACAAGGTCAGGAGATTGAGACCATCCTGGCTAACACGGTGAAACCCTGTCTCTACTAAAAATAAAAAAAACTTAGCCAGGGTGTGGTGGCAGACGCCTGTAGTCCCAGCTACTCAGGAGGCTGAGGCAGGAGAATGGCATGAACCCTGGAGGCGGAGCTTGCAGTGAGCCGAGATCACGCCACTGCACTCCAGCCTGGGCAACAGAGCGAGACTGTCTCCAAAAAAAAAAAAAAAAGGAAAAACCAAAAAGACTTGCACAGTCAATGAGTTTTGAAGGGTACTGGGTTGATCAATGTTCAGTAGGTTTCTTTTCTGCAAGAGTTTATAGAGCCTTTAATAACTAGTGCAGTTATCCTGGGACTGGTGTTCCCAGACATGGCATTAGTCTACGGGATGCTGCTAAAGGAATTTTTTTTTTTTTTTGAGACAGTGTCTCACCCTATCACCCAGGCTGGAGTGCGGTGGCATGATCTTGGCTCACTGCAACCTCTGCCACCCAGGCTCAAGAAATCCTCCCACCTCAGCCTCCCAAGTAGTTGGGACCACAGGCGTGCGCCACCACACCCGGCTTATTTTTTGTATTTTTAGTAGAGATGGTGTTTTGCTATGTTGCCCAGGCTGGTCTAGAACTTCAGGCCTCAAGTGATCTGCCCACGTTGGCCTCCCAAAGTTCTGAGATCACAAGTTGAGCCACCGCACCAGCCTGCTAAAAGATTTTAACCAGGGAAGTTAATCAATCAGAATTGTATCTTGGAAAAACTCCTCCAGGGGGCAGATATACAGAAAGGGAATGAAACCAAAGGAAGTGAGACCAGTTAGGCAGTTGCTATGGTAACTAAGAAGTAAGGAGAGTGTGCACCAGGACAGGGGTTGGCCAAGTTTTACTGGAAAGGGTCAGATAGTAAATATTCTACATGGCTCACGCCTGTAATCCCAGCACTTTGGGAGGCAAGGCAGGAAGACTGCTTAGGTCTGGGATTTTTGAGACCAGCCTGGCCAACGTAGTGAGACCTCATCTCTATAAAAAAAGAAAAGAAAGAAGAAAAAAATATATTTTAAGTTTTGCAGGCCATATGGTCTCTGTTGCAACTACTCAACTCTGCTGCTGTAGCCCAGAAAAGCAGCCACAGACAATAGATAAACAAATGAGTATGGCTGAGTGCCAATAAAACTTTATTTATGGAGGTGAGGTATGGAATGATGAAAAAGTTCTGGAGATGGATGGCAGTGATGGCTTGCACAACACTGAATGTACCTAATTCCACTAAACTGTAGATTTCAAAATAACTAAAATGGTAAATTTTATGTTATGTGTATTTTACTACAATTTTTTTTTAAAAAAAACAACAAACTATGGGCAATGAAATTTGAATTTCATATAATTTTCTGGGTTTTTTTGGGAATTTCATATAATTTTCTTATATCATAAAATATAAGTCTTCTGGGCCAAGCGCAGTGGCTCACACCTGTAATCCCAACACTTTGGGAGGCTGAGGCAGGCGGATCACCTGAGATCAGGAGTTCAGGACCAGCCTGACCAACAAGGTGAAACCTCATCTCTACTAAAAATACAAAAATTAGCCGGGTGTGGTGGCGGGTGCCTGTAATCCCAGCTACTCCGGAGGCTGAGGCACGAGAATCGCTTAAACCCAGGAGGCGGAGGTTACAGTGAGCTGAGATTGCGCCACCATTGCACTCCAGCCTGATCGACAGGGTGAGACTGTCTCAAAGAAAAAGCTTGTACTGGAACTGTCGGATCCTGTGGGGTAATGAGCAATAATCAGCCCATCCGTGAGTGATGCCCAGGAGACACCAGCTCCTGAGAGTCAGGGGCAAGAACTCCTGCCTCCTTCACCTCTCAGAAGCCCCTCTCTCAGGGATTGGGCCTGAGGACCACTGTCTAGCAGAAAAAGCAAGCACTTGCTGGGCGTGGTGGCTCATGCCTATAATCCCAGCACTTTGGGAGGCTGAGGTGGGTGGATTACCTGAGGTCAGGAGTTCAAAGACTAGCCTGGGCAACATGGCAAAACTCCATCTCTACTAAAAATACAAAAATTAGCTGGGCATGGTGATGTGTACCTATAATCCCAGCTACTTGAGAGGCTGAGGCACAAGAATCACTTGAACCCGGGAGGTGGAGGTTGCAGTGAGCCAATATCGTGCCACTACATTCCAGCCTGGGCGACAGAGTGAGACTCTGTCTCAAAGAAAAAAAAAGGAAGAAAAAGAAAAAAAAAAAAAAAAGCAAGCACTCTGCCTTAGCCACAGTAAATGATCACAGTGAAATCCAATCAGAGATGAGGAGATTAAATAATGACCAATGTTTGGCCGGGTGCGGTGGCTTATGCCTGTAATCCCGGCATTTTGGGAGGCCTAGGCGGGCGGATCACGAGGTCAGGAGATCGAGACTATCCTGGCTAACACGGTGAAACCCGTCTCTACTGAAAATACAAAAAATTAGCCAGGCGTGGTGGCGGGCGCCTGTAGTCCCAGCTACTCGGGAGGCTGAGGCAGGAGAATGGCGTGAACCCAGGAGGTGGAGCTTGCAGTGAGCTGAGATCGCACTACTGCACTACTGCACTCCAGCCTGGGCGACAGAGTGAGACTCTGTCTCAAAATAATAATAATAATAATAATAACAATAATAATAATAATAATGACCAATGTTTGTCAAACAATCTGTGGGAGAAGAACACACAACAGATTTTTACATTTCCAGCCCATTGTGGACTCAGATCTTTATAAAATAAAATTAAAATGCCACTTGGATGTCACCGTCACGTTAAATTGCTATGAACATTTCTAGACACCTACTCTGAACTTCTGTGCTTATCTTGTTGCAGACCAGTGATGGGCAGGGTCCTGGGCCATACTCAGACACACTTGCAGGGGCACAGTGGCCTGGCATGGTGCCTCCTGAGATTTCTCTGCTGAAAAGAGAACAAAATGTACAACCCAATCAGGCCAGCCAGTCCCAGGCTCAGGGACTCAGGCAGGTGATTCCTCAGGGACAGGACTCTGGAAAATGGAGGACCTCAATGGGGTGCTCCTGTACCAGGGTGGGCTGAAGGTCAGCAAATGTCAGAGAAGAGAGACTCTGTGATGCCCCAGCAGAGCCACCAACCAGTAGCCCCTGGCTAATTTGGCTCTTACAACAAAGTAGGGCTTGAGGGGATCCAGATACAGAGGCCCAGACTCAAGGGAACTCGGAGACCCAGAGAGACAGAGACACTTCTCCATCTTTATAAAGAAATCAGACAACTTGAACACTGGAAATCTACAAAGCAGGCAACGTTCCAAGGCTAGCCCTTATTTTAAAGGCTCGACTTTATTATAAAATCCCGAGGCACCACGTTCCCCTATGAAAAGCCAATTCCTAAAGTGGATCTAGGGCACAGAGGGAATGGATTCTCACTCCATCAGAGCAGACAGTTTTCCGCTTAAGAGATGTAATTGCAAATCATTTTAGAAAACCCTCAACAACTAATTGTCGTGATAATGCCAAGTTTACGGAGCCCAAATAATGGACAAATATCACCACGTAATAGAATAGGACAAAAATGGTAATTTTACTATGGAAAGTTGGAACTTGCCATTTCAAATTAGCAGAAGCTGTGAAGTGGGCATTACTGACAATGTGAATATAGTAATTGGGGCTGATTTCTTGGCGCCTGGCCGAATCTGGCTGCCTGGCGTCCTGTGAGTTAATTATAGCTCTGTTAACAGAGCGGGGGCAGGGAACTCGGCAGTGACGCAGAGATAAAACTCAGCCCAGGTCTCTGCAGATGAGGCAAAATGTGAGTGTTTTGGCTGGAGATCAGGTGCAACAGAAATTAGTCCCAGTTAATTCCGTAAGCAATAGTCCTGAGGAAATACAGACATGGATGGCTAGGGTCAACAATTCCTGGGAGCTGAACTTTCTGAAGGTGTCCTTGCTAACTCAAAATTGGTCTTCATCCTTTCCACATTGCCAGTGGAATGGCTAAGTAAGTCATTTTCGTCTACATCCAAAAATATTTCATTTACTGCTTTAAAAGATTCCTTTTTAAAAAATCCCAGGAATCAAAATATGTGATTCTGTCCAAATTAGCTCTCTCCACAGACTGAGACAATTATTTCACTGTGGGCTTTTTTGGAAATAAATCTTTCTTTTCTTTAATTTTAGAGACTGTATTGTGCACTTTGAGATTTAAGATGGAATTCATTTCATCCCCATGTCTAAGTTGTTGCCTGTCTAATACGTTGGCATGCCCCGTGCTGGGGCACCAGTTTCTTTAAGAAACTGATGAAGGTGTGTGCGGGATTAACTTATGGTTGGATATGGGGTAAATATTTAAGCTCAGGCTCAGGCCTAGAATAGTGAGGTGGTTTTTTCGGTTTTTGTTTTTTTGAGACGGAGTCTCGCTCTTGCTCAGGCTGGAGTGCAGTGGCATGATCACGGCTCACTACAGCCTCGAGCTCCTGGGTGCAAGCAGTCCTCCTGCCTCAGCCTCCCAAGTGGCTGAGACTACAGGCACATGCCACCACACTTGGCTAATTCTTTAATTTTTTGTTAAGACAGGGTCTCACTCACTATGTTGCCAAGGCCGGTCTCCCAACTCCTGGGCTCAAGGGATCCTCCCGCCTCAGCCTCCTGAAGTGCTGGGATTGCAAGTGTGAGCCACCACGCCTGGCCATTTTACAATGAAGTTACTCAAGTTTTAAATCTGTCATCAAAACATTTAAAATAAAAGTTCTCGGGACCTACTTCCACTCTCCCACCCAAATCGGCTTTGTCCCCTCCCAGCTGAAACCCTGGGTGACACATCCCGGGCCTTCTGTGGCTCCTCTCCCTGTGCACTGTTTTCTCACTGCCAAGTTCACGGAGAGACTGGTTCAGGGGTGCCACCTCCTTGGTCTCACTTAACATTGTCCCCTGAGCCCTCCCCAGCGGCAGCATGGGTTGAGCATCAATACTGGAGTCTGCTGAACTGAGCACGAATTCTCTGAGCAAGTCTACGCCTCCTGTGGCTTTCATCTTTTGTAAAATCAAGACAGCAAGGCCTACCTCTGATGACCACGGGGAACTCATCTGAAAGGCTTAGCAGTGAGTGATCTTTCCTTCCTCTGCCCCCCTCCACCAGCTCCTGGCCTCACTCCCCACCCCAAATCCAACCCAACATTTGCCAGCTGCAAGCTTGACCGCCACTGACCCTCCTGCTGGAAACCCTTCTCTTTTTTTTTTTTTTTTGAGACAGAGTCTCGCTCTTGTCACCCAGACTTGAGTGCAGTGGCACGATCCTGGCTCACTGCAACCTCCACCTCCCAGGTTCAAGTGATTCTCCTGCCTCAGCCTCCCAAGTAGCTGGGATTACAGACGCACACCACCACGCTGGGCTAATTTTTGTATTTTTAGTAGAGACAGGGTTTCACCATGTTGGCCACAAAATGAACTCCTGACCTCAGGTGATCCACACGCCTTGGCCTGCCAAAGTGCTGGGATTACAGGCGTGAGCCATCGAGCCCAGCAAACCCTTCTCTTCCTAAGCACAATCTTCCCTCCTGCTGGAAACCCTTCTCTTCCTGACCCGGGTCCAGAGAAAGCTGCCGTCTGACCCACCTGTCGCTCCAAGACTGGTTTTGGTTCTTCTACTCTGTCTGTCCACACATCACATTAGAGAATGCCATAACCTCCTCAGTCCCTGACCGCTGGTTTCCTCTGGGGCCTTCCATCCTCCACCCTTCCAAATCCACAATTCTACCTTGACCTCTCTCCAGGTGCCACCCTCCTGACCACAGAACCACTCATTGGAAGTGCATAGAACTCATTCTTTAAATAAGCAAATGCCTTGTCTTGACTCCTAAACCAAGCCCTGTGCCTCTGGTGTCCCCGGCCTTGGCTGACACAGCTAGAACTCTTCCTGCCACTCAGACCCATAGGTGGAGGGAAGGGAAGGTGATACAGGCTCATCAGAACCACGTTCCTGAGCACAGGAGGTTTGGGACAGCAGACACGTCTGGCTCCCTGAACCTGGCGGACTAGAACCCCCAACTCCTCCCTCTTGGCCTGCAGCCCCGCATGCAGAATCCTGTAGATCTTGTCCCTACTCCTCTTGCCATCCAGGTCTTCCCCTCAGTCCCCACAGCCCTGACCAGGACCTGCATTGGGCTCTCAGGATGTCCCACTGGGTACTCAACTCTCATTCAGAACATCAGCTCCACGAGGCCAGGACTACGACCTGCCTCCCCAGCACCTGGGACCGTGCCCAGCATAATGAGAACACTCGATACACAAGGCATTTCCATGAGTCCTTGTGCAACTGTAAATAACAATAAATTAACTCCCAGGTATAAATTACAAAATGCAACAGAGAGGAAATGTACTCGCAATTTAAATAAAAGTATTAGTGACTTTTAATTTATTTTATTTTCCTGGCAAGAAACTCTACATTCTGTGGAGTGGTTTCGGTGGTGGTGTGCTTTGTGTCTAAATGACAGTGGAGGTGTCGAAAGCAAATGTATCCTGTAGCTGAAGGTGCAGAGCCGGAGCCTGCCTGGGTGGGAGCCGCTGCACACAGGCCCTCATGGCTCTGCCCTGAGGTCGCTCTGCCCTGTCTGCAAAAGACCTCATCCACCCCTGACTCCCAGCACGCACCTAGCACCTGCCCCGCAGGCTTGGTAACCAGTGGGTGACTGTGTGTGGAAGGAGTCCCAGAGTGGGCTTGGGAGGTGGGGTGGCACCCTGGAGTGACAATTTCTGGGAAAGTGCAATGCTGTCTTATTTTCTCACTCTTGTGGCATTTGGTGTTAACTCTGGGTATTGGAAGAAGCAGCTTCGTCCCCAGGCTAAATTGCAACACCTTGCTTCAGAAAAGAGGCCCTCTCATTTCATACCAAGTGGGGTCAACCCGGCAGCAGTGATGTGCAACACAGCCTGCACCAGTGTGGCGACAGATGCAACCTGGGTGTGCCCACCTGCTCCCTGGGTGGCCCGAGGTGACTGCTGCAGGTCTGCAGCATCCTCCAGGAGGAAAAGCACCAACCAAGAGGCACAGGGTTTAAAAACAGAAACAGAATCACCCATGAACATACATGCCACAGCAGATGACATGGACTGCCCGGAGGAAACGACCCAGGGTCTCTTAGCAGGAGCTCAGTAGAAAAATTCCGGCTCCTGGGTTTGATTTGAGAAATGCACCAAAGTGTGACCTTAGGCAGATCCCCACTTCCCTCATCTGTGAAGTGAGAGGGGCAGAAGGCTGGATTGCTGGTGTCAACTGGTGGCTCACTGGCCACAAACAGTCACGGAGGAGCATGCGTCTCCCGCGTGAGCCAGGATGGTAACACCCAGTGCTTCCCCCAGACCTTGGTAGGTTTATGTCTTACTGCTGAGACTGCCAGAGCACAACGCTGATGTTGAATGCTAGCCTATAAATGTATCAACGCCTTCCTGGGGAAAAGCAGGAGCTCTGTTTCCATGGCACTGGGGTGGATGAACAGCTGGCAGTGCAGGACAGCCCTCCTGCCCCTTCCCACTCCATCCTGCAGGACTCTTGGACACGACTACCCCCTGCAACCCAGCCCACTGCGCCCCTTTCTGGAAGGAGCCATCGGGAGGGGCTGGGACAGTCTCCCTGGGTGGGGACAGGGCTCCCTATGGATCCATTACCTGCTCTCAAGGCCTGGGTCACTCACACCTGGGATGGCTGAGCCCAGTCAACTGAAGAAAAAAACAAGTTTTCTTTCCCAAGTCACAGCACTAATAGAGGCTTTGGCAAGAACCTGTGTGCGGCTCAAGTTGTCTTTTCTTTTTTTTTTAATTTTTAAATAGAGACGCGGTCTCGCTATGTTGCCCAGGCTGGTCTCAAACTCCTGGGCTCAAGGCGATCCTCCCACCTCGGCCTCTGTAAGTGCTGGGATTACAAGTGTCAGCCACGGCACTCGGCCTAATTCACTTATTTAACGATATTTATGGAATGGCTAAGTGGCAGGTAGTGTGCTGGGTATACAGCAGAGACCAATATTAGATCATGAGCCTCCACAAGCCAAAAGGTGCCAACGAGACTCATCAATGCCCCCATTTTTTTTTTTTAATTTTAAAGCCCAAAACTCATCCTATTAGGGGACACTGTTCCCAACCTACTTGTGGCCGCATGAGTCCTCTGACTCTCGGTATGTAAACCGGGCCCCTCTGCATCCTGCATATGATATGTGATACTGAAAAGAGCCCATTTGAGAGTGAACACCAAGACTGCACCAAAGACGCCGAAAGTAGCACTGACGTCAGCCACCGCAGCACGGGAGAGCATCTGCCAGCTCGGGGTTTTAGATGAATTGGTCATTTTTCTTGAACTCAACAGAAGCACTGACCAGAGGCCGGGTGCAGTGGCTCACACCTGTAATCCCAGAACTTTGGGAGGCCACGGCGGGTGGATCACTTGAGCTCAGGAGTTCAAGACCAACCTGGCCAACATGGTGAAAACCCGTCTCTACTAAAAATACAAAAATTAGCCAGGCATGGTGGCGGGCACCTGTAATCCCAGCTACTCAGGAGGCTGAAGCAGGAGAATCTCTTGCACCAGGGAGGTGGAGGTTGCAGTGAGCCAAGATTGCACCACAGCACTCCAGCCTGGGTGACAGAGCGAGACTCCATCTCAAAAACAGAAAAAGAAAAAGTAAAAAAAAAAAAAAAAAAAAAGCACTGACCAGGATGGAGAGGAAAGTTAACATCCACTAGGTACCTGTGTGCATGGCGCTAAGCCACAACGAACATGGGTGTGGTCTCAGTTATTAATCACAGCTGTTCTAGGAAGGACAGATTCCTGTCCAAGCTGAATGGAGGTGCAAAGAAGGGAACTGATCTCCCAGCAGCCGATGGAACCAAGATCTGGGCCCAGGTCCGTGTGCAGCGAAGCCCATGCTGCTCCCACCACCCCAGGCACCAAGAGCTGGGGCAAAGGCTTGGAGCAGTCAGTGGAGGAGCTCAAGCTGCCCTCTGACCCAGAGTCTGGGAGGCCTGCGGTGGCTCACGCCTGTGATCCCAGTACTTTGGGAGGTCGAGGCAGGGGGATCACTTGAGCCCAGGAGTGGTTCGAGACCAGCCTGGGGCAACACAGGGAAACCCTGTCTCTACAAATAATTTAAAGATTCACCAGGTGTGGTGGCGGGCATCTGTGGTCTCAGCTGCTAGGGAGGCTGAGGTGGGAGGATCGCTGAAGCCCAGGAGGTCGAAGCTGCAGTGAGCTGAGACCACACCACTGCACTCCAGCCTGGGCGACAGAGAAAGACCCTGTCTCAAAATCAATAAAATTTCTTTCTTAGCCAGGTTTTTTGGTCTGGAGTAGACACTGCCTAAAATGGAGATTGCTTGAAATAATACTGAATACAAGGTAAGATCGAAAAGACACACCTGCAGAAACTGGGCCTCTTGGAATGAGAATTCAAAAAAGACTTTTGTTCCATTTCACTTATTCTGTGAAAGCAAACCTATGACCCAATGTGTCTGCATTACAGACAGGCCGTTTCCCTGCTGGGAATTTTCCTGTCCTGGCTATGATACTCCACCCTGTTAGCTTTGGGAGTAGTCTTTTTCTCTCTTAGTCATGCTTTTCTGGACGCCCTCCAACCCTCGAGCTAAACCTGCAGTACCCTAAAAAGGTAGGTGAACAGTGCTTCTAGGATTTAAGCATCTTTCTCCACCTACTGGAACAGAAGCTGGGTACATTTCTACCCCAACTCATGCAAAAACAGGCCTGGGAAACAGTGTGTACTGGCATGTTTGATAACGTTGCAGTTTCACCTCCAGCTGAAAGGACTTAAAAACAGGGACAGAGAGAGGGGGAGGGAGAGAGAGAAACCTTTCCCTTGTGTCTGTGGTTTTAACAACTTGTTCTGAGCAGTTTCTGCTCTTTTCAGGTTTGCAATCAAGGCTGGAATTTAGCAATGCAAAATGCCCCTCATAACCCGTGCGTCCAAATGCTTTCGTGGGGTAATTAAAAACACAGAAATTCTTCAAAGAATGTGTCTGTTGACTAGTTAATATCATAAAGCCTTCGCTCCTGATCTGTGATCCCAGCCTGAAATGAGGCAGACGGAGTTCAGGAATGCCCCAACGTGAAAACTACCAGATGAGGGAAGAGAGGGATCCAGTCTCAGAATGGGGCTATCAAACTGCAGCTGCCAAACCGCAATCTCAGCAAGAAAAGGAGATCCAGTAGCTTGAGGAAATTAATTACAAGAAATAGATTCCATTGGCATCATTCGTTTTTCCAAGACTTTGCTTGCAGCACAAAACAAAGATGTGAGCCCTTTCTTCCATTTTCGTCTTTAAGATTCTCCAGGAACAGTGAGGAAAGCCAGGTATCCCTCAGAGACACCCCAGCTACCGCTAAGCGACCCGCAAAGGAGGTCTCCCCATGCAGCGATGAAAGCCACTCCTGGGCAAGTTTTGGGGGAAACTGCAGGTTGATCCTGGCAATTCACTAACTTTCCCTTCAAACTATGGCAAAAAGTAGGCCAGAGAGAGACTCCAGCATGGCTCCTGGGTCTCCCCCAACCCGCCCTCCTCCCAGTGAGTTCCCCAGGCAGCCTGTCAGGTCCGAGGCTCCATCAGGGCTCAGGTTGACGGGAACAGGCTGCCCGGCTGGCTGCGTCCATGGAAACAAGCTCAGATTGGCGACAACATGCCCCAGCTTTAAAAGAGCCACCTGCCTCAAGGAAGCCTGGCTCCCTGCCCTTTTCCTTCTGACTTTGCAAATTTACAGTATGCAAATAAACTGTGAGGAGCTCTTCACTACAAGAGAAATGCAGAGCCCAGGGAAGGGGCTGGCCTCGCTAATGGATTGCTGTGTGACTCTGAGCAAGTCACGGACCCTCTCTGGGCTTGAAGAACTGACAGGATGGTCTACTGATTGCCAAGACAGCTGTGTCAGTATTCCCACTGTGAGGCATCCTTGGGCTAGACAGGGGTCTGGAATCCCTCAGTGAACACACGGGCACCACAGCATTTAATCAATCAGCCAAGCAACAGATGTGGACTGATCAATAACGTGCCCAACCAAGGATCTGGGAGGGTGGAAGTGCTGGTCTTACCTTCCCAGAGCTTACAATCTAATAAGAAAACACATTCCCTTGCAAGCTAAAGGACAAAGGAATTAAATGACAATATAAGAACTAGAACAATAAGAAAACACACACACACACATATATATACACATATATATCAACATAAGAAAATACTAGAAGAGCATCTTTAATTCAGAGATCGAAGGGAGGAGGACAGCTCTGGCCTCCAAGCTGCACCCTTACTCCTTCCATCTCACCTGTGCGCACCCGCAGGCACCACAGCCTACCCTCCATCACAGGCACCCCCAGCGGGGGTCAGGGACTTCATGGAGCGTGTCTCTGGGTGAGCTTCTCTTGCCAACAACACTCACATCTTTTTTCTACTGGTGACACCAGATTGGAAACTGACCAGCTTTGCGAACATTAAAACCTCCTCTTTTTTTTTTTTTTCCTGAGACAGGGTCTCCCTCCGTCACCCCAGGCTGGAGTGCAGTGGTGCAATCAGAGCTCACTTCATTCTCAACCTCCCGGGCTCAAGCAATCCTCCTGCCTCAGCCTCCTAAGTAGCTGGGACCACAGGCTTACACCACCATGCCCGGCTTTTTTTTTTTTTTTTAGATGGAGTCTCGCTCTGTTGCCCAGGCTGGAGTGCAGCAGTGCAATCTCGGCTCACTGCAACCTCCACCTCCCGGGTTCAAGCAATTCTCTGCCTCAGGCTCTCAAGTAGCTGGGATTACAGGCACCCGCTACCATGCCTGGCTAATTTTTGTCTTTTTAGTAGAGATGGGGTTTCACCATGTTGGTCAGGCTAGTCTTGAACTCCTGACCTCCTGATCCACCCACCTTGGCCTCCCAAAGTGTGAGCTACCGCGCTCAGCCCCAATTTTTGTATTTTTTATAGACAGGGGTCTCACTATGTTGCCCCAGCTGGTCTCAAACTCCCAGGCTCAAGTGATCCTCCTGCCTCAGCCTCCCAAGTAGCTGGGACCACAGGCAACCACCACCAATAATTTTCGTATTTTTTTTTATAGAGGTGGGGTTTCACTATGTTGCCCAGGCCAGTCTCAAACTCCTGGGCTCAAGCGATCCACCTGCCTCAGCCTCCCAAAGTACTGGGATTACAGGCATGAACCACTGCACCTGGCCCAAAACCTCCTTCTTTAAAAAAAGACTGCTCACATTCAGGATGTGAAACTGCAGAGTGGCTGTACAAGATCGTTCAGACGAGGGTTAGGTGTGGGGCTGTACTTGGCTTTAAATGGCCCAGGGGACTGGATGTTGGACCTGTGACATAAGCACTGCCTGACCAGCCTTAAAAATCCCTCCATGCTGTGGTACATCCATACAATGGAATACTACTTGGCACTGACAGCGGCCACACTGTTGAACTGCAAATCCACTGCACTAAGTGAAAGAAGCCAGACTCGAAGACTGCATATGGTATGATCCCTCTATGTAACACTCCAGAAAATACAAAATGATGCCAGCAAAAAACAGGTAAGTGGTTACCATGGGCTGAGGGTGGGGGAAGGGACTGACTACATAGAGGCCTGGGAGAATAGGGGGGACATCATATATATATATGGATGGAACCATCATATATATATATATATATATATATGGTTTTTTTTTTTTTTTTTTGAGACAGAGTTTTGGTCTTGTTGCCCAGGCTGGACTGCAGTGGCACGATCTTGGCTCACTGCAACCTCCATCTCCCAGGTTCAAGCGATTCTCCTGCCTCAGCCTCCCAAGTAGCTGGGATTACAGACATACACCACCATGCCCAGCTAATTTTTGTGTTTTTAGTAGAGGCGAAGTTTCACCATGTTGGCCAGGTTGGTCTCAAACTCCTGACCTCAAGTGATCTGCCCACCTCAGCCTCCCAAAGCGCTGGGATTACAGGCATGAGCCATCACGCTCGGCTAATTTTTGTGTTTTTAGTAGAGACAGGGTTTTGCCATGTTGGCCAGGCTGGTCTCGAATTCCTGACCTCGGGTGATCTGCCAACCTCGGCCTCCCAAAGTGCTGGGATCACAAGTGTGAGCCACCGCACCCAGCCTGTCCTCTATCTTAATAGTGGTGGTGGCACATGACTATATGTGGTTGTCAAAATTCATCAAAGTGGACACCTGAAAAGGGTGAATCTTACTGAGTGCAAATCTGACTTTTTAAAAAAATCTCTTCCCCCAGTGAAGAACTGATTGACACCAATATCTCCAGGCCAGTAGATGAGGATGAAATGTAACCAAAAACAGGCTCCAAACATGGTGGATATCGGCCAGGCACAGTGGCTCATGCCTGTAACTACAGCACTTTGGGAGGCTGACACAGGAAGATCATTTGAGCCCCAGAGTTTGAGAGACCAACCTGGGCAACACAGCGAGACCCTGTCTCTGCAAAAAATTAGCTGGGTGTGGTGGCACACGCCTGTGGTCCCAGCTACCCAGCAGACTGAGATGGAAGGATCACTTGAACCTGGGAGGTTGAGGCTGCAGTGAGCTGTGATCACGTCACTGCATTCCAGCCTGAGTGACAGAGCGAGACTGTCTCAAAAAAAAAAAAAAAAAAAATACACACACCAAAAAACATGGATATCAACCTTTTGTACTGACTGATATCATTAAGGCCTCATAAGTAGCTAGATCCAAATATTTACTGCCATCTGTAATTCAATTATTCACCCTTCTCCTGGCTTTTCTGTGAGGAGGGAAGGGCAAGAGTGTGGGTAGAACAGATGAGTTAACAGAATCTTCTCAACGTTAAAGACTGTCTCCTATGATTTATAAAAATCTTTGGTGTCTGCTGAACTCACATTTGCTAGAAAATGCTGGTGGTGAAGTGAGTAAGCAGAAATCTACTAATATTTATATCATTAGGCTGGGCGCGGTGGCTCTCGCTCTTCCCAGCACTTTGGGAAGCCAAGGCGGGTGGATCACTTGAGCTCAGGAGTTCGAGACCACCCTGGCCAACATGGTGAAACCCTGTCTCTACTAAAAATACAAAAAAATAGCTGGGCATGGTGGCACGTACCTGTAGTCCCAGCTACTCGGGAGGCTAAGGCAGGAGAATTGCTTGAACCTGGGAGGCAGGGGTTGCAATGGGCCAAGATCGTGCTACTGCACTGCAGCCTGGGAGACAGAGCGAGACTCCGTCTCAATTTAAAAAAAAAAAAAAAAAAAGACTTGATTTTGATTTATCCCTTTTCCCTCATTCTGAAGGCCCCCCACAACCTCCTCACACCCCACTTCCAGGGACTCGGACATGTGAATAACCCTGGCCTATGCCAAAGCTTGGGCGATCTTTGCTCAGAAATAATCCTATAGCCACCAGGTTCTGCCTCTATCTCTGTCATATGCTATGATGACCTGGAGACGGCTTTTAGGTCTAAACATTGATGCTAAGATTCATTTCCACCACCTGAGCCCCTCCAGGAGCTAATGTCTTTCACAGGGGGAGGAGCTGGGGGCTGGGGTGCTGACATCCCGGTACAGGGTCTTCAGGGGGCCACGCAGCACACACTCCCCAGGCATCTACTTTGTGACAGAGACAGAGACATGCAAACCACAGTCCCGGCAGGGGACACATCCTCAATCAGCATCTGGAGGAAGGGACACAGAGGGAGGCCATGGGAGGGGGCCCAAACTGGCCTCAGAGTAAGCATTCCAGGAGCTGCTTCTAAATGCAAGTCCCCAGGCCCTTCCCCGGTGACTGTCTCACTAAGTCTAGGGTGGGGCCCAGGGACAGTATTTTTAACAAGCATACACACACACCCAGGAGGTTTTTATGATTAGCCATGTTAGGAAAACGCTGACACGGGGGAGCTCCTGCGTGCCTGGAAACTAAGCTGCTTGCTTAACCATTATGGTTCTGAGAGCCGGGAACCCTGATTGCATGATCTCCACCTAGCCGGTCCCACGTGGCCAGGGCAGAAAGCAAAACCCCAAAGCGAGGAGGCCGGTGGGGATGGCAGGGCTGGCGCCTGGGCAGCTTCCTCCGCTGGCCCCCTGCCACCCTCCGCACAAACACAGCCCGGCTGCCGCCTCCAATCCAGACCACCCACGGCAGCCGGGCATGATGGTCGCCGGGCTTTCCTCTCTTCTGTCCCCTGCACTTAGCCCCCGCTCACCCTTGAAGGATAACCTTTTCTCCTACGTATCTGGGAAAACTCCCAGGGGATCCTGCCCTAACTTCCTCCCCAGGGTTCCCATCTCCCTGAGTTCCCTCCTGTCTGCTCGCCAGCCCGAGTGCCCGATCCCATCTCCTCCCAAACTCTGTGACCTTCATCTCGCTCTGGAAATGACGTTCGTGCCTCTCTTGGAATGCTCCCTTTCTCCCCACCCCCGTCACACCTGAAAACAAGCTTGGGGCTCCCCCTTGTCAGGATGGGGAAGTCCATACCTTAACCTGGTCCATCTACAGATGTACCCGCCCTCCTCCCTCCTCCCTCCTCCCATCCTTCTCAGCCAAGTGCTTTCAAAACCCACTGTCTCTATGCCCCAGTTCCACAGTCAGAATCCTCCACCTGCATCTCCTTGAACAGTGTTTTCCTGCCCTGTAGTTTAACATCTGTCTCCACTAGAATGTAAGCACTGCGAGGGCAGGGACCTTGGCCTTCTGCTCACTGCTGCAGCCTCAGGGCCTGCAACTGCCTGGCACACAGCTGGTCCACAACAGATCGTTGTTGAATAAGACATAACCACCGCTTCCTTGTTTTAAGAGCGTATTTCTCGCAGAGTCCTCTAAAACAGTGTCTCAGCTGTTCCGGCTCCACCTCTGTCCCCAAACGTCCATCTGCTGCCAGGCTGTAGAGTGTAACGTCGGCTGGAAATGTGAGCCTGGCCATGTGACTCCCAAGTGTGCACCCTCTGACACTTGGCAAAGCCTCAGACAGAGTGAAGTCCAAGCTTCACTTGGCCTGAGCCCCAGCATCGTGTACTGTCCCCAACACCACCCCAGCCTCCTCACGCCTCGTGACAGCCCCACACCATTGCCACACCAGGTCCGGGTTCCTACACATCCCCAGAGCCCTGTCTCTAGCTCCAAACATCTGCTGGGTGCTGCCCTCCCAAGAGTTTCATTTACTACTTTAGAACAAAATGACGGATACCATGCCAACCTCCCCAGCTGGGCCAGGAGTGCCCGGAGAAGTGCAGGGCACCCACAGCAGATGTGCCAGCATGTCCGATGGCAGGACACAGAGCTGGGAAAGCGTGGACAGAGCCAGGCCTTGTCCTTTCATGCATGGCAGTCTCTTTCACTCATGTCCGTGTGAAGAGACCACCAAACAGGCTTTGTGTGAGCAATAAAGCTGTTTATTTCACCTGGGTGCAGGTGGGCTGAGTCTGAAAAGAGAGTCAGCGAAGGGAGAAAGGGGTGGGGCCGTTTTATAGGATTTGGGTAGGTAAAGGAAAATTACAGTCAAAGGGGGGTTGTTCTCTGGCGGGCAGAGTGGGGGTCACAAGGTGCTCAGTAGGGGAGCTTTTGAGCCAGGATGAGCCAGGAGAAGGAATTTCACAAGACAATGTCATCAATTAAGGCAGGAACAGACCATTTTCACTTCTTTTGTGGTGGAATGTCATCAGTTAAGGCAGGAACCGGCCATCTGGATGTGTACGTGCAGGTCACAGGGGATATGATGGCTTAGCTTGGGCTCAGAGGCCTGACAGTCTCCAAGTCAGATCTGTCGCAGCAGCTGTCTCACAGATCCCCTCCATCCACTCCTATACATGGACCCTTCCTCCTCCTGCTCCTCACCCTGGGCAATGCTGTTTTCACCTCTACTCCTAGAGAACACGGCAAACCCAACTGTACTTTGGCCAGAACAGACTTGAAAAAAACCCGAAAGTTTACTTTGGAAGGGAGTTAATAATAAAGGCTGGAAGGCATCTTCAAGGCGATAAACACCTCCTTTTTCCCTTCTCCCAGCCTTGGCATGGCACTATCCCCGGGGGAAGCGCTTTCTGGGACACAAAACTGAAAGCCTCATGACAAGAGCCAGGGAGCCCAGAAACCGGGAAGGAGGAACAGGACAGGACGTGGACGGAGCGGGCAACTTCATGAAGAGCCATAAAATGTGTTTCTCGTCTACCAAAAGCTGCAAAACCCTTTCTTTAACTCATGAGAGGCTCGGGGCTGAGAGCTGGGCTTTTAAAAGTCAGATTCGTGAAACCCTGAACATTGCCAAGAAGGAACAATAATTCCTCCACCTCAAAGTTTCTAGAAACAAACACAGAAATAGAAGAGGCACTTCTTTGAATCCAAACTAAATTATTCTGTTAAGTATTGAAGGTTGTCAGAGAGATACAACCAGAATAAACATCTCTGATAATGGGAGCGCATTATAGTGAAAAGGTGGCAACTTTTTAAAACATCGACTATGCTATCTCTAAAATAAACAAAAAGAAGACAAAATTCTCATGACTTTTAGGCTCTAATTTAGGTAGAAAGGAAGTCAGAGAGAGATTTTCAAATTTATACTGTACAACTTGACCTTTAGATCATCGTTACAGTGTGATGAATTCTGAATTTCTGTTTAACGTTCTATTATCCTTTGAACAGTAACAGGCATTCTATTTCACAAAGAGACTAAAGATGCCACAAACCTCCTGACAACTGTATTAAGGTTCCATAGGATAGAAACAACTTCTCTTCTGATTAACCACAGGGATTTCAACAGGCTGTGATACACATTTAACATGGAAAACATTATTAGCCAGCTGATGGGGGTGAGGGGAAGAGAAAATGATCAAACAAAGCAAACTTCCTCAGCACGCCATACATGGTCTTTCCGGCTTTTAAAATATCCAAACATCGCTTTTTAAACTTTGATGATAGAAAACAGAAATAACTTTTTTTTCATCATTTCAAAGGAAAGCGCTACAAGTTTTTCTAAATTAGGGCTAAAAGACAGAATGGCTATTTTTAAATGTCTGGTTAAAAATTAGAAAGTCTCAAAGGTAAGCCACAAGTATGCGAACAAACCAAGAACACTGCTATTTCTGTTCAAGTACCAAAGACTGCAGTAAATGAATGAATGTATTCATCTTCACTTTATGATCAAAACGGTCAACGGGAGGTAAGAAATCAAAAACCTACTAAAACAGAAATGTTTATTTCCTATACAACATGACACCTACTGAAAATTCTGTAGAAATTCATCCAATCTTAATACAGAAGCATTTTCTTCAGCCAGTTCTAATTTTGAAAAAAAGAAAGAAAAGCTATAATAAAGTCCATTAAGAAATCTTAATCTCCATTAAGACAATGAATAATGTGAGAATATGGACTTAATAGTGTTTGTCTAGGAAAAAGGTAAATGGCTAGCTCTGAATTCTTTTTTAAAAATCTAATTCTTTTTTGTTGTTGTTGTTAAAAAAGGAAAATGTCCACTTAGTATAAATACTAACGAAGGCTCTGTATTTTTTTTTTAACTCCTCCAAATCCCTGGAATAATGCCTGCCAACTAAAACACCTACTATGAATTTAGTAATGGGTTATGCAAACATAAATTATAAGGCCAGACATTTTAAAAGGAAAAAAAAAAAGGTGATTTATCGAGGCACTGGAGACACGGTAGGAGAGAAGCAATATTTCAATTTTCCACATATTCCTCAACACTACATGTGTTCATGCAAAAAGAATTTTAAAATAAAAATGACTCTCGGCTCTTCTGGTTCTAATCAGTTCATTTACTTGAAAAGGTTATCAACGAATTCATTTCCCACACTTATAATTGAGAAAATTAATATAAAGCCAAACATTTTATCAAGTTTCAAGTATGAATGAAAAGCGTGTCTCACGATCTGGTTTCAGTAAAAAGAAAAATACAAATATCACCTCTCCTTAGAGTGGCAAAAAGAGTTAAACCACATGTTCTGTTCTTAAATTATTAGACCTAGAACCTACCCTGATCCTGTTTTTTACTTTAATTTCTTTATTTCTATTCACACATCACTTTTCCTTGTCTCAATTCACTGTTAAGTGAAACAGTATTTTTTCTTGATGGCGGCAAAGCAATCATTTAAATACGTATGAAATACCTTTCGTGGGTTGTTGATTTATAAACAAAATAAATGAAAATATACTTGTCTGCAACTTTTAATTCAAGGAAACAGAAGCTATCACCTTTCCCCGAGCACACATCAACTAGGCCGAAATCTTCATTTTTCTTCACTTTGCCAGTGGCTGACGGTTTCACAAATGGTCATCTTCAAAAGCATATGTAACTGAACGAGCTGATCTCAAGAAAAGGCTTGAAAATGCTGTGCTCGTAAGCGATGCACATTTTAAAATGCAAAAGTGCAAAAGAACATCACTGCGCGTATTCCTGGCGCTGTGAATTCCTCCCTGGAGAAGGCTAATTTGAACACACACGCTTGCATGCGATATGGGTTCCTGGCACTTTGATTATGTGAACACACCTGACCCCAGGGAAATAGGCTGAGGCCGGCCCCATATTTCAGACAAACCAAACAGCCAATAGACAGTAATGGCTTTAAGCTACTGATGGCCCGGGCCAAAAATGAAGCCGCACTTAATCTTCTGAAGGAAACTGTCAATGTTAGGAGGCCCAGGGCCGACATTTCCCTCGATCTTAATCACAGCCACCTATGATAACAGAGTGAGGTTTATTTTTATGCCTGGCTCCAGACACAATTATCAATCCTTCAATTTTGACGATTTTGTATCCCACACAATGAACCAGAGTAAGTGAAGTCCATGTAGGTAGTTTCCGTGGATCCCTCAAGTAAAATATAGAGAATGAAATTCACCTATGAATGAAATCTAAAACAATCAATCAAAACTTGAAAATGCCTTCTAAAGCCTCTCCAAATCTACAAATTTAATGAGATTCCAATAAAAGCCAATTTAAAATTTCCATCTAAAAAATAAGAATTCCTGAGGGGTACGGTAGCTCACACCTATAATCCCAGCACTTTGGGAGGGACTGAGCCCAGGAGTTTGAGACCAGCATGGGTAACATAGTGAGAACCCCTCCCTACAACAAATACAAAAATCAGTCAGACACCATGGCGCATGCCTGAAGCCCCAGCTACTTGGGAGGCTGAAGTGAGGATCGCTTGAGCCCGGAAGGCAGAGGTTGCAGTGAGCTGAGATCGTGCCATTGCACTCCAGCCTGGGCGACAGAGTGAGACTCTGTCTCAAAAAAAACCTTCAGGCAGCTTTGCCACCTGTGGGCCTAGGCAAGTTACTCCTCCTCTCTGGGTCTCAGTTTCCCTCTCTTTGAAACAGAAATAAACACTGTACCTGTTTCGTAGGGATCCTGTGAGTGTTAAGTTAGTTAAATGCCTTTTCAGTGTTTAGAATAGTACTGGATATGCAGTAAGTGCTCACTAAATATCAGCTGCCATTATAAGCTACGACGGCTGTGTCCCTGAAGTTACCGAGCCCTCACAACAGTCTTCCTGGTTTACCCCATTCCACACACAATGGGACTGCCAGGAATATTTGCTGCACACATGAATAAATTCTGGGTAGGAAAACTCCAAGAGGCAGAAGAAGTGATGCCTTTTAAGAAGAAAGGGATGTGCCTAAGTCTTGGGCCCACAGGTAAGATCAATAGGAATAAGGACACCTATGGAAAAGGGACGAGTCTCTTGTTGCAAAATGTGTGGCTCTCAGCCACACAGAACCTCGGAGTCTCGCTCTGAAATCCAGGCTGGAGCGCAGTGGCATGATCTCGGCTCACTGCAATCTCCGCCTCCCAGGTTCAAGTGATTCTCCGTCTCAGCCTCCTGAGTAGCTGAGATTACAGGTGCACTCCACCACACCCGGCTAATTTTTGTATTTTTAGTAGAGACGGGGTTTCGCCATGTTGGCCAGGCTGGTCTCGAACTCCCAGCCTCAAGTGACCCGTCCGCCTCAGCCTCCCAAAGTGCTGGGATTACAGGTATGAGCCACCATGCTCAGCACCAACACTTCCTTTCTTAGACTGAACAACAGAGAGGACATGGCTTGCTCAGATCTTGCATTCATTAAGTGGCCAAGTCAGAATCACAATCTAAGCTTCCAGATCCAATTATATACTCCTTTAAGGACACCAACTATATAACACAACATCTTCTTAAAATAAAGGGCCACAAACAAAATTACAAGACTCTGCATAACAGGCCAGTCATGCTCCTCGTATACTCACTTTTATGCCACTCACATTTGCAAGTTAAAATGAAAAGCCAATGTTAGTCAATAACATGCTCAGTGACTAGTCCCACCCACACCACACGCGCTCCATCCCCCTAGCCAAAGAAAGAAGAAAACGAAGACAGCAAGTATCAGAGTTAGCATGGCTTGGCATCCAATTGTCATTTTCTTGACTGACATAATCTCAAAGTGGAAGGGGAGATTTTCCCACGCTTTGGCTTATAATCAATTCCGTAAGTTAAGAAGGCTTTCGCAGGCCAATGGCAAATTTTAGGCTATAACGATATGTTCCTTCCTAAGTACCCTCCTAGAAAACATTCCCCCTGACATATAGAATCCTTTAAATGAGTATGCCACTTCAAAGAAATACTCAAAAGCAATTTTTAAAAAAATCTAATAGAAGAGGAATTGCTAATGGTTAAGTGACTAAAAATTTGGCTTCTGGGCCGGGCGTGGTGACGCATGCCTGTAATCCCAGCACTTTGGGAGGCCAAGGCAGGTGAGTCACCTGAGGTGAAGAGATCAAGACCAGCCTAGCCAACATGGTGAAACCCCATCTGTACTAAAAACACAAAAATTAGCCGGGCATGGTGGTTGGTGCCTGTAATCCCAGCTACTTGGGAGGCTGAGGTAGGAGAATCGCTTGAACCCGGGAGGTAGAAGTTGCAGTGAGCCGAGATCAGGCCACTGTACTCCAGCCTGGGTGACAAGAACAAGAATCTGTCTCAAAAAAAGAAAAAAAATTGGCTTCTGGAACCCTAAGGAGGCAGGGTGTTCAGGGGATTATATGGCCTCATTCCCAGGAGTCTGTCTGCCCGGGAAAATCCTGGTAGGTGGGTGGGTGGCTTACGCTTCACTAAGTGGCACCGATGATACTTAGCTCCCAGGGTGACTTCCAGGGGCAGAGAAATGATGGTCATGCACTTAGCATAATGCCTGACTCCTAGCAAGTACTCAATAAATATTAATAACAGCTCACCACGATTTCAACCAAATCATATGGCTTTCACATTTAGCCGTTACACCTTTAAAATCATGCTCAACAAAGTTGTTTGCTGAGAAGAGGCAGAGAGTGCTTTTCTGTGCTGAAGTTATTATTAAATCCTACACAGAATGACGTTCTCCATTCAGAATGCATTTCAGTTGAGGTTATTGACCAGAAAGACAAGTTATGGGCTACTCTCAAAGAATAGCTTCAAAAAAGAAAGTCCAGCAGCAAACATTTCCACTCTATGAACAGTGAAACTAATGCAAAAGGAGAGAAAATTACTCTCTAGACACATATGGAAGAAGGCAAGTTTTAATTTTACTGTATCTGTTCAAGTCTGCAGTAGAAACTAGGGTCTACCCTAGGCTTTAATAATTTTTTTAAGTGTTCGTTTATAGCTTTATTTTATTTTTATTTATTTTGAGACGGAGTCTCACTCTGTAGCCTAGGCTGGAGTGCAGTGGCACGATCTCAGCTTACTGCAACCCCCATCTCCTGGGTTCAAGCGATTCTCCTGCCTCAAACTCCTGAGCTCAAGTGATCCGCCAGCCTCAGCCTCCCAAAGTGCTGGGATTCTAGGTGTGAGCCACTGGCCTCCGTCACATTTATAACTTTAAAGTCCATTTGTGAGGCCGGGTGTGGTGGCTCACACCTATAATCCCAGCACTTTGGGAGGCCGAGGCGGGCAGATCACAAGGTCAGGAATTTGAGACCAACCTGGCCAACATAGTGAAACCCCATCTAAAAATACAAAAATTAGCCAGGCGTGGTGGCAGGTGCCTGTAGTCCCAGCTACTTGGGAGGTTGAGGCAGGAGAATCACTTGAACCCGGGAGGCAGAGGTTGCAGTGAGCCAAGATTGCGCCACTGCACTCCAGCCTGGGTGACAGAGGGAGACTCCATCTCAAAAAAAAAAAAAAAAGAAAAAAGAAAAAAAAAGGCCATTTGTGAACACAATTTCTCTAAAGAGTAGATTTTGGTAACATGAACACAATAAGCCATTTATTGACCTTCTACTTGGTGCCTGGGTTGTTCTGAATCCCTATAAGAGTTCATCCAGCCCATAATGACTCCGAGGTCGTTATCATTCCTATTTTTTGAGATAAGAAAATAGAGGCTTAGACGTGATAGAACGCAGCATGTTTTCGACTAAAATTCCAGGGCACATGAATCTAATGACAGTGCTTCCCTTTTGACAGTTATTAAACTCTCAGATAATGCGTCTTTTATACTTAAAATAGCCCTGTAAAAACGGCTGGACACATGAAGGAAACGACACATGGCTCTCAGGAAGGAAAGGGGATGCCGGCCTTGTTGACGTTTCAGCAAGGGGCGGGGGCAGACAGACAAAGCGGCCGTCCTGAGATGCTCCTGGAAGGAAAGCAGGGCCTGTGGGGTCTTCAGATGCCACCCGCCGCCCCTGGGCCAAGCCCCGCAACAGCTCTGACCACTTCCAGTGACAAGGAACAGAGCAACTGGGAGATTAGCTCCTCGTTAATTACCTAAGAATTGCCTAAGAATTAATTACCGAAGAATTACCTAAGAATTTCTGGGCCTTTGGCCCAGAAAACAAACAAACAAAATAAGGTCTCTTTGAAACTCCACAATTCATTGACTAATTTTGTGTGTGTGTTTTTGTTTTTTTTGAAGATAGGGTCTTGCTCTGCCGCCCAGGCTGAGGTGCAGTGACGCAATCATAGCTCACTGCAGTCTTGAACTCCTGGGCTCAAGGGATCCTCCTACCTCAGCCTCCTGAATTACAGGTGTGCACCACCACGCCCAGCTAATTTCTTCATTTTTTTGTAGAGATGGGGTCTCGCTATGTTGCCCCAGCTGGTCTCAAACTCCTGGTCTCAAGCAGTCCTCCCGCCTCAGCCTCCAAAGTGCTGGGATTACAGAAATGAGCTACTGCACTTGGCCAACTGAATTTTCTAATGCCCAGATTAAATAGCATCCCTGGTCTTAGAAAGCAGAGAGACTGAATCTGACGCTTCAAAGTAAGTGAGTGGTTACAGCCAAGATGATCAGGGCTTTACATGGAAGAAATGTGGGGGACTCCACTGCTAACAGCTTGCCAAAATTTATCAATGGTTATTTCAAAATTTGCACTAAAGCCTCCATGTGTGTGTATGTGTGTGTGTTGTGTTGACAGGTGATACAAAAAGTCATTTTGCATTCTTAAGATCAAAACACGTTCTCTGACTCCCCAAAGTACCTTCGCCCATCCTTGATCACTCACTGCCATCTTGTTCTGTCTGAGCTCTTACCGCCACCTGAAATTATCTTGTGCATCATTTGTTTACTTGGCCACTGCCAGATCTCTGTGAGATCTGGAATCTTCTCCCTCCATCCCTGCTGTATCTGACTGCCCCTGGCCCTAGAAAAGGGCTCAGGACTACTTGTAAAAGAAAGCAAGGAAGGAAAGAAGAGAGGAGGGTGTTTGTTGAGCACCTACTATATGCTCTGTGCATCTGAATTCATTTCACCTCCTGGGTGAAATGGGATAGCACCAATTCTTCCTGCTTATACATAAGGGGACCAAGTCTTAGAACAGTTTTTGACCTTGCTCAAGGTCACTGCATGTCACCACTTACTAGTTATGCGTTCTACTCCTGGCCTGAGACTGGACATTCAGCCTCCAGGACCCCTTGAAGTAGGCAGGGTATGTTTTTTGCAGACGAAGAAACTGGGGTTAAGTTTCGGTCACAGTGCCATGGAGGTCACAATACTATTAATGCTGTTGGAGCAAATGAAACCAGGGCTTGACTAGCATTCAATGTCCCTGGGCCCAGGCAACCTCCTCTTCCCTACGGGCCCCTGCTGGTACCCTCCAGACCATGCGGCAAAGTCTTGCTGGGATGTAGGGGGATAATGCAGTCACCCTCCCTGACTGGGGCCCGAATTAGGTTCAAATTGCCTTCATTACTGGTCCCACTCAAGGCACCTCTTCTCCCCTAGAGACCCAAAAGAAAGAAAATAATGTCTTGGGTTGATAAACTGGCTTAAAGGGTTTAATTGGTAACAGTTAAAAGTTCACTTTTAATTTTTAAACTTTTTCTAGTTAAAGGCTTATTATAACTTAACAGTAGGTGATTCTAGAATGATTAAACACACAAGTTGATTACTGGGGTTTTCTCATTTTGCCAAATCCTGGAGTAGACTTTTTAAAACCAAACTGCCCCCTGCAAAAATGAAAATTCACAAGATACTTTTCTGTGGGGAGTTTCTTTAGAGGATGAGAGAACAACTGAATAAGAAATCTCTTCAGGGGTTTCTGACACCCCCATGAAGAGAGGAATTCTTTTTTAATTTAGTTTAGGTTTTTCGTTTGTTTGTTTGTTTGTTTTGAGACGGGGGTTATAACTCTGTCACCCACATTGGAGTGCAGTGGTGCAATCATGGCTCACTGAAGCCTCAATCTCCTGCTAGACTCAAGCGACCCTCCTACCTCAGCCTTCTGAGTAGCTGGGACCATAGGTACGCACCACCACTCCCAGCTAATTTTTCTATTTTTTTGTAGAGGTGAGGTCTCACTATATTGCCCAGGCTGGTCTCCAACTCCTGAGCAAAAGCAATCCATCTGCCTCAGCCTCCCAAAGTGCTGGGATTATAAGCGTGAGCTACTGCACCTGGCTGAATTTTTTTTTTAAATAACAGCTTTATTGATATATAATTTATATACCATATAACTCACCCATTTAAAGTACACAGTTCAGTGGCATTTGGCATATTCAAAGTTGTTCAAGTATCACCACTGTCTTATTCTAGGACATTTTTATATTCCAAAAAGAAACCTCATACCAACTATCAGTCATTCCTCATTCCTCTATCCCCTCACCCCTGGGGGTTTCTATCTCTATAGAAATCTACTTTTGGCCAGGCACTGTGCCTCATGCCTGTAATCCCAACACTTTAGGAGGCCGAGGCAGGTGGATCATTTGAGGCCAGGAGTTTGAGACCAACCTGGCCAACATGGTGAAACCCCATCTCTATGAAAAACACAAAAAAATTATCTGGGCACAGTGGCACATGCCTGTAGTCCCAGCTATTTGGGAGGCTGAGGCAGGAGAATTGCTGGAGCCTGGGAGGCAGAGGTTTCAGTGAGCCGAGATCGAGCCACTGTACTCCAACCCGGGTGACGGAGTGGAATTCTAGCTCAAAAAAAGGCCCCATTGTGTCACATCAGGGCTGTGGGCCTTCAATGAAGCCAACTCAATGGGCTCAACGTGATGAAAGGAAAATGAGGCTGGGCTTTTCACTTTTCTGTGTGCAGTGGTTTTAGGGTCTAATGAGGAGTAAAACAAGATTTGTTGATAACAGAGAAGAGTTGAGAGTCCAGTGGGTAACACTGACATATCAAGGAGTAGCCAATGATGCCTGGATGCTGTTTCATGTTTAGAAAGCATCAAAGGCCAGGTGTGGTGGCTCACGCCTGTAATCCCAACATTTTGGGAGGCTGAGGTGGGAGGATCGCTTGAGCCCAGGAGTTCGAGATCAGCCCGGGCAACAAAGTGAGACCCCCCCATCTCTACAAAAAATAAAAAATAAAAAAAAAATAACCAGGTGTGGTGGTGCACGCCTGTAGTCCCAGCTACTCGGGAGGCTGAGGTGGGAGGATCATTTGAGGCTGGGAGGTTGAGGCTGCAGTGAGGTGAGATCATGCCACTGCTCTCCAGCCTGGGCCACAGAGCAAGACTCTGTCTCCAAAAAGAAAAAAAAAAAAAGGAAAAAAGTAATTGGGATGATATGTGACTTTGCTAAATCCTCACGACAATGCCAAGATGGGGTTACAACGATCACCCTCACTTCACCACCTGACTCGCCCAGGGCCCTGGGGGGCGTGCAGGGCCATGGAGCCCTGGTGACTATCTCAGGGCAGCCTGTGCACCACGTGTCCACTGGAGTCGCAACTTTATTTTTAAGTGACTCTCTTTTTCCAGGCTGAGTCACTCTGGTGGTGTCTATATAAAGGCTGTCGAGGCAGTGACTAAATGCGTTTGGGCCCAGGCCACAACTATATATTACTACCCTCCACTCCCTCACCCATCCTGCTAGCTCCTTTTCTCACCGAGAGTGAAAAACGAATCATAAAAGTTCACAGCATCTTCCCATCCTCTGTCCTCCTCACCGTGGCAGAGATAGCATCAGGTGCGTGGCTTCCTGGCTTACCCCGCACACAGTGCATCCTGATCAATAAAAAGGAGGGACCTCCTCCCCTCGCCGCGCCTGCCAGGGTTGGGAAAGAATCCACAAATCTAGCCAATTTCAACGATGGTAAAAGATTCCTTTCCAAGTCCTATCTCAAGATAACTCCCAAGCCTGAATTTTTACAACGGCTACCCGGGAACACAGAAATCAGAGAAATGCGCCAGGCCGGCGTAGAAGGGGCAGAGGAAGATGTTGGCACCCAGGAAAGGAAAAGAAAGTGGATGGGCAATTCTGTGAGCAGCACAGAGTGCTCCCTGTTGCAAGGTGGGCGTGCTGAGCCAGGCGTCCCCGACAGTCAGGGCTGCCGCCGCAGCCAACAAGAGCCAGGATGGAGACCTGGGTGTGACATCATGTGCATCTGAGCAGGACAGGTGTAGAAAGCACAGACGCAGACTGTGAGCACCGCAGACCAGGCATCGTTGGGATTAACGTTCCAGAGATCAAGAAATGTAGAGGCAAAAATACATCAGGGCAAAAATGACCAGTGACGGCCCCTGAGCCGCAGCTCGGCTCTCCTCCCAGAGCAACGGGGTCTGTTTTAGAGGAGACAAAAATTAACTGAGCAAAGTCCTGCAGACAGACACCCAAGAAGCGTTCTGGAGTAGGACTGGGCTGACTGACGTCACCAGGATGAGGGCTGGGGATGGTTTCATGATAAAATCACAGCATCTCAGGAATGTGGTTCTCCTCCTCTCTTTTCTCCCATCAGGGAAGGTTCCTCCCATATTGAAAAGAAGCAGAACAAAACCCAAAACCATCCCTGAGCTCTTTCTGGAAGCAAGCCTAACACAGACGACCATTTATTGGAGAGTTGAGCATCACATTCAAATAGCAGAGCCCTGAAGCCAGGCCGATGTCGCAGGAGCACTGGGGGTTTCTCCAGGGAGGACCCCACACTGGGTTACCTGGTCTCCAAACTGTCCAGCCACTCTCCATCCACTAACTCCCTACAGCCAGGCCAGTGAGCCAGGGCTGCAGGTCAGACATGCTGCAGACCTCCCGTAACCTCGCCTCCAGAAGAACTCTGGAATCACACACGCGGGAAATCGGAGTTTGGCCGCGATCAAAGCCATGGAAAAGCAAACGGCAAACGGAAAAGCTAAGAGACACTTTCTGGGGTTTGCGAGAGCTAGGCTTTCAGCCTCCACTGCTCACATACATGATTCTAACACCACCAGGCTTCCAGAAAGCTGCTGCTGCTCCCTCCTGACACGCTGTGGCCAGCCCAGTGCAGAGGTGCTGCCCCTGCTGCCAGCCCGTGGAGCCCCTTGTCACATCAGGTGGCCTTGCTCCTTCACCCATCTCCCACTCCCCAGCACCCAGCCCAAGGCCAGGCACACCCTGTCCCTGCCCAGCGGTCAGGCCTTGGTACTCATCTGTCACCCACCCCAAAGCTCTAGAGTCCCCCCTCCTCCCTCCTTCATCCCCTTCCACCCCAGGACACAAGGAGGAGAAGGAGAGTAGAGGTGACCCACGTGGTTCTCCTGGAATGGTGAGCTGAAACTGGGACTATGGGCCCAGAGAACTGTGTTCTAAACTAAGGCTGCATGGATGAGTGTCTGGGAGCCCCCCAGAAACTGCAACCGTGCATTTCCCAGGTGCGTAGGTCCTCAACTTTCATGGATATTTTAAAGGTTAAGAACCAAGGCTCAAAAAGCAGAACTGTTTATCTATAAAAAGGGTTACTGAGCCATATGTGGCTTATCCAGAGAACTTTATCACCACTGACATAAGAGTGTTTCTGTGGGGAAAGTCTACAGTCAGAAGATTCCAGTCATTCTATCCTAGCACTTAACACGCTCTGCCATTGGGTTCTATTTGCTTGCTAAGAAAGATAAGAAACTTTTTAAAGAATGGAGATAGGGTTTTATTCCCAGGGCCAAACTGTCTGGCACATGGAAGGTGTTCAATAAATATTTGTAAGATGATTAATTGTTATTACAAACCAATTTTTTTTTTTTGAGACAGGATCTCACTTTGTTGCCCAGGCTGGAGTGCAGTGGTATGATCATGGCTCACTGCAGCCTCAACCTCCTGGGCTCAAGCCATCCTCCCACCTCAGCCTCCCAAGTAGCTGGGACTACAAGTGTACACCACCATCCTGGCTAATCTTTTGATTTTTTTGTAGAGATGGAATCTCACTATGTTGCCCAGGATGGTCTCAAACTCCTGGTCTGAAGCGATCCTCTCACCTCAGCCTCCCAAAGCACTGGGATTACAGGCGTAAGCCACCGTGTCTGGCCACAAACCAACTTTTGAAACACTTTAAGCTGAAACTACCTATATTTGTTGTTATTTTTTTTAAAAGTTGCCCGAGCTAAGGCCGGGTGTGGTGACTCCTGCCACTTGGCACTTCGGGAGGCCGAGGCGGGTGGATCACCTGAAGTCAGGAGTTCAAGACCAGCCTGGCCAACATGGTGGAACTCCGTCTCTACTAAAAATACAAAAAATTAGCCGGGCATGGTGACGGGTGCATGTAATTCCAGCTACTCAGAAGGTTAAGGCAAGACAATCACTTGAACCTGGGAGGTGGAGGTTGCAGTGAGCAGAGATGGCGCCACTGCAGTCCAGCCTGGGTATCAAGAGTGAAACTCCACCTCATAAATAAGTAAGTAAATAAATAAATAAATAAAATAAAATAAAACATAGAAATTCCCCAAGCTAGCTCTGAGGAACAGAAATCCACTGTATCTCATGAGTTACACGGTGAGTATTCCCAGGTTAATACTAATAATGAACATAAGCTAAACTCTAGGGACAGGCCTGTGCGCAGCCCTTCTCGTACAGGCACATGGGTATGTACACACACATATGTGCACACAGCAACCCTGCGAGCGGGGCCCTGTTGTTACATTATTTATAGATGACAGAACTGGGGCTTTGGGAGGTATCTGCCCCAAGACGCACAGCTACTAAGTATGTCGCCTGAAGTAAGAAATACAAAAATCAGAGCTGGGCGCAGTGGCTCACACCTGTAATCCCGACACTTTGGGAAGCCAAGGTGGGTGATTTAGCTTGAGCCCAGGAGTCTGAGACCAGCCTGGGCAACAAAGTGAGACCCGGTCTCTTCAAAACATAAAATTAGCAGGGTGTGGTGGCACGCACCTATAGTCCCAGCTACTCTGGAGGCTATAAGGAGAGGATCGCCTGAGCTCAGGACATCGAGGCCACAGTAAGCTATGATTGTGCCACTATATTCCAAAAAAACAAAAATATAGAAAGCAATATACCCTAGAAACACTCCACCGCCTATTATGTTCCATGATTGATTCTTAATTCAATAGGGAATGGATGTTCAGTTAGAACATTTAAAAACGTTTTTCTTTCAAAGGGACTCTTTTTGTAGATTCAAAGAAAATGTATACAATTTTATCTGCAGAGTAACTGCAATCTTCTGCAAATTAACTACAATTTCTGGATTAAAAAGACACAATATCAAATGATGGCAAATATATTAATCTAATGATATAAAACTGAAACTTTAAAAAACTAATTCTAAACAGAAAACCTTCAACTGGGCACGGTGGCTCGTGCCTGTAATCCTAGCACTTTGGGAGGCCAAAGTGGGAGGACCCTGCTTGAGCACAGGAGTTTGAGACTAGCCTGGGCAACAGCAAAAGGCTCGGTTTCTACAGAAAATTAAAAAACTACGGCCAGGCGCGGTGGCTTACACCTGTAATCCCAGCATTTTGGGAGGCTGAGGCGGGTGGATCACAAGGTCAGGAGTTCAAGACCAGCCTGGGCAACATGGTGAAACCTCACCTCTACTAAAAATACAAAAAAATTAGCTGGGTGTGGTGGCGCATGCCTGTAATCCCAGCTACTCGGGAGGCTGAGGCAGAAGAACTGCTTGAACACAGAAGGTGGAAGTTGCAGTGAGCCAAGATCGTGCTACTGCACTCCAGCCTGGGCAACAGAGCAAGACTCTTGAAGAAAAAAAAAAAAAAAAAACATAAAAATAAAATAAAATAAAATATACTAGCCAGGCACTGTGGTGCCACATTCCTGTAATCTCAGCTACTCGGGACACTGAGACGGAGGGATCACTTGAGCCCAGGAGTTGGAGGCTGTAGTGAGCTGTGATCGTGCCGCTGCGCTCCAGCCTGGGTGACAGAGCAGGATCCTGTCCCCAGAAAAACCCTTCAAGGCTCCAGCCATCCTGGCGCTCACCTCCTGATGTTCCTGTGGCTTCTCCCGCCTGTCGGAGTCCCAGCCACCACACAGCACCCCTCCCTGGCCACCTCCCCGTCACAGCCCACCTTTTCCCTCCTGGCCTAGAGCTTTTCCCAGTGACATCTGGGAAGGGCCAGTCTAGAAGGTGAAATCTCCCATGGCAGACAAACTTTACTCCCCACTGAACCCTCGCGGGTGCCTAATCCTCCCCGTGGAACACATTAGACATTCATCAGACACCGGGTAACCTTTCCTTCTTTCCCAGAACAAAGAGAGACGTGGGCGTTTCCATCAAGATCAACACCCTTGGTGTCACACCAGCAGGAACACCACCAGCCCTGGCTCTGCCACGCTGTGCCCTGGAAGGTATGTTGCCGTGGGGATCGTGGGCTGCATCCATAGGGAAGAGGACACCCTCCTCCCGGTAAGCCAGGCTGTCCTACCCCACGGGCGAAAGCTCTAAGCAAGCCTTGCTTCTACACATGCAACAACCCGACGTCACCTCCACGGTTAGTAATCAATCCTGCGGTGTGGCCAGAGGAGCAACCAGTGTCAGGGCAGTGGTGGCTCCTCAAGACTGAGACCCCAAACAAACGGTGACCCAGTGTCCCCTTGGGGCACAGGCCAGGCACTGAGCTGAGGCTCCACACATGTGCTATCTACACACACACGTACTGTCACAGCTCCCCCCCCCCCACACACACACCTGCTGTCACAGGGAACAGCAGGGAACTCCGCCTCCTGCACACCCAGCACACTCCGGCCACAGCACCCCACTTCCACCACTGTTCTGGTCTTATGTGGTTTCAACAGTTCCAGCAGGAGGGCTGGGCGCAGTGGCTCATGCCTGTAATCCCAGCACTTTGGGAGGCCGAGGTGGGCGGATCACCTGAGGTCAGGAGTTCGAGACCAGCCTGGCCAACATAGTGAAATCTACTAAAAACATAAAAATTAGCTGGGTGTGGTGGTGGCATGCGCCTGTAATCCCAGCTACTTGGGAGGCTGAAGCAGGAGAATCACTTGAACCCAGGAGGCGGAGGTTGCAGTGAGCCGAGATTGTGACACTGCACTCCAACCTGAGCGATTGGGTGGCCCTCCAACCTGAGGGCAAGACTCTGTCTCAAAAAAATAAAAAAAAAGTTACCAGCAGGAAGCTCTGGCTGCTGGCACAAGTGAAGTGGGTCTCGTCTTGGACTTTCCGCGTGGGCGCCCCACAGATTTCCACGTTGGTCCTTGGATGAGAAAGCGCATAGGGCTGGCGGGGCAGGAGCCTGCAGCCAGCTCCCCTCTCCCCACCTCCCCAGGACCACATGCTGCAGTGAGACCCTCGTTACTACAGCCAAAGATGAGGAAGTGGGCACCACCCTCCACCCACTGGCAGTGGCGGGGTCGGGGCCAAGCAGGTGGTGACCTTCCATCATCTGCCTCCCCTTCCTGGTGTGTTCTAGCCCCTTTCTCCATGAAGACAGAGTCTAAAAATGTGTCCTGAGAAGAAATGCCCCAAGTGGCAGGTACCTACCAGGCTGCCGCCTCCCCAAACCTCTTCCATTTATTGGGATCAGAAGGAGATAAAAACGCCAAGTTTAAGGCCAGGTGTCTTTGAGTAACTAATGTGGAATTCGACACAAGGCACGATGGAGGGATAGGGCTCAGTGCAGTACAAGCGGCATTTATCAGCAGAGCATAAGGAACGGACAGGGTGACCGAAGGGGGACACGCTCCTCCTCCACTGTCACTAGGAGTTGGGGACTTCTGAGGAACACCCAGGAAGCCAGGCCTCTTAGGAACCTCATTCTCTGGCTGAATACACTCGTGCATTTATTGTCCGTGGCCTCTGAAGGATGGCCTTGCCCCTCTAAGATTTTCTGGGTTTTTTTGTTTCTTTGTTTGTTTTTAATCACAAAATGTTTTCTTTTTTCTTTTTACCTTTTATAACAGAGATGAGTCTTGTTATGTTGCCCAGGCTGGTCTTGAACTCCTGACCTCAAGTGATTGCTTGCCTCAGCCTTCCAAAGTGTTGAAATTATAGGCGTGAGCCACTGCGCCCAGCCAAACCTCTAAGATTTTCTATGGAAACCCTCAGACATATGGTCACCGAGGAAAGGGCAGTGACAATACAGAACGGCGGATGACCACTAGCTACAGGAACGGCACTAAGAGGAGCTAGCACGATGGATGTGGCAGGGCTTGGGCTGGGGAAACTGAGTCAAGGACAAGCGCTCAGGAAACCGGAGTTCCAGGAAAGTCTGCTCTGAAGCCGCTGGAGGCAACAGAAGAAGGACGTTCTGTCCCTAGCTCTTTTTTTCCTCCTGTTTTTACTCATGGCAAGGCTGACATGGAGAATAGGGCCCCCCACTCCCCAACACTGGCAGAGAAGGCAGAAACCCCCAAGCACCAGTGACTCCCACCTGCATTTTTGGTCTCGTGAAACATGGAGTACCCACATTTAGGGGCAGCCGAGGCAAGCAGCGGGTGTGAGATTTGAACCCTTAGCTGGCTCTGTGGCCAAAGGCTGCCTTCTTTCTACTCTGCTACCAAGCTTTCTCCCAAAATATTTATTCTGAAGACAGAAGGTTATTAATTTGTTTTCCATAATGATTCATGCCAGCAGTCCCTTGACTAGCAAGCCTCTTTTGAAACATTTTAAACGAGTCCGCTTTTAAAAATGCAATTCACATATAATTCCCCAGCAATATTATGTAAGTAAGAGAGGGGCATCTCTCCTAGAAAGGAGCTTTGCCTCCAGGCATGTTCCTATGTCTTATATGGAGGAGCCAAGAGCTACAGAGAAGATTCCCCAAGCCTGGAAGCCGGGCCGAAGCTATGGGCTGCTGCAACCCTTTCCCATACAAGGGGAAGATGTAAGAGAGGCTGGGGTCCGAGCCCGCGGGATGAGCGCCATGGGGACCAAACTGGCAGATGTCACCCGGAAAGCCATTCCCGCGACTGCTCATCTGCCTGCAACACGCTTGGATGTGTGTTTTTTTTTCCTTAGTAAGCCCCTGATAGGGTTGAAGGGAAGGAAGAAGGGGCCAGGAAACGAGCAGAAAAACGCCACCCCAGCAACTCAACACTGTCCCCCGATTGCACACTCACGAGAGAAAAAACAGGAGTATATAAAAAGCACATTTCCATTGCCCTTTATGGCATATTTCAAGAAACAGAGAGGCATTTAAAAGGCCTAGCAGGCGAAATGTCTGTTTTACAAGAAGCGTTAGGCGCATTGCTATGCCCAGATGCGTGCAGCCTTCAGACACTCCGCCTGCACCAGCAACGGGGAAGCAGGCCCCGCGGACCTTCCACCCCACAGGATCCCTTATGGACTTTGGTGGCTTGCTAACTGACATGGGACAGGGTCTGGGATGAGCTCGAGGGTCTGAGACACCCACACACCTGCCCACGTGTTCTTACAGACCAAGCTTGTCCAGTATCTGCACCTGGAATTGGCTCTGACTTTCATATTTCCAGACAACCTATCAATTTCCACATCCCCACAGCCTGCAGGATGGCATGCGTTCTGCTGGAAATGGGGCTGAAGACATCTGGGGAAAGAAACGGGTTGTTTGCCGGCCGTGCGTTCGTCTGATGAAAATGAAATGCTCACGGAGCGTCGCCTGAACATGCACCAGCATTCTAAGATCCCTTCAAAGCGAACATGATGGTCACGCGCCTCACCTCTGGAGTGTTCTTCTTGAACTCCCGGCTCTGTTCGATAAGCCGCTTTCTGGACTGCTCACTTTCATCCTGCCGGTTCGCCAATACCGTTGCGGTGGCATCGAGTTCTCTCTGTTGGGGAAACAGGAAAGGAAAAGTGAGATTGTAACTGCACTGTGTACTAGAGGAGGGTCCTATTTGCATTTGACCAGAACACTGGGGGAGAGACCCCAGTGGCTCTAAGGAACATCAACTCATTGGCAGAGGAGGGGCTGGAGGGTGGCGGGAAGGCAGAGAAATGAACATTATTCCCCCATCCCACGTCCGTCCCATGTGAAGTGGTTGAGAAAACCAAGCTCGTTCAACATCATGGGTCGTGCCTCAATGTGCACACCATAAATGACTGTTCCCATAACAGAATACACAGAAACATCTTTCTTGCTCCAGCTACAACTATCAGGCTAATGCCCAAAGCACCCGCCTCCCCAAGTTGCTCCACGCCTCTTCTTCCCAAGGGTTCCTTCCAGCCAGCCACTCTCCTGGGCTCTAGTCCTTCTGCTGATCTATCCCCTCCTCGGGGCATTCCGTGTGGCCGTCCTTCAATGCTGTGGGCCTGGGATCTCTGGGAGTAATACTTGGTTTGTATTCATTCAACAAATGTTTATGGTGAGCTCACTCTAGGCCAAGCATCATGTGCGAGACCATTAACCTATGATTAGTTTTCAAGAGGGACCTTTAAAAGGTAAATTCCAAGAATAATTATTTCCAACCACTTTTCAGAAACGAGGCACCTGGCATTGGCAGTTATTCTCAGATCACATTACTTGCGCGGGAACGCTGAGGACCACCAGGAGTGGGTTCCCCATGAGGGACCCGCTAGGGGGCTGAGGACTCTGGGCTCTGCTCCCCGCAACAAACCGATAATCAACGCGCCAGAGAACCTGTGCCCTGGCCTCAGAAATTCTGGGAAGAGCTGCCAAGAGGATCTGTTTCCAACAAGCCTGCAGCAGATGGCCCCAGAATGGTGTTCCAGGCTGACAGCAGGCGCCCAAGGACACACTGCTGTCGCCACCAAAAGGCCTGTTTTCCTGCCGAGTCGCTTCGGCAACTAAAGACACACAGCGGCCCGTTCTGCTGGGATCCAAGGTGGCTGCTCCAGCTGGCTTCTCACGGTAGGGACCATCACCCTGAGTCCAAGCAGAGCTGAACGGCGAGAAAAATCAAAGCTGAAGATTTATCCCCACGCCTCCAAGAAGCACACTAGAGCCTCTCCTTCTCCACCCCCTACCACCCACCTCACCAAGTCCCACAGGCTTTCCTCCTTGGCGGAAGTAAACCAGCAAACCTACACGTTACAAGTTCTTGCTGGGAAATGCTTCCTTGGTACCACTACGGGGTGGGCCATGCCGGATGGGATGAAATCATGCTGTCAACTTACAAATCATGGACAGGCCGGGCGAGGTGGCTCACACCTGTAATCCCAGCACTTTGGGAGGCCGAGGTGGGTGGATCACCCGAGGTCAGGAGTTTGAGACCAGCCTGGCCAACATGGCGAAACCCTGTCTCTACTAAAAATACAAAAATTAGCCAGGCATGGTGGTGGGCGCCTGTAATCCCAGCTACTCAGGAGGCTGAGGCAAGAGAATCGCTTGAACCGGGGAGGCAGAGGTTGCAGTGAGCCGAGATCACGCCACTGCACTCCAGCCTGGGCATGAGTGAGGTGTCCCAAGGGAAAAAAGAAAGAAAGAAGAAAGGAAGGAAGGAAGGAAGGAAGGAAGGAAGGAAGGAAGGAAGGAAGGAAGGAAGGAAGGAAGAAGGGAAGGAAGGAAGGAGGGAAGGACGGAGGGAGGGAAGGATGGAGGGAGGGAGGGAAAGAGGGAGAGAGGGAGGGAGGGAAGGAAGGAAGGAAGAAGGAAGGAATCGTAGACACTTTAAAAAGCAGGGGAGGAAAGAAAAAAAAACAACGACAATAAAACAACAAACCAGGCAATGAGGGGAAGATACCACCACACCACACTCTTCTCCCCTTAGTATTTCTGGCATTCAGGCACATCTTGGGCAAACAAGTCCTAAGGAATAACGTGGGCTAGAATTCAAGAACAGATGTCAAAGCTATTGCAGAAAAAAGGGAAACACTGAACATTTTGATAGACCACATTTGAAACACATCCCAGTTAAGGGAAGGCAGGGAAAAAAAAAAAAGAGCAACCGAAACCAATGTGGTGGAACGGGGGATACAGATAAGAGAGGAGCAGTCACAGCGAAGCAGAAGGCTCTTCAAAAATATAAACAATCTGGAGGGAGGAGGGCTTCGACATCTATATTTAAGCAGCAGCAGCCGAAGTTATAAAAGGAGCCTTCGAAAGAAGGCGGGGAAGAAAGCCAATATTGAAATATGACAAAAAAGAAAAAAAAAGAGTTGATGTTTCGTTCCAATCGCACACAGACGCAGAAAACTTAGGAGAAAAACAAAAAGAACATGACTGCTTTCGGCCGGGGGTCCCTACTTCCCCCACTGCATGGAAGCCTAGCAGGGTGGGGGTGCTGGGGGCGGTTACCCAATCGGTGGGCATCTACCGATGTCTTTGAGTCGGCAGGCGCTGGAGGTATGAAGGTGGGGTCCCAGCCCCGACCCCCAACTTCTCATCTAATGGGTCAAGTGTGGGAAACGCTGGGGAAGATGCCAGATGAGCCGGGGGTCTGTGGGCCCCCTCCGTCCCCCTCGGTCCCCACCTGCCCCTCCCTGGGCTGATCTGTCAGAGAGCCTGCCTGGTGGAGGAGGAAACTGAAACAGGTGGCCCGGTGCAAGGTGAACCCACCTTGATCCCGGGGCTGCAGAGCCAGTGCGCCTGCGGCAACTTGCTGCTGGCAGTCGGGGACTCAACGGGGGTCTGCGGCCCTCCCTTCCCCGTGCCTGCAGACATATGCAGGTCGGCATGGGAAACCCACGGGGGTCTCCAAATTTAACACCGAGCCACCACCCGCCACCACAGAAACAGATTGGCACAGCGAGGAGGAGAGACTGAGCTGCCGCCGCCCCAGATTGGGTTGATCAGATTTAAGGCTTGAAATCTTTGACCAGGTCCCTTGGAGAAAATTTTTTTAAAAAACAACACACACACACATAAAAACCAGTACCACCAAATCCTTTCTGAAGGACGCTAAGGCGTTCTCGGGCTGTGGGAGGAGACAGCGATTAAACATAAGCCAAATACTGTTTTATTATCTACCAAGCCTGCCTATCCTCAAAGCGTCAACTACAATGACACATTAACAAGGGAATGAAATGCATCTTGGGGAGGTGGAGGTGGGGGTCCCAAATGCAGAGGCCTCGGCCCATGAGTCACGGGTCACGTGTGAGAAGGCGTATGGAGAGTCGTCACATCTGAAAGGCATTAAAAACCTGGACCCAACCTCCTCCATGCCCAGCAATACCCTGTCGGTTTAGCCCCTCACAGATTTTCCTGTAATGTAAAAAAACACGGTGCATTGTAAGGGATATGATAATCATCAGATACATGCAAGCCAAAAAGCAAACCGCAACACAATGTTTAAAAGAATATCCATCCATATGCTCGCATAGGCTGTGATTATCTCCAGAGGGATACAGAAGAAACTTGTGACCATGCCTGGCTCTCTCCAGAGGGGCCGGTGGGGAGAGGGACTTACTCCATAGTGTGTATCTTTGGACTGTCTTGCCATTTGGATGCATTCTCTAGCTGGAAGAACTGCACTATCTATTAATTTTTACAATCCTGCTAAATGTGAACGAGTGCGTACACAAATGGTAATGCATAGTGTGGGACACGTGAGCCTCTGCGTTACGGTCTGTGTGTCCACCTGCAGGGGCAGAGGCCTGGAATCCAGAGCCTCGTGGGTCTGGTGATGCAAGAAGTGAGGCGAGTATGTCCTTTGTCAAAACAACAGCTGTTTCTTGCACAATATGCTGCCCACTGGCCAGTCTCAGGGCGTATGGAGATGGAGGAGGAGGAGGGAGGGGGGAGGGGGAGGAAGAGGGGAGGAGGAAGAGGGGTTGGTGGTGGCGGTGGCCACTGCTGGTCACAGAAAACACCACCAAGCCAAGCCAGAACTCTCCCGAGGAAGACAGAGGAGGGTATCCGCTCAGATCTAGAACTCCTCTCCAGCTAGAAACACCTGCGGGCCCCTGGTCCCAGGTCCCAGGTCATGGGAAGCTGGCAGGCTAGCAGCAAACTGATGGGCTCAGAACCTGGCACTTCCAACGAGGCTGAGACAGAAACTTTACTGAGAAAATGTCTGGCAAGGAGAGGCACCAGAACGCAGAAAATGTGTTTTTATCTTTCTAAGAGATCACAGGATGACTGATGTCAGGAGGCAATGAGGACCCACATGGGTCAGGTTTCAGTCCCACCCAGCCGGCCCCTTGGCAGCCGTGTGGCCCAGTCCACCTTACACCCCCAGCACTCGCTGGACGGCAACTATTCCTCACTCAAGTCAATGGGCCGAGCTGACCAAGAGCTTCCCAGGTGTAGACTCAGCAAGTGGGTGTCACCAACAGGAGCCCCGCCATTGCACAGAACAGCTTCAGAGGTCAAGGCCAAGGCTCAGGTCATCCACTGGAGGGCCAAGGTCAAGGCCAAGGCTCAGGTCGTCCACAGCAGAACCAAGGCCAAGGCCACGGCTCAGGTCATCCACTGGAGGGCCAAGGCCAATTGCCAAGGCTCAGGTTGTCTACCGCAGGACCAAGGCCAAGACCAAGGCTCAGGCCATCCACGGCAGGACCAAGGCCAAGGCCAACGCCAAGGCTCAGGTCATCCACTGGAGGGCCAAGGCCAGGGCTCAGGTCATCCACTGCAGGACCAAGGCCAAGACCAAGGCTCAGGTCATCCATGGCAGGACCAAGGCCAAGGCCAAAGCTCAGGTCATCCACTGGAGGGCCAAGGCCAATTGCCAAGGCTCAGGTCATCCACCACAGGACCAAGGCCAAGGCTCAGACCATCCACTGGAGGGCCAAAGCCAAGGCTCAGATCATCCACCACAGGGCTGAGACCAAGGCCCAGGCCCAGGCCCAGGCCCAGGCAGTCCACTGCAGGGGCAGGCCAAGCCTATCACCAAGTCGGCCTGGCTGCTGCTGTCTCAGCTCAGAAACCAAGGGCTACGTGCACACAGGCATCCCTCATCCCGTGACGCTGGTGTACAGCTGGGGTGCTGTGGATAGCTGGAATCCTGTTTTCCTCACTGATTACAATTTCTGGGATGTTTTTTCTCCAATTCTGACAGCTCCTCAAAGGGCAAAGCTCCTAACATTTTAAGTTTCTCTCTGCCCCCAACTCCAGACTTTCTGCCAGGCATTTCAGATGTTATTAAAAACAAAATTAAAAAACTACCATGTAACCAGCTGTCTGCTTAACAGAAATAGTGGGAAAATTTTTTTCCCAAATAAGTATTTAAATAACACCAGAGATCCATTCGGATTTGCCCATCTTTTTTTTTTTTTTTTTTTTTTTTGAGACAGTCTTGCTCGGTCGCCCAGGCTGGGGTGCACTGGTGTGATCTTGGCTCACTGGTTAACCTTCACGTCCAGGGTTCAAGACCCAGCCTCCTGAGAAGCTGGGATTACAGGCATGAGCCACTATGCCCAGCTAATTTTTATATTTTTAGTAGAGAGGGGGTTTCGCCATGTTGGCCAGACTAGTCTTGAACTCCTGGCCTCAAGCGATCTGCCCGCCTTGGCCTGCCGAAGTGCGGAATTACAGGCATAAGCCACCATGCCTGGCTTGGATTTGTTCACCTTTAAAGTGTATGTGGGCCGGGAACAGTGGATGATGCCTGTAATTCTAGCACTTTGGGAGGTCTAGGCAGGCAGATCGCTTGAGCCCAGGAGTTTGAGACCAGCCTGGCCAACATGGCAAAACCCTATCTCTACAAAAAATACAAAAATTAGCTGGACACGGTGGTGGGTGCCTGTGGTTCCAGCTACTTGGGGGGCTAAGGCGGGAGGATCATTTGAGCCCAGGAGGTCAAGGCTGCAGTGAGTCATAATCAAGCCACTGTGCTCCAGCCTGGGTGACAGAGGGAGACCCTGTCTCAAAAAGTATAATTGTCAGGAGTTCGAAACCAGCTTAGCCATCATGGTGAAACCCCGTCTCTACTAAAAATACAAAAAATTAGCTGGGCATGGTGGTGTGCATCTGTAATCCCAGCTACTTGAGAGGCTGAGGCAGGAGAATCGCTTGAACTCGGGAGGCGGAGGTTGCAGTGAGCTGAGATGGTGCCACTGCACTTCAGTCTGGGCAACAGAGCGAGACTCTGCCTCAAAAAAAAAAGTGTAATTGTCAGTTGTTTGTTTTAAAGTGGGGGTATGGGAGGCATCCCCACCATTTCCCACTGAGATTTCCGGCAAGTGCTCTCTGCAGACGCACAGGGCCAGGCTCCCACAGGGTGGGTCCTTCTAGGCCTGCAAAGGATGCATCCTGCCCCCAGAACCCCTGGGCTGGTGGGAAAAACATACTTGGACTGGCCACATCAGCAACACAAGTATTCTTGTTTTATTATCTCAAACTTTAATCCAAAGAGTGAGTTCATCTGATGTTTCTTGGGGGATTATCTGTCAAACTAATCAAACAGCACATCCTATATAGAAATCTTAAATGGTTTTGCTAGTGAAAAAAATAGATCACTTGTACAAAAAGGGAAAGGTCGGCCATGGTTCCTGCACAGGAAGGTCCTAAGACCATTTTATTTTTTGTTTCATTTCCAACAACAGAATCATTTCGATGAATGGAGGGTTCTCTGGCTAGAAAGGGGTGGTGGGCCTAAGCCCACCCACCAGCCTCTTTCCATCACCTCTCCAAGTCCCCTACTGAAAACATCCCAAGACGCTTCGAACAGTGGTGTCTAAACTGGAGTCCTGGCCTCAAGCAATTTTCCCACCTCGGCCTCCCAAACCTGAACTGGACTCCTGGCCTCAAGAGATCCTCCCGCCTCGGCCTCCCAAACCTGAACTGGACTCCTGGCCTCAAGAGATCCTCCCGCCTCGGCCTCCCAAACCTGAACTGAACTCCTGGCCTCAAGAGATCCTCCCGCCTCGGCCTCCCAAACCTGAACTGGACTCCTGGCCTCAAGCGATCCTCCCGCCTCAGCCTACCAAACCTAAACTGGACTCCTGGGCTCAAGCGATCCTCTTGTCTCGGCCTCCCAAACCTGACTGGACTCCTGGCCTCAAGCGATCCTCCCACCTCAGCCTCCCTAAGTGCTGGGATTACAGCCTGGATTTGCTCATCTTTAAAGTGTATGTGGGCTGGGTTTGGTAGCTCACACCTGGATTCCAGGCCGCATCCCCATTGTAACCTGTGTGGCTGTGGTCAAATGACTTCCTTTCTCTGGACATAATCAAGATGATGCATTTCAAGTTTGTGGCACGGTAAACGCTACATCACAGTTCATTTTCTGTACTCTCACAGACACATGCTTGACCTCAGACCCGAATTCATTCTGCCACCAGCATCCCCCACCAGGCCAGGGGCTCCAGGGATGGTACAAGTAAATCACAAGTCAACCCTGACTGCCAGGTGCAACAAGGCCGACAGGACCAGACCATGGGACAAAAACAGAGGTGGGGGGCTTAGAAAAGGGAGAAATCAAGGCCAGGCACGGTGGCTCACACCTGTAATCCCAGCACTTTGGAAGGCTGAGGTGGGTGGATCACGTGAGGTCAGGAGTTCAAAACCAGCCTGGCCAACACAGTGAAACTCCGTCTCTATTCAAAAACAAACAAACAAACAAACAAAAAACAGGCTGGGCGCAGTGGTTCACGCCCATAATCCCAGCACTTTGGGAGGCCGAGGCGAGCAGATTACCTGAGGTCAGGAGTTCCATACCAGCCTGGCCAATATGGTGAAACCCTGTCTCTACTAAAAATACAAAAATCAGCCCGGCATGGTGGTGCATGCGGGAAAGTGCCATCCTGTGAGCCTGTGCTCAGTAATGGAAGTGTAAAAACACCTCCCCAGAATATGTCCATCAACAGCAATCAATCTAGTCACTGCAAATACACAGATACACATAGATGCATAGAATCTGCTTCTACCTACACAAGGTTCTGTAGAAGGTTCTACAAACATAAGATACTGGTAGTATCCATACCAGGGAGGGAAATTAAGGGGCTGGGCACTCACTTGGGGGCAGGAAAGTCTTTCATATCTACACTTGAGTACCTTTGGTATTTTAAGCACGTAAATGTAATGCCTACTCCTAAAAGTAAACAATGGTTTTTTTTTCTTTAATAGATGGGAGTCTTGCTATGTTGTCCTGGCTGGTCTCGAATTCCTGGGCTCAGGCGATCCTCCCACCTCAGCCTCCTCAAAGTGCTGGGGTTACAGGGGTAAGCCACTGAGTCTGGCTAAACATTGATATTTTAAAATCTTACTTTTTCCCCTCCAGTAATGAGACCTAGGCTTTGAAGGGCTGACAAGGTCTTAGGACATCTCATTTGCAGAAAGTTCATTTATTCTCTTCGTGGGCTCCATTTAAAGGAGAACCTTGTAGATTCCTAAAGTTAAAGTTCATGTTTTTGCTTATTTCATAAGTTTGTGGCCAGTGGGTGGCTCACACCTGTAATCCCAGAACTTTGGGAGGCTGGAGCAGGTGGATCACCTGAGGTCAGAAGTTCGAAACCAGCCAGGCCAACATGGTGAAACCCTGTCTCTACTAAAAATACAAAAATTCGCCGGGTGTGGTGACGTACACCTGTAATCCCAGCTATTCGGGAGGCTGAGACATGAGAAACACTTGAACCCAGGGGGCAGAGGTTGCAATGAGCCGAGATTGTGCCATTGCACTCCAGCCTGGGAAACAGAGTGAGACTCTGGTCTCAAAAAATAAAAAATAAAAATAAAAATAAATAAAATCTCACTTCTTCCCCTCTAGTAAGGAGACCTAGGCTTTGAAGGGCTGACAAAGTCCTAGGAAACCTCATTTCCAGAAAAGTGCTCCTGCGTAACGCTGCAGAAAATTCATTTTGTTCTCTTCATGGACTCCATTTAAAGGAGAATCTTGCAGAATTCCCAAAGTGAACATTCATGTTTTCACTTATTTCATAAGTTTGAGAACCAGGTCTAACCTCATATTTCCCAAATGTTCTCAGACACTTAATCCTTCCCCATCACTTTCCCACTGACAGGCTTTGATTCACTACTGTGTCATAAAAAATCCTGAATGATGGCCACAGTGTTCTGGTACGTGATGTCAGACACGTGGGCCAGAGGGGGCATCTCGAACCAGGAAGCCAGGGTTTCCACAGAGTGAGACTGACCTCCAAAAGGGGTCCGGGAGTGGGGGGCAGCAGATGAGTGGCAAAGATGGGACAGTGGGAGGGAGAGACCCATGGAACCACCACCACCCACACTGCCCACCCACCTAAGCAGTGAGCTCCCACCCACTCCACCACCCCACACAGGCCTGGGCTTGCAATGAGGAAAAGGAGACAAAAAGCATAATTGAAAACAGGAAAGCTGGAGATACGGCAGCTGCTAGGAGTCAGCCTAATGCAGAGAAGGAGGCACCCTTCCTAGTCCTCAAGAGCATATAGTGGGGGCCTGGAAAGATGACCAGGACGCAGTCCTCCAGGACACGGGGCGCGCCCTGCCAAAGCCCGCCGTGAGCTTGGCGTTCCCTGCTCAAATGCCTTCTGTGGCTTCCTGGGGGCCATGGATAAGACCACCCAGGGCTCCCCAGAACCCTGACCTGGCATGCTGACGTTCCCCTAGTGTCCCCAGGGAACAGGGTCCCCTCCTTTCCCCTCGGACCTCGCCACAGGCTGTTCCTTCTGCTTGGAAACCTTTCCTTTCTCTCTTCCAAAAAATGTTCTGATGCCACTTCCCCAGCTCCCTCCCTGCTCCTCCTGCCTCACCTCATAAGAGATGGGAACCTGTGTGCCCAGCTCAGTGAGTGGCTGCGTGGCAGCTCCCCTAGTCTGGGCACAGGGTTGGTGCCGTCTCCCCATGGGCTGTGAACTCCAGCAAGGACTGTGTTTTGCTCACTATGAATTTCCCAGAACTTTGCAGGGTCCTGGGGACATCACAGGCATGTAGTCGGCGCTAGTAAATTAAAGAATAGCTGGCCACAGTGGCTCACACCTGTAATCCCAACACTTTGGAAGGCCGAGGTGGGGGGATCACTTGAGCCCAGTACTTTGAGACCAGCTTGGGCCACATAGCAACACCCTGTCTCTCCAAAAAAAAAAAAAAAAAAGTTAGCTGGGCATGGTGGCGCACACCTGTAGTCCCAGCTATTTGGGAGGCTGTGGTGGGAGGATCACTTCAGGTCAGAAGTTCGAGCCCAGCCTGGGCGACAGAGCAAGACCCTGTCTCATTAAAAAAAGAAAAAGAAAGAAAGAAAATACTGGGCACGTGGAGAAGCAAGCGCTTGCCCAAAGACTGATTTTCTGGTTATCTGGCGGGTTAATAAGAAACACTGCATGTTCAGGAATCTCTACACAGGGCAGCTGGCAATGCTTTCCCATCTTGGAGATTAGGGCCGAATGAACAGAAGGAAACCTCTTGGCCAGATCTCACGGCGTATGGTGGCTGTGTTTATTTATGGTGTGGTTTTCTCACCACGAGGGTGGATCTTGGTCCCCAGTACCCTGAAGAAGAGAGGATGTTCCGGGTCTAGGAGAGGAAAGAGGTGTCTACAGCATGGTGTGGAGGGAAGGGCACTGAATTTCTGATCCAAGGGACCAGCGTGAACACGGATTCCCACTGCCTGTCGGGTGAACAGAATCTAGAATCTGTAAGATGGGCGCAACGCCACCTCCTCTGCTGTTTCCCACAACGCATACAGGGATGCAGAGCGGTCTGCTGTGGCTGTCGCTCCAGCTCCCTTGGCCCCACAGATGAAGGCAGAGAGGCAGCAATGAGTCCCAAATTGGGAGAAGAATGAGCATGCTTGGAAAACAGCTTTGTGCACCTAAACTCCTAAAATCATAGTGCTTTTCCTGGGTAGGTCACATCTTCCACCAAAATCAGAGGGCAGGAAAAGACCTGGTTCACTTCCAGTTGCCATAGTTTATACGAGACAATGTCTGGCTACTACAAAACGAGGGAGAGAGGTTCTGAGCCCCCCACCCAGAGACACAGCCTTGGGTAGGTCACCTGGCTCTCACCCTCCCCAGCTGAGTGATCCAGACAAGCGATTTAATGTAAAATGGGGACACCCTCTGATACATACTTCATAGAGCTGCTATGAGGATTAAGTCACATAAAACGCCCAGTGCAATGAGCGTGGACATCAGTTTCTCTTCCTCTTGCTATTCAATCTGACTCCACCTCGTATAAAGATTACGTGCCCATGTTCCTTTAATTCTCAAAATGGGGCCAGGCGCAGTGGCTCACGCCTGTAATCCCAGCACTTTGGGAGGGCAAGGCAGGGGGATCACCTGAGGTCAGGACTTTGAGACCAGCCTGGCCAACATGGTGAAACCCCATCTCTACTAAAAATACAAAAATTAGCTGGGCGTGGTGGTGGGCGCCTGCAATCTCAGCTACTTGGGAGGCTGAGGCAGGAGAATCGCTTGAACCCGGGAGGCAGAGGTTGCAGTGAGCCAAGATCACACCACTGCACTCCAGCCTGGGCAACAGAGTGAGACTCTGTCTGAAAAAAAAAAAAAAAAAAAATTCTCAAAATGTTATTATACACTTGATATGTATCAGTATTTCTTGATTCTGAGAGATCATTTGATATTAACTCCCAATCACGGAAATTCAAGTGAAACTTACGAGCTGCGGCCTTTCCATGGAAATGCTATTCTCTTGAATCTGTTCAGCACACCCCCAGAAAATGAACAGAAGTACAGTACTGACTTAGGGTAGACAGTAGGGGTAAAAAGGGACAGAGGCGGAGACAAAATTTCTCAGTATATAAACATACAAATTTTATTTTTTTGGAGACAGGGTCTCACTGTGTCACCCAGGCTGGAGTGCAGTGATGCAATCACAGTTCACTGCAGCCTCGAACTCCTGGGCTCAAGCAATCCTCCCGCCTCAGCCATCTGAGTAGCTGGGATTACGGGCATGTGCCACCATGTCCAGCTAATTTGTGTGTGTGTGTGTGTGTGTGTGTGTGTGTGTGTGTGTGTGTGTGTGTGTGTGTTTTGTAAAGACGCGGTTTTGCCATGTTACTCCTGAGCTCAAGTGAACGCCCCCCACCTCAGCCTCCCAAAGTACTGCCATTACAGGTGCGAGTGACCGGACCTGGCTAAAATTTTGATTTTAGACCAAGTGAACACGTTACCTATTCAGAAAATAAGATTGAATAAAAAATTATAATTTGGTCTATGAGTATAAAAGCTATGCGTACAAAGTTTTCCTACAAGCCTTTTTTATAAATCTCTCAGAACTGAGAGATTTCCATCAAGAATCAAGAATTTGTTTTTTTGTTTTTCACCCCGTCACAAACCCACTCTGCGAAGATGAAAATGCCAGATGTATCCAACAAGCATTGCACTCCATAGAATACTTGCTAGACGCTCATTTAAACGGTGAGATGTGAGAGACGCTGTCTCGGAGACGCATAATGACATGTAAGGCGGAGCAGGTGCCGGGGGCAGGCCACGTGGCCGGCTCTGTGGCAGGGAGAGGGGAGGATAATTCTCAGCCCTAACGAGAAGGGCTCTGCTTTATGGATTACTCAAACCACATGACATTACTGATATTTGACCATTTTTGAGCTACAAAAAAAGTCCGTTTTATAAGCAGTATTCTTTACTGCTCTGTTGTGGCTGTTATCTCAAAACAACACACAATTCTGCCTGCCAGGCTCAGCCTTGTAGGCACACGCAGTGCTCCCCACTACAATCTTCGGCTCTGCAAGGAGCCCAAAGGACCCTAATTCCCCCCACCCAGCCAGCCCCCTAGGGTACGGTTCTTGGGGTCTGCTCATCTCCATTTGCCTGGGTTCCCCATAGCTTTCTCCCGGCCATCTTGCCTCCTGTTAAAGTGGGACCTCCCCCGCCACCACCCGCCTTGGGTAGGTCACTTGTTTTCTACCTCCTGTGTTACCCCATACCACGATGGGGAGGGGCTACTGAGGTCTGGCCGGCTGCTGACCCTGCCCCTCCTCTTGGCCTCGGGGTCAACCAGGGAGAGAGGCAGCCACAGGTGGTTTGCTGATCTGGTCTTACAGATAAGGAAACCAAGGCTTCGCATGAATGTGACTCACCACTGAAACAAATGCCCGGGAAACAGGCCCCTTGACTTCATGCCTTCTCTTATTCTTTTTATACTTAGCATACATCATGAGACATATGGGAACTTGTTAAAATTAAGAAACATCAGCCATTAAAATTAAGAAATATCAGAGGGGTGTGGTGGTGCACAACTGTAGTCCCAGCTACTCGGGAGGCTGAGGCGGAAAGAGCCCACGAGTCCTGCCTGGACAACACAGCAAGACCCATCTCTTAGAAAATTAAGAGATGCCCATGAAGGTTGATTTGGGCAGTTGATGGCTAAGATATTAATTCCTCTGCCCAGCTCGATGGCACTGCCCCACTGCTCTGTTTGCAGGACAGAAGACGGATGTCAAAGACAACAGACAGGCCCCAACTCCGCACAGCTGCATCCGGCACAGAGAAAGACTTGGGAGATTTGTAGTGTGTTGACCCTCCAACCAATTAATTGGCTCCAGGGACCAACTAATGAAATGAGAGGGATGAATGGGAACTGCACTATCCAAAATGGTAGCCAGTGGCCACATGTGGATTACATTTCATCTAAGTTAAATTTAAAATTTGTTCCCTCCATTTCAGCTGCCATACTTCAAGGGCCCAACAGTTACATGTAGCTAGTGGCAATTATATTTGCTGGGGCGGGCAGAGACCATTTAATCAACACAGAGAGTTCTAGGGACAGTGCTGGCCTCCAATGACCCCCAGGTCCTGAGGATAACGCTATTAACCATTGCAAGGGAGGTACCGCCCCATTTCACAGACTGAGGAAGCTGATGATCAGATGACTGACCGGCTTTGTCGAAATCATAGCAGGAGAGGTAGGGCCTGGATTTGAATTCAGATTCGGCCGACTGTCCAACTGAGGCTCTCTGCAGAACACCATGCCACCATCTCTTCCCCATGCCTCTAGCTGAATGCAATTCCCTGTCTCCATGAAACAGGGGGCGAGGTCATCAGTGAAAAACGAGACGGGGCAGGGAAACCGTTGTGGCTGAGTCTCAAAATAGTCCTGCCACTGCCAAAAGGAATAGCTCTGATCTCATCTGCGCTGGTAAAAATGTTTTCCTCCTAAAGTATTTGTTTCAGAAATAAGCCTTTAATTTGAATGCTTTCAGAGCCAACATTTCTGTCTGCTGAAAATATTTATTTCTATTGTTTGGCAGGAATCAATTTGTTAGGGCACCAGCCATTCTGGCAAGGGCTCCCTTCCCCTTCGCGAGGAGAACACTGGCGGGGAAGCCACCCGCGAGCCTGTGGCTCACTCCCTGTTGGGGTTTCTCAGCCACTAACATCTGCCCGGGCAGACACGGGCTGCTGGGGAACAAAACAAACCACCTAGTGTGTGTGTGCCCGGGACATATACGCTTTGGGGGGTCCCTGGGAACGTACAGCTGGGCCTGGTGGGCCACTGGCTGCTTATGACTTGCAGAATTAAAATAGATTTTGTGGCCAGGCACAGTGGCTCACACCTGTAACCCCAGCACTTTGGGAGGCCAAGGCAGGTGGATCACCTGAGGTCAGGAGTTCGAGACCAGCCTGGCCAACATGGCAAAACACTGTCTCTATTAAAAATACAAAAAAATAGCCGGGCGTGGTGGTGCAAGTCTGTAATCCCAGTTACTCGGGAGGCTAAGGCAGGAGAATCGCTAGAACCCTAGGGGCGGAGGTTGCAGTGAACCAAGTTCACACCACTGCACTCTAACCTGGGTGACAAAGCAAGACTCCGTCTCAAAAACAAATAAAAACAGATTTTGCTTAATTATTTTGCAAGTAGAAGAAGGCTGGTGACCCAATATTGGGTGATTTTTTGTATAGCCCTGTTTCTTCCAGAGCTGGGCCCACCCTACCCAGGGGCATTACTGGGCCCTAGGAAGCAGTAGGGGCATTTGGGGTAGACCAGGTTCCATCCTGGATTCAGCAGCTTCTTGTTATGGGAACTTGAGCAAGTCACCAAGACTTCCTGAGCATCGATTTTCCCACTGGTAAAATATACCACCTACCTCATCTCCCAGGGTCGTTGGAAAACTATGTGATATATAAACAGAACAAGACATACTCTTCTAAGTTAAAAAAAAGTTCCAGAGAGATAGTAGTTATCATTGTTAGATTCTTCAGTGATTAAGTATCCTGCAACTTACACACATAAGCTCCTTTTCCCATATGCTCTGGGGTTCGGATGGGAGGTGGTGCCTAAGAGACGGATCATGCAAGTTAAAAGCTATCACAGTTATAGGTGAAGTGCTAATAACTTCATTTTGAAACTGTCAGGTTTGGCTTTTTTTTTTCTTCTTCTGAATCACAGCTGTGGCTTGCACTAGACCTCTACCTGTGGCTGTGTTCCCTTCTCACATTTTAATTAGCAAATAAAAACTCCAGAAAGCTCTCAAAATGTTTCTGCCTGGATTTTACAAGGAAAAGTTAAAAGATGCCAACTGGCTCCTGGGAAAAAACCAAACTAGTAAGAGGCATCTATCAACAAGGCAGAGCAAGTTCATCCGGAGAGCTTATGCCAGGCCAAGAAATACCATCTCGGAGCCAGCTTTGATTTTATTTTTGCAGTTAATTTTCAAGATTTTCGGTGCCGCATTCGGCGAGTGAGGTTTACAACATCCTGCCATTGGCTGAGAGCTGCTGCCAGCCAGATGGCCCCGCAGAACGACACTCGTATGGCGGAGAGAGCGGGCGTCGCAAGTGATTCCTTCGCTGCCTCCTGGCACCGGTACCGCTGGCTGCCACCAGGAAACCTGGGTTCTGGGCACCAACAGGTTACACTACATGACAGCTCCTGGTGCCAAGAGCGGAGATGCGATTTTAAAGGGGCCGCGTCAATCCTCAGTGAGTTTCACTTCTAGCTCTGCTGGACATGAGGGACACAGGCAGAGGGAAGAGGCTGCTTCATGGGCTGCCCAGAAGTGCTGCTAGTCTCCCCATTCTGGGCGCTGGAACAGTGACTCCAGCTGTCAGCATCACCCCATCCTGTCCAGGGCGCTTTCTACAAGATAGCTGAGGGGCTCTTTAACTTAGACTCTGTAAAGCTAGCTAAAGAGCTATTGCTAACCACCTAAACTTGCACTAAATGAAGATACACAATTAAGAAGCACAATTACAGCTCCTGCCGCTATGTGATGGGGTTCTGGCATGAATTCCCATCCAGTGCCCTCGGCTGGGGCAGCTCCCCACACTCTCCAAGTTCACACCATGCTCGATGGCCCCCTCTTCATCCTAGGTCTCTGTGCCAGGCCCCTGGAGGTAGGAAATTCATGCCAATTACCAAGCTTTCCCAATCTCCCTGTGACTCCTCCAAGTTCAAGTTCTCATCACCGGTTTTTCTCGAACTCTAGACGTGAGTTCTTATGTACACAGACATCAGGACTTTTTCTCTATCAAACTCAGCAAAATGACACCACCTGTTTTGGCCCAGGAAGGACATCTCTCTATACCTGATGTTCTCTGTATGCTGGGCCTCCTGTGACTTCTTTATTTTTTTATTTTTTTGAGACAGAATCACTCAGACTGGAGTGCAGTGACACAATCGAATCTTGACTCACTGCAACCTCTGCCTCCTGGGTTCAAGAGATTCTCCTGTCTCAGCCTCCCGAGTAGCTGGGATCACAAGAGTGCACCACCACACCTGGCTAATTTTTTTTGTATTTTTAGTAGAGACCGGGTTTTGCCATGTTGACCAGGCTGGTCTCAAACTCCTGACCTCAAGTGATCCACCTGCCTTGGCCTCCCAAAGTGCTGGGATTACAGGCGTGAGCCACTGCGCCCAGCCTCCTGTGACTTCTTGAGGACCAACTGGCAGGGAGGGGATTGTGATCTGGTTTGAAGGGCAAAAGGCCGCTCAGTAATGTGGGATCTATAAGGACCCACTCCACCCCATCACCATCTTATCACTACCACCCAGGGTCTGGACCCCAGAACACTGCCCATGCAGCAACAGGAAGCAACTTGGACCAGGCAGCCTTGGTGATGCTCTCCAGCCACTTCTCTGCCCACGAGGTTCCATCACAGACAAGAAGCCACAGGCAGCCATGCACAAGCAGCCGCCAGTGGACGGGGCTCTGGGATGCTGCACCTATGTGCACCAACGCCTTCCACGCCACTCAGTATGTTATTCTTCCAAGCTAGTGTAACTATAAAGGAAATTAGCCGGGTGCGGTGGCTTATGCTTTGTAATCCCAGCACTGTGGGGAGCCAAAGCAGGCAGATCACCTGTGGTCAGGAGTTCGAGACCGGCCTGGCCAACATGGCAAAACCCTGTCTCTACTAAAAATATAAATATTAGCCAGGTGTGGTGGTGCGTGCCTGTAATCCCAGCTACTCAGGAGGCTGACGCAGGAGAATCACTTGAACCCGGGAGGCGGAGGTTGCAGTGAGCCAAGGTCGCGCCGCTGCACTCCAGACCAGGCCACAGGGCGAGACTCTGTCTCAAAAAAAAAAAAAAAAAAAAAAAAAAAAAAAGACACAGAAATGGAAAGAAACAAGAATAGTCTCTGAAGGAATCCTGAAGCAGCTTCAGTGAATAAAGTACATACAGGAAGCCGCCCCAAGAAGAGAAAATAGGATAAACTAAGAGGGAATTACGAGCCTGGCACTGAATGGCGTTGGAGACTTCCCCGTCCCGGCGGCTGCCAGTTCTTCTCCTCGTCCCCACTGCTTTAAACACGGGGAGCCCAGAGCCAGTGAGCTGCTGACCTGTCAGATCTGACTTCTGGAATAAAAATGAAAAGGCCGAGTGGCAGCCGTAACATGGAATTTCCTTGTTTTTATTAGTTTAAGGCTCTTAAAGAGTGACTTTTACATTGGGGAAAACTTCTCAAATATGTACTACTTGAGACTTAGATCCAGTTACCTCTCACATGTTTTCAATCATTCTGCTTGCCAATTTTACTAGATATCAAAAGACATTTGCGGTTTAAAGCAGGGGAATGGGTCCCCTCCAACCATTCCCCACTCCAAGTACATCTGCGCTCCCTGCGGTGACTCTTCCCCCTAGATCCCTGACCCCTCGGGGCTGCCAAAAAGGCCCACCGGGGTACCGGGGGTGCTACTGGATCCACGCAGGCAAGCTGGGTGGGGGTAGGAGGGCGGTTTATTTCAAGCACTGGTACTGCAGGGGAAGAATTTTTTGGTTTTGGTTTTTAGACAAAAACTATTGATAAAATCCAGCTTTTTACATGACTTGCCACTTACATCAAGTCCAAGGAACAGAGGTACCTCTTGAAACACACACACCAATAAGCAAAACCCTAAGACCACCACACTGGAAAAAAATTGGTTATTCAGTCATCCATCCCAAGAGCTGAAACTATAAAGATTTGGGGATGATAATATCAGACTGGTCACGCTATAGTCTGGGGTTCATTTAACATTGAAGCTGGGTGTGAAAATAGTAAACTGTTGCCCATGACCTGCGCTGTGATACTTAACATCAGCAGAAATAATTATGAAAGTCTAACCAATTGTGTTGTTATAAATCTTCTAACTAAGCACAGAACCTCTACTTTTTTCTTTTCTTTATTTTATTATTATTATTATTTTTTTTTAAGAGACAACATCTCGCCCTTCACTCAGGCTGGAGTACAGTGGCACGATCATAGCTCACTGCGGGCTTGAACTCCTGGGCTCAAGCAATCCTTCCACCTCAGCCTTTCAAGTAGCTGACACGACAGGTGCATGCCACCATGCCCAGCTACTTTTTAAAAATTTTTGTAGAAATGAGGCCTCGATATGTTGCCCAGGCTTCACTTGCTGTATTAACCAAACACACCCAGGGGTGGCTGAGCCTTCGAGGATGTCAAGCCACAAGATGTCTAATAGCAAATGACGTAAAACTCTGCGCTGTCATCCAGGGACAGAGATGGGAAGAGAGAGTTTGAAACCTCATTAAAAACAAAATGAAACACACTTCCTGCTTCGCAGATGCGTCCTAAATAGTTTGCTTGATATAAATTCAGAGGAAGGCCTAATAAGAGGGAGTAAATGGGTGCTGGCTGAAAGGAGGCTGCCCTTCAAGACAGTTGTGTGTGCGTGACTTTTCTGCACATCAGATAGGCTCAGGGGGGCCACTGCTGAGCCAGGCTTGTATCTTACTCTTCACAGGGACTGACTGCTTGCCTTATACAAAAAGGATAATACTGACTGCTCGTAAGAACTTACTGGGAGTGCGTCTCTAAATTTCTGGTACAAACGTGCACTTTCCCTATGAATACTCAAAGGCAAACAAATCCTCTAAGATGAAAAACTTCGTATTTAGTTTGTTAGGGACAGACAGGCTCCACATTTCAGCACAAACATTTATTTTTAATCAAGCTAATTTTTTATTTTTCCCATTTGAGACCTGTTAATTCCATGACTGAGAATTCATCAAGTTTCAGACTGGAATTAATTTTAGCAACTGCTTTATACCAAAAATATTAGTGACGGTAGCTGTGTAACTGGCTTTGCTTCACAGTCTGTCATGGGAAAGTCTGAGCATTTGTGTTCCTTCCAGAGTCTAGTTGGAGCTGACAAAGGCGAGTTCTAAAGTGAGTTCACCATTTTCCCCTGAGGAGCAGAGCTGTCAGAAGCAATACCAGCAATCTGTTCACTGGTCCACTTTACACAAAGCTGACTGTGGCGTTCCTGTGTATACCTTCATACACCCCTTCATTCACCCATTCACGTTTCTGCAAACGCACACCGATTCGACGCTTACTGTGCATGTCCCCACGGTGCCTGCTGTTGCTCTGTTCCCACACCTGCTTCCTGGCCTACCTGCTGCACCTGGGGCAAGGCTGCCCACCACCTGCAAGAGCTGGAGGTCGGAAGACTGCTGGCTGTGGTCTGCTCTTTTCATTTTAATTTTATGGGTGAGCCAGGCATGGTGGCTCACACCTGTAATCCCAGCACTTTGGGAGGCTGAGGTGGGCGGATTGCTTCAGGAGTTTGAGAACAGCCTGGGCAACATAAGGAGACCCTGTCTCTTCGAAAAAATAATAAATAAATAAATAAATACGCCAAGTGCAGTGGTGCATGCCTATAGTCCCAGCTACTTGGGAGTCTGGGGAGGTTGAGGCCGCAATTAGCCGTGATTGTGCCACTGCACTCCAGCCTGCATGACAGAGTAAGACCCTGTCTCCAAAAAAAAAAAAAAAAACTTCACAGGTGATACAAGGAAACATGGCCCCCAAATCACCAATAATCCACCCCCTTCCAGTTTACTCCCACTCTCGCCTCTACAAGAATTAGGCAAATGTGACAACTTCTCACTGCCTCGCTGAAAACTCAATCTCTGTGACTTCTTTTGGAGGGCAGGATTGGACTGGCAGCTGACTACAGGCAGCCATGAATTCCTTCCGAAGGGATTCAGGACTTCAGGTGCTCTCTTAAATCTTTCTTCCCCTAAAATTCTTTTAAGAATGCAGGCTCCTTTTGGGGCTGCAATGCAGAGCTGAGTCTATCTATGGGACAGACACCAGCAAAGCTTACTGACATCCCACCCCTATGGACAGGTGAGAACACTCCCATCACAGCAATTTCAAAGTCTCAAGTTCCTTTATTTCCAATACTGTCCAGACCAAGCTGCCCATCCAAAGCCTTCATGTCCAGTCTCTTCCCCATGCCAGGGTCTCAGGCCAGACTCACCCAGACCATTGGTTTCCCAATGGCCCTTACCATTGGGATCCAACTGTGGCTACAATGGGGAAGCCTGGTTGATTAGTTCTGCCTTTTTGAGGAGCTACAAAACTCTAGGAAAAGCACTTCCCACATGATTTCCAAAATACCCAGTGTTTGAGGTCAGGAGTTCAAGACCAGCCTGGCCAAAATGGCGAAACCCCGTCTCTACTAAAAATACAAAAATTAGCCAGGCGTGGTGGTGCATGCCTGTAATCCCAGCTACTCAGGAGGCTGAGACGGGAGAATTGCTTGAACCCAGGAGGCAGAGGTCGCAGTGAGCCAAGATCGCACCACTGCACTCCAGCCTGGGCAACACAGCAAGACTCCATCTCAAAAATAAATAAATTAATTAAATAAAATACCCAGCGTTTTAAGGAGTCTAGGAAGCCGACCAGTACTCAGACTTGGAGACAGGCTGGGGAGGTCACCATCCCAGCACTCAGGGAGCTCAATCATACCTAGGGAAGAACTCCCTAGGGTTACAGAAACCACACTTTAGTTCAACAATCAAACCAGGTACTCCTCTCCAGCGCTCACTTTGAGAAACATCTTTCAGGAACCCCCAAAATGCTTAAATAGTACCCTCCTCCACAGCAGTGCTGTCCCCACCATATGATTTATTTACTCCATGAGAGTTTTATTTAAGACCAGAATTGAAGCGTGCTGTTATGAATCTGAGTGGCTGCAAAAGCCTAAAAACTGCTTTGTACTGGGCATTCCATTGTCAAAGCACTTCCATTCTTTAAAACCTGCGCCATAGGCCGGGCGCAGGGGCTCACGCCTGTAATCCCAGCACTTTGGGAGGCCGAGGCGGGTGGATCACCTGAGGTCAGGAGTTTGAGACCAGCCTGGCCAACCCGGCGAAATCCCATCTCTACTAAAAATACAAAAAATTATCCGAGTGTGGTGGTGGGCGCCTGTAATCCCAGCGTCTTGGGAGGCTGAGGCAGGAGAATAGCGTGAACCCAGGAGGCGGAGCTTGCAGTGAGCCGAGATCGTGCCGCTGCACTCCAGCCTGGGCGACAGAGCGAGACTCTGTCTCAAAAAACAAACAAACAAAAAAACAAAAAAACTGCACCATAATTCAGTCTTTCTGCAGATTGGAATGAAATTCTGGTCAGACCTTGCATAACTTTCTGAGGAATTATAATAGTTCCATCCTTGTCAGCTAATTTAAGTTTTTTGAAAAACCAACAAATCCCTACATAAGACATTCTCCTACTTGGCGACCCACTATGGTGATGATCAGACACCGGTACCCGAGGCAGCTTTTCAGGCGTGCAAAGCCAAGATGCGGGCCCAGACAACACAGTGGACTTTGGAGCAAGAGATTTGCCACTTATTTACAACATCTCCAAAGCATTTCTAACTTGAATATATATTTCACACAGTACCAAAACTTTTAAATATCCACAAGAAGATTTCATTTTTATAGGCAATAAACATTAAATCTAAAGGACTGGGACATAAAAAGTGTTTTAATGCCGTATAAATCACCTTTCCCTAGACAGACTAAATCTCCGAAGGTTTTAAGGACTGCAATATAAATTTTTATGGCAAATTATCTACATAGAAATTATCTGCATGAGATGCACTTTTACTTCTCATTCTCATTTACATAGTGCTGACAATCTTTTCAATCACAACAGCCAATCCAATTTGGGAAGTCAAATAAATGTGGGGAAGAAGCACAAGGGCTTAAGCTAGACAAGGATCTTTCCTTCTTTCTCTCTGCCCCTAACATCAGCATGCAACTGGGTCTGTCCATTTCTCTACGTTAGAGTCTTTGGCAAACTTGGCCCAAAAGGGATGCTTGGCTGCTCAAATGATGAAAGAACGCTCGCAGGGGGCAAGGTGACCCTCCGTGCCCCAAACGCGCTTCTTACCAGGCAAATCAGCCCGACAGCTTCACACCACAGCCTGGAGCTGATGTTTCCAGAACTTTCCGTCTACAAGGCAAATCTTTCACGTGCAGTTTTGTTTCCTAGATTAAAATTTTAAAAGGAATCCTGTCGAAAGTAGAAATTAGAAACAAAATAAAAAGTAATAAAAATAAAAAGTAAAACAAACTTGCCAGGCGCAGTTGCTCATGCCTGTAATCCCAGCACTTTGGGAGGCTGAGGTAGGAGGGTTGCTTAAGCCCAGGAGTTCGAGACCAGCCTGGGCAACACAGCAAGCCCTCATCTCTATTTAAAAAAAAAAAAAAAAAAGTAATAAAAATAAAAAGTAAAAAGAAAATAGAAATTAGGACTTTTCTATCAGAAAGCAAAATATGATGTCATCAACAAACATTTTATTATATTAGTGAGTTATAAAATGTACAGCCTGCCCCCCAAATACAAGAAGACGGTATTTCTCTCCTCTCTTAAGAGTTATTTTCTAGTAATAGAACAAGAGAAACTAGCAAACATGCCCACGTTCAGGCCTGCAATTAATCTTAGCCAGCTGTCTGAAGAAGGAAAAAGAGAAAGGGTTTCTGGAAACGTTTTCCCTATTGGTTTTATTCATATAATAAATATTAAAGCTAATTTTGGGGGCCTTTCATCTAGGATAGTTTTAGGCCCTTTAATGGTCTAAAAATTTAAATACAGCTCTCCCTCATTCTCTTGCAGGGCCTAATTAAACAAAAATAGATCTAGCTCACAAAATTATACACAAAAATGAAAAAAAGTATTTTGGCAAAGGGCACCAATTTTCACTGACTCGAGCGTGGCTATATAAGCATTAACAACATACTGATAGGAACAGAAAGCACATTTTAACAACATTTTTCAATTAAACAGTCACATTCTTGTGAAATAAAAATCCACGCAGACTCTCAGACTGCGTATAACATAGTAATGATGAGACCATTTCCTCCGGCTCATTACAAAATTTTCTTGTTGAAGTGGCAATTTCTGTCCTGGATGTCTAAATGAGGGTAATTAGAAGCCCACAGTAACTTCTGAAAAACGGAACAACCAGAAGACACTTTGGGATACGGTGCCAGAAACACTCTGTTTTGCAAATGAAGGAGGTAACATTTTCTTTCCAGATTAAAAGATTCTTGATGCCAACTAACAGCCGCTTGTGTAATCTTATTTAAAATGTGCTAAAGCATTACACCACTTCACCAAATGGGAGAAAAAGGAACGATACTAAACCTAGCATTGAAAGAATCTGACCAGCATATTGCTTCTAGATTAAGTTTTCTTAAGTCCAACTGTCTTCAGCCTGCCGCTGGTCAGTGCAAGGAGAGGCTCAAAGTCCGGACTGACTCTCCGCTCCAACACAAAAGAGATGCTCCTAGATCTGATTCATTCAACAAGCCTTTTAGGGAGTGGATTTCTGGGGACAAGATGCTGAAATAGGCACTGCCCATTACCCACACAGGGTTTCCAGTTTACAAGTCTATGTGAAAGAAAAGAAAATTATCAACAAAGTCTTACAGACCATTGCATTTAACACTTATTGACACTGTACAGTGGAGAAAATGATGAAAAACTGGTAGACATTCTCCACACAGAAATTCAATACCCATTCCAATTGGTTTTTAAAAATAACAATTTCTTTAAATTTAGAGAAGAAAATAAAAGGATGACTGTCCCCAAACTAATATTTGAAACCTACAACCCCAAATTCAGAATTCAATCAAATGCCACCATCTCCATGAACCCTTCCCTATTCTCCCTGGCCAGAAGTCACATTCTGGATGGTTTCTGATTATGAGTGTGTCTTCTATGACCCTGCTAAATACAGCTCCAAGAAGGTACGGGCTGTCTTATTGATCTCTGGGTTCCCCACAGCACCCCATGCAGGTCAGAAGTAAACCCCGATCATTAAGCGAGTCAAGGGATCCAGTCCTGGATGGGTGTGAGGGCTTATGCCTGTAATCCTAGCACTTTGGGGAGGCTGAGGCAGGAGGATCACTTGAGCCCAGGAGTTTGAGACCAGCTTGGGAAACAACTACTTATGAGGTCTTGTCTCTAGAAAAAATACAAAAGTCAGCTGGGCCTGGTGGTGAGCACCTGTGGTCCCAGCTACTCGGGAGTCTGAGGCGTGAGGATTGCTTAAGCATGTAAGTTAGAGGCCACAGTGACTTGTGATCAAACCACTGCACTCCAGCCTGGGCAGAAGAGCAAGACCCTGTCTGAAAACAAACAAAACAACAACAAAACAAAATAAAAAAACAGATCCAGTCTCAGACTCCAAACAGCCAACTTCACTGAATTAGAGTCCCAAATGAGACAAATAAAACATTTTTGGTGTCTACCTCTAGTGGTTAAACGTCTTTGAGAACAGAATTACAGGGTCCATAATAACTCTAAAAGATACTGCCATAGAGAAGTATTCAAAATGTGACACAAAATCATATTCCCCCCGCCCCCGCTCAAAAAAAAAATCCTGCTAAGTGATCTAACACTAAACAAGAATTAAGACATCCTACTTAAGTGACAAAAGAAGAGTTAAAAATAAGCACCAAACAACAGCCTAAACAATGTCAGGCCACACTTCAGAAATAAAAAAGGTCTCATATGAGTGTGTAAAGTGAGAAGCAGGAGATGGTGACGGTAACAGCCACAGCCTGGAAGAGTTCGAGGTTAACTTGCCCAATTCATTAACTAAATAGAGGTTAAATCAGAGTTTGAATGAATACAATTCAGAAAATGGAAGGGTAGATTTGTGTCCCAGCAGTGAGTAGAAATACACAAGCAGAAACAAGCTGCTATTTTCGCACCAACCTCTCTATATATTTTATAAAAGGGACTCACCGTTTTTCCCCGTACTGACCCACAAAACCAGCAGCTTAAAAATGTAAGGCGCGTGTATCACTCTGATCCCAAGAACAAACCTGGTGCCAGGCCTTGCTGAGCACTTTGCACCCCTCATGCTGATTCCCACGAAGGACAGGCTGCAGGGTGGGCTCTCCTAGCCAGCTCTGACCCAAGGCGGGGGCGGAGGAGGGGACAGCTGTCCTTCATGTGAGCTCTGAACCCCGAGTCTCTCATGTCCCCATTTTGACCATGGTTGGGGATTTTAGCACCTCTGGACCTAACACCCTGTCCTTCCCTGGCCAGCCCACTTTCATCCCACTGTGCTGGTTTGGGGGACACTGCTGTGAACCAAAAGACTCCCCACAGCCCCCCTATTCTTTGAATCTCTAAACACTGCCAGCTTCAGGGCTCCCCGTCAAGCCCATCTGCCAAGACACCGATTATCCCACGCTGGCCTTCCCTGATACTGAAGCACGTTCCTTCAAATGTCAGTCAGTGTTTTTCCTCGCACCCTCTTCCTCCAGCCAGTCCCTGCCACTGGCATTCTCTCTCCCCAAATCCCCGGGGGCACCCCACCACACACTGGCGGGAGTGGTTCCACCATCAAGGCAGCTGCATCTCTGCTACAAAGACCCTGGTACCCGTAGTGAAGGTGGAAAAGCTTAGATATCCAGAAAACAGAGCATCTCAAGTCACTGGGATCACGAGAGAGTTTCAACACCCTACAAGCGACTTGTAAGAAGGCCGCATTTGCAACTGCAGAGTTCCCTCTTCCAGGAAATTATTTCCTGAACACTTTACCTGCACCGGATGTATTTATTTGTTTATTTATTTTTTGAGATATAGTCTTGCTCTGTCGCCCAGGCTGGAGTGCAGCGGTGTGATCTCGCCTCACTGCAACCTCCACCTCCCAGGTTCAAGCAATTCTCCTGCCTCAGCCTCCTGAGTAGCTGGGATTACAGGTGCTCACCACCAGGCCCAGCTAATTTTTTGTATTTTTAGTAGAAATGGGGTTTCACCATGCTGGCCAGGCTGGTCTCAAACCCCTGACCTCAAGTGATCCGCCGGCCTCGGCCTCCCAAAGTGTTGGGATGACAGGTGTGAACCACTGCACCCGGCCCACTGGATGTTTTTAGAAGGAGAAAAATCGGTTTACTTTTCTCAAGGCCATTTTATGAATCCCATAAAGCTGGAAGTAAGTAAAAGTGTTTTCCAGCCTCAAAGGCCAATGTGCACCTGGAATAGGGAAAAAGCCACAGGGCTTTAGAAGGAACAGTACTGTTTTTCTACAAACTATCCAAAGACCCTCAGGGGAAACGATCTCTCTCTCAGCACTTTTTTTTTTTTTTTTTTTTTTTGAGACAGGGTCTTGCTCCGTTGCCCAGGTTGGAATTTAGTGGTGCAATCATAGCTCACTGCAGCCTTAAACTCCAGGACTCAACCAATCCTCCCACCTCAGCCTCCTAAGTATCTGGGATCACAGGTACACATCCAACTCATTTTTAAATTTTCTTGTAGAGACGGGGTCTGGTTATGTTGCCCAGGCTGGTCTTGAACCCTTGGCCTCAAGCAATCCTCCTGCCTCAGCTTCCCAAAGTGCTAAGATTACAGGCATGAGTCACTGCACCTGGCCAGCATCAGTTTTCTGATATGCAAAATAGAGGTGATACCAACTTTGTAGGGTTTCTGCAAGGAGTGCCAAAATTCAACTTTAATGACCATCTCTTGGCAAGGTGTGGTGGCTCATGCCTATAATTCCGGCACTTTGGGAGGCCGAGGCAGGTGGATCACTTGAGGTCAAGAGTTCAAGACCAGCCTGGCCATCATGGTGAAATGCTGACTCTACCAAAAATACAAAAATTAGCTGGGTATAGTGGTGTGCACCTGTAATCTCGCTACTCAGGAGGCTGAGGCATGAGAATCACATGAACCCAGGAGGCAGGGGCTGCAGTGAGCTGAGATTGCACCACCGCACTCCAGCCTAGGTGACACAGTGAGACTCTGTCTCAAATTAAAAAATAACCATCTCTTGTATACCAGATCCCAGGGAGAAATAAAAGAATAAGCTGGATTCACTCATCCATTCATTTGTGCAAATGAGGCATCAGGCTGGCGGTATGAACATGGAGAAACAGAATAAACCAATGTATTAAGAGGGATATGTACATGTATATAAATCTACGAACAAGTCTGAATTTAACATATTATCCAGTGGAATTAAATGGGATAAAGCACAGTGTCAGGTACAAGGAAGACATTCAATACTTTTTTTTTTTGGAGACGGAGCCTCGCTCTGTCACCCAGGCTGGAGTGCAGTGGCACGATCTCAGCTCACTACAACCTCCGTCTCCTGGGTTCAAGAGATTCTCCTGCCTCAGCCTCCCGAGTAGCTGGGATTACAGGAATGTGCCACCACACCCAGCAGATTTTTGTATTTTTAGTAGAGACGGGGTTTCGCCATGTTGGCAGGGCTGGTCTGGAACTTCTGACCTCAGGTGATCCGCCCACCTCAGCCTCACAAAGTGCTGAGATTACAGGCGTGAGCCACCACACCCGGCCTCAATAATGTTTATGGAACTCATTGACCCTCAGTGAGCTTTATTCGGGAAATCCCTAAATCCAACTTTGCACACTACAGGGTTCCTTGACATTGAATGCGTTCTCCTGGAGTGGGCACGCAGAGGGACCACGACATCTGGGCTTTCCGTAAACCAAAAGAGATCCGATGAATCATAAGCTTCTAAACAAACAAACAAACAAAAAAAAAAGGTCACCGTCATCACCAGATCCAGTGGCAGGATTAGGTTTTTCAGTCCGATGGTCCTAAAAGCAAGAAATGTCGTATGACAGCCACTCCCAGAGGATGGTGCTTTACTGACTTAGCTGTGGGTCCTGCCCTGTCCACAGGGTGTATCAGCAGCCCTGGGGTCACGGAAATGCTCCCAATGCTGATGCCAGTGTCATGGGGAGCCCTTATCTTCCCGAATCAGAAAAAGAGGACATGGCCGGGTGCAGTGGCTCATGTCTGTAATCCCAGCACTTTGGGAGGCCGAGGCAGGAGGATCACCTGAGGCCAGGAGTTCAAGACCAGCCTGGGCAACATAGCAAGACCCTATCTCTAAAAAAAAAAATAAAAATTATCCAGGCATGGTGGCTCACACTTGTAGTCCCAGCTACTCAGGAGGCTGAGGTAGGAGGACTGCTTGAGCCCAGGAGATCAAGACTTCAGTGAACTATAATCACACCACTGCACTGTAGCCTGGCAACAGAGCAAGATCCTCTTTCTAAAAAAAAAGAAAGAAAAAAAAAAGTTTCAAAAGAAAAGAAAAACAGATAACAGAGAATGGTTAAAAAGAAGAGTGAGTTTTGCCCCCATCGGAAAGAAAGGAAGATGCAGTCACAGCAACTCGGCTGCCCTATTCAGGGGCTGCCCCTCCTAGAGACCCCCTTCCCAGCAAAGCCCCTTCCAAACCGTCCCTGCAAAACTGTCCCTGCCAGCCCAGGACTCAACAACGCCCAGCAGTGTCCGGCACTGACCTCCTTCGTCAGAACATTTGCTATTGGGCCCCACGCTGTGCCTGGTCCATCCTTTGGGCAATGGTATGTGTTGCTCTGCTGAGCAGGGAGCGAAGAGTGGGGGCTCAGCAGGGTGGGGGCCATCCTGTGGCCAAGGTCTGGGGGCTCCTCTTGTTGCTGGTGAAGCAGCATCTACCCTTCAGCAAGCCTCCCATTTAGGTCACATGGCCAGAAAACACCCGTGAGCTCTCAAGAGTTTCCAATGGCAACAAGGCCAACCTGCCCACGGGAGAGAGGAGGAGCAGGTGGCCGTGCCCAGCCTCCTCCAAAGGCCAGGCCCACCTTGTGCCTGCGGTCCCTGCTCTGGGCACTTCTCCATAACATACTCAGGAACTAAATCCGGCCTCAGTGAGGCTGGCATGGGCTATCCAGGCATGCAGTGCACGTGTGGGTCCTCGCAGGGACCTAAGCCTTTCTTCTGGCAGGCACGGGGGCCACGGGGCTTCTCCCCACGGGTATCGTGTTGGTGGCAAAAGCCTACACCTTGCCGGATGCCAAGTCAACAAAGAAAAGTCCACAAAAAGGTGGGTGCCGGCCGAGCATAGTGGCTCACACCTGTAATCCCAATACTTTGGGAAGCCATGGTGGACAGATCACTTGAACCCAGAAGATTGAGACCAGCCTGGGCAACACAGTGAAGCCCCATCTCTACCAAAAAAACTACAAAAAAAAATTAGCTGGGCATGGCGGCGCACACCTATAGTCCCAGCTATTCAGGAGGCTGGGGTAGGAAGATCACTTGAGCCCAGGAGACAGAGGTTGCAATGAGGTGAGACTGTGCCACTGCACTCCAGCCTTGGCAGGAGAGTGAGAACCTGTCTCAAAAAAAAAGAAAAAGGCAGTCCTATGGAAGGCAGACCCTGTAGGGTCACTGAGACATCTAAGAGGCACCGACAGCACCCCAAAAGGGTAACCACCCACATTCAGGGCCAGCAGGAGATCCAGAGAGGCCAGAGAAGTGCCTCACCTGTCACTTCCAGAGTGTCCCCCACAGAGGCATGGGGATCCTGGGGCCAGGCTGCACAGGCTGGAATTCCAGATGTGCTGCCTGCTCATGGGGGCCAGTCACTGAAGGACCCTGTGCCTCAGTTTCCTCTCCTATAAACGGTGGTGAAAATAGCATCCGCCCTGTGAGCTTGTGGGGAGAGACCGAGTAGCACAAGTGATGAGCTCAGAACAGGCCCTGGCACAGACTTAATATTCCGTGAGTGCAACGAGTATTGTTATTCCTTCAAGCCAACAGCCTCGTCAGGGAGAGCTGGGCAAGATATCTTTGGAAAACATTAATATTTATTGAGTAGTCCACGAGACACAAAGAGGAAGTCGTCCGAGGCCATGCCTGCTCTGTGCTCGGGGAACTGGGGCAAGGGGACCTGTAGCCTCACTGAGCTGGCCTTTAAGGACAAGGGGACCCTGCGGCCTGGGCCTTCCTGGGGAGAATCCTCCCATCTTTCCATCTTTATTTTTTATTTTTTGGGACAGGGTCTCGCTCTGTCGCCCAGGCTGGAGAGCAGTGGTGCAATCATAGCTCACTGCAGCCTTGACCTCCTGGGCTTGAGGGATCCTCCCACCTCAGCCTCCCGAGTAGCTGAACCTCCCACCTTTGGTTTTCTCTCTCTTCTCTCTTCCCCTTCTGACCCTGCGAGGGGACCTGCCTCTCCTGTAGCTTTAATCCAAAGGCCTTCTGGACTTCCCTGGTGGACTGTCACCATTGGCAGGTGACAGTCACCTCTGCATAAACATTGTAGGGGGGGGATCTGGGCACTTGGTTCATTCCCCTCCTGGCCAGAGAGCCTCTGGATGGAGGCAGGGCATCCAGCCCCAATCAGGGCACGCCTGCCCTGAAGCTATCAAACACTTCTTAGTGAACTGGAAGATTCCTTCCAGACTCCCGCCAAAGGAGACAGACCTCAAAATGTTGGCCACATGAAAGGCTTGTGTGTAAAAATAATTCAGTTCAACAAATATTTGCGCCATATGCAAATCACAGAAATAGGCACTACAGAGGACATGCAGGGAGGGGAGGAGGCGAGTGCTTCAAAGAGCCTGGAACCCAGCGAGGAAATGAAAAGGTGGCCGAGTGAGGGCTCATAGTCGAGGCCTGCAGTCAGCCCTCCACTGTGACAGCATCACCAAAACCAGGCAGAACTGGAGCCGGGGATTCCAGAAGGAAAGGGGGAAACGGCTTCAAATCACTGAAGATCTCATTAAAACAAATCCTCTGTTTATCCAATGTTTATGGTGTCACTGTGTAAATACCCATTAAAGTGCCAAATCAAGAATTAGCACTGTCTATGCTAAAGTCAATGTTCTATATAATGCATAGAAATTTGCAAAAAGGAAAAACAGAGGACATTAAACGGAATTATCTGTAATCCATGAAACTGACAATCATTATGTATCTCTCTCAGGGATCACTGCCTATTCGCTATTCCACTTTCTTAGAGAAGCCTGCTTTCCCAGGCACTCTGGGAAGGTGTGGAGAGCATGAGTTTAACACCCACCCACCTCGCACGGGGCTTTAAATAATTACCTGTCCCAAACAGCACAAGGTCTTTGGGATGAGGCCCCCACATGGCACATGGCCTTCCCTACCCCATCTAAAAATGAGTACTACAGCAATTACCGGACAGAAAAACACGTTATCTAATTATGGGAGAGGAGCGAGGAGCTCTGGAATCAGAAATTTCTGAGAACATTATCAATAAGACTGTAGGCTAACTATAAGTATATATCCCAATTACCTTGACTTGATCATTACACATTGTATGCTTACACCAAAACATCATAAGTACTCCATGAATATGTACAACTATTATGTATCCACAATAACTAAAAATTGGCCAAAAGCATGGCTCACACCTATAATCCCAGCACTTTGGGAGGCCAAGGCAGGAAGATCACTTGTGGCCAGGAGTTCACGACCAGCCTGGGCAAGTCAGCGAGACCCCCTAGCAAAATAAAATTTTAAAACTTAGCCTGGCATGGTGGCATGTACCTGCTGTCCCAGCTACTCAGGAGGCTGAGGTGGGAGGATCACCTGAGCCCAAAAGTTGGAAGTTGTAGTGAGCTATGATTGCACCACTGCAGTCCAGTCTGTGTGATAAGATCCTGTCTTATAAAAAATAATAATAATTTGGGCCGGGCATGGTGGCTCACACCTGTAATCCCAGCACTTTGGGAGGTCGAGGTCGGTGGATCACTTGAGGTCAAGAGTTCAAGACCAGCCTGGCCAACATGGTGAAACCCCATCTCTACTAAAAATACAAAAATTAGCCAGGTATGGTAGCAGGCGCCTATAATCCCAGCTACTCCGGAAGCTGAGGCAGGAAAATCGCTTGAACCTGGGAGGGGGAGATCATGCCATTGCACTCCAGCCTGGGCAACAAGAGTGAAACTCCATCGCAAAAAATAGTAATAATAATAATTTAAAATTTAAAAAAATTTAAAGAAAAAGAAAAAAAAATAACTATAGATCAATTGCATGATCCATGGCCAGGGACTTCGTTCCTGCCCCCGACCCCTGTATTTCTTAATAGCCTCTGGCATGCTACGGGGAACTGTAACATTGGCTAATAAAAGTACAATAAATAGCAATAGCTTTAGGAACTAAAGCCAGGTTTTGTCTATGTGTACATATGATGAAAATCTCAGGCAAGCCAACAATTACTATCTCATGCTAGTTTCATCCCCATACAATGTCAATAGTTCTATTGTAAACAGAAATCACTGGCAGGATTGGGATGAAAAGGATGGCAACATTCCACATTCGGACTGTGTGACGAACTCACCCCATAACATAAATAACTTCATTTTTTAAAAGAATAATAATCATCAAGGTACATGAGTGCCACCCCTCCATATGACGAAAATTGCTGTGATAGGAAGATGACGAAATGAGCAAACATCCCCTTTGGAGGCTGACTTGAAACCTGAGCCCGAGCCAAGAGTGTTAGCGTTTGAAATCAGTCACTGGCCTGGACTCTAGATCCGCTCCCAGTGACTCAGGGCTATACATAAATCAAATGCCAAAGAGGCCAGCTCACCACCCAGAGGTGCAGCTCCCTGGAACACGCAGAACCAGCAGGGCCTTAGAGGCCCGAAAAAGGCTTTATCCCAGATTTTCAAATCCCAGGACAGCCAAGGCTGGGCGAGACAGGGAACAAGGAAACAAGGTCACTGGGCCAGTGGGGAAGTCCAGGCCTCCAGTGACCCCAGAGGGCGCCGGTCACCAAGAAAGGAAGACTCCATCCCACGCCCACAGAGAGGGGCTGGGCTTAAAGCAAGGACCCACGTGCAGATTCCTGTGTTGGCCCCTCTGGAAACATGTACATCAACAGCTGCTATATTCTGAGTACCTACTACTGTGTGCAGAGCATCTACTGTGTGAGCCGCTCACTTGCTGAGTGAACCAGGCCCTGAGCTCCAAAGTGAAAAGGTGATGAGAGGTGCTAGCCTGAATGAAGACCAAGAACAGCACCCCGGCTTTATTTCTGTAGGTGTCTTCATGCACAAATGCCTTTAGAGTGGTCTTTTTTTCTTTTTTAATTTCTACACCTAAGTCACACTGACAGTAGCTGATCGTCATCACAAATTTTCATTTTATTTCAATTCCAGGAGGGTAGGTCTCTGAAGAGACACTTTTGCCAACTAGGCTAAGCCAAGTTGTGTGAGGGTGACTCTGAGATGATCCTATTGGTCAGCCGTCCCCCTCGCAACAGGGCGTGCTGATGACTGGTCACGAAATTCCCTAAGTTAGTGGATTACTTACTTATGTGGTATGCTTATTCACCAGCCTCATCTGCTTCTTGCTAGGAAACAAGTTCCTTTTTTGTTTGTTTGTTTTTGAGATAGGATCTCACTCTGTTGCCCAGGCTGGAGTGCAGTGGTGTGATCATGGCTCACTGCAAGCTCCCACCTCCCAGCCTCAAGCGATCCTCCCACCTCAGCCTCCTGAAGAGATGGGACTACAGGTGTGCACCACCAAGCCCAGCTGATTTTTTTTTTTTTTTTTTTTGGGTAGAGACAAGGTCTCACTATGTTGCCAAGGTTGGTCTCAAACTCCTGGGCTCAAGCGATCCTCCTGCCTCAGCCTCCCAAAATACTGGGATGACAGGTGTGAGCCACTGCACCTTGCCCTGTGATTCTGTTTTATTGCCATAGAATGGTTCGGCTGTTCTATAAAAGCACAGGAATAAGCCAATAGCATTTTTTCACTCCTGCCTCCTCCCTCAATAACCTCCACCTTCAAGGAGGTTTCTGGATGCCCAAGTGACAAAAAGTCATCAGTGCCCTTTTTCTCGGCAGGAGAACTGCCCAATCACATGGCCCTACAGCCCAACAGGTGCTGTCAAATCGCTGAAAAGGCAGGATAAGTTCTTGACAAATCGGTGGCGTCAGAAAATCAATTCCCAAATACCATGTAATTTACTGACAAGCCCACCAGGGCATTCGTATTGGACGGGAACAGATTTCTTCTCTGAAAAAGGACAAAGATAAGAGCAAGAAACATATTTACATTTTGTCTGCAGACCCAAGCTCCTGAGCCAGCGAGGAGGAATCAAGGGAGGTAGTCAGTGTATCGCAAACAACTCGGGCCTGCCAGCGATGAAAATTAATGGGAAGGTAAGAAGCTGCTTTTGATGCTGGAAGAACTCCAGTAAAAACTGGTCTGTACATGGGAACACGGTGTCAGACTCACAGAGAATCAGCTTGTCTGACTTGTGGTTTTCTTGACAACATTCATCTTCTCTTGGCCTGATACAGGGCAATTAGTGCTTGTCAGCTGAATCATGTGTTATTAAGATCATTCAGGCATTTTTTAATTACGGTGAGCGAGACAGACAGTAATGAGATCTCCAGCAACTTTAACTTTCCACTTCCTTTTTAGATAAATCTTAAGCTGCCTTTTTTTTTCTTTCTTCCCTACTGATGTTTCAAAAGAATTGTTTATTCCTACAGGTAGATACTTGTAACCCCGTTTCCCCTACCTCCAAGCAAAACATCAAACTGCGGGGGGCTCCCCCAAAATCAATCAAAGACATGTTTCTTACACATCTGCTCACTCTAATTGGACATGAGATGGGCAGCTGCTCTTTTAAAAATTGCTCTTAGTGGAGAATTTGGTTCTGGAGGACTCCCTGGGCCCACAGAGCCCCAACCCAGGACCTGGGGGTGGGGGGCCTGGCCTGGCTGGCTTCCATCCAATTCCTAAAGGGGTCATGGCCTGTGTTTCATCACGTGAACCCCACCGTCTTTCCAAAACCTGGTCTTCTTTGTAGTAACTCTTCCTGTCACGTGACACCAAAAAACCCAGGATGCATAAAAATGATTTAATCTGCTTTTATAGTCTATATTTCATTCTATTTGCTTTTAAATTAACAATTCTCAAAAAGGTTAAAGTACACTACCAGCTTCAACCTGAATCAGGTTCATCATTTCTGCCTTTTAAAATGCTCCCTTTACATCAATATTTCATTGAGGGAATCATTGTCCTTTCCTAGGAGATTTCAAATGTTTATGATCCCAGTTCCCACTCTTTATACAGCCAGGAGCCAACGTGATTTCTGAGCTATTCCTGATGCACCATCTGTTTCTTTATGAGGCCGATGAGAGGGGTCTGGGGAACGGGTGATAAGGAGAAAAGCCCCCACCACTCATTCTTGCCGGGAACGCACACCGTCCTCATTGTGAGCCATTGTTCCAAAGGCACCGAGTCTCAAGAACGTGAACTTCCGAAATTGCCAACGAGCTTTAATCCACAGTGAACGAGCAGGAAGAGAACTTTCTGAAGGAAACTTCTCCAAACCCAATGGCCTGTTCCTCGGAGTTTTTTGTTTTTTCAATGTTCCTTTCAACGGTGCACATTATATAAACGCATTCTGGATATTCTCACACTTGGAGTTTTTGTGCCTTTAGTTGTTTTTTAAAAAACAGCCTTTTTAAAAAAAATCAGCCTTTTCCTGTAGGTTTTTATACAATTCTAGACAAGGTATATGCTGCGATCCAAAAACGCCTCCTCTCCCCCAGCCCCCAGCAAGGCCACCTTTCTCTGCCACAGACCCAGTGGACTCCAGTTTGTCGCCACCCACCACCAAAGTCCACAAGTCAGGAGGTGGTAGAAGGGTCTGAGTGTGACTCTGCGGTCCCCTGTGCGCCCCCATGCAGAAGCAGGCTGTCCTGTGCTTAGAGACCCTGGGAGAACCCCACTCAGCCAGCTGGATGCTGCCTTGGGGCAGGAGCTGAACCTGCAGGAATCAATGCTGGAGCTCCACCAAGGACCCTGCGGGCGGGCCGCACAGCACCCAGGGGGCCACTTTTATCTCCCAAGAAGGCAAGGCCACAAAAGGAACTGACCATCCTCAACTGGGCCAGCTGGGAGAGCCCACTGTCAGGGGGGTCACACCACACTGGCTGGCTGGCCTCAGGCCTCCAGGGCAGGGGAAATAAGCCCCAGAAGGCGGAAGACAACTGGAGCAATGGTAAGACCAGCCTCAACCACAGAGAGGGGCTCCCAGCCACAGGGAAGCAACTGGGACAGCCAACGGCTAGAATGCATTGATTTAGAACAATAAAGCGAAAAGTTGCATTATTTTAAAGAGCTAGAAACTAGAACTAAAATAGAAGAGAGGGAGGGGTCCATTCCAATTTCAAAGCAATTTTTAGAGTAGACCACTCTTTGTACAGGGGAGATCTGACAGACAGAAAGACTTTCATGTTAAAGCTATGTGAAGGGGGGACAGGGGAGGGGGCAAAGGGTTAAGGTCCCCCAAAGCTGAATGCAAGCATTCCCACTTCCCCACCCCCAACAAGACAACCCCAGGGACTCCTCCTGGGCTCACATCAAGACTTCAGTTCAGCTGCAGGGAACAGTGTCCTCAAGATATGCTTGAAAAGGCTTTGAAATGCAACAGTTTCAGCTACTTAGGCATATTGGTTTGAGTTCCTGCAAAGAACAGACAGGGTCAGGATGGTTCCAGCACAGTACGAATGGGCTTCTCGCCCTAACAGAATTCTCGAAAAAAATACCATAGTTACTTCTACTTTAAGATCTCGTGACTGGGTGCAGTGGCTCATGCCTGTAATCCCAGCACTTTGGGAGGCCCAGGCAGGAGGATCACCTGAGGTCAGGAGTTTGAGACCAGCCTGGCCAACATGGTGAAACCCCATCTCTACTAAAAATACAAAATTGGCCCGGCATGGTGGTGCGCGCCTGTAATCCCAGCTACTCAGGAGGCTCAGGCAGGAGAATTGTGTGAGCCTGGGAGGCGGAGGTTGCAGTGAGCCGAGATCATACCACTGCACTTCAGCCTCGGCAACAGTGAAACTCTGTCTCTTAAAAAAACAAAAACAAAAAAAGATCTTGTAAGCCGCTGGTGTGTCTTTTTTTCTCTTTATTAATAGAATTTTTACAATCACATTGTATTGAAAAGGATCTGTTTTGTGGCTTGGAAATCGCACTGCTTTGAACAAAACTGCATCAAGGTGAGCTTTGCCAGACCTCAGCAGCGACGCAGTAATTGTGGGCTCAGGCGCACAGGGCCGGCTACTATGACATTCCCCCAACTTGGCCCCAGCCACACCTTGCCAGCCTTAGCGGCAATGACTTCAGTTTCTCAAACTAACTTTTCATCTAGCTAAGCTGCAGCCTGTTGCTGGCTAACTGCAAGGTTGGTCTCTAAAAGGACCCACCCCTCTCCTGGGCACACTCACTGACAGTCACTGCCTGTTTCCTACAAGGAAGTGGCGTTATTCCAAGTTAGTAAAATAACCAAGGGGAGGGGAGGGTCCTGTCCCACAGTAACCGATTTCATTGACTCCTTACTGCAATGTGCACTTCCACACCTACAAAACCAGGTGGTTTGTTTTGTTCTGTTGCATTCCTTTTGTGCATATAATTAGTGCAATCACGAAAGAATTAGCATTAGGGCCCTGGAGGACAGGGCTCTCTGCAGCCAGTGCTGGAGGGAAGGGGTGTAAACTGCTAAGTGTGGGTAATCTGGCAGTTCCTACAAATTCACAAACACTTAAGTCCCTGGGCCTGGCCCCTCTCCCTATAGGAATGAGTCCTGCAAATCGGCTTCCCCCTGCAGATAAGCTTGCACCTGTGTCAAACGGTGTACGCACAACATTCTTCAAGGAAGCAACCCAAATATCTATCAAAATGGAACCAAGTATATAAAATATACCTATTCATATCATTGAACAATGGTGTCACTTTAATAAACACACACACACACAAACACACAATTGGAGGGATTTTAATGTACTGATTTGAAAAGTGTAAGAAACACTGTTAATTTTTATTTATTTATTTTGGAAACAGAGTCTCGTTCTGTCACCCAGGCTGGAGTGCAGTGGCGCGGTCTCGGCTCACTGAAACCTCCACCTCCTGGGCTCAAGCGATTCTCCTGCCTCAGCCTCCCCAGTAGCTGGGATTACACGTGCCCGCCACCATGCCCAGCTAATTTTTGTATTTTTAGTAGAGACGGGGTTTTGCCATGTTGGCCAGGCTGATCTCAAACTCCTGACCTCAAGTGATCCGCCTTCCTTGGCCTCCCAAAGTGCTGGGTTTACAGGCATGAGCCACTGTACCTGGCCTGTTAATTTAAAAAAATAAAAAGCCACTTGCACAAGAGTGTGCATAGCACGCTAGACTATGTGCATACAAAGGAGGGTGACACTGGTATTTGTTTCTGTGTATATAATGAAACTCTGGAAGGATACACACCAAAAAATCAGCAACAGTGGGTGGGGAGGTAGGCAGATAGGAGACTTTTCTTTATGCTTTGTTTTTGGAACCAAGAGATTATATTACTTGCTTAAAAATAGGTAAGTAATACAAGAAATTCAGTGCAGTTACTGCTATGAATTGTTCCAACTTTTCTGGAAAGTAATGTAATGAAATGTACCCAAAGTCATAAAAATGTGCACACGCTGTTCACTTCTACTTTTAGAAATTTAACCTAAGAAAATAATCAGACATTAAAAATCATAGAAAAGCTGCACGGATGTACAAGGATACCCATCCCAACGTGGTGCAGAGTGGTAGTGAGGTCAGAAACTAGGAAAAAGATGAAAAAAAGAAGATCAGAGGCCGGGTGCGGTGGCTCACGCCTGGAATCTCAGCACTTTGGGAGGCCGAGGCAGGCAGATCACTTGAGTTCAGGAGTTCAAGAGGATCAATTTGATGAAATATGAGAAATCATATAGTGGAAAACCATGTAACATGTCACTTCAAATACAGTGTGTGTGTGTATATATATATTAACTATCGTTGAAAGATATTTTCTTTTTCATTTTTCTTTTTTTTTTTAGACGGAGTTTTGCTATGTTGCCAGGCCAGAGCACAGTGGCCCGATCTCAACTCACTGCAACCTCCACCTCCCAGGTTCAAACGATTCCCCTGCCTCAGCCTCCTGAGTAGCTGGGACTACAGGTGCGTGCCACCACGCCTGGCTAATTTTTTCTATTTTAGTGGAGACAGGGTTTCACCATGTTGGCCAGGATGGTCTCGATCTCCTGATCTCGTGATCCGCCTGCCTTGGCCTCCCAAACTGCTGGGATTACAGGCATGAGCCAGCGCGCCCAGCCGAAAGATATTTTCAATAGCACGGTAAACTCTAGGCTAGGACACAAAATTGTTACAAATCAGGTTTGTTTTTTGTTTTTTTTTAATCTGTCGCCCAGGCTGGAATGCAGTGGCACCATCTCGGCTCACTGCAATCTCCGCCTCCTAGGATCAAGCGACTCTCCTGCCTCAGCCTCCAGAGTAGCTGGGACTACAGGCGTGCGCCACCACACCTGGTTAATTTTTTATTTTTAGTAGAGATGGGGTTTCGCCATGTTGGCCAGGCTAGTCTCGAACTCCTGGCCTCAGGTGATCCACCCACCTCGGCCTCCCAAAGTGCTGGGATTACAGGCGTGAGCCACCGCACCCAGCCACAAATCAGTATTTGACGTGTTACTTCCACTCACCTAGCTTTCTGTTTACATAAGCCCACAGGGAGAAAATACCTGAATAATGCATCCTGGGACCAAACCATCGGCAGTCATAGGATTCATGGCCATCTTTACTCCCTTCACCATAATTTCTTGTAGTTCCTTAATCTTTACTCTCATTTTTTGCTTTGTAAAAATCAGAGAGAAAGTCATTTCCATTTTGGAAAAAAAAAAAAGAGTGCTAAATAGATGGTTGTTTTTCCTTTATTAGGCAAAAAGTCAGGCCTACGTAATAGAGGATGAAAGAAATCTCTAAAGGTAGAAAAAGCAGAGCTCCCGGAAGGGGCAGAGAGCGGCGCACCTACCCGTGGGCACTGTGGGGAGGGGCTCAACGCATCTCAGGTCCTGACTGGTATTCAGATGAGGTGTCCTCCTGTGAAAGGTACGAGTGGTACGCACACACCACAGCTAAAACAGCAAACAAAACACCACGACCTCGAAAGAAGGGAGGTGGAGTAGCAAGCACGGTTTTCATCCTCCCCTAGCTTCCCTTCACTGTTTGGCACAAACAGTTCTTTGGCTTATTATAGGGCAGTGTGACAAAAATACATTCTAACAGCAATTAAACACCATGTCTAACAGCCAAGTGTTTTTGGTTAATAGAGAGCTCTGCTTATAATAACAGAAATCATTGTCTAATGCAAAGCAGCTGAAATCTAAGCCCTCGTCCCTATTTCCCATGAGTGAATAGCAGTATTTTCTAAAAACAACAAAAAACATCACCCCACTGAAGGCCTGGCATGTGGCTGACGGTACCTGAAAGAGCTTGCAAACTGACATCAGAGAGGTCTGGGTTTGCATCCTAGCTGTGATTTAAGGAAGAATGACCCAGGACAAAGGTGATCTTTCTAAACCTCACTTTACTCCTGGTAAGAGAGGGTGTGTACAAGGCCCCAGGCAAGACACTGAGACATGCCCCCCAAGTGGACAAGGAGCCCCAGTTAGCCTGATTTCTCCTTTTTGACGTCTTCCTGTCATCAAGCAGAATTGTTACAAATTAAAATAGTCTTGCGGCCGGCGCGCGGTGGGTCCTCACTAAAGGGGTGGAATGAGGTCTAACAGCAGCGGTGTCTGTCCTCGATGCTCTGGGACGGGCGGCCCCCCAGCCTGGTGTCAGAAGGTGTGATGCAAACGCTCTGAAACTGGACTCCACGCCATCAAATTATTTCATTTAGGTGCAATTGTCTTCAATGGTATCAACCACGTGGTACCCTCTACAACTGAGTGTGTTGATTTTGCTTCAAATCCTTAGAATCTTTGTTACAACAACAGATTCCCCATCTGTTTCCCCTGAGTTCACGACGCCAGGCTGGAGGGACAGAAACCCGGGCAGAACCTCGGGGTCAGACCGGGCCACACTGGCCAGCTTGGGGACCTGGGCCAGTGACTTGACTTCTCCCTGAAAAACCAGGATGATACCGCCCACCACCTCGCAGAAACGTCCTGAGAATTCAAAGACATTACGATCCTAAAAAGTTCCCAACGGTGCCTGGCACCAAGGCGATGCGCCATAAATATGTCCTTCCTCTGTGCGTGTGTCCTGCTCCTCAGCTACCAGTGGAGTTTAGAGAAAAGTTCGAGGGCTCCCAGGGAGTTCCAAATCACCATGTTTCCGCTGCTTTTTAAGTAAAATGGAGTTAATACTATCTGCCTTCCAGTCACCTTTAAGGATGCGGTGAGGATTAATTGAATAGGACATATTAAGCCCTTATTTCCTCAGAGAGAGACACCAAGGAAGCACAGGATATTATTCTATCAACGGCCTGCACGGAGATCCTCTCCACAATTGGCATGAAAGGAATGTACCATTTCACTCCCATCCTGCCTGCAATAATCCTAATTCAATTAAGCCAGAAATCTCATTCTGAGAAGCATCTCTTGTTTCACAGGCAATATGAAACCATTCCAGACTCCTGGCCCAGAGAATATGAAATATGATTTACAGTTTACTCTTTTCAAAGCATCCTGAATAGTCTAAGACTACATGAGGCAAGGGAATGCAGGCACTGTGGGCCTCTTTACTTCAGCAGTCTTCCTGTGTTCGTTTTCCTGTAGATAATTCACTGATACTGAATAGAAACAGAGGTAAGTACCTATATTATTCTATCAAAAGGAGAACCTGGCAGGACGCGGTGGCTCATGCCTGTATTCCCAGCACTTTGGGAGGCCGAGGCAGGCGGATCACCTGAGGCCAGGAGTTCGAGACCAACCTGACCAATATGGCAAAACCCTGTCTCTACTAAAAATACAAAAAATTAGCCGAGTGTGGTAGTGCACGCCTGTAATCCCAGCTACTCCGGAGGCTGAGGCAGGAGAATCGCTTGAACTCGGGAAGTGGAGGTTGCAGTGAGCCAAGATCGTGCCACTGCACTCCAGCCTGGGTGATGGAGCGAGACTCTGTCTCACAAAAAGAAGAACCTAAGAAAATATACCTCTTCTTCAAATGTAGAGAAACCTAAAATGTTTCATCTACCTCCCAATATTTAAAATAAGGAAAGAGAACATAGAAGTTCTTCCACAAATATAATTAAAGCCAACATAATACCAGGCATGGTGGCTCACCCATTGGGAGGCTGAGGTGGGAGGATCGCTTTAGGCCAGGAATTTGAGATCAGCCTGGGCAACATAGTGAGGCCCTGTCTCTATAAAAAATAAAATAAAACATATGGGGTGGGGGGAGGGATAGCATTAGGAAAAATAGCTAATGCATGCTGGGCTTAATACCTAGGTGCAGCAAACCACCATGGTACACACGTTTACCTATGTAACAAACCTGTACATCCTGCACATGTACTATGGAACTTAAAATAAAAATTTAAAAAAAAAAAAAAAAGAAGAAGCTGAGGCCGGGCGCGGTGGCTCACGCCTGTAATCCTAGCACTTTGGGACACCTAGATGGGAGGATCACAAGGTCAGGAGATCAAGACCATCCTGGCCAACATGGTGAAACCCCGTCTCTACTAAAAATACAAAAATTAACTGGCCATGGCAGTGCATGCCTGTAATCCCAGCTACTCGGGAGGCTGAGGCAGGAGAATCACTTGAACCCGGGAGGCGGAGGTTGCAGCGAGCTGAGATCGGGCCACTGCACTCCAGCCCGGGTGACAGAGCGAGACTCTGTCTCAAAAAAAATAAAAAATAAAAAAGCTCAGAGATTTTAAAAAGGATACCCAAATGATTAAAATGGTACATTGTAAAAACTAAGTAAATAAATAAAATAAAAAATAAAACCAATATAACTTTAGTATTCTGTAACAGAGAGGGGGAAAAAATACCCTCATCTTGAAAACTTTAACCTAGAAGTGCAAAAAAGGCCTAAATCCTATTGACACATACACACACAAAAACAGATAGTGTATGTGGCTTTATTTTTTCGTAATATTTCACGCATACAGAAAAGTATAAATTCCTATGTACCTAACACATAGCTTTACCAAATTTTATCATTTTGTCATATCTATTTAAAAAAAAAAAAACATTATCATAGAAGCCCCCACTCTATCTTCTTTAGTCTCATTTTCTCCTCTCCACCTCCAAAATAATCACTTTACAGATTCTTTCCCCCCAAAAAAATCCTTCTATGGGCCGGGCGCGGTGGCTCATGCCTGTAATCCCAACACTTTTGGAGGCCAAGGTGGGTGGATCATTTGAGGTCAGGAATTCAAGACCAACCTGGCCAACATGGTGAAACCCCGTCTCTACTAAAAATACAAAAATTAGCCGGGCGTGGTGATGGGCGCCTGTAATCCCAGCTACTCGGGAGACTGCAGCATGAGAATCACTTGAACCCAAGAGGCAGAGGTTGCAGTGAGCCAAGATCATGCCACTGCACTCCAAACTGGGCAACAGAGAGAGACTCTGTCTCAAAAATAAATAAATAAATAAAATATCCTTCTATGTCTGCTAGATCTTTAATAATGTAAAGTCATTGCTTTGCATCTTGAACTCACAGAATCACGCTGCACACAACTATCTTTTCTTTTTTTTTTTTTTTTTTGGGATGCAGTCTTGCTCTGTCGCCAAGGCTGGAGTGCAGTGGTGCAATCTTGGCTCACTGCAACCTCCACTTCCGGGGTTCAAGCGATTCTCCTGCCTCAGCCTCCCAAGTAGCTGGGATTACAGGCACACACTGCCATGCCCAGTCAATTTTTTAATTTTTAGTAGAGACGGGGTTTCACCAACTTGGCCAGGGTGGTCTTGAACTCCTGACCTCAGGTGATCCACCCGCCTTGGCCTCCCAAAGAACTGGGATTACAGGCGAGAGCCACGGCACCCGGCCCACAAATTTTCAACAGCCCTTTCCTGTGCGAGGCGACGCTGGCAAGGTGACCACACATGCCACCACCACCCTTACTTCTACTAGATGCCACCTGATGGGGGCCAGCACCACCCATGCACATCTGCATCCTTCCGGCTCTTGCACTCCCATGGAATATATGACAACAGACACTCCTGTACCTGTCTCACTGTGCACGTGCCCAAGGTCGCCTCTAAGATGCATGCTTCATCTGGGAAGGAGGCTGCTCGCTGTGCTGCAGGCACCTCCACCAAGTGGCTCTCCAGTGGCCATTCTGCTCACTCTTCTACCAACAGGACACAGGGCCCCCTGCTTCTACTGCCCTGCCAACCCCCTCTACACGCAGACTTAAGATTCTGCCACTATGACGGGTGTTAAAAAAAAAAAAAAAAGGCTTTTTTTTTATTTTTTAGAATTATCATGTAACTGAGTACATCACTTCTTAGTCCTCACTACAGGACCAAATTCAGTTAAGCAGAGGCCTGTATTCTGCTGATGAGCCAGGTATTCCCGGGCAGAGCAAGGCAGTCAGGAAAATGTAGCAGGATCTCCTGAACCACGGATGCTAGGATCACACAGTAAAATGCTTCAGAAAGAGGGGTGCAGAGAGCAACAGGAATGCTCTCCAATGGCCTGCGGCAGGTTTTGAGAAGAAAACATGACAGGGAACAGGGGTGTCCGCCCTGCTCTGGGCAACACCCGCTCTCCTACTCATCTGCAGCCCCTGGTGGCTAGGTCCATCCAAGGCACCGGCAGGTGAGCTCAGCTTGGGGAGATAGTTACGAAACTGACGTGTGCGTGGAACTAGGCAAGCGCCTTACTATTTATTTACAGACTTCATAAGCATCTATTCTAAAATTACTCACTACCAATTTTACAAGGCAAAACTCTATACTGTCCTCACAGCTTTAGCTGAAAACAACTTTAAAAGGGGAAAAATGAAAACTAGACCACAAAGGGTTGGAAAAATCTTGCAGAACCAGCTCTGCCACTTAAGGTTGTTTGCCGCTCTGTAATCCACATCAAGCTAATTGTAAGATTTCCCTGTAAATTCAGACTCTTGAGGTTTTCACAAGAAATAATCTGAGCAGAGTCCCTAGCTTCCCTCATCCATTAATTTCTAGACAAGAGTTTTACAAAAGGCAGAAAAGAAACAGCCTTGACTGGAGTATCGCAGATCCTAAGGAAAGAATGCCCTGCTTTGAGCCTGGAGATAAATAGCACCACCCCCTCTTTAAAACTAAACATCAGGGAATGTCTCATGCCTGTAATCCCGGTACTTAAGAGGCCAAGGCGGGTGAATTGCTTGAGGCCAGGAGTTCGAAACCAGACTGAGCAACATGGTGAAACACTGTCTCCACAAAACAACAACAACAACAAAATACAAAAATTAGCCCGGTGTGGTGGGTGCAAGAGCCTGTAGTCCTAGATACTCAGGAGTCTGAGGTGGGAGGATTGCTTATGCCCAGAAGGTTGAGGCTGCAGTGAGCTAGGATGGTGCCACTGTACAACGGCCTGGGTGACAAAGGGAGATGCTGTCTTTAAAAAAAACAAACAAACAAAAAAAACACTAAACATCAGGGCCTGCGTGGCCTCACAAGCTGCAGCGGGGTGAGACAGCTACAAAGAGCAAAGGGGTGAAGACACCGGATGGAAAGCTACAGGTGCTCAAATGGCCCACAGGGAGGCGGTCTCAGGAGGGGGTCAGAAAAGGCACTGGGGAGGGAAGGCACAAGAGGGGGGGCACGAGGAGCCGCCTTCCCAAGGGTGGTGGTTCTGCGGGGCACCTGGAAGGGGATGGCAGACAAGCTGCCCACCACGGTGGGAAATAAGGACACAGGGGCGCAGCGCGTCTTAACAAGAGGAACAAGAGGATTTAAGATTTGGCGGAGGGGAGCCACGGGGAAAGCTGAAACCGGGTTTACATTCCTGGGAAACGCCAGAGCCTGGCCTCCCCTGCGCCTCCCCTGCGCTTCCTCTGCAGCCTGTGAGCTCCCGCCCACCTGCTGTGGCTCGCACGTGTGTCCTGCCGTCTTCCATGGTGTCCTGAGGACACGGAGGCTCCCCGCGTGTGCACACCAACGCCTCCTCCCGCCCTGCTGGCCGCCTGACCTTGGCTGACCTTCTAACGTGCTGGTTTCCCTCCCCCGCCCCACCAGCCACTCCCTTCCCGCGCCCCGCAAATGCTGTGCTCACCCCACAGCCTCAGCCCTGGGCCTCCAGCTCTTGCCTTTAAATTCCATCCTCAGAGATGCGTTGACGCACATGCGAGGCATTAGGAGACCTGTGGCCAATTCCGACCTTTCCCCTCAACCTCTTGTGTTCAGTCCACGTGTTTATTAAGCACCTACTGTGTGCCAGGCACTGTGCTGGGCAATGAAAACTCAGCCCAGACAGGACAGACCCACTCTGTCTCTTACTCAAGGGGTCTGAAAGGCACCGCGTCCTCTGGACACAGTGATGCTCCTCTCGCCAGCCGGGGCTCTGACACAGCCCCTCTGCCACAGGTCACGCGCACATGGGGCTCATCCTGGTCTCCCCCTACCTGCCCCCACCAGCCATTCCCACATCCCAGGTGGAATGACTCTCACTCCTTCTGGCCTTTGCTACCTGCCCAAGTCCATGCCCCAGGCCCTTTGCCCCCTCGCCCGCCCTCGGAAGCCAGGAAGTCTCCGCCCCAGCCGCACCATCTCCTGCGGAAGCGTCTCCCAGGGCATGGCCCAGATCATGCCTACAGCTCTGCTGGCATCCAGGGGCCTCTCCTCTCCTGTTCCCTCCCAGGTTTCCAGCCCTCTCCCCACTCTCCCGTTCAGATTCAGTCCTCAAAAGCATCGGTGCGCAAGGCCCTCTTGCTCCCGTTCTGTCCCTTCCCAAGCCACTGCTCCCATCCCCCCACGACAAATGGCCCCAGTCCTTTAACTCCCACGTCAGAGGGTTCCCCTCCTGGGAGCCTCTCTCCATCACTCCCTACAGCCAGCTCTGCCCTGTCAACCCCTAAAGCACTTCATCATCCATTCTGAGCTTTGCGGCTGATGGTATTTAACTTAAACCAACTCCTGCTTCAGTAACCCCACCCATGAAGGTCTCATTGCCAAGTGAGGGGCTCCAAAAAACAGGATCAGGTTTGCAGTGGACACAGGGCACAGGGCTGGCTGTCCAGTGGCTGTTCCATCCCAGGGCACCAAGCGCTAAGGTGCCTGTCCTCAGTGTGTAAGATGAGCAAAGGGTCCCCAACACACAGACATGCCAGGTCCCTGGGGGAAAAGACTGAGACAGGAGAAAACAGCAAGTACAAGACTCTCCCCAGGAAATGCCAACACATCACAGCAGCCCAGGGGAGGAGGCGCTGGCCCAAGATGAGGCCAAGGCTCAGCCAGGGACAGCAAAGGACAAAAGCCAGCTCCACTACAGGCCTACACAGGTGCCGTAAAGGGACTGGGGATGGATGCAACAGGTTTTAACTCTACAGAAGGAAACTCGGGTCCCCAGATAAGTCTAGAAGGACTGGACTCTGGATTCCTCAACACAGAGACAACAGCTAAAGGCACAAGTGAATGATTCTACTCACAAGTTGGCTTAAAAAGAGAAAAGCTCGCCTGTAATCAAAGCACTTTGGGAGGTGAAGGCAAGAGGATCGCTTGAGGCCGGGAGTTTGAGACCAGCCTGGGTAACATAGTGAGACCTCATCTCTATTTTTTTTAAAAAAGAGAGGCCAGGCACAGTGGCTCATACTTGTAATCCCAGCACTTTAGGAGGCCAAGGCGGGCAGATCACTTGAAGTCAGGAGTTCAAGACCAGCCTGGCCAACATGGTGAAACCCCATCTCTACTAAGAGCTGAGATCGTGCCACTGCACTCCAGCCTGGGCGACACAGCACGACCCTGTCTCAGAAAAAAAAAAAAAGTTGCATTTGGACTTTGAGTTGATTTGATTTTCCATGGTGATCATGAATGCGTTCTGTATTCCTGAGGCGTTTTGCTTCCATATGCTTAATTCTCTAACGTGGAGATGCATCAACAGTGACAGATGAAACATCAGGTTGCTTACCGGGAGGTACCTTCCAGAATGCGTGTGACGGAGCCACCACGGGCAGCAGCATCCCGCTCCTTCAGAGGGCACTTTGGATGCTCAGTTTCCCAGGCAGACTGTTTATTAAGCATGGCCGCACAGAAGCCCTCCCCTCCCAGTGTGCCCGCAGTGACCTGGTTGAAGCCACACACCACGCGCTGAGGTGTCGTGGCTGGGGCAGACCTAACACCTGTGCCTCTTGTGGCTGCCGTGAGTGGTCACAGGTGAGAACGGGGTGGCAGGTGGGCCCCTGGTGGGATTCAGAGTGCACAGAGTGAGCACCTCCCTTGATGCCTGGGGCAGGGCGAGCACATTACGAAACGCTTGAGTGTGTCCGCTGATCAACACTTACTCCAGCCATTCCTTCCCTTCTCTGATCTTTCTGGATTTCAGATAATTTGCTTTTCTCTCTCTCTTTTTTTACTTCTATTTTTTCAAGACAGAGTCTTGCTCTGTCTCCCAGGCTGGAGTGCAGTGGCACAATCTCAGCTCACTGCAGCCTCCGCCTCCGAGGTTCAAGCCATTCTCCTGCCTCAGCCTCCCAAGTAGCTGGGATTACAGGCACCACCACGCCCGGTTAGTTTTTGTATTTTTAGTAGAGATGGCGTTTCGCCATGTTGGCCAGGCTGGTCTCGAACTCCTGACCTCAAGTGATCCACCCACCTTGGCCTCCCAAAGCGCAGGGATTACAGGCGTGAGCCACCGTGCCCAGCCCCAAATACAACTTCTATGAAACTTTTTGAAACTTCTTATTCCTATATGTCAGTTTCCCCCAAAGGCTGCCACGGCGCCGCCTTTGTAGGTTTTGAAGTCAATAAAATGCTTAGAGGGCAAAGTAGAACCACCTTTAACTCAATGTTTTGTGCCTTGTATTGTGTACACTGACTCAGGAATGAAATTCTCCTGATTTCATTGTTACCAACAATTTATTTAACGAGCTGTTCATTGTCTCAACGGTGAATGATCAGCAAACAACTATGCCTGCTCATTTATCTACTCTAGTTTAACTTTTTTTTAAGAGACAGGGTCTTGCTCTGTCACCCAGGCTGGAATGCCACGGTATGATCATGACTCACTGCAGCCTCCAACTCCTGTGCTCAAGTGATCCTCCCACCTCAGCCTCCCAAATAGCTGGTACTACAGGCAAGTGCTACCACAACTGGTTAGTTTTTGTTCTTGTTGAGACAGCGTCTCACTCAGTCACCCAGGCTGGAATGCAGTGGTGCAATCCCGGCTCACCGCAACCTTTACCTCCCAGGTTCGAGATTCTAGTTCCTCAGCCTCCCAAGTAGCTGGAAATACAGGCGTGCACTACCACACTCAGCTAATTTTTGTTTTGTTTTGTTTTTTAAGTAGAGATGGGGTGTCGTCATGTTGGCCAAGCTGGTCTCGAACCCCTGGCCTCAAGTGATCCACCCACCTCAGCCTCCCAAAGTGCAGCAATTACAGGCGTGAGCCACCATGCCCAGCCTAATTTTTATTTTTTTAGTAGAGATGGGGGTCTCACTATGTTGCCCAAACAGGTCTCAAATTCCTGGGCTCAAGCAATCCTCCCACCTCAGCCTCCCAACATGCTGGGATTACAGGTGTTAGCCACCATGCCTGGCCTCCTCTAGTTTAATTTGAGACCTTGAAATAAATGTTCCAGTCTGCAATAAATGATTTTTTTTGACCGGAGGCTGTAAAACAAGCATTCCAAATCTCTCTTCCTTTGGTCGACGTCAAGGTCGCCTGCGTTGCCAAGGTCTCTCAAAAACACGTGCTGCTTTCCCCTGAATCCACTGAAATGGAAGTCCCATGAGGGCCGGTGCAGTCATTTGCTCCAGTACCTACTACCTACCATTGTGCCTGCTCTCACTCAACAAACCATAAAACGTTAGCTTAATGAATGAGTGCGCACGTCCCGTGGTGGCCATCATTAAATAGCATGCTAGTATCTCCACACTCCAGGGTGCACGCACACCCTTCGGCGTTCACAAACATCCTGAGCCTACCAACTGCGTAAGAATGAATGTGGAAACGCTCAGACGCTGGCTGCCCCCAAAAGTACAGGCTGCGTCATTGCTCTCTGACGGGGGACTCCCTTGTCATTTGACAATAATACGCTAAAGTAGACAGGATTGCCAGTAAACATTTAACAGCATGAGAAACATGATAACTCCACACAGCGCACTTCTTAAAGGAGCAGCCAGGCAATTTCAGCTGAAAGAAATGAAGATTTAACTTAGCTAGTCTGCACGAACATCAGTGCCTCCACCACATCAGGAAATATGTCCTCAAAAGGTCATGTGCACACACATCCACTGCAAAGAAGAAAAACAGTTGTTCTGGGTTTCTTGACAAATCAGAACAACCAGTCTATAATAACAGCAACTGCTGGCGGGCATCTGTAGCTCAACAAACCGGACTTTGTGCACCTGGCCTCCCACAGAAGTTCCACAAGGGGACCTCGAAATGGTGTCAGCGGAAGGACTGGGCAGCCACAGCAGGGGGAACCCGGGCCCCAGGCTCCTCTTCTATCTCCCAGGGCCGAGGCTAAGGCAAAGCCTCATTCTCTCTGGGTTTTGGTATCTTTGTGATAAACTGAGAGGATTGGTCTGATTTTGGTCCGATTCTACAGAACATTTTAAAAAAAGATATACATCATGAATAATACCGTGTGGGAGATAGTATTTCCCTTTTTTACTTTTTTAGAAATAATTAAGGTGGCTCATTAAATATTAATATATCATGAAGCACCCCCAGTTGAAACATGAAGCTTAAATAAGTATTAAAAATAACTATCTATTAGGCTGGGCACAGTGGCTCATGCCTGTAATCCCAGCCCTTTGGGAGGCCAAGGCAGGTGGATCACCTGAGGTCAGGAGTTCGAGACCAGTCTGACCAATATGGTGAAACCTCATCTCTACTAAAAATATAAAAATTAGCTGGGCATGGTGGTGTGCGCCTGTAGTCCCAGCTACTCGGGAGGCTGAGACAGGAGAATTGCTTGAACCTAGGAGGCAGAGGTTGCAGTGAGCCAAGATAGCACCCCTGCACTCCAGCCTGGGCGACAGAGCGAGACTCCCTTTAAATAAAAATAAAAATAACTATCTATTAGGGAAATGCAAATCAAAACCACAATGAGATACCACCTTAAACCCACTAAGATGTCTACCATTAAAAAAGAAAAAAATCCAGGCTAGGCATGGTGGCTCACCCCTATAACCCCAGCACTTTGGGAGACCAAGGCAGCAGGATCGCTTGAGCTCAGGAGTTCAAGACCAACCTGGGCAACACAGCAAGACCCCGTCTCTACAAAAAAAAATAAAAATTAGTGGGGTGTGGTGGTGCACACCTATAGTCCCAGCTACCCAGGAGGCTGAGGTGGATGGATTGATTGAGCCTAGGAGGTCAAGGATCCAGTGAGCCATGATTGTGCCACTGCACTCCAGCCTGGGCAACACAGTGAGATCCTGTCTCCAAAAAAAAAAAAAAATCCAGAAAATGACAAATGCTGGCGAGGCTGTCGAGAAATTGGAACCCTTGTGCACCATTGGTGGGAATTTAAAATGGTGCAACCCAAATAGAATTCCACTTTTGGGTATAAACTCAAAAGAAACGAAAACTGGGTCTTGAAGAGATATATACACACCAGAGTTCACACAGTGTCACCACAGCCAAATGGTAGAAGCAACGCAAGCATCCACTGATTGATGAATGAATACACAAAATGGGGTATACACACACCACGGAATATTGTTCGGCCTTAGAAAGGAAATTCTGACACAAGCTACGACATGGAGGAACTTTGACACTGTGCTAAGTGAACTGAGCCAGTCACAGAAAGACAATACTGTATGATTCCACTTAGACGAGGGACCTAGAGTGGTCAAAGGCATAGAGACAAAGTGGAATCATGGTTGCCAGGGCATGGTGGGGAAGAAAGAATGGAGTGTTATTGTTTAATGGGTGCAGAGTTTCAGTTTTGCAATATAAAAAGAGCCCTGGCTGGGCGCAGTGGCTCACACCTGTAATCCCCACACTGTGGGAGGCCAAGGCGGGTGGATCACTTAAGGCCAGGAGTTTGAGATAAGCCTGGCCAACATGGCGAAACCTCGTCTCTACTAAAAATATAAAAATTAGCTGGGTATGGTGGCACATGCCTATAATCCCAGCTACTCGGGAGGCTGAGGCAGGAGAATCGCTTTAACTCAAGAGGCAGAGGTTGCAGTGAGCCAAGATCATGCCACTGCACTCCAGCCTGGGCGACAGAAGGAGACTCCATCTCAAAAAAAAAAGAAAAAAAAAAAAAAAGAACTCTCAAAAGACAAAGACACATGAACCAGTCCCAGCGGGACTCTTGAATCTCACTTGGATTTTCTTGTTCTGATTGAAACAAATTTTTTTTTAATTATGACATTTGTGGGAAAGTGGCAGTTTGATATTGGATAGCTGATATTGATGAATTTTTGTCATTTTTCGAGGGTGTGCTAATGGTATTGTGGTTGTACTTTTTGCAAAGTCCTTCTCTTTTAGAGATACACACTGATGTATCTGTGGATGGCAAAAGATATGATGTCTGGGATTTGTTTCAAAATTTAAGTCGGGTGAGCGATGAGAAAGTTACAGATAAGACAAGGCCAGCGACAAGTAAATAATTATTATTGAAGCTGAGTCATGGACACAAAAGCATTCATGATCTTCTTCTGTTTGGGTATATATTTGAAATTTTCTGTAATAAGTAAAAAAAAAAATACATGAAATGCAATTATTGCTGTGAAAAAAAATAATATGAAGCCACATTTTCCTGATAAGTTTAGTAATACGGGTCTTTATCCTCTCTGAGCTCTAAACTTTGGGAGCTCTAAACTTTCCACACACACACACACACACACACACACCGGGGACTTACGATGGGAAGGAAAGGGACACCGTGGTCTCCACAACGAGCCTGATGATGAAACGTGTTCAGGGCACACTTGCAAATTACACCAGGTTTAATATGTCCCTCGATGTAAATTATGTCAGTGTGAAATCCCACCTTTTTATAGGCAGGAGGAAAAACCCACCTTTTTATAGGCAAGTCAGAGGAAAGGGGGCAGGTTCTGAGCCAGCCCAACAGAAGGGCCTTCTTAGAAACTGCCTTCCCAGTCTCTGTGCTGGGGACTTATGGAAAGGATCACATTTCACAGGCAGCAGCTGAAGGACAACCGCAGGCTGGAAGGGCAGGCGGAGGAGGCCACTGGTGGCCTGGTGTCAACCGTAAAGCCAACTGCACAGCGTGCAAGTCCCGCCTACGACAACACACAATGTATTATATTCTAGGGACCCACCAGACTGGAAGCTCTTGGAGGACTAGAAGGACTCTGACCTTCCCGCCACACACCCCCGAGACCAACAGGAGTGTCTGCTCCATGGCTAGATGCTCCATAGATGTTTCTTGAGTTTCTGACTATGTCAATAGATATCATCAATCCATTTATTCAGAGAAAAAAAAAATCCAAAGGAAATAAATCAAAACATTAGGGGTGGCCGGGCGCAGTGGCTCATGCCTGTAACCCCAACACTTTGGGAGGCCAAGGTGGGCGAATCATATGAGGTCAGGAGTTTGAGACCAGCCTGGCCAACATGGTGAAACCCCATCTCTATTAAAAATATAAAAATTTGCCGGGCATGGTGGCAGGCGCCTGTAATCCCAGCTACGTGGGAGGCTGAGGCAGGAGAATCGCTTGAACCCGGGAGGTGGAGGTTGTAGTAAGCTGAGATTGTGCCACTGCACTCCAGCCTGGGCCACAGAGTGAGACTCCGGGAGGTGGAGGTTGCAGTAAGCCGAGATCGTGCCACCGCACTCCAGCCTGGGCCACAGAGTGAGGCTCCGTCTCAAAAAAAAAAAAAAAGTTAGGGGTGATGATAACTCTGGTACTGGGATTATGAGTGACTGACACATGGCTACCAGCCAGCCTGGGCATGCAGAAATCTCACTAGCCCATAAGCACCAGCACCACCAAATCAGGACTGGTCAGGACTTCTTCTCCACCCCACCCCACCCCACCTACATGTGCCCCTGCAGCACTGAGCCCCCAGTCCTCCGCCTGTCCCACCCTCAGTAGACAGGGGCACCCAGGGGGCCAACCAGCACCAAAACCAGCTTTGCAGCCCAGCATCTGCAGTGCATGCCAGGCAGGCAGTTTGTTAAATTCAAATGACTGAACCATTTCCATTCCAAAAGATTGGGGAAAAAACGGGTTGCAAATTTGCACCTGTTACTGGCTCTTAACAGCTAACTGCTAAATGTGGAAACGCAGCTTCCACTTAGTAGACTCTGTTCTTTAGAGAATCAACTATTACGCAGAGACGCCATTGCACTTGAAACCATCTGCCAGACATTAAAAAAGTGACCAGGAGTATGCATGCAAGGACTGGTGGGCGCAGCTAAAGGAAAATGTGCCAATTCCTGCGACCAGCAGACATGGGGCAGAAATGTGGGTTCGAAGGAGCAGGGTGGCTGAGATCCGTTCTAAAGCAGGTCAGGACCTAACACATTCAGAGATGCAGATTTCTAGAGACAAAAAAAAACTAGTGCAGTGGCTCAGCCTATAAACCTGGCACTTTGGGGGCCTGAGGCAAGAGGATCGCTTGAGGCCAGTTCAAGACTAGCCTGTCTCTACAAAAAATTTAAAAATTAGCCAGGCATGGTGTTGCCCACTTGTGTTCCCGGAACCTCACAGGCTGAGGTGGGAGGATCACTTGAGACTACCAGGTCAAGGCTGCAGTGAGCTATGGCTGCACCACTGCACTCCAGCCTGGGTGACACAACAAGACTCTGTCTCTTTAAAAAAAAGGAAAGAGAGAAGAAGAGAGGGGAAGGAAGGAAGGAAGGAAGGAAGGAAGGAAGGAAGGAGAGAGAGATAAAAGAGAGGAGAAAGGAAAGGACAGGACAGGACAGGAAAGGGAGGAAAGGAAGGAAAGAAAGACAGACTAGTACAATCCTCTAGTTTTATAGATGAAGAAACTGAGGCTCACAAAAGAGCAGTGGCTAGCCCCAGGCCCTGGGACAGGTGATGGCAGGTGACAGCAGGTGACACACTGAACTTAGCTCACCTCTCCCCTGGGACCCCACAGAGCATCATTCTGCCATGCCACACAGCAGAAACTCATCCTTCATATTATTCGTTTATGTTTTAGGTGTGATCGTGGTATTAGGTATTTTTTTCGAAGTGACATTATCTTTTAGAGATACATACTGAAATATTTATGGAGAAAATAATATGATGTCCTTTTCAAAATTCCAGGAGTAGGCAGGGGCGGAGATGAAACTAGACAGGCCAATAGTTTGGAACTGATCATGCTGGGGGCAGCACACAGGGTTCATTATTCTCACCTCATGTGTGTTTGAAATCTTCCACCAGGAAAACATTTTCTTAAGAATCTGTTCAAAATACCAAACAGCAACAATGCATCTATCCCCTTCAAGGAGAGTCTCTGCTACTAATCTGGGCCTTCCAAAAAAAGAAAAAAGGAAGAAGAGGATAGGAGAGGGGAGAAGGGGGGAGAGACAGAGAGAGAGAGGAAAAAGCAGGCAGAGACAGAGAGACAGAAAGAGAGAGGAAGGAAGGAAGGGAGGAAGGTAGGGAGGGAGGGAGGGAAGGAAAAAGAAAGGGGAAGGAAGAAAAGGAAGGAAGGAAGGAGCAAAGAAAGACAAAGGAAAGAAGGAAATAAGCCAAGAAAAGAGAAAGAAAGAGAAGAAAGAAAAGAAAGAAAAAGGAAAGAAGGAAAGAAGCAAAGAAAAGAGAAAAAGAAAGGACTGAGAGAGAGAGAGAGAGAAAAGCAACCTTCTGCTAGGATCTTAAAGATACTACCCATGAAGCCTTCTGGCTGGGAAAAATTTTCAAAAAGCACCATTGCTCAATAAGAAGAGGGAACATATTCAACAAGTTATCAAGTCTGCAGAGAGAACAAGCCATGTCAGTATGAGATCATTAAATCAGCATTCTGGCAAAAAACGGTATTTCCAAACGTTCTGATGACAGCTGGATCAAACCCGCCAATACCTGACAGTAATAAATACAGTTATTTGGGAAGAAAAATAGGGAGTGACCTTACAGCTCCACTGAAATAGGCCAAATACGGGAAGCTTGAGGCGGTAGGAAATGGAAAAGAACAGCTAATATTTGGCAAGCTTCCTTGATGATCAACAAATTAAAATGTTAAGGAAGCAATTTGTTGAGAAAAGATATTTTTAAAAGAAGCTGAATCACGCAGGTTCAGCCCCGGATACGGTCAATTGGTAATTTTTAAATCATTTTTTAAAAGTTAATGTGTTCAGCCTCTAGAAATGGCATTTGAGACATCGCTGAGTTAATCATAAGCCGCCTCTCCCCCAGCTCAGATGCAGGGAGGGATGCCTTTGCTGAGTTACTCTAGGGCTCTGCTCTCAACCCCAGGCTCAGCAGGGACTGCAAACCCAGCTCTCATGGGCAGTGCCTTTAGTGACAAGGGCATAAACAAAACTGTAGCCTGAAGTCGAGCTAGAGTTTCCAAAGGCCCTCTGGTTGCCGGTCCATTTTCAATCATTAGCCACCTGACCTACTTCCAAATCTAGAAAGCCAAACAATACCGGATTTCTTCAATTAAAATACTGCTGGTTTTCACAACGCATGAAGGGAAGACTTTCTTGTGATTAAACAGCCATTCCCTGGGAGACCGAGGGAAGCGGATCACCTGAGGTCAGGAGTTTGAGTCCAGCCTGGCCAACATGGCGAAACCTAGTCTCTACTAAAAATATAAAAATTAGCCGAGCATGGTAGCGAGTGTGTGTAATCCCAGCTACTCAGGAGGCTGAAGCAGGAGAATCTCTTGAACCTGGGAGGCGGAGGTTGCAGTGAGCTAAGATCGTGCCACTGCACTCCAGCCTGGGCCACAGAGCAAGACGCCATCTCAAAAAAAAAAAAAAAAAAAAAAAAAAGGCATTCCCATTCTAAGGGCCAAAGTATACCCTCACTAAACCACCACAGCTCACAACTAACTCACTCAACATAGGGCTCACTGAGCATTTGCTGTTGTGGGTGCTAAGAACAAAGTCATTGTTTTCAGAATTCAAACATTCTTTCGGGTGAGAGGAGTGGAAGACACAGGTTTTATAAGTAGGGGATCATGTGCAGATAAGTCATTGAAGAAGAAAAAGTCAGGGAAGGCGGGAGGGACCAAGAAGGGATGGGTGAGGATGGCTCCTCTGAGAAGGGGACATGTGAGCTGAGACCTAAGAAAGTAAAACCTAACCAACACAAACCAAAGTCGGCCTCTAAAATGGGATCCCCACCACCAACCCCAAAACCAGATACTACAATGCTCTTGGCCGGGTTTTTAGCCATGTGTTTGGTTAGCTGCTGCTTAACTTTATTCTTAAGGAATCTACATACTGCATTTTTTTAAAGCAGGTTCCCTGGTAAGAAACCCTACTCCTCAGAAACAACAAAAATAGTATGTTCTGTTTTCTCTTTTTTTGAGACAGAGTCTCACTCTGTTGCCCAGGTTGGAGTGCAGTGGCACCATCTTGGCTCACTGTAACCTCCGCCTCCTGGGTTCAAGTGATTCTCCTGCCTCAGCCTCCCGAGGAGCTGGGAGTACAGGTGCGTGCCACCACATTCGGCTAATTTTTGTATTTTTAGTAGAGACGGGGTTTCACCATGTTGGCCAGGCTGGTCTTGAACTCCTGACCTCAAGTGATCCGCCCACTTCGGCCTCCCAAAGTGCTGGGATTACAGGCATGAGCCACCACCCCCAGCCCTTACTGTTAAATGACCATGATGAAGCTGATTTCTACAAATACACCAGGAGGAAGAGCTAAGGGGGGGAAAAAATTCCCTGCAAAAAAAAACGAAACAAAGCTCCTTGCAATTATGCAAAGCTATAGCACAGCTAAGTTATTCTGAGCTAAGTCAACCTAGAGGGGTGACGGCCTGGCAAAGGGGGGTCATCCGACCCAGCCAGACAAGCTCCGTCTTTCCCTTCCTGCTTCACTCATTTCTGAAAAGAACAGTTCCAGTTTAAAGTAACCCAGCAAATTCATCCTCGACGGGTGAAACCCCATCCTCGCTTCACCTGACTCAAAGCGTGCGCTGCTTTCTTTAATTCAAAACAGCTGATTTCGGAGGCCTACAGTCCTCATTTTTCATCCGTCCCCATCATACCAAAAGTAGACTATGTAAGTAAGAGCGGTGAAAGGCCTTTCTGTGCTGAAAACATATTTTATGTATTGAAAAGTACTTGGTGGCCATGCATCTTAACTCCTGAAGAAGAAAATAGTTATTTCTTTTTATTTCTGCAGATATTTCAAAAATATGATAGGTATTGAATGCTAGGCCTGTGACAGGCAAAATGCCCTGTAGGAGGTGCCCGGGTTTCAGAGTCAAGCACAGCCCCCAATCAGATAAGCAGAGGCCTGGGAGAGGGAGGACATCAGGACCCACGTGACGCTAACACCGGGCGGGGTAAGGGCAGGAACATGGCGCAGGCCCAAAAGTGGCCCGCGGCGGGTGGTACGGGGCAGGACAGAGTCCACCTGCTGGAGAGGATCTGAAGGGCCTCGTCCTAACAGAAACAGGAACCGGAGCTGGGCAGGACTTCAGAGGCTGAAGGATGGGAGAGGGAGGGTGCGCCCAGGAGGAGGCACAGCTTGAGCAGAGGCGTGGCTGCATGACCGCGGAGGGAGGGTTCACACCCGGGGCCTGTGGTATGGCTGGCAGGCGTGGGAGAGCCAAGGTGGGGACACAGAGAGGTCAAGGAGGCCGAGGCCGAAAAGGGACCACAGAATTTGGCTACAAGAAAGCAGTTTCAGTTTAATGATGACGAGGGAGCCCGAGTGAAGAGGAAAACCTGTCAACTCCTCGTGAAAGTCAGGAGGGTTTCTGTGTAGAAAAAAACAGCATTCAGCAGCTCAGTTGGCTGCCATGAGGTCATCAGAACTAGAGGAAGAGTTGGACTTGCTCTAGTGAGGACAGCTTTTGAAGTCACTAACCACAAGGAGGAAGCCTTCCCCTCTGGGCCTGCAGGAAACAGATTGCGTGGCTTTGTCTGTCCTGGCTGGGGAACGCATGACACGCTGAAGGGTTTTCCAGCTCTAGGGAAGAAAATTCATCTTTCTGTAAAGTCCACTTCGTCTTCCGTTATCTACCAGACTTCTTGACGGGACCATTTTTAGAGCCTTCAGTGAAAGAATGGAAAACACTAACTTGGATAAACAATTAAGAGTAGGGAGGGAAATAGGTGAAGACGCAACTCTAATGAAATAAACAAACCGCAACCGTGGAATAACATTCTGGTTATTATGGGTCGTGATTAACGGCTCCCTGCGTTGATGGCTGAAAACTTGTGCTTTACTGCACACTTCCAGCAGAATTTAGCTGCTTTTTTCTTTCTTGTTTCCCTTTTTTTTTTTTTTTTTTTTTTTTGAGACAGGGTCTCACTCTGTCACCCAGACTGGAGTGCAATGGCTTGATCATAGCTCACTGCAGCCTTGACCTCCTGCTGGACTCAAGCAATCCTTCAGCCTCAGCCCCCAAGGAGCTGAGACTACAGATGCACGCCACCACACCTGGCCAATTTTTCTTATTTTTTGTACAGACGGGTTCTTGCTATGTTGCCCAGGCTAGTCACAAACTCCTGGGCTCAAGTGATCCTCCCGCCTCAGCCTCCCAACGTGCTGGGATTACAGGCGCTAAACCAGCACTTAAGCTGCATTTTTTTTTTTTTTTTTTTTTTGAGCTGGAAACTCCTTCTACCGCCCAGGCTGGAGTGCAATGGCACAATCTTGGCTCACTGCAACCTCCGCCTCTCGGGTTCAAGCGATTCCCCTGCCTCAGCCTCCCGAGTAGCTGGGATTACAGGCGTCTGCCACTGCGCCCAGCTAATTTTTGTATTTTTAGTAGAGACGGGGTTTCACCATGTTGGCCAGGCTGGTCTGGAATTCCTGACCTCGTGATCCACCCGCCTTGACCTCCCAAAGTGCTGGGATTACAGGCATGAGCCACCGCGCCCGGCCTTAAGCTGCTTTTTAACACATGGGGAGAACACAGAGAAAGTACCAAAATGAATGTTGTAATTCAATTCTAAAATACGTGAAAATATACTGAAGACTCTTCCATTGCATCATCTTGTAAATTCAGGTGAAATCCTGCCTGTCCCTACCTAGGCCTCATTTTCCTTATCAACCTATGAGAAACGACCAGGCATTTCTTGGGTCCCCAGCACCCTAGAGAAAGAGACCACTCGGAGGACACGGCCCCTCACCTCACGGTCCCCCTGGCAGGCAAGGCCACCGGGCCGATTAATGGAAGTCAGTGACCAGCAACTGGAAGAGCTACAGGGTTTGGGAGGAGATAGAGCCTCTGAGGTTGGAAAGGCGGCCAGGGTTTCGCTGGGAGGCAGGGCCTGGGCCAGGCTCCAAGGGACAGGGTCCAGCCCCCGGCAAAGCATCAGCACACACTTCAGCAGGAGGTAAGATGCCACGGCACTGGGGAAATTTTTAAGCAAGAGGGAAGAGGATGCATTAACAGAGAAGAGGGAGGTCACCATTGTGGGGCATTGCAATCCAAATTGAGTCCAGGCCGGGCGAGGTGGCTCGCACCTGTCATCCCAGCACTTCGGGAGGCTGAGGTGGGAGGATCACTTGAGGTCAGGAGTTTGAGACCAGCCTGGTGAAACCCCACCTCTACTAAAAATACAAAATTAGCTGGGTGTGGTGACACATGCCTGTAGTCCCAGCTACTTGGGAGGCTGAGGCACGAGAATCCCTTGAACCCAGGAGGCGGAGGTTGCAGTGAGCCAAGATGATGCCACTGCACTCCAGCCTGGGTGATAGAGTGAGACTTCGTCTCAAAAAAAAAAAAAAAAGAAAGAAAACTGAGTCCATTTTTAGTCCTTTGAAGTGTGCAGGTGTGTGTGACTAAAAACAGGCAGAACCATCACTGTTGAGAATGGGGTGCCACAGAAATGGGAGACAGGGTGTCATTTCTTAGTCCAGCAATCGGAGGAGGCAACTGTTAGGAACAGCCCCCACTGGCTGAGCAGTGGCCAAGAGGCACCTCACTTTATGGAGGGGGTCCCTTCCAAACACTAAGAACTTAGGAAGTTCTCGCCACCCAGAGATAAGGGAATGGAGATGCCCAACCCCTAAATGATGGAGGCAGGATTTGAGCCCAGGCCTCTGGTGCCAAAGCCCCCACTGCTTCCTCATCCCATCACCACCAAACAGGCTCCTATGCTTAGGAGACTGGCTTTCTGAGCATTTCATAAAGTTGCTCTGCAGACAGACTCCAAACTTGTGTTAATCATATGTTACCCGCTGGCAGCCCGGCTAGAAGGCGCTCACAAAAGATGACTTTGAAAGACAAAACCAAAACCGAAGTGTTTCCTATGAAACTGGTATCATCACACACAGCCTTGCCCCATGCACACATTTCAGAATTGTCCGACATCCAGTTCAACACGGCAGACGATACTGTTTGCTTTGGAACAGAAAGGTATAAACTCACCTGACAAAGAGGACAGGAAAGCAAGAGCAAATGAAAAGCCCCCAAAATCTCAGAAGCTGGAAAGCACTGGAAAGCCGAAGCCACCCTTCCAGACAAGCCTCAAGACGGAGCAGGCCGCCTGCAGCAAGCAAGATCATTCAAGCTGCAGGACTTGGAGGCCGGCAGGTGTGCAAAATGCCACTGCAGTCAGGTCCCTCCTGCACTGTGGGCAGAAGACTGGGGTTTCTCATGACCATGGGCAGGGGGCTGAGTGAATATCCCAGCACATGCCCCAGCCTGGTGCCTAGAAGACAGGTGGTCAGACTAACAGTTCCCAACTGCACCACCCAGCAGGAACACTGAGGGCTCCCTGCTAGAGAAACTGACCAGTCCAAGAGAATGAGCCACTGATACCCATGCCTGGGGGCTCCCCGCAACTAGACACCTGGGTTAATCACTTACGGTGGGGGCCACCAAAACTGCTCTTTACCCCGAGACACACACACACACACACACACACACACACACACACACACCCTTCTATTGCCATGCTCTGATATATGAACAAACAACAACACGTCACTAGGCATTTGAGGAAACCTCTAACTGGGACCAAAACAAAGAGGGAAACGAGGAAAACAGACAAAGCGACAGGACAAAGGCTAAAGAAATTTGGGTCTAGCCGCACAACTGGGTTTAAGCATCAGAGAAAATAAATGGACCACAGTTATAACAGACAACCTCACAGATAATGTTGCAGTAACTCAAGTTCAAAAGGCAAATCCTGCAAGTCTATTGCAGAATAATACCATTTTTATAGAGCTCAAACTCAGGGAAGAGTAATCATATACTACTTAAGCATCTATTCATGGGTGCAGAAAATACATTATTTTAGGCAAGAGCATAATAAATACACTGCTTAGGATGGGTCACCTGTCCCAGAGAGGGGGCAGGGAATAGGAGGTGGGAGGAATATACAGGTGGATGCAATTGACTGGCAAAGCTCTGGTTCTTAGGGTTGGGTGGAGGGTTCCTGGGTGTTCACTGTATTACATTTTGCAACCAAAATGCATGGTATGCAACTGTTTATATATTTTTAAAAAACATTTTACAAAGTAAAGACAGTAAGAATTCAACGCAGAGGCCAAGCGCAGTGGCTCATGCCTGTAATCCCAGCACTTTGGGAGGACGAGGCAGGTGGATCACCTGAGGTCAGAAGTTCAAGACCAGCCTGGGCAGCATGATGAAACCCTGTCCCTACTAAAAATACAAAAAACTAGCCAGGCATGGTGGCATGTGCCTATAATCCCAGCTACTTGGGAGGCAGAGACAGGAGAAATGCTTGAACCCAGGAGGTGGAGGTTGCAGTGAACCAAGATCACTCCATTGCACTCCAGCATGGGCAACAAGAGTGAAACCTCATCTCAAAAAAAAAAAAAAAATTCCAATGCAGAGAACAGAAGAAAACTTTTTTAAAATTTTTTTATTTGTTGCAACAGGGTCTTGCTCTGTCGCCCAGGCTGGAGTACAGTGGTGTGATCTCGGCTCACTGCAACCTCCACCTTCAGTGTTCAAGCCATCCTCCCACCTCGGCTACCCAAGTAGCTGGGACTACAGGTGTGCACCACGATGCCCAGCTAATTGTTGTCTTTTTAGTAGAGACAGGGTTTTGCCATGTTGCCCAGGTTGGTCTCAAACTCCTGGGCTCAAGCAATCAGCCCACCTTGGCCTCCCAAAGTGCTGGGATTACAGGCATGAGCCACCTTGCCTGGCCAAAAACTTTTTTAAAAACTGTGATGAATGTAGCCAGGAATATAAAAGATGATGCTTCCATGAAAGAAAAGACCATAAAAATGTTCAAAGAATAAGAAAACTTGGAAATCTAAAATAAGATGCATAAAAGTTTAGAAAGACTGGAAGGTTGAGAAATTCCTGCAGAAAACACATCAAAAAAGACGGAGGCATGAAAGTGAAAGGTAAGGCTGGGTGCGGTGGCTCACGCCTGTAATCACAGCACTTTGGGAGGCCAAGGTGGGAGGATTGCTTGAGACCAGGAGTTCAAGGCCAGTCTGGGCAACATAGTGAGACCCTATCTCTATAAAATACTTTAAAAATTAGCCAGGCGTGGTGGTGTGCACCTGTAGTCCTAGCTACTGGGGAGGCTGAGGCAGGAGGATCCCTTGAGCCCAAGCAGTGGAGGTTGCAGAGAGCCATGATGGTGCCACCACACTCTGGCCTGGGTGACAGAGTGAGACGCTGTCTCAAAAGAAAAAAAAAAAAAAAAGAGAAGAAAGACAAATGAAAAGTAAGAAAAATTAGCAGATCAGGCCACAAAGTGCAACATCTGACTAACGCAACTCTGGAAGACAGAAAACAGAGACCAGGCCATAAGAACCATGCCAAGGTGCGTGTTCATGAAATCTGAGAAGAAGAAGAAAAAGACAACTCTACAAGGTGTTAGAACAAAGGACAAAAATGCAGAACGCCCTTGATGGATGCTAGAAAACGGGGAACCAAATCTATCCCATTCTGCAGGAAGTGTTTTCCAACCTGGGATTTGAGGACAGAATAAAGAAGATCTTGTCGGATCGCAGATATGGTCACCATCTATCAGGAAGCAATCGGAGAACATCCCCGCAGCAAATGAGAGGTTAACCAGGAAGAACAAAGCCATGGCGTACAGGAGTCAGGAGATCCAAAGCTGGAGAGAGATGGGAGGAAGCCCCCGAGATGATGAGGAATGGGAGACCCAGCTGGGCAGAATAGGGGGGCCAAGAAGGGCTGTCACCAAGAAAGATGAAACCCTACCTCACTGATGGCCTTCCATATTTTAAGAGATCTATGTTGCTGGAGGAGAGTTTAGGCATACATTAAGTAGTGTACAAAGAATACTAATATTTACAAAGTCATAGCTATGGAAACACTGTATATTTGAAAATTGATTGAGCCAAAAAGAGAAGTATGACTATGCTTTTAAAAATGTATTTATTTGTTATTTTCTAAGAGACAGACTCTCGCTCTGTCACCCAGGCTGGAGTACAGGGGTGTGGTCATAGCTCACTGCATCCTTGACCTCCCCAGCTTAAGCAATCCTCCCACCCCAGCCACCCATGTAGCTGGGACTTACAGGTGCACACCACCACACCTGGATAATTTTTTTATTTTTAATTATTTTGGTAGAGACAGAGTTTTGCAATGTTGCCGAGGCTAGTCAAGAGCTCCTGGCCTCCAGTGATCCTTTTGTCTCGGCCTTCCAAAGCACTGGAATTACAGGTGAAATGTGACTATTCTGAGAAAGAGAGAGGTGTAGGCAGCCTTTTCTGAGGCCAGAATCCTCATCCATGTCTCATAAAACACATCAGTAAGTCAACATCTAACACTGAAATATCAAAGACAAGTGGTATAAGCCTGCTACTTAGAAAACCGGGGGCTGGCTGGGCACAATGGCTCATGCCTGTAATCCCAGCTTTTTGGGAGGCGGAGGCGGGAGGATTGCTTGAGCCCAGGAGTTCGAGACCACCTGGGTAACATGGTGAGACGCCATCTCTACAAAAAATACAACAATTAGCCAGGCACAGTGCTCTCATTTCCTACACCTGGTCAAGGCTGCAGCAAGCCATGATCGCACCACGGCAATTCCAGCCTGGACAACAGAGCGAGACCCTGTCTCAAAAAAAAAAAAAAAAAAAAAAAAAGAAAGAAAGAAAAAGAAAACCAGGGCTGCTCTTGGGTGTAGGAAATGAGAGTGGGGAGAAGTGGGGTGGGGTTGGTTCTTTTTTAATATTAAGCCTTATAAAATGTTGATTAACAAATGAAAAATGTTTTGAAGAAAAGAAAACATGCAAAAACAATGACTACCTTCAGAAAAATTGCATTTTAAAATGAAATAACCCAGCCATGGTGGCTCACACTTGTAATCCCAGCACTTTGGGAGGCCAAGGCAGGCGGATCACCTGAGGTCAGGAGTTTGAGACTAGCCTGGCCAAGATGGTGAAACCCCATCTCTACTAAAAATACAAAAATTAGTCAAGCGTGGTGGCACATTCCTATAATCCCAGCTACTAGGGATGCTGAGGCAGAAGAATAGCTTGAACCCAGAAGCGGAGGTTGCAGTGAGCCAAGATCTAGATCGCGCCACTGCACTCCAGCCTGGGCGACAGAGTGAGACCCTGTCAAAAAAAAAAAAAAAAAAAATTGCCTGAGACAATGAGATACTGTCTCATACCGGTCAGAATAGCTATTATTAAAAAGTCAAAAAGTAACAGATGCTGGCAAGGTTGTGGAGAAAAGGGAACACTTATATACACGGTTGGTGGGAGTGTGAATTAGTTCAGCCATTATAGAAGACAGTGTGATGATTCCTCAAAGACCGGAAGACAGAAATACCATTTGATCCAGCAATCTCATGACTGAGTATAGGCCCAGAAGAATATCAATCATTCTATCATAAAGATAAATGCATATGTATGTTCACTGCAGCACTATTCACAATAACAAAGACATAGAATCAATGTAAATGCCCATCAATAATGGACTGGATAAAGAAAACATGGCGCATACACACCACGGAATACTATGCAGCCAGAAAAAAGAAAGAGGTCACGTCCTTTGCAGGGACATGGATGGAGCTGGAGGCCATTATCCTTTGCAAACTAACTCAGGAACAGAAAACCAAATACTGCATGTTCTCACTTATAAGTGGGAGCTAAACAATGAGAACACATGGACACAGAGAGGGGGGAAAAACACACTGGGGCCTTTTGGAGGGTGAAGGGTGGAAAGAGGGAGAGGATCAGGAGAAATAACTAAAAAAAAAAAAAAAAAACTAATGGATACTGGGCTTAATACCTGGGTGATGAAGTAATCTGTACAACAAACCCCCATGACAAAAGTTTACCTATGTCACAAACCTGCACTTGTATCCATGAACAATGACGTGAAATAGAAAAAAAGCTAAGATGATCCACTGTCACCCCTCTCATACCCCCAACTCAACTACCCATCCTTCAGAGAAGGACAGGGCTGACTACATAACTGGCCAAACCTGCTGCCAAGGAAGAAACACCTACTTGGAGACAGTCTTCAACATCTTGGCCAAGAAAACAAAACCCGGGGCCCAACTTGTAAGTCACGTGGAACAAGAGCTGTATTGTGTTCACGGAACCCAAGCTCTCCAGACAGTCAAAAAAAAAAAAAAAATTGCCTTGCAAGTGTTCAGTTAGTCTACACACTTTTTTCAAACTCTTTTTTTTTTTCCGTTTCCTGGAGAAGGGGGTCTTGCTATGTTGCCCAGGCTGGGTCTTGAAATCCTGGGCTCAACAATCCTCCCATCTCTGCCTCCCTAAGTGCTTGAACTACAGGCATAAACCACCGCACCCGGCCACACTTTGTCTTCTGTTTGCTGTGCACTTAACAAAGCTACTAGAAATTTTTCTGATCCTTATGGTTAAGCACATTCCATAGATGGAGCCTCACTCTGCACAAAAGTGGGCAAATTAGCAACTAAATTTGGCCCCCATGGAGGCCTACCAGGCTGGGAAAATACAAGGGGGAGAAAATTCAAACATTCCTAGTCCCCTCAACATTAAGAATCAAGATCCCTCGCCCAACAAATTCTTTCGCCATCTGGATCTGAAAGGACTTCCACTTTGAAAATTTTCTCCTCGCGGTAGGAAGTTTGCCACCAAATATTAAAAGCCACAGAGGTGCCAAGTGTTGTGTGACTCACATGTTTCATTTGCCCACTGAACATTTGATGTGGAAGCTGCTCACACCCAGGAAGCTGGCTTGTGCCTTAAAAAGACATTATGCCAACTGAGCTGGGTTTAACGTGTAAGCAGATATTTTGAATCACATAAGGTAGAAAAAAAAAATCAATCTCTGGGAAAAAGCATAAAAGAAATAAAACATGTAAACAACGTCAATACACACCCAGTGACCTGAGCGATCTAGGTCTTACCATTGATGCTATAGCCCCTAAGGCCAGATTATGACCATTATTTTTCTTTTAATATAAAGCAGTTTATTTTTTCTTTTCTTTTTTTTTTTTTTTTTTTTTTGAGTCTTGCTCTGTTGCCCAGGCTGGAGTGCAATGGCGTGATCTTGGCTCACTGCAACCTCTGGCTCCCGGGTTCAAGTGATTCTCCCGCCTCAGCCTCCTGAGTAGCTGGGATTACAGGCACCCGCCATCATGCCCAGCTAATTTTTGTAGAGATGGGTTTCACCACGTTGGCCAGGCTGGTCTTGAACTCCTGATCTCAGGTGATCTGCCTGCCTTGGCCTCCCAAAGTGCTGGGATTACAGGCATGAGCCACCATGCCTGGCCTTTAAAGCAGTTTCTATGGGTGAGCTGCCAACACCACAACACTTTACTTTCTCATTTTGAGGAGAAAATGAAAAAGCACTTTGGGAGGCTGAGGCCAGAGGATCACCTGAGGCCAGGGGTTCAAGACCAGCCTGGGCAACACAGCAAGACCCCATCTCTAAAATAAAAATAAAAATAAATTTAGAATAGTACATCAGGCACTGCCATACGTTGAGTCTCACAGAATCCTCTACACAGTAAATAGTTTTATCACTGGCTGTTTCACGGAGGAAGCAGGTTCAGCAGTGCCCAAAGTCACACAGCTAAGAAGTGCTGGAACAAAAATTCCAAATCAGATGTGCTGTCTGCCGTCCAAGACAGAGCACCCTTGGCCACTGCCTAGACAGTGGGACGCATGGCTGCTGATAGGGATCAGGTGCCTCCAAACATGGGTCATCTCCAAAACCCCAGGTTCTTATCCACTGAGGGCTGCCATTTCCAGGTAACAATATATCATGAATCCAGCACACTAGAGGAGAGGAGTTCCCCAAAACTAAATTTTCCAAACAAGTGTTTGTCTTGGCCTTGACATTTGCTATGGCGTTGGTGAAAATACTACCTTCTCCACCAGGTGGTTGACTGTTTATTTTGTCATTTCTTTAGGGATAGGACCTTGCTCTGTTGCCCAACCTAGAGTGCAGTGGTAGAATGACAGCTTGCTGCAGCCTCAAACTCCTGGGCTCCAGCGATCCTCCCATCTTGGCCTCCTCAGTAGCTGAGACTTACAGGTGCGTGCCACCATGTCAGCTAATTTTTTTTAATTTTTTAAATTTTTTTGTAGAGACAGGGTCTTGCTATGTTGCCCAGGCTGCTCTTGAATTCCTGGCCTCAAGTTATCGTCTCACTTTGGATTCCCAAAGTGCTGGGATTACAGCATGAGCCACTGCACCTAGCTACATGTCAGCAAGTCAGCATCCATACCAGACCAACACAGCCTGCAATTATTTTTAGTCTTTCTGGTCTCCCACTATCAAGCTAGCAACTGGTCTTAATTGCTACTGTCCGTGGGGCTGCCACTAGCACCTCCTTGGCCTACTTCCAATTTGCTGTTTTAATGTATTAGCACCTTGAAGAGTGGATGATCGATACTGTCAGAACTACGTGTAAGAAAGGAGTTCGGCTGGGTAGGGTGGCTCCCGCTGGCAATCCTAGCACTTTGGGAAGCTGAGGTGGGAGAATCGCTGAGGCCAAAGAGTTCAAGACCAGCGTGAACAACATCGCCTTTACAAAAAATACAAAAAATAAAATCAGCTGGGTGTGGTGGCACACACCTGTAGTCCCAGCTACTCAGGGGGCTTAGGTGGGAGGCTGTGGTGGGAGGATCGCTTGATCCCAGGAGGTCGAGGCTGCAGTGAGCTAGGATTGCACCACTGCACTCCTGCCTGGGCAATGGAGCAACAGCCTATCTCAAAAAAAAAAAAAAGGAGTTGCATTTAAAAGCGGCTTGGAAAAGGGCTCGGGAACTCCCCTGTTTATGCACAGACTGTGGGCATCAGCCCTGGCATCTGGGCCATCTATGCTGGGAGAGCTCAACTTGGAAGATAAGGGAGGAGTCACTCTATTAAAATATGAATTAAATAAAACCAATCATTCCTTTTTAAAGGATCCAGACCAGTGCTCATTTAATGTGCAAACATTCATGTGCATATGATTCACCTGACAATCTCATAAAAATGCAGATTCTGTCTCAGGAGGCCTGGGGTGGGGCCTGAGAGCCTGCATTTTTTCTTTTTTTTTTTAGATGGAGTCTCCCTTTGTCACCCAGGCTGGAGTGCAGTGGTGCAATCTCGGCTCACTGCAATCTCCGACTCCTGGGGTCAAGCGATTCCCCTGCCTCAGCCTCCCAAGTAGCTGGGATTACATGCATGTGCCACTGCACCTGGCTAATTTTGTATTTTTAGTAGAGATGGGGTTTTACCACGTTGGCCAGGCTGGTCTTGAACTCAAGTGGTCCTCCGGCCTCAGCCTCCCAAAGTGCAGGGATTATAGGCATAAGCCTCTGTGCTCGGCCAGATCCTGCATTTCTAACGAGCTCCCAGGCGATACCACTGTTGCTGGTTCATGAATCACTTTGCCTAGCAAGGGGCTAAATCGGAACAGCACTGTCCCATAGAAATGTACGATGTGCCATGTAAGTCATGTTAACTGTCCTGGCAGCCAGCCCCAAGCCTATCTAGCCAGCCTCCTCCTCTATTCCCTCCCCACTTTCATCCCCACACCACAGGCTAAGGCCAGTGGGTCTCAGTAGGAGGTAATTCAACTGGAGCTATACACAGACAGTATTTCAAATACATACAAACAGTACCTCACCACCCATCGCCTGTCTCAACAATCGCCAATTCATGGGTACCCTCACTACCAATTGCCCATCTCAACAATCGCCAATTCGTGGCCAGTCTACACCAAGGCTACTCTCTTCATGTTTGAGAATGAGGCTAATGTTAAGAGATACAGAGAACAGGTCAGGCATGGGGCTCGCACATGTAATTCCAGCATTATGGAAGGCTGAGGCAGGAGGACTGCTTAAGCCCAGGAGTTTGAGACCAGAGTGGGCAACATAGTGAGACCCCATCTCCATTTCAAAAAGAGAGAGAGAGATGGACAACAGAAGAAGGGTTGACACCTGTACAGTGGGTGTCCTAGAAAGAAGAAAAAATAAAGAGAGGAGAGAAAATATTTGGAGAGATAAATGTATGAGAACTCCCTAGAATAAAAGAAAAAAATAAGACATCAGAATCAAAGGGTCAGTAAAGTGCCAAATAAGATAGGTAGGTGGAAGAAATCATTATTTAGATACATTTTGGTGACATTAAAGAATAAAGACAGGCCAGGCGCAGTGGCTCACGCCTGTAATCCCAGCACTTTGGGAGGCCAAAGTGGGTGGATAACTTGAGGTCAGGAGTTCGAGACCAGCCTGGCAACGTGGTGAAACCCTGTCTCTACTAAAAATACAAAAATTAGCCAGGCATGGGGGCAGGCGCCTGTAATCCCAGCTACTCAAAAGGCTGAGGCACAAGAATCACTTGAACCCGGGAGGCGGAGGTTGCAGTGAGCCAAGATCGTGCTGCTGCACTCCAGCCTGGGTGACAGAGAGAGAGACTGTCTCGGAAAAACAAAAAGAAAAAAGAAGAATGATGACAAGGATAAAAAGAAAAAAGAATGAAGACAGGGATAAAAAGAAAAACCAGACTTCCTCCAAAGCAGTAAGAATCACACTGTCCTCATATTTCTCAACCGTGACTCTCTGTGCAAAAAGAAAACAGGGGAATAATCTGGGTGTTGAAGAAAAAGAATTTTGACCTACAATTTTACATCCAGCTAATGTATCACTTAAATATGAGGGTGGAATAAGTATAGACTCAGACTTTAAAGTCTCAGGAAGTTTATCACAGAAAGACTTCTTTAAATGCACTATCATTTAAAATACTTAACAAAAGTGCTCTGAAAAGGAATCTGGAGGAAAGAGACTTTATTCCCGTGAACAACGTGCAAACCAGGGAGATGCAGCCTTCCGTGTAAACAGAAGCTGCTGGGGTTGGGGGCGGGGGCGGGGGCGGGGAGGGGGACGGTGTTTGTTAATAGCAAAAGTGCCCACCCAGGTTCCCAGTCAGATTTCTTTATGAATGATTCAAACGTGCTTAGGGCTGATTGGTTGACACAGCTGAGCCCTGATTGGCCAGGGCTGGTGAACTCAGACTAGTTGGGTCAGGTGAGCTCTGAAAGTCCCAAACTTAAGAAAGGTGCAGGTTTTCAGGGAACTCAGACTAAGTGTGTGACTTCCAATCTGCAAATGGCCGTCTGGCTCTATTTTAGATTTAGGCCTGGTTAGCCACTCTGGATCCATCCTGAAGGATTGGCTCTTTCAAAAGGTTCACATTTGTTCACATATTCTAGCAAGGAGAGAACATTAATACTGAAAGTCTAATACCTGGTGATGCTGATTCTGCACACCCGAGGGCCACAGTCCTATATGGCACCATTATCCTAGAATCTAAACGATCTCAACAGGCTGAAGGGAGGAAACGAGGTCCCTATCACTTAACTTGTTTGACAGAAAGACAAAGATATTAATAGCCTTTAGAAACTGACAGGAATCCCTACTCCAGGCAGTTGAAACAAGTAAGTGAATTTAAAAATCAATTATATTCTAAAAGAAAAAAAAAAGAAATGGATAGGAAAAACTAATCACATAAGTGGCTCTTAATAATTTTAAGAATAATCACAATTCTGAGCTCTAGAAGAATAAAATAGATTGCACAACTTTAAAATCCAGCAGAAGAAAGTTCAACCCTACAAAGCACTACAAGAAAAGCTTTTTTAAAAATAAGTAATGGTAAGCAGAAAACACAAAATAAGATGGCAGAAATCCTAATATAACACAACTACCAGAAATGTGTCTCAGCCAAATTCACTTAATCAAAGATTCTCAACCTGGGTTTTAAAAACAAGATCTTACATCACAGATCTGCAACAAATGCAATGAAAGCAAAATGATATGGATTGGAAATAATTAAAGAGAAAAAGCAACATCAAACAAATGGAAACCAAAAACAAACAAAAAAAATAGGAGAATAGGCCAGGCACGGTGGCTCACGCCTGTAATCCCAGCACTTTGGGAGGCTGAGATGGGCGGATCATGAGGTCAGGAGATCGAGACCATCCTGGCTAACACGGTGAAACTCCGTCTGTACTAAAAAATACAAAAAATTAGCCGGGTGTGGTGGTGGGCGCCTGTAGTCCCAGCTACTCAGGAGGCTGAGGCAGGAGAATGGTGTGAACCCGGGAGGTGGAGTGAGCCGAGATCGCACCACTGCACTCCAGCCTGGGCGACAGAGAGAGACTCTGTCTCAAAAAAAAAAAAAAAATTAGAATAATTTTAATGTCAAAACGAATAGAATTTAACATGAAAAACATAATAAGAGTCTATATAGACATCAAAAAAAAAAACAATACATCAGGAAAATCTAAAGATCATGATCATACATGCAATGTAACAGTACAGCCTTAACTTAATATAATGTAACAACTGTCAAAAACTGTAGGAAGGCCCAGCATGGTGGCTCACACCTGTAATCCCAACACTTTGGGAGGCTGAGGCAAGAGGATCACTTGAGGCCAGGAGTTAAAGACCAGCCTGGGCAACATAATGAAACCCAGTCTACTAAAACTAGGAAAATTAGCTGGGCATGGTGATGTGCTCCTGTAATCCTCGCTTCTTGGGAGGCTGAGGCACAAGAATTGCTTGATCCTGGGAGGCAGAGGTTGCAGTGAGCAGAGATCACGCCACTGCGTGCCAGCCTGGGTGATGCAGCGAGACTCTGTCTCAAAGAAAGAAAGAAAAAAAAAAACTATGGGAAGAAAATTATCAAAGAAACAGTGACATGAATGTATTCCATATACCAAACAAACTGTATGACTATATGGTATATGTCACTTGTATACTGCATATATAACGGTTTTTTCTACTCAAAAAACACATTCTTTTTGAGCACATATGGAAAATTCACAAAAATCCACCATGTGCAAGACACCAAAAAGAAGACCTCATAGATTCCAAAGAACCAGGATTATGTGAACTATGTTCTCTGACCATATGTGATAAAAATGACAGCAACAACATTTTTAAAAGCCATTAAAGAAAAGTGTCAAAAATCTAAAAAATATACAGTATTAAATAACCCTTAGGTTAAAGAGAAAATTATAAGGGAAATTACAAAATGAATAAAAAATTACAAAATGAATAAAAATGAAAGCACTACATGTCAAAATTTGTGGAACACAGCTAAAATAATACTTAGCAGAAATGTTACACTTTTGAATAGATTTATCCAAAACAAGAAAGAACCCCAATTTAAAAAGCTGAGTATCCAAGGCCAGGAGTGGTGGCTCATGCCTGTAATCCCAGCACTTTGGGAGGCTGAGGTGGGTGGCTCATGCAAGGTCCGGAGTTCAAGACCAGCCTGTCCAACAAGGTGAAACCCTGTCTCTACTAAAAATACAAAACTCAGCTGGGCGTGGTGGCAGGGACGCCTATACTCCCAGCTACTCAGGAGACTGAGGTGGGAGGATCACTTGAACCCGGGAGGCAGAGGCTGCAGTGAGCCAAGATCACACCACTGCCTTCCAGCCCGGGTGACAGAGTGAGGCTGTCTCAAAAATAAATAAATAAATAAATAAATAAAATGAAATAAAAAGCTGAGTATTCAAAAAAATAAGTTAGAAAAAAATGCACTCAGAAAGTAAAATAATGGTGAGAAATAAGCCACATAAACAAAAAGGCAAGATTAACAAGACCAAAAGCTGTTTTTTCAAGATCAGTAAGATAAACAAACCTCTATGTACAATTAAAAATAAAAAGAGAAGAGTTGTAAATAAATTCAGAAATACAGAATGTAGAAATGGGAGACAGCTAGAGTTCAAAACAGATTTACAAAAAAAAATATTATGATCACAGAACAGTTAAGTTTTAAAACCAAGATAAAATGAAAACATTTTTAGAAAATTATAAAATGCCAAAATTGGCATAAGAATAGAAAACCTGCCGGGCGTGGTGGCTCACGCCTGTAATCCCAGCACTTTGGGAGGCCAAGGCGGGCGGATCACAAAGTCAGGAGATCGAGACCAACCTGCCTAACACGGTGAAACCCCGTCTCTATTAAAAATACAAAAAATTAGCCAGGCGTGGTGGCGGGCACCTGTAGTCCCAGCTACTCGAGAGGCTAAGGCAGGAGAATGGTGTGAACCCAGGAGGTAGAGGTTGCAGTGAGCTGAGATCGCGCCACTGCACTCCAGCCTGGGTGACAGAGCAAGACTCCGCCTCAAAAATAATAATAATAATAATAAAATAAAATAAAGAATAGAAAACCTCAATAGACCAAAAACAAAAAAAGTGAAATGTTAAATGCCTCCCAGCCACCATTCTAAAGTCTCAGGCCCTGATGGTTTCAAAGGTGAGCTATCAAATTTTAAGATACAGATAATCCTCATGTTATATAAATTGTTCCAACACAATGTTTACCCATTTCATGAGACTAGTAAACCTCAATTCCAACTGAATAAGAAAATTATAGGCCAATTTCACTTAATAACACAGATTTGAAAAATATATCAAATCCAACAATATTTTTAAAATACAAGAGGAAGAAGAGTTTATCCCAGAAAGCAATAAATGATTCAACATCATATAGTCAATCAATGTAATTTACCACATTCATAAACTAAAGGATAAAAACTGCATGGACATGAATAGGTTTTAAGGAAAAGTATTTGCAAGAGGATAACGCCTATTTATACCAAAAAAAAATTCTCTAAAAACTATGGAAAGGGGAGTTAAGGTAGTTCCTTCACCTGGTTAAACCTTCTACCAAAAATCTCCTTTGGTAGAAAGAGAAAGAAAAGGGCAGCCTCTATCACCACCACCATGTAATTGAGTACTTCAGATTCTAGCCAGCAAGTCACTCCACTGTAAGAATCAGAAGGAAAGGAACAAATAAAAACTTGCATTATTTTGCATATATTATTTCCAGAGAAAATGCAACAGAATCAAGTTGATTAGTAAAAATATTAACAGCAAGCTTCCCAGCTTCGAAATCAACAAAAACCAATTGTTTCCTCTATACCACAATAATCTATTAGAATTTTAAATTTTTTTAATTTAAAAAACTATAACGGCCAGCGTGGTGGCTTATGCCTCTAATCCCAGCACTTTGAGAGGCCGAGGCAGACGGATCACCTGAGGTCAGGAGTTTGAGATCAGCCTGACCAACATGGTGAAACCCCATCTGTACTAAAAATACAAAAATTAGCCAGGTGTGGTGGCGCATGCCTGTAATCCCAGCTACTGGGGAGGCTGAGCCAGGAGAATCGCTTGAACCCAGGTGGCAGAGGCTGAAGTGAGCCAAGACCGCGCCATTGTACTCCAGCCTGGGCAACAAGAGCAAAACTCTGTCTCAAAAAACAAAAAAAAGAAAGAAAATTGACAAATTATTCGCATGTGAAACATACAAGGAGCTCTTGCAAATCAACAAAAAGATGGTAAACCATTTAAAAAAAAAAAAAAGAGGACAAAATATATGACCAGACAATTTACAAAAGGCGAAATCTGAAAAGCTGACAAGTATAAAATGAGGCTTATCGCAAAGATCGACTTCCCTGGTGATCAGAGAAAATGACACAACACTGAAGTACCACTTTAAAACCATCTCACCGGCAAAAAATATCTCCACAAAGCACGGATGAGATTGTGGGGGAAAGAAACTCTCACGACTGTGGGTGGGGGAGTAAGTGGGGCAGCCACACTGGGAAGCGATCTGGAGGTGCTTCGTGAAAGGAGGACCACTATCTGGCTGGATCCAGCAAGGCTTTTCCTGGATACTGGTAAGGGACGTGTGTAAGAACGTTCCTAGCAGTGCTGTGCATGGAGGGGCTTGGGGAGGGGGGTCAGATACCACCGAGGGTGACCAGCCCCAGGGAAATGGACGTGTGAGCTAGGGTGCTGCTACGGACTGAACTGTGTTGTCCACCCCCCTCAAATTAATACATTGAAGCCCCAGCCTCCAATATGATAGTACTTGGAGGTGTGGCCTTTGGAAGGTCGTGAGGATGAGATGAGGTCACTAGGGTAAAGCCCTCATGATGGGATTAGTGTACTTAAAACAAGAGATACCAGAGAGCTGGCTTGCCTGCCTGCGCACACTCTCTGCTATGTGGCAACATAGCAAAAACGAGGCCATCTGCAAGCCAGGAAAAGGGCCTGCACCAGGAACCACGTTGGCCCGTACCCGGATCATGGACTTTCCAGCCTCCAGAACTATGAGAGATAAATATGTGTTGTGTAAATATGTGAAGCCACCCCATCTATGGTATTCTGTTACGGCAGTCTGGACAGATTAACACAGGTCAATTCTGAAGGTGGATTTTTTTTTTTTTGAGACAGCGTTTTACTTCTGTTGTCAAAGCTGGAGTGCAACGGCACAATCTCGGCTCACTGCAACCTCTACCTCCCAGGTTCAAGCGATTTTCCTGTCTCAGCCTTCCAAGTAACTAGGACTACAGGCATGCGCCACCAAGCCCTGCTAATTTTTTGTATTTTAGTAGAGACGGGGGTTTCACCATGTTGGTCAGGCTGGTCTCGAACTCCTGATCTCAGGTGATCCACCCACCTCGGCCTCCCAAGGTGCTGGGATAACAGGCGTGAGCTACCGCGCCTGGCCCTGAAGATGGATTTCAATACGGCTGTCATAACAAACAAAATTCACAGGGAATGATATAGACAACAAGATCTCAAAAATTGTGGTGAGTGAGCCCAGGTGAGGTGGCTCACGCCTGTAATCCCAGCACTTTGGGAGGCTGAGGTGGGTTGATCACCTGAGATCAGGAGTTCAAGACCAGCCTAGCCAACATGGTGAAAGCCCGTCTCTACTAAACATACAAAAATTAGCCGGGCATGGTGGCGGGCGCCTGTAGTCCCAGCTACTCAGGAGGCTGGGGCAAGAGAATCACTTAAACCCAGGAGGCATAGGTTGCAGTGAGCCGAGATTGTGCCACTGCACTCCAGCCTGGGCGACAGAGCGAGACTCTGTGTCATTTAAAAAAAAAAAAAATGTAACGAGTGAAAAGGAAGGAGAAAAAGATTTAGGGCACAATGCCACACTTATGAATTAAAACCACGTATACATACAAAATAGGCCACATATTTTACAAGTTTGCATCCATATAAAGGCATAATTAATACAGTAGAATGAGGAAAGGGGGCTGAAAATGAGAATGGACCATAAAGGCAGGCAGAAAACAAGGATTTTGTTTTTCTTGCACATGGTGTAGAAACGGGAATGTTAAAACCCTTATAATTTGACTTGAGAATTTTGGTATCCTTTTTTTTTTTTTTGGACAGGGTCTCGTTCTGTCACCCAGGCTGGAATGCAGTGTCACGATCATGGCTCCCTGCACCTTCGACCTCCCAGCTTCAAGTGATCCTCCCACCTCAGCCTCCTGAGTAGCTGGGAACACAGGTGTGCGTCACCATGATGCCCAGCTACTTTTGGATTTTTTTTGTAGAGGGTCTCACTATGTTGCCCAGGCTGGTCTTGAACTCCTGGGCTCAAGCAATCCACCCGCCTCAGCCTCCCAAAGTCCTGGGATTACAGCCATGAGCCACTCCACTCAGCCAGATTTCAGTATCTTTAACATGATAGAACAACTGGCAAGATGTTCTTAAACATTTAAAATTATAGTGAACTGAGTTGAAATTGAGCTCGTTTCTATCCACAGAGGAGGTAAGATTCACTCATCTGAGTTGACAGACTCACTGAGATACACATACACAACTAAAAAAAGATTTGGTATTTCACTGTAACGTATGGAACCCGCCAATTTCATTCACAATTTACGCCAGCTTCTAATTATACTTTAGTGAATATTAACCATTGTAATTGCTTAATGTTTTATTGGCAGGATCTAACGTATTGAGGGACATCTGGCTTGGCAAATGGAATTCTGCTGCCTTTAGAAAACAGAGCTTAGAGGACATATGTCCTCCTCACACTCTCAAATATACCTGCACCCCGGACAAGTGCATCTCAAAGACGTCACTGTAAGTCCATGCCAAGCCAAAGCCGTGCACGGCAAGTTGCTACGACCTGGATTTTCATTATAGTGGCTTGTTTCAGAATGCTCTTCCATCTCCAAATAACACAATGGCCAACTACAAAGGATGAGGAAATTTGACTTTCCCAGGCCACAGAAAAATGGGGACGGGGCACTGCAGGACTGACTCACTCAGAGCCATCGAGGGCCCAGGTTCCTTCCATCTTTCTGCCCCATGTCCTCTGCGATTTTTACTCTGTCTCCCCTGCCCCCCACCGCACCCATGCTGGGATGATGGTAGCAGGTGGGGGCAGCCTCTTCTCCCACAGGCATGTCTCCAGGCAGACAACGGGCACTCCCGGTTTCTCCAGCCAAAACAAAGTGTAATGCCCACTGGCCGTGGGGAAGGAACAGCCAGGATTCTTTTTTTTTTTTTTGAGAAGGAGTCTCGCTGCTCTCAGAGCCTTGGCCAGGCTGGTATTGAACTCCTGACCTCGGGTGATGCACCCGCCTTGGCCTCCCAAAGTGTTGGGATTACAGGCATGAGCCACTGCGCCTGGCCAAGGATTGATTTAGACAACCCTCAGGCTTCATAGTCCAGTGAAGGGGGTCCCTTGTTGCTGAGCAAGGAGGGCAGGTGGGGTTGGGGGAAGGGAGGACCGTGGGGGCAGCCAACTCTCATCCCAAACTGCACAACAGCCATTTTTTTTGTAGAGATGGGGTCTCACTGTATTGTCCAGGGTGGTTTCAAACTCCTGGGCTCAAGCGATCCACCTGCCTGAGCACAAAATCACTTTGTGCACAGCAGTGGTTCGCAGGGGAGCACCTGCACCCCAGGAGAAATCTGAGGAAGAGACAGCATGACACCCAAGGCAGAAGAGAGAGAGATGGAATGGGCTGGGTGTTAAAAGCAGCATTCTGGAGAACAAACGGGACTTACACATAAGAGGTCAAAATGCAACAATGCAGGGAGGTGGCGACGGCTAATGGCTACAAAAAAATAGAATCAATGAATAAGGCCTAGTATTTGACAGCACAACAGGGTGACTATAGTCGATCATAATTTAATCGTACATTTTAAAGTAACTAAAAGCAACTGGGCGTGGTGGCTCGCGCCTGTAATCCCAGCACTTTGGGAGGCCAGGTGGGTGGGTCACCTGAGGTCAGGAATTCGAGACCAGCTTGGCCAACATGGTGATACCTCGTCTCTACTAAAAATACAAAAATTAGCCAGGCATGGCGGCTGTAGTCCCAGCTACTCAGGAGGCTGAGGCAGGAGAATCGCTTGAACCCGGGAGATGGAGATTGCAGTGAGCCAAGATCGCGCCATTGCACTCCAGCCTGGGCAAGAACAGTGAAACTCCAACTCAAAATAAACAAACAAATAAAATAACTAAAAGTGTATAATTGGACTGTTGGCAACACAAAGAATAAATCTGTGATGGATGGATACCCCATTCTCCACAATGTGATTATTATGAATTGCATGCCTGTATCAAAACATCTCATGTACCCCATAAATATACGCACCCACAAAAATAAAAAAATAAATAAATAAAATACAACAGACTCAAAAAGCAAAGCCCAGAGTGACTACATATGACCTGGCAATTGCACCTAAGAAAATGGAAAACTGCATTCATACAAACATTTGTACACGAATGTTCACAGCAGCGTTATTCACAATGGCCAAAAAAGTGGAAACAGCTCGAATGTTTACTAGCTGATGAAAGGATACACAAAACCTGGTATGTCCATACCAGGGAATATTATTCAGCCATAAAAAAGAATGCGGCCCAGACACGTGCATGAGTCAATGTGGGTGAGCCCTGCAAACACTGTGCTACGTGAGAGAAGCCACAGCACGAAGGTCACGTAATCCATGATTCCCGAGACGCATGGAGGCAGAGAATAGATGAATGGTTACGGGGTGCCGGGGGTACAGGAGGGAGGACAAATGGTAACTGCTGACAGGTATGGGAGTTTCTTGTCGGGGTGTTGGAAACGTTTTGGAACTAGATCGTGGTGATGGCTGCACGACATTGTGAGTATACCAAACATCTATGGATTTTAAACTTTATTTATTTATTTATTTATGACACAGAGTCTCGCTCTGTCACCCAGGCTGGAGTGCAGTGGCGAGATCTTGGCTCACCGCAACCTCTGCCTCCCAGGTTCAAGAGATTCTCCTGCCTCAGCCTCCTGAGTAGCTGGGATTACAAGCGCTCACCACCACACCTGGCTAATTTTTGTATTTTTAGTAGGGACAGGGTTTTGCCATGTTGGCCAGGCTGATCTCAAACTTCTGGCTTCAAGTGGTCTGCCCGCTTCAGCATCCCAAAGTGCTGGGATTACAGGCCTGGCCAGAATTTTAAACTTTGCAAAGGTAAATGTTACATTATATGAATTTTAGCTTTAAAAAAAAGTTACGGGACGGAGGTATTGTATCAAAAGAACTGCTCTCTGCACCAGGGCAACAAGCGGCACGTTTAGAACAGAAAAAAAATTTCTTTTCAAGAGTACTCTGCACCTTCTTGGTCCTCTCTAAAAAAAGGAACTTTTTAAAACTCACTGTGCATGCAAATGTTTTCAGTCTTGCTCTTTCTTTAAAAATAGAAAATAAGGCTGGGCGTGGTGGCTCATGCCTGTAATCCCAGCATTTGGGAGGCCAAGGCAGGTAGATCACCTGAGGTCAGGAGTTCCAGACCAGCCTGGGCAACATGGCGAAACCCCATCTCTACTAAAAATACAAAAATTAGCTGGGCGTGGTGGCGGGTGTCTGTAGTCCCAGCTACTCGGGAGGCTGAGGCGGGAGAATCGCTTGAACCCAGGAGGCGGAGGTTGCAGTGGGCTGAGATAGTGCCACTGCACTCCAGCCTGGGCAACAGAGGGAGACTCCATCTCAAAAAAAAAAAAAAAAAGAAAAAGAAACAATCAGCTTTTCAAATAAATAAGAGGCATCTCTCTGAAACAGAACACTAGGCACTGAAGGCCATCCCTGGGCACCGCCCTGTGGATTCCACTTCCAGATTCTTCCCTGGAAGAATCGTGACAACAGAAGTCTGGGGATAAGGAAAGGCACGTGGCTGCACAGGGTAGGACAGGATCAGAGGGGCCGGCCCAGCACCCCACCTACTCGGTACTCGTGTGAACACTGTGCGTCCCCTTCTAGGACAGACTCTGCACCCCCCGTTAGAAGGAGATGCCAAGTGCCCTGATTTGGGGGGGAAAATTGCAGTGAAGATTTCTTAGCAAAATCGCCTCCTCCTAACACAAAATAAAACCAGTCTGCAAAAAGGATGCAGACTTTCTGGGAAGGCTAAAACCTGAGAGCTCTGTTTTAGGGTCTGATGCCACAGTGTACAGGTCCCAGAGCCCTGGACTTGGCCTCCTGGAAATACTACAGCACAGTAATGGTTTTTAACCTGACATCCATCTTCTGCTCTCCCACGCCCCGAGGTGATTGTCGCACTTTCTCCCTTCTCCATAAGCTTGCTTTTGGATTCTTTTTTTTTTTTTTTTTTTTTTTTTTAAGAGACAGAGTCTTCCTCTTGCTCTGTCACCCAGGCTGGAGTGGAATGGCACTGTCATATGTCACTGCAGCTTCCAACTCCTGGGCTCAAGCGATCCTCCTGCCTCAGCCTCCTGAGCAGCCAGGATCACAGGTGTGCACCATCACGCTCAGCTAATTTCTTTCTTTTTTTTTTTTTCTGTAGAGACAGGGTCTCACTGTTGCCCATGCTGGTCTTGAACAACTGGGCTCAAGCGATCCTTCTGCCTTGACCTCCTAAAGTATTGGTATCACAGGTGTGAGCCACCATGCTGGGCTAATTTCTTTTCTTTTTTTTTTTTCTGTAGAGATGGGGTCTCACTGTGCTGCCCAGGCTGATCTTGAACTCCTGGGCTCTCAAGTGATCCTCCTGCCTCAGCCTCCCAAAGTGTTGGTATTACAGGTGTAAGCCACTGTACCTGGCTTGCCTTTCCGATCCTTGAACGCTTCACATTCAGTCGAACGCACCCTCCTCCCTTTTTCTCAGGAAAATACATGAATCAGAGAAGAATGCCCTCAGGGAACCAGCCCCGAAGTTACTTTCCCAGCAAGACTTCTCTTTAACCTGCAGACACGTCCAAGCCCTCCCACCCCTAAGCAGCTCCTCCCTGCACACCGCCTCCCTCTCCGGCCCCTCCCTGCATGGCCGTGGCGCTGCTCCTGGTAAGGTGGGGACCAGAGGCACCGAAGCAGGCCACAGGGCAGCCAGCTGACCCCCTGTGCAGCCGCTCCGACGCGCCCAGAAGTGGCAGTCCTAGTACCAAGCAGACAGGAGCCCGCCAGCAGTAGGTACCTGCCTTGCCACCAGGTATCACTATAATTAGTCATTGTCATTGAAGCTGAATGCAATTAATTACATAATTTTGAAAGGTTCGGGTTTATTTCCATTAGAATTACATCATGAAACCAGGGAATTACAAAGGATTACAGACAGAAAGCAAATAGGGATGAATAAAGGAACTCCAAGCCAACTCCCCGCATGAGTCACGTCCAACGCCGAAGTGTGGGTCCTGTCGCCCCACTTGTGTTTGATAAACCTGTGGGGACTGACTAGGTGGACGTCTGCACGAAGCCCGCCCCTGAAGGTGCCAGCCCCCTGCACCGCAGGTGCTGGGGACACAGTGGGCTCGCTGGATGTGCCATGTCGGTGGGGGACACTGATGACCACACCCTCCACAGGCTGTTCCCTGCCCCTGCTGTTCCCCAACCTCAGTTTTTCACACCCCTCTGGATGCCTGTGGAAATGCCACTCACCCAGCCCCATCTCTCCCATCATCCCTCAGTGGTCCCTGCCTGAAATGCCAGGGCCAGGCACACTGAGTCTGGCACGGCCACAGCCTGGCATCCTCTCACTGGGCCATGACCACCACACCCTCCTGGTTCCATTATCACCCCTCCCTCCTCACTCTAGCCCACCTTCCATGTGGGGCTTCCGGAAGGATCCTCTAAGACACACCCCAACAACTGAACCATCCCTCTTCAGTTTAAAAATCGGGGCTAGGCATGGCAGCTCAGGCCTGGAATCCCAGCACTTTCGGAGGCTAAGGCAGGAGGATCGCCTGAGGCCAGGAGTTCAAGACCAGCCTGGGCAACACAGTGAGACCCCCATCTCTACAAAAAATACAAAAAAGTTAGCCTGGCATGGTGGCGCATGCCTGTAATCCCAGCTACTCGGGAACCTGAGGTGGGAGGATCGCTTGAGCCCGGGAGGTCAAAGCTGCAGTGAGCTATAATCACACCACTGTGCTGGAGCCTGGGCGACGGAGCAAGACTCTGTCTCTAAATAATAATAATAATAATAATAATAATAATAATAATAATAAAGTTATTTCTCAGGGCCTTCAGAAGACAGAAGTGACTCTGTGGGGCTTTGTGTATCGTGTATCAGTCCTGCTCCGTCTGTTCCCAGGCCACTGGGCACTCACTTATTCCTTGCCTTTGTCTTCCATCCCCCTTGCAAGAATGTCAGTTCCGGCCAGGCATGGTGGCTCACGGCTGTAATCCCAGCACTTTGGGAGGCTGACGTGGGTGGATCACCTGAGGTCAGGAGTTCGAGACCAGCCAGGCCAACATGGCAAAACCCCGCCTCTACTAAAAATACAGAAAATTAGCCCGGCGTGGTGGTGCACACCTGTAATCCCAACCATTCAGGAGGCTGAGACAGGAGAGTCACTTGAACCCAGGAGGCAGAGGTTGCAGTGAGCCGAGATTGCACCACTGCACTTTAGCCTGGACGACAAAGCAAGACTCCATCTCGAAAAAAAAAAAAAAGAATGTCAGTTCCTTAAGGACAAGGATTCCCTACTGTCTGGTCACTCAATCCCTATGCTAGAATGCTGCCTGGCACACAGGAGACACTCAATAAATGCTCAACAACAGCCTAAGGAAGTCTTTGGAGCAAGACAGCCAGAGTCCATCTTCCCAAACCCCTGCCCTGTTCACACAGCAGACACATCCAACCCGCTGCCATTGGACACCTCGCGATACCCCAATGTGTCCTGCATTCTCTGACCAACCAGCAGGCCAGAAGTATATTTCTTTGAGTAACCCAGGGGCTTGAACAGGATCCATTCGAGTCATCAGGTACCATGGAGTGTGCTCAGAACACGAATGGATGCACGGCCCCAACAACCTATGAAAAAAATGAATCACCCCGAAACACACGGAACTGCCAACAACTTCACTCGAACGTGCTGTGTTATTTCTGAGACCAGTGCACATTTTTGCATATTTTGTCTTTAAATTTATAAATTTTTAACAAAACAAAGTGCATCATTATAAAAAAATCAGGCAGGCAAGAGTTATCTGGGCCAGGCGCGGTGGCTCACGCTTATATAATCCCGGCACTTTGGGAGGCTGAGGCAGGAGGATCACTTGAGCCTAGGAGTTTGAGACCAGCCTGGCCAACATACTAAGACCCTGTTTGTATAAAAATATGTAAAAAAAATTAGCCAGGCATGGTGGGGCACACCTGTGGTCCCAGCTACTAAGGAGGCTGAGGCAGGAGGATCACTTGAGCCTGGGAGTTCGCGGTTGCAGAGAGCTATGATCCCACCACTGCAGTCCACAACAGATCAAGACCCTGTCTCAAAACAATAACAACAAAAGCATCTGAATCCAGAGTGGCCCAAAACCTCAGTTTTCCAGTCCAATGATAATTCCCCGAGGAAAAGAAGCTAAGATCTCAGGGATGTCGCTGTGACCAGGCTGTTTTTCTCAGGCCAGTCGGCCACTGGTACATGTCTCATGAAATCAGTCTCTTAGAAAACACACGCCCAACATCCCATGTAGCTCAGAACAGAAGCCTGCGTGGTGGGTGCTGCCCCGACCATGTCAGGGGATCTGCATGGATTTGAGTGCGGTATCACTGCAGGGGCTACATCAACCAGTTTCCCAGGGGCTTGGAGAGTGGGGATCTGGTCTTGACCGTCACAGGGTTAAGTACAGGTATCAGTATCTATGGGCAATTCACTCCCCAGCACCCAGGGGCATAGCCCCAGCATCTCAGAGGAAAGTCCTGTAAAGAGACACCCCATCTAGCACTCACCGAACCGCCTACAGATAGGGCAGGCCGCTCCTCTGGGCCCCTCCGGCCCCATGACCAGGCCTCTCTCCTAACAGTTCCCCAAAACTGTCCCAACAAACTTGCTTCAGGCAAGGATGGGGCATCTGAGGATAGTGAGTAATGCAACAGGGGGGCTCCTTACAGCCCAAGCCACAACCGTACCCCAACTATCAGATGAAGTTTGCTAATGGGAATGATGGGGCAGCCGTGATTCTATCATCAGATGACCCTTCTCTGCGGGGCTGAGTTTGAAGTCTTGCCAGGGCAAGGCTCCAGCCAGGCCTCCCCGAGAAAGTGCTCCCCTCAAGCCCACCCACCCCGGCCCCATTTCCATCCCCAGCTGCTCACTGCTAAGTGACCCAGACCCAGCCAAGCTCATCTTGGGCGGCCCCTGAGAAGAGGTCCCTTCTGAGTCACCCGATGACCCCACTGCTTCGGCTGAGGGTTGTCTAGGGAGCAGCGCGGGTCGGGAGGAAAAACACTCCTGGAGCTCGGCAAAGTCCGGGATGTAACCCCAACTCCCGGCTTCTCACCTATGGCAGGTACGCAGCTCCATAGGGCTGTCATGCAAGTAACATGAAATAAACCAAGAGCCTAAGCCCGTGTCCGTCCGCCATCTGTTCCCATGAAACCATTACTGTGAGTGCACAAAAACATAAAAATACAAAACAAAAATAGAAAAGCTCCTGTCTTGTCACCAGTGGATGTAAAACTGTAGATATGGTATGTGGAACCCAATCCTACAAGCAAATATTCTCTCTCCACTACTCCTTTTGCTGAAACATCAAGCCGTCCTCACTCCAGAACAGGGAAAGTCAAGACAAAGGGGTGCTGTGCCAGTTCAAATTAATTCTTCACCCCACCCTACCCCAAGTGATGCAAAACTCTCCAGCACCAGCCAACACTCCAACAAAATCCTCCCCGGGCTTCAAACTCCAGGTTTCAACTCATCTTCCAGACTTTGGCACCCACTTTTCCACTGACCTTAAAGCCTCCTTTTCCCCAGGGGCTCGACCCCTGGAATTCCCTCCCACCAGCCCCCCAAAACCTCCATATCCCAAAGGGGGCACACCCCTTCCCCCTGCCTGGGGTGGCTCCTCTCCCTCCACCCTGTCCCTGCAGATGCTAAGCCCACCCCCCATCAGCCACCCGCAATGGGCCTGGGCATCCTGCCTCTCTAAGCCCTCCTCTCCCAGCCCTCACTTCCCCAAATCCAAGCAAATGCTTCTGCAGCCAGACAGTGACGTCACCTCTACAAAAATATCCTAGGTAGTTTCTTAGACTAAATGAAGAGGCCACAAAGCCTATGAGGGCCACTGCTCTGAAATGGGGCCGACCCGGAGCGGGGCGTGCCTTTGCCCAGACACAGGGACGGGGTCTGGGGGACAAGGCAGAAGTGAGACATTCCTCCGATGCTGACACCCAAACCTCTGTGTTTCTTGCTGCTGGGTTTCTCTTAGATTTTTTTGGGTTTTGAGAACTACAACATGCACTTTCACCGTTCGTTCATATGGGGAAGTTTCCTCCCGCTCAGGCTGTCAGCAGAGTCAAACAGACCTCTGTCAAAAAATTGTTCTGCCCAATGCTGTTTTTAAAAATGTGGATCTTTTTGTGTTCTATGTGCCACAGGTACAATTATACATATAGCTGACTCTTGAACAACACAGGTTTGAACTGTGTAGGGCCACTTACACGCAGATTTTTTTTTTTCCATAATAAAAGTGACATTGAGTGGGGCTGGGTATGGTGGCTCCCGCCCGTCATCCCAGCACTTTGGGAGGCCGAAGCGGACAGATCATTTGAGGTCAGGAATTCTGAGACCAACCTGGCCAACACGGTGAAACCCGTCTCTACTATAAAAATTAGCTGGGTGTAGTAGTGGGTGCCTGTAGTCCCAGCTACTCAGGAGGCTGAGGCAGGAGAATCACTTGAACCTGGGAGGCGAAGGTTGCAGTGAGTCGAGATCCGCCACCGTACTCCAGCCTGGGTGACAGGGTAAAACTCCATCTCAAAAAAAAAAAAAAAAAAGTTACACTAATTGGGCCTGCTTCTCCCGACTCCCCCTCCACCTGCTCCAGCCCTTCCGTCTCCACCACCTTGAAACAACAAGACCAACGCCTCCTCTTCCTCCTCAGACTCCTCAACGTGAAGGCAAAGAGAATAAGGACCTTTATGATGATCCATTCTATATTCTGATTAGTAAATATATTCTCTCTTCCTTACGACTTTCTTAATAACATTTTCTTTTCTCTAGCTTACTTCATTCTAAGAATACAGTATATCACACATATTAACATACAAAATACATGTTAAGCAACTGTTTATGTTATCGGTAAGGCTTCCCATCAGCGGTAGGCTATTAGTAATTAAGTTTTTGGGGAACGAAAAGTTTTATGTGGGCCTGGTGGCTCATGCCTATAATCTCAGCACTTTAGGAGGCTGGGACAGGAAGATTACTTGAACCCAGGAGCTCAAGACCAGCCTAGGCAACAAAGCAAGACCCTGTCTCTAAAAAAAGAAAAAAATTAAAAATTAGCCAGGCATGCTAGTGAGTGTCTGTAGTTCCAGCTACTGGGAGGCTGATGTGGGAGGACTGCTTGAGCCCCTGATGTCCAGGCTGCAGTCAGCTATGATTATGTCACTGCACTCTAACCTGGGTGACAGAATGAGACCCCGTCTGAAAAGGAAGGGAAAGGAAAAGAAGAGAAGAGAAGAGAAGAGAAGGAGGGGAGGGGAGGGGAGAAAAAAAGTTATACGTGGATTTTTGACTGTGCAGGCAGGGTGGGGGGAACAGGAGAAGGGATCAGCCCCTAATCCCCATGTTGTTCAAGGGTCAACTGTATTTTAACCAACACTTATGTTACTTTGCAAAGAAAGATAATTAATGGGACTGAAAAAGTAACACTTACGTTACTTTGCACAGAAAGATAATTAATGGGACTGAAAAAGAAACACTTATGTTACTTTGCACAGAAAGATAATTAATGGGACTGAAAAAGAAACATCTATTCCATAGGTGTACCTATCAGTAGCTTTCAAAACACAGCCATTTTAATATAATCTACCTGCTTTCACTATATTAAAAAAAAGAATTAATTTTGCATTCTTAACCAGCTGAATGAGTCCTAAATCGGACACACAAGGCAGAGAGTGGGGGCCTGTGTGGCGATGGTGTGGTGGGTACCCAAGGGATAATCAGGGCAGAGGGAGGGAACCCAAGCTCAGAGGGGAGCCCTAGAGATCCCCAGCCACCCCACGACTGTTCTGCTGGAAAGCCCTCTCTCCCACACCTCCCCAAGCACACAGAACTCAGTGGGCGCCCCCTGCCCACTCCCCGACCCGCCTTCCAAGCCCTTCCTGCAGCCTTCCCAGAGGCTCAGACACACTGCTCCATCCATCCCAGCCTCGTCCTGCCAGTCCTGTCCGCCCTCTAGGCGGGAAGCCACTGCTATTTTAAGTCTCCATCACTACTGCCGGGCACACAGGGGCAAAAGAAAAAGGAATGCATGAAATAGGCTTGAAGGCCGGGCGCAGTGGTTCACACCTATAATCCCAGTACTTTAGAAGACCAAGGAGGGAGGATTACCGGAGCCCAGGAGCTCAAGACCAGCCTGGGGAACAGGGCAAAACCCTGTCTCTAAAAAAAAAAAATGGAAAAATCAGCCAGGCCTGGTGGTGCATGCCTATAGTCCCAGCTACCCGGGAGGCTGAGGTGGAAGGATTGCTTGAGCCCAGGAGGTCAAGGCTTCAGTGAGCTATGATCTCACCACTGAACTCCAGCCGGGGCAATAGAGCAAGACCCTGCCTCAAAAAATCAAAAACAAAAAAAAACAAAAAAATTCTGAAGTAGGCTTGAAGCTCAGATGTACAGAGGGAGGAGGAGGGAGCTCCCCCAAATAAGCAAGATTCTGGAGTCATTCTAGCTGGGATGGGAAAGGTTTAGGTGGGGCAGAAAGGACTATCAGGAACTCTGTCTGCTACCCTAAGAAATGTGGTCTCCACTCTGTGCCTAAGTGGGCCACCATGGATGTTTAAGGAGAGGAATGGCATGATGAAATCAATGGTTCGGGAAGATTAATCTGGCAGCTGCATTTATAATGGATTGCGACCTGTTTCGAATGCGCAGTTTTGAAACAAGTAAAAGACGACGCACTCAGCTCTTGTGTGTTAGAAAGACTTGGCTCTCACACACAATAAGCAGCCCCGAAGACTAACTGCGCGCGCGTGCGCACACACACACACACACACACACACACACACACACAGATTTCATTAAGGTATCAGGGCGTTTTAAGATGACAGCATAATTATATACCAACACAGAGCCACGTAAAACAATCACAAACTACTTCTTACTCCCCTGACAATGACATTCAACCATAACTGGCAATATCCTTCCTCTCCCAGTCCCACGTCGATGCTGACAAACTGCAGGATGACAAACTGCGGGACCAGGGCTGAGGACCAGGTGGAGGGGAAGAGATAACCAAGCCTTCCCTCTGGGACGGCCAGTTCCGGATGGTAGCTTTACGATTCCGCAGCACAGCTCTCCAAGGGCCCTGGCCACCTTGTGGTCCTCCAGGCTCACCGGTGACTGCAGGCTCCTGGATCCCATGGAGCAGAAACCTGAACTTGTCTCCCACTTGGCTGAGTGACGAGACAGCATGCGTTACTGTGTAAGCAACGAGTTGAGATACGGCTGAAATAAAGCAATTCTGGTAAATGAATGTTTCTATGCTGGTTTAAACACATGCTCCTCTGCTCTCAATTTTCTGTCTCAAACCTGTATGACTTATAACATCTCTACTGTGTGAATAGGAAGGGAAGATGGGATTTGATTAACAGCTCTGGTCGTAATTTTAGCTGTAATCTCTGTATGTTGGGGACTCCAGCCCTTTTTCTTTTGAAAGGTTGGTATTCTCCGGGCGGTTGCTGACTACGCTCTCGGCGAGGACACAGCAGAACTGTATGCAACAGAAATAATTCACTGGACCCAGGACTGCATGGGTTCAAGTTCTGGGTCAACTACTTGGTGAAAAACAGAAAATAATATGTTTCACCATTATCTGCCACACCTTTCAGAGTGACACAGAAATGGTGACGGGAGCCACAGAATGTTCCCAGTTCCAGAGGGAGAACGAAAGTCTTTTCCAAACCTCATCAAAAACATTACATGTATACGATTCCCTCCAGCGAGAATTTTATTTTTAATTTTCATTTACATAGTATCTTTCTTCCAAGAATCTCAAAATAATGGAGCTGTAGAAATACTTGTTTAAAAAAAAAAGTTGTCACAACACAGGAAGGGACAGGCTTGGCAGGGCAGGAGAAGGGCGAGAAGTGACAGGCCGTCCTGACAGCAAGGGCTCCAGCTAACACCCGGAGGCTAGGCTGAGGGCGGCTCCAAGCCGGCCCTTCCCTCACTGCAGCCCACGGCTTTACCAGTGCTCACAGCTTCAGGCTCTTCAAGACAAAGATTTACCTTTGGTATCATCTGCTACCTTTTATCAAATTATTTTTTATCTAAATAATCATTTTTTCCCTAGAAACAGGAGGGGAAAGTGGCAATAAGCCAGAGAAACTTACAGGCCCAAAACAACAACTCAACAAAGGTGTCTAAAAAGAGTGGAGGCCAGGCACGGTGGCTCACACCTGTAATCCCACCACTTTGGGAGGCCGAAGGGGGTGGATTGCTTGAGGTCAGGAGTTTGAAACCAGCCTGGCCAACATGGTGAAACCCCGTCTCTACTAAAAACACAAAAATTAGCTGGGCGTGGTGGTGCACACCTGTAATCCCAGCTACTCGGGGGGGCTGAGGCACGAGAATCACTTGAACCTGGGAGGTGGAGGTTGCGGTGAGCGGAGTTTGTGCCACTGCACTCCAGGCTGGGCGACAGAGTGAGACTCCGTCTCAAAAAATAAAATAAAAAGAGTTGATATTCGTTCTGTCTTAAAGATATTAAACTATGTTAGAGAAAACAAAATCATGGCAATTCATTAGGGAGAAAGCCCCAGTTTAAGAAAAATTGTCTTGCTTTTGGGGGGAAATGGAAAGAAGCTTTTGTGTTGCATTTTTTCAGTTTGGTTTGGTTTGGTTTTTTCATATGCTGGGTGGACAGGATCTGAATGTCTTACATTTAACAAAAAGCTGTCAACACCCAGATAAATTTTTAATGACGGTACGACAGGCATTCTATTTCTCACTGTTTCGCAATACTCACTTAAGAAAGAGCTAATTTGTCAATTTGTTTTTCCCTTAACCAAACTCGGAACACCTCATAACCCATGGTTTACTTTTTAAAAAAATGTTAACTGCATTTCCTTATTGAATAAACACAGCCCAATAGAAAGGTATCTATAAGAAAACAAGCAGTGTGCCAGTATCCACTCAAAGTAACCCCAAGAAAGAACAAGCCACTTCCCTGGTGTCTCAGAGTAAGCTCTGTTAATTTCCTCCTTTGTTAACTGCATCAATCACACACGGTCAAGACCATCCAGACCATCCAAGATTTCAAGCTTCGGCTGATGGAGTCGGCCAGGGCCCGGTCCACTCTGGGGGGTCCTGTGCTTTATAAAGGTTCGGACCCCTTATTGGGCTCATTTTCACAAAGGTTTTCATGAAAGGAAGCAGAACCAAGTCAGTTTCACTTACTAGGAAACTCCTGGCTGGCTAGTTCTTGAGTTGCTGGCAGTGTTAGTAAATCCCTAGGAGGAACACCACCATCCTTGGCTCCGTTCCAGTCACCTGTGTGATTATGTTTCTCGGTGTAGGAAGACCCCTGAGGGTGGGATCTGTACCAGTCCTGCTTGTGGGGTCAGCCAGGGATTGGGCGACGAACTTTGTGGCCACAGTACCTGCACTTCCCATGGCCCGAGGCTCTAATCAACACAAAATTTCTGCCAACGGTCCTGGGCCTCCTGCAGTTAGGAAATGCCGTTGGATTAAAATAAAGAAATTGACAATCTTTATTTTGTGCACTAACATCATCCTCTCTGAATTTAATTACAACAAAATTAAAATTATTTTTATTAGAGAGGCGTTAGCTTTTTAAAGGGAAGGTTCTTGACAGGTTTTACAACAAATTAGATGTCTTTTTTTTTTTTTTTTTCTGAGACAGAGTCTCGCTCTGTCACCCAGGCTGCACTGCAGTCACACGATCTCAGCTCACTGCAACCTCCACCTCCTGGGCTCAAGCAATTCTCATGCCTCAGCCTGCCGAGTAGCTGGGATTATGGACATGCACCACCACGCCAGGCTAATTTTTATATTTTTAGTAGAGATGAGGGTTTGCCATGTTGGCCAGGCTGGTCTCGAACTTCTGACCTCAAGTGATCTGCCTGCCTTGGCCTCCCAAAGTGCTGGGATTACAGGCATGAGCCACCGCGCCCGGCCTTAGACGTCTTTCGAAAAGAATGGTTCACCCTCACTGTGTAATACCCGAATAGGGCAGCACAAATGCTTTTTAAAAATCTTTTAAGTCACAAGCCAGGTGCTTCAAAGCTGTTTCAGGCGCAGGACAAATGAGGGGAACGGCACAGGTTCCCCTCAGTCCTGGTTCATTTCCTGCAGGGAAACCTCCATCCCCGCCAAAGACCACTCTCCTCCATCAACCTTCTCAGAAGACAGCAGAGAAGCTGGACTGATTACAGCTCAGCAAATCCAAAACTGCTCCATACCAAACCTTAGCTGTCCTCAGCAGGAAAATCCAACACTGACACACCATCGAAACTTGGTTCTGAACCACATCCCAAAACCAGGGTGATCGACAGCTTTTCAAGACCACGCCTTGAAAACTGGAATGGGTCAAATGACACAGTCAATCCAGAGGGCCCTGCCATTAATATTTAAGAAAACATCGGCCGGGCACGGTGGCTCACGCCTGTAATTCCAGCACTTTGGGAAGCCGAGGCGGGCAGATCACGAGGTCAGGAGATCGAGACCATCCTGGCTAACACGGTGAAACCTCGTCTCAACTAAAAATAGAAAAAATTAGCCGGGCGTGGTGGCGGGCGCCTGTAGTCCCAGCTACTCCGGAGGCTGAGGCAGGAGAATGGCGTGAACTCGGGAGGCTGAGCTTGCAGTGAGCCGAGATCGCGCCACTGCACTCCAGCCTGGGCCACAGAACCAGACTACATCTCAAAAAAAAATAAAAATAAAAAAATAGCCAGGCATGGTGGCGGGCGCCTATCGTCCCAGCTACTCGGGAGACTGAGGAAGGAGAATGGCCTGAACCCGGGAGGCGGAGCTTGCAGTGAGCCGAGATCGCACCACTGCACTCCAGCCTGGGCGACAGAACCACATCTCAAAAAAAAAAGAAAAGAAAATAGGCCGGGCACGGTGGCTCACGCCTGTAATCCCAGCACTTTGAGAGGCCAAGGCGGGCGGATCACGAAGTGAGGAGATCGAGACCATCCTGGCTAACACGGTGAAACCCCGTCTCTACTAAAAATACAAAAAATTAGCCAGGCGTGGTGGCGGGCGCCTGTAGTCCCAGCTACTCGGGAGGCTGAGGCAGGAGAATGGTGTGAACCCGGGAGGCGGAGTTTGCAGTGAGCTGAGATAGTGCCTCTGCACTCCGGCATGGGCGAAAGAGCGAGACTCTGTCTCAAAAAAAAAAAAAAAAGAAAGGAAAATATTCCCCTCACCAAGTTAATACTTTTTTGGTTGCTGGTGGAGCTTATATTCTCTAAATGTAGAACTTTTTTTGGGTGGGGGGGGAAGTATTTTCTCTCTGAATTCTATATCATTATTGGGGTATAATAAAATGTACCTACATGCTCTGGTCAGTCAAGGTTCATCAAGTCAGAAATCACAAATGAATTCACAAATTCTTTGCTCTAAAGTCATATAACAATGCAGATATTAAATTGCTTGTCTAACTATACCATCAGATTCCTTTTTCACTCCATTATCGGCACACACACACACTTCTCTCGGCATCCAGGCATTCACAGGTATCCAGTTCCTAAAGCGCCCAGCATGACTGCTTTGTCCAGGTAAGTAACAGTGGGACATAAGGAGAGGCTGTGGGGCCCCTCTTCAAATAGCTTCGACAAAACGAATGGCTATAAGTGAAAAGTGTCCCTGGGCTTTGCTATAAAAAGACTCAAACATGGGATTCCAAGAATTCCACCTGTTTCCAATTAGATACCAGAATTGCTTTAGTGTTTAAGCTACACTCGCTTGCTACTTACACAAAACAATTCTTCCGGGTTTTTTGAACATTTTAAATATGTTAAAATAAGATTAAGGGTCTGGTTTAAACAATCAGAGGCAGGGAAATTTCGGTGGAAACCAAAACTCTCTCTCTGCAGCGATAACGCGGGGCTTCAGACAAAACAAAAGGACAAGACAGACAAATTTCTGTCTTTGACAATTATAATAAAAGTCACTTTTCATAGAGCAATTACATTTTTTAAAGTTATGTATTCAATAATTTTAAATAGGTCTTAAGTAATTTCTACAATAACTCACGATCCTGGATCCTGTATATTCGAATAATGGTTAGAGTTGCCTTTTACGTACCATTTGTGTTACAATTCGTCAGATATACCTGTCTGTGAAATTTATATGTGACAAATGTGTAAACTATTTGAAATGGAAGCACGGGTAGGAATTTAACCTACCTCTGTAGGATTCTTCATATGATGAATTTCTCTGCTTACGAAATGTATGAGTTTTCCCCTAACAAACGTGTCCTTCCTTCATTTCACTAAAAACAGACGTTCCTGGGGCATTACAGAGGAGCTGAAACAAATGTGGATTTTCTACTTCTAGTCTTGTTTTCTCTCCTAAGACACAGAAAGTGAGTACAGCCTCAGGAGTGGTTTTGATTGTTTACTGCTACAGGTAGACCCAGAAGGGAATCAGAGAGCACAAACTACTGTTCCTTCACAGCTCCCATATAAACCCTGGTGGGTTTGTCTTAATTGTACAAAAACAGGAGACTTTTTAAATAGCCATTAAAGGTTTTAGGCTCAGCACAGTTCACCAGACTGCATTTTTAAGGTTAGCTCAGTGGATTCAGGAGAGAATCATTCCTGAAGGTATTGGACTATTTGGCCCTTTCAGCCTTCTTAGGTTGGCTAACTACTGACAGAAGATACACGAAGCCGAGGATGTAGTCAAAGGGCTCTCTGTGGTCTCAACTGTACCAGGAGTTGTTGCATTAACTCACCACTTGCACCTTTAAGGAAAAAAAGAGTTTCACATAGGAAAAAACTTAAACCAACTGCCAATGACCCCTTCCCACATCCAACCTCAAAGACACCCATATTAAAAGAACCAAGAAAACAAAAGCAGGAGCAGCAGTGGTGTAATTTCTTGAACTGTTCTTTTATAAAGGGTACTAGATGGGACATTTTAATTAAAATAATATACTTATTATGGCAAACAGTACTGGACAGCCAGTAACATACACACTTCCACAAAAGGGAGAAAAAAGCCATCAGAAAATGGACTTTCAGCAAAACTGAAATTGTTTTTTGATTCTGAAAAAGAAGGCGACTTTTCAAGTTCACTTTTGCAGAGGCTGCTTAAAGGGGAAGGCTGGTCACCATGTGGGAATAATGTCCCAAAGGGAAGGCAGTCATTGGCGGGCCCCATCCCAAAGAGTTCAAAGCTCCACTAACATACAGAGTGCCATGAGTTTTGTCTTAGAAAGTGTCCTCCTTTCAAATATGTATTTAAAAGACAAATTTATACAACAGTGCTTTTCTTATTTAAAAAGAAAAGAAAACCTGGTTTTTACAAGTCTGAGATAGGATAAAAAACTTGTCCAACTAGTCTTAGCAATACCAAAGCACTGAAACTTCCATACCACAAGCCTTTGGGGCTAAAAAGGAAACGGAATAAAACACAATCTTCAGAAACTCTCTTCCTGAGCACACACTCCTGTGCCAAGGCAGCAGCTTCAAGACCCAGGAAGCCGAGGGACAAGAACCCAGTGAGCCAGGGTTGCAGAACTGCGGAACGGCCCAACCTCACCTGGACCTGCTGACGTCTCCAACCTGGATTTCTCTCTGCAAAGACCGATCAGCCTCTTTACCCCCAGGTGGCAACCCGATCTCAGTATAAAGAGGTCTGGAAAAATGAGAAAAATCTGGAACTAATGAATTCTCTCCCAAACTCGTTCTATTGACTCACTGACTATCGGTGGGAATTAACCAGACACCAACTCCAAAGGCCTCCTCACGGCCCAGAGAAAGAACCAGATTGGCCTGAGACTTGAACTTTGACATTCTGTATTCGACTGAAGTTTGCAAACCCATAGGAAATCATCTAAGGCCAAATCGTTAGCAACCACCAAAAGCAAAGGAGTAAAGAGGAATGACGTTCAAATAAGGGACTTTGTTTTGGGGTTTGGTTTTGATTTCTTCTTAATATCCACATAAAGTGCAAGTAAACTGACATGGAAACTTTCGATGGAACCCTGGAGCCCTGATCCCCTGAAGAAGTAGCTAATATGGGGGACAGGAAGGTTTAGAGTTCTTAAAATCTAGTAACTCTAGAAACCAAATCCATTTTCCAGGCAATTTTGCCAGGATGCTTTAAAAAAGACACTTCATTGATATTAAGCTAGGATGTCACATTTAGGAAGACAAGAGAGAAAAATAATAATAATAAGGTTTGTCCTTAAAACTCCACAACGGGTTTTACAGTAAGCACAGGAATTAAATTATGGTAAAAGGGAGCTATTTTTACTAAAACAGGGTAGACCAATTTATCAAAAATGCCATTCGGCTGTGTTCATTACATCCAGGAATCTAATTTACACAATAGACACTTTGGAGTAATCTATTTTAGTCAATAAATACTTAAACTCCTTTAAGTTTTAATCTTATCGGAAATACATATTTCGCATAGTCTTCTTCCTAGTTAAGCGAGAAATTTCAGGAAATTTCATAACGACTATGACTCGGCTTTATCGTTCTTAGTAGGCAAGAGCAGAAAACAAGCATATACAATTAAAGTTGTCAGATTCCATTTAAATATGTTTTAATCCAACCCGCTTCGTTTCATACAAGCCTGCATCTCGAGCTTTGCTCCCAAAGGTATTGCGGTAGGTCACTGTCACCAGTCCTCCAGGTTAGGAAAGTTCAGCCAAGTTTATCTTCACGCACACCTTAGCAGTTGGGAGCAGCTGCAGTTCCCCAGGGGCCCTGAGGAACCCTCCTATCCCCTCCCAGAGCACCAGGCCGCCCTAGAGCATTCTAAGCCGCGGGACCCGGGCACCCCCCGACATCCCCGGTTCCCTTCGCGCCTGCAATCTCGGGACTTCTGGCCCACACGCCGCTCACCTTCAACTTGGCTCCGGCTACGCACAACATCCACCTGGCAGAGTCCCGGGGCTGTCCGGGCGCCGCGGGCGCCGAGCTGGCACGTGCGGGGTGGACCCTAAGGGTGCGCCGCTCCTCCGGACGGGGGGTGGCAGGCAGGCACTCGCCCCTTGGGCACGGCGGCGGCTCGGGCGCGGGCCGGGGAGCACCGGCACGGTCCCCCCGCGGCGCCGGGGACTCCGCGCGCGGACCACCGCCCGGCACGCCACGGTCCCAACGGGCCCCCGGGGCTCTGCTTTCGAGAACCCGGCCCAAGAAGGCATCTCCGAGCGCACCCGCCGCGCGCTCCATGGCGGGCCCTGCAGAGAGGGCAGAAGCCCCGAGGGGAGGCAAGGAAGGGATCGGGCGCCGCAGGTCACCGGAGGCCGCCGGAGCCCCCAGGCGCGCGGCGATCGCGGCTCGGAGCGGCGGCGGGGAGGCAGCGTACACTGCCCGGGCACCCGGGGGAACAGCGTGGGGCCTGCGCTCGGGGAAAGTTGCAGCCTCCTCCTCCCGCGCCCGCACCCGGCGGTCCGGGACACCGGGACCCAGCGACACTGCGCGCGGGGCACCCCCGCGCCCCTCGCCAAGTTTCCCCAAAGAGCCCCCGCGGGGGTCCGCCACGGAGGAACAGGTCCGCGTCACCGACACAGGCACACAAAAGAGAGGGGCGGCCGCGAGGTGCGCGGGTGGCCCCGGGGCGCTCCCCGGGACGTAAACAAACCCGGGGGTCCGCGCCGGGAGCCACACGCGGGGTGCCGGAGCGGCGGCGCGGCCCGGGCCGGTGACAGCCGGAGGCGGCGGCCGGGGCCGGCCGGGGGTAGGGAGCGCGGGCGCCCGCCCGGCCACCCGCCCGCCTGACCGGAGCCGGGCCGCGCCGCCGCCGCCGCCGGTGGCCGCTCTGACCCTCCCCCGAGCCGGCGGCACCACAGCGCCACCAGCCCCAGCTCCGCCGCGCCGGCGGCAGTGGCGGCGGCTCCTCCTGGAGAGGCAGGCGCTTCACCCCCCGCAGCAACTCCCCACAAACTTTCCCCGGGAATACGGCGGGCCGGGGGCGCGGGGCGAGCGGGCGGGCGGGCGCCACCGCCGGGCCGCGGCCCCCTCCCGGCGCCCGCCGCCGCCCGCCCCCCGCCGCCCGCTCCCCGCTCCCCGCTCGCGCGCGCGCCCCGCGGGCCGCCGGGGCCGCCCCCTCCCCGGTCCCGCGGCGGCAACGGCGGCGGCGGCGCTGGCGGCGGCGGCGGCGCGGGGCCCGGGGGGGCGCCCGGGGTGGGGGCAGACACCGGGGGCAGTGGTGGCGGCGGCGGCTCCCGGCGCCATCTTGGGCTGATCGATGAATTGAACAAAGAGGATCAATTTCCGATCAAGCGAGTGATCAATGGGGGCCGGGGAGCGGGAGGGACTCGGCCCCGACTCGGCCCCGCGGTGCCCGGCACCCCCCTCCTCCCCGCCGCCGCGGGCCCCCCGGCGGCTGGGCCAGCCCGGGGCCCCCGGCGGAGGCCGCGACCGCCCGCAGCCCCCACCCCCGGGCGCGAGGCCGAGCGCGGAGGAGCCTGACCTGCAGCTGCTGTAAATCAAAGCGCTTCCAATATTGAAACATCGATCCCACATTGGCCGCCATCTTGAGACATATTGAGACGGAGTGAGCGGCTGATAGAGAGGGGGCTGGAGTTCAGGAGCCGCCAGGAGGCAGCAGGCGGGCGGCGCCAAAACCCGGCCTGGAGCCGGCCGCCGCCGCCGCCACCGAGGACGCGGACTCCTCCTCACGGCGCCGCCGCAGCCATGGCGAGCCCGAGCCGGAGCCGGAGTCGCAGCCCCAGGGCGCGGCGGCCGCGGCCCGGCCTCGCGCGCGCGGCCCCGGCCCCTACTCCCCCAACCCCCCCACCGCCGCCCTCCCCCTCCCCTCCGCGGGCCGGCCGGCGACCCCCGCCCCTCGGGACAACCCCCACCAAAGTCCGCGGTCGCGCCGGCCACAGACCCGGCCCCGAGGGGGCGCTGGAGGGCAGCGCCCGGGGTTCCCCGGCACCGCGCACCTGGGGAGGGCTGCGGGGGGGTCTCCCGCAGGGATCGCGATCACCCGCAGTGGCCGAGCGCAGCGCCTTCAAGACTCCGGTTGGGGGGAACGTCGGAGCGCCCCTGTAGTGGTTAGTGTACAGAGCGCGGAGACGCCGCTACCACCTGCCCGGGACCCCCCACACCCGACCCCTGCGTGGCCCAGACCCCCCGCAGCAGCGTGCGTGGGAGGCGCCCCGACGGTGGACGGCAACACTCTGATCCCTCTGCGCCCAGCGAGGACGGGGACACCGACACGACCAGGAACAGCGTGGGATGTTTGGAGGAGTGGAGTTGAGGGGGAAACAGCCCTGACCCTCTCAGGGGGCCGCGCGCGTGGATGCCCCCCACCCGGACAGCGGCGGTGCCAGCGTCGCACCCGAACCCACCCCAACGGCGGTAGCGCTGGGGGTCCCGGCAGCCCCCATTCGCCCAAGCCGTTCCAGTTTAGGCCACGACAGGAAAAGTCTGGGAGCCCAGTTCTGTGTCCCCCCGCGCCGCTTCAGCGGAACAGCCCAAGAAACTTCCTGTGGTTCAGACACCTTGGTTTGTTGCAACTTTGGGCGCAGAAAGTTGGAAAGTGTGGGTGCACGCACTGAAAACGGAAAGCGCGGTCCCAAGTTTACAGAAATGCTAAAATGCAAACCAAAAAATAAATTCTCTTTTGATTTCTCTCCTCGCGGAAAGCTGGCGAAAGCACACGTTTTATGATCGTCATCTTTCATTGATTATACACACGTGTGACTTGGAGTTTCCAGTAGGAATACTGTTCTTTGACTCTCCCGTACTTCACTGAACGAGTAATTAGTTAAAACAAGTCCCCAAATTCCTTAATCTCAAAATGCATATGTAAATAAAATCTGTATAGGATACAAAATAAAACGCGCAAGTGGAAAACAATTGCTTTTCAAGTGAGTTCGAGGGTTGGCGCAGTGAATTCGGCATTTTTGGAAGAAGAGGCTGGAAATGAAAGTCCCAAGATTTAGAGAACACGCGTGTCCCCAGGTCTTGCGCTGCTGGCCAGGGGCCTCAGTTTCCCCAAGGGGAGGCCCCTGATGTCGGGAACGGGGTTCACTGCCTCCCCAACGCAACCTTGACTCGCCGGTGGGTGGGAGCGCGCTGGCGTCGGGGGGCACGTTGCGAGCCTCCATCCTAGATGCGGTGACGCCGCGCAGAGCAGGGCACTGTGGATCTCGGGTGGCCAAGGGCTGCCTCCGTGTGGGGCGCCCCGGCCCGCGCGCTCAGTCGGCCGGCCGCCGCGCTGTAGCTCCGACCGCGCCGCCCGGTAGAGGGCAGCGGCGCCCCGACACTCGGGTCCTCGGGTCCCCGCGCACGTGCCCACCGGCGCGCCCAGGCCCCCGCGCCTGGCCACGCCCTGTCCTGGAGTCAGGCTTCTGGCGGGAAGCGGCATTGCCACCGAGGGACACTCCTGTCCCGGGGAAATGCGACTTCTAAGGATGCCTGCACACTCGGGGAGGCGGCGGGGGTAGGGGGGGTGCTTCCGCCTTCCCCTCGCATGTCTATTTCTGCGGTGGCAGGCAGGCGAGACCTAGGAATTGCGCTAAAGGTGGCTAGACAAATAAAATATGCAGGGGCTGAAAAAAACAAAAAAAAAAGAAATCCCTCCCATGGGGAAGGCTCAAGGAAGGATCAGGGAAATGGTTTGGATTTGATGCAGATGTTCTCAATCTAATTATCGTGTAGATCCCCTGGGTTTAAATCAAAAAAGTGAAATATATATGACCTGTGTAATACTCCCGAAATACATCTGGTTGGAATTCAGTATTCTGAATCCATGGCAATATTTTAGAAATAAATCTGATGACTATTAAATACCGTTGTTACATTTCTGGTTATATTTATATTATTTACATGCTAACCTGACTTAGTACAGACACACTATATTGGATGGCCCAGAGGTTACCTCTATTTAAATACAGTTGAGTTCTCCCACCAAAGTTTTGGGTTACATAAACCTTGTTGCTCTCTGCAGAGGGTGGTGGGAAGGGAGGAGTTTAGAATAACTTTCACCAGCACCATAAAACGTTACTTTGTAAAAAGAAATTCATTCAAAATAAACCACTGATCAAAAATTATCTGCGTTGAGTGAAACAGCAGAGACCTAAAAAAAACTTTTTAAAGTGCACTTTATTTTTCTTGAGCAAGTATAGACACAGAATAAAAGCAAATTGTATTTATTTCCAAAGACTATTTTGTTTCTTTTGTATTGTTTGAGATTGATTTTTAGCCCCACCATTGTAAAAACCCAGGAGTACCCACTGGCAGAGTGGATCTACAAAGATGTGCGCTGCATAAAATATTTACAAAATATTTTATAGGTTTTAGGACCTAGATTTCCACTGGCACCTACAAAGATAATACAGTAATGGCTATGACCTCCCAGAGCACGGTGTGAGAGGCAGGTAAGTTCTCAAGATAAATGGCCCAGTACCAAGAAATACCTAGGGCACCTGGACACATAATTAATATTACTTAGAATGAAAAACAAGGAAAAAAAAAAAAAAAACAATCCACAGGCATTTGGTCACTTTTCGACACTCAGGCTCTCCCTTTAGGGGATGAAATCTCACAGTTTCCAAGTATATGACCAATTTGCCACCCAAGCTTTCAAAATCAAGCCCCCAGTCATCAGATGGAGGAACTGACCAAGATGATGTTTGTTCCTGACGCCTTTAAATGAAATACAGCTTAGCCCCAAATGAGGTAACTAAATAATTAATATTTGAGCCCAGAATTCCTAAATTTCTTTTCTGGCCCATTTTATTTTGCCTAAAAAGCAGTAAGTAGCCACATGGGGGATGTGATAATACTAACTAATTTAACTTGCAGAAAATTGTAAAGTGCTTTTGGGAGTTCATTCTTTCCTATCTTCCTAACACTAGTGGATTCTCCTTTCCCTGACATCCACATATAGTTTATTAAATCCACTAAAGTAAAAAAAAAATTGTCCAATTCTCCAAAATATGGGTAGATTACTACTAAATTGGCCCTCTTTTGGCAGCTCCAAGAAGTGAAAATGTGTCGCGTTGTTTTCTAAAGATTCAAATTTAAAAGTTGTTCTGTTATACTTCACCTAATTCCTTGAAGGAATTAACTATCAAGAATTTCTTCCAAATTGAAAAATGTCTTACACTGTAAGGCATTATTTTAAAAATCCATTTTATTTATCCTACACAAGATCTTTTATTATGGACTCATGCAATTAAATTTCACCTAAAGTTAAGAAACTTTATCCCCAAGAAAAGTTGGGGAATAATCTATAATTTTTACCAAGCTAGAAGGAAAATGAAAAAAACTCAGAAATCAGATATACTTCAAAGGAAAAATCAAGAGGTTCGTTCTAAAACCTTAATGCATTTTCTGAATTTTTTTTTTTTTTTGCATCCAAACTAGAATGAGTTTCAGATAGTTTCAACAAGAAATATTTTGGATAATCAGAAACAATTCATAATGCTAAATGCTTCTATCATAATTTATTCATAAATAAACATAAAGATATGACTATTTTGATGCATGGTATAAAGGAATCATACTCTTAATAAAAAGTTATGTGGAGAATCTCAATTTTACAAACATAGAAGTTCAAAATTATATCGAGGTAGTAATTCAAGCTGCCTGAATTTGTAAATGTTTTAAATTTAGGACTAAGACCAGACAGAAGTTTTGAGACACTTTACATTTGAAAATCCCTTTTCCTTAAATCAAAAGATTATGAGTAACAGAGGAGAATGACTCTTTCTTTTGTCTTTGGCGACTGCCTTTTAGAAGGATTTGGCATAGACTACTTGAATAAATGAAAGGAAGATTCCAGATTCTTTTATTTTTTGAGCTCAAGAAAACCAAACAACTTTTAATTGCTCTGTTTTTAAAAGAATATTTTATGTTAATTATTTTTAAGTACACTATTCAGTGTACTATATGTAAATACCCACCAAATAAAAGTATACATTTTGCTACATGTAATTACATGTATAGTAGTACATCATTCATTTCAATACCCTGAATGTATGTGCAGTTATATAATTGTACCAAAAACCTGCCCAACTTGTAAGAACAAACTGTAATGATTTCTAAACAGTAGACTCCTGTTCACCACCCTCCCACCCTGACTCTGATGACAGCATTTCTCGGTCTCCTTTTGGAAATCTTCAAAGACTTCATGTCTGGCCCACCATTTCCCCCTTCTTTCCACTTCTGGACAGCATATGCTAATGACATTCACTCTAGGTATCTTTCGACACCTCTAATGATTATGTTCTGTTCTCTCCGATTTGTCTTAAACAAAAAAAGTGTACAGCTTGGCCTCTCAGATGGTGGTGGCTTACACTTTGAAAATACATCTATGGCGGAAAGGTGGCTCACGCCTGTAATCCCAGCATTTTGGGAGGCCCAGGCGGGCGGATCACTTGAGATCCAGAGTTCAAGGCCAGCCTGGCCAACATAGTAAAACACCGTCTCTATAAAAATACAAAAACTAGCTGGGTGTGGTGGTGTGTGCCTGTAATCCCAGCTACTCAGGAGGCTGAGGCAGAAGAATTGCTTGAACCCGGGAGGCGGAGGTTGTGGCGAGCCGAGATCACACCACTGCACTCAGCCTAGGTGACAGAGTGAGACTCCATCTCAGAAAAAAAAAAAGAAAGAAAGAAAGAAAAGAAAAAAGAAAAAGAAAAAAAAGAAGAAAATACATCAAGCTTAATGGACTTGACTCCTCCTTGCTTTGGGACATTCAAGTTTCTGACAAGAGACCTGGAGCTTTTGTTATCACACAAGCTTCCAAAGCCCATCTCACCAGCCACTGACCCCTGGCTGCAATCTCTTTCTTTTCTCTTATTTTAATTTATTTTATTTTATTTTTTATTTACTTTTTGAGACAGAGTCTCGCTCTGTTGCCCAAGCTGGAGTGCAGTGGCGCGATCTCGGCTCACTGCAACCTCCACCTCCCGGGATCAAGCGATTCTTCCACCTCAGCCTCTGGAGTAGGTGGGACTACAGGCATGCACCACCAGGCCGGGCTAATTTTTATATTTTTAGTAGAGATGGGGTTTCACCATGTTGGCCAGGCAGGTCTCGAACTCCTGACCTCAAGTGATCCACCCGCCTCGGCCTCCCAAAGTGCTGGGATTACAGGTGTGAGCCACCGCGCCTGACCTCTTTTCTTTATTTTTTGAGACAGAGTTGCACTCTGTACTCCAGGCCGGAGTGCAGTGGCACCATCATGGCTCACTGCAGCCTCAATCTGCTAAGCTGAGACCACAGGCATGTGCCACCATGCCTGGCTATTTTTTTCTTCTTTTTTTGTACGGAGCAGAGTTTCCCAGGCTGGTCTCCAACTCCCAGTCTCCAGGGATCCTCCCACCTCAGCCTCCCAAAGTGCTAGAATTCCCAAGCGTGAGCCACCACACCCGGGCCTACATTTTCTTGATATTTTGAGTTTATTCGAATATCAAATCTCACTTTTCCTTTTTTTTTTTTTTTTTTTTTTGAGACGGAGTCTCGCTCTGTCGCCCAGGCTGGAGTGCAGTGGCGCGATCTCGGCTCACTGCAAGCTCCGCCTCCCGGGTTCACGCCATTCTCCTGCCTCAGCCTCCCGAGTAGCTGGGACTACAGGCACCCGCTACCACGCCCGGCTAATTTTTTCTATTTTTAGTAGAGACGGGGTTTCACCATGTTAGCCAGGATGGTCTCGATCTCCTGACCTCGTGATCCGCCCGCCTCGGCCTCCCAAAGTGCTGGGATTACAGGCGTGAGCCACCGCGCCCGGCTCACTTTTCCTTTTTTATCTCCCCCACATCATGAGACTCCCACAGAGAGGTCATATTACCCATTTCCTGTACACAATTAAAATAAATGCCATCTTCTGTGACTCTCACTGATGTCATTACTGAATCACTAGAAATTAATAGGGTAACAGTAGCTTCAAAGGGCTTGAGATATGTAAAACACTATATAAATATTATTATTAACTTGCTTAATGTAAAGTTCAAGTTCTGTGCTCAGACTTATACTAATTTCTTTGCTTTCCTCCTGGGAGATATGAACCATGGGCGTTTTATTTATATTGAGTTTCATTATTAATATTGCTCTTATAACAGAAGTTTGCCATCCAATATTTTAAACGACAACTATGTCCCTGGTGCTAGGCCATGTAGGGTATAGACATGGGTTGGGTTTTTTTTTTCCAGTTGTATTCATCATACAAAGCAAAATATTTTTCTACACCCTCTTTTGTGACACGTCTCCACAGTTATACAGTTGGTGTTGAATGAAGATTTGTTTTCATGAAATATAATTAGATTTTCTTTTGTCACAAGCACTGTCAGATTGTATATTGTTTTTTTTCCTGAGTAAGTGTGGTTTGCAAGATTTTGAAAGCTTGTTCCGGCCAGGCGCGGTGGCTCATGCCTGTAATCCCAGCACTTTGGGGGCCGAGGCGGGTGGATCACCTGAGGTCAGGAGTTCCAGACCAGCCTGGGCAACATGGTGAAACCCCGTCTCTATTAAAAATACAAAAATTAGCTGGGCATGGTGGTGGGCGCCTGCCTGTAGTCCCAGCTACTTGGGAGGCTGAGACAGGAGACTCGCTTGAACCCAGGAAGTGGAGGTTGCAGTGAACTGAGATCACACCACAGCACTTCAGTGACAAGAGCAAAACTCTGACTTAAAAAAAAAAAAGAGAGAAGAGAAAGGTTGTTCCAGTGGAAAATAGGAAATAGAAAAGCTCATATTTCTAGCAGGAGTAGAAAACTTTTTCACTCCCTCAAGCTCCATGCACATGAAATATTTGATGTAGTGTCAGTTTTTGAGAGTCTGTATTATAAGATCTTTAGAGGTTTAAGAAGCTAGCTTTAACCAGGGTAGAATCTAAGGGGATGTCAACATTTTATTTTTGTGAGAGAGAGGTGAATGGCAGAAGGAAGAAGTAAGGAAAGTAGGCATCGACTCTGGCACTTACTTTTCTTATTAAAATATTCACCCACAGACACAGGCAAACACACTTGTATAATTTGAAAAGCCTGTGTGGGCCTGGCATGGTGGCTCACGCTTATAATCTCAGCACTTTGGGAGGCCGATGTCGGCAGATCACCTCAGGCCAGGACTTCAAGACCAGCATGGCCAACATGGTGAAACCCCGCCTCTACTAAAAATACAAACATTAGCCCGGTGCGATGGCAGGTGCCTATAATCCCAGCTACTTGGGAGGCTGAGGCAGGAGAATTGCTTGAACCCTGGAGGCGGAGGTTGCAGTGAGCTGAGATCGCGCCACTGCACTCCAGCCTGGGCAACAGTGAAAGACTGTCTCAAAAAAAAAAAAAAGAAAGAAAGAATGCTAGGGAAAAAAAAGGCTAACTCCTAAGAGTGGGTGTCTCTGGATGATGAATTTATAAGTGACGTATTTTCCTTAATAGTTTTTCTTTTCTTTCTTTCTTTCTTTCTTTTTTTTTTTTTTTTTTTTTTTGAGACATGGTCTCACTGTTCCCCATCCTGGAGGGCAGTGGTACAATCATAGCTCACTGCAGCCTCGAACTTCTGGGCTCAAGTCATCAGGCATACACCACCAAGCCTTGCTAATTTTTTTAAACAATTTTTGGTAGAGACAGAGTCTCTCTATATTGCCCAGGCTGATCTTGAACTCCTGGCCTCAAGCCATCCTCCCTCCTTGGCCTCCCAAAGTGCTGGGATTATAGGGATGAGCCACAGCACCCAGCCTTATTTCTATATTTTATGTATTTTCTACATGAGTATATACCACCTGTATAATGCAGGGAAATAGTAAATGTTATTTAAAATAAGGACACATTAGAGCCTATGTCATCTTTTTTTTTTTTCTTTTTTGAGACGGAGTCTCACTCTGTCGCCCAGGCCGGAGTGCAGTGGTGCGATCTCAGCTAACTGCAACCTCAACCTCCGCCTCCCAGGTTCAAGCAATTCTCTGCCTCAGCCTCTGGAGTAGCTGGAATTACAGGCGCCCGCTACCATGCCCGGCTAATATTTTTGCATTTTTAGTAGAGACAAGGTTTCACTATCTTGGCCAGGCTAGTCTTGAACTCCTGACCTCGTGATCCACCTACCTCGGCCTCCCAAAGTGCTGGGATTACCGGCGTGAGCCACTGCGCCCGGTCTTTTTTTTTTTTTTTTTTTCTTTTCTTTTTTTTGAGACAGAGTTTCACTCTTGTTGCCCAGGCTGGAGTGTGATGGCGTGATCTCAGCTCACTGCAACCTCCGCCTCCTGGGTTAAAGTGATTCTCCTGCCTCAGCCTCCTGAGTAGCTGGGATTACAGGTGCCCACCACCACGACCAGCTAATTTTTTATATTTTTAGTAGAGACAGGGTTTCACCATGTTGGCCAGGCTTGTCTTGAACTCCTGACCTCAGGTGATCTACCTGCCTTGGCCTCCCGAAGTGCTGGGATTACAGAGGTGAGCCACTGTGCCAGCCTGTCATCTCTTTAAACAGTAACTTAACTCTAACCTAAAAGGGGTCCTGTGATCTAGTGATTATAGTAGGCAATTGAAAACAGAGAGGGAAAATCACATCCTAATTTTGCCACTGAGTCACTGTTTCACTTTGCCTCAGGTTTCGGGCCTGTAAAATGGGAATAATTAACACTTTCTTGTAAAATGCTTTGGAGCTTTCCAAGGAAAGACCTTATGAAGGTGCGAAGTATTGTTCTATTAGCGCTAATTGAAGTGAACATAAAAACAAAGGCATTTGAGAGAAATTGAAGTCATTACGGTCAAGTTGAGGAAGGCAGCAGACACAATGCCAACTGCTGAACTGGATCTTCAAGATCTTTGTCTTCTTTTTTCTTTTAATTGTTTTTACTTTTTTTTGAGACAACCTCGCTCTGCTGCCCAGGCTGGAGTGCAGTAGTATGATCATAGCTCACTACAGTCTCAACCTCCCAGGCTCAAGTGATCCTCCCATCTCAGCCTCCCAAGTAGCTGGAACCACAGGCATACACCACCATGCTTAATTGTTAAAAGTTGTTTGTGTTTTTTTTGAGATGGAGTCTTGCTCTCTTGCCAGGCTGCAGTGCAGTGGCATGATCTTGGCTCACTGCAACCTCCGCTTCCCAGGTTCAAGCTATTCCCCTGCCTCAGCCTCCCAAGTAGCTGGGACTAACAGCACGCACCACCACGCCCGGCTAATTTTTTGTATTTTAGTAGAGACGGGGTTTCACCATATTGGCCAGGATAGTCTTGATCTCCTGACCTCATGATCCACCCACCTCGGCCTCCCAAAGTGCTGGGATTACAGGAGTGAGCCACCACGCCCAGCCTAATTGTTAAATTTTTTGTAGAGACAGAGTCTCGTTATCCTGCTCAGGCTGTTCTCAAACTCCTGTGCTCAAGAGATCCTCTCGCCTCAGCCTCCCAAAGTGCTGGGATTACAGGCATGAGCCACTGCTCCTGGCCTGTATTCTTTAAAAAGGTTTTCTGAGGGGCAGATAAGGATGTCACCGATAATGCTGGAAAGCCCATTGTCCAATCACCAAACACTATGTGTTGAGCAAAGTGCTGTGTCAGACACTAAAAAAACCAACCACATGGCAGAGGTGGACTACGTCCCTGCCCTTAGAAGCTTACAATTTAGTTGGGAGTGGGAACAGGGCAGTAACCTGTGAAAACAATAATGGGCTGGGCACATTGGCTCACGCCTGTAAACCCTGCTAAGACTGGTCTAATATTCAGCTTCCAGGCCTGTCTACCTGGGACCTTTTATTTCAGAAACCAGGGCTGAGACCCCCCCAGCTCTATACAGAGAAGTCAAGTTTCCTGTTTTCTCAAATATCATGCAAATAAAGTCAACAACTGTTCCTAAAGCCTGTATCAGTCTGGTGGTATTGGTGGTGGTGGTGGTGGTGGTGGTGGTGGTGGTGGTGGTGGCGGTGGTGTGTGTGTGTGTGTGTGTGTGTTTGCTGGAGCAGGCAAGAAGGCAAGGTGGCGGAGTGTATATAAAGTCACCTGAAATACAGTAGCTCCTGCCCGGGAGAGAGCTTAAAATTCAACTGGGAAGACCTGGAAAATGTGTAATTGGTTTGATCCTATTAAGCCAATTATTTGATGTACACACGAAAATTCGTATTTGGTACTACTCGGTTTTATTTGTGAGTCAAGATTTACCTAGAAGACAATGTTCTTAAGACTTCAGGGTCCCTCGTTCTGACTCAGCCATACACCTCTCTTAGACTTCTTTCCCTCTGGGGGACTTCTGAGTTCACGCCTCCCCAGAATAAAATGTTTATGAGAACTCTTGGCAAGGGACTGGGAATAGAGCCACGAAGGGACATCGCTGTTATCTACTGTCCTCCTGAGGTTGGAAAGGCCAGATGGGAAGTCACAAGTCTGCAAGAGTCATCTTTGCCTGTAAAACCACCTAATCACAACAGTTATTGCCCACTGAGCTCTGCACAGCTTCCCTCTAACCCCAGTAGCAGCTTTGCAAGGTACAAAGCATTAGCTCCCTTTTACACAGGGGGAAACTGAGGCTCAGAGAGATAAAAGAACTGCTCCACAACGACTTACTCTCTGGTAAGCCAAAGTGTGGACTTTCGGTACCACCCCAGACTTACATGCAGCTGTTTTGCCACACCTGGTCCCCGAACTGGTCAGAACCTACCTGACCTGTCCAAAAGGGAGCCTCGATATCCCCCCTTCAGGAAGTCCTGGGTATTACCTGCCCAGGAAAGATTCTTTCATCTTACCTTGCAGCAACCTGCTTGCCAGCAATCCTTCCCCGTAGAGGCTTTGTCTCCAGACATCTCTCTGTGGCGGTGGAGGCTCCAGACACCCCGGTCCAGGGCATCTATAATCAAGATTGATAACTTGACCTTGGTCTTGAATGAGACATTGATTGCAAATGAGAGACGTCGGGAAGAGTCAAAAGTCCCCCTTAAGTACAGGAAGACGGGTGGTTGGCAGTCTAAGCAGCTAGAAAAGGGTGTGTTTTCCAAGTCATCATTGGGAATCTACTTGCTAATTGCCGTGGGCTCTATCTTCACTTTAGGGGAGTCTGGTTTCATGGACTGTCTGGGGAAGTATCTGATTAACAATCCCATTCTGGCAGCTATGGCTGGGAGGGTGGGGTCATGAATGTGCTATTACACAGTCCAAGGCGAGCAGTTTAGTGAAACAACTGTAAGTAATTCCAAGTCGGTATCTTAGACTCTCTCATTCCTAAATTTAATACTGACTTGTGAGTGGGAGGTGGGATTAGTTTACACAAGCTCCGTTTATCCGCTAGCGTTTTATTACCAACCAAGTCAGACCAGGTGGTGGGGTTTGGTTTTGTTTTCTTTTGAAACTTGTCTGTGTTTTACTGTTCACCTGGTTGCCTCTTACCCCCACCTGTGATTGTGATGTTTTCTTTTAAAACACACACACACAGACACACACACACACACACACACACAGGCTCCCTTAGGAAGAAAAAAAAGGAAAGAAAGAAATGACCCTCTGGTTCCCCCTACCCCTTGCTGTCCCCTGTAGCCTGATCTATTTAAGACCGTTCTCTTCAAACAGATCTTGCCCCAGTTTCTCCTGCGCCGCCTCTTCCCCTCTGCCCCGTGTCTTGCGCATTTGACACCAACTCAAGAATCTTGTAGCCTCTTGCCTTTCCACTCCCGGCAGAGTTTGTTATTCAGCACTTCAAAGCGGGCACTTGTTTGCACCTCTTGTTTCAAACAATAGACCAAATTTCCTGTTACGGAGTCTCTTAAAAACTGCCTCCCTCGCGCTCCCTGGAACAAATTGCAGCGGGCACTCTGCAGATGAAGAAAAAAGCTCAATCCTCACCCTTCTGCATCTCAGAGGAGCCAGCGCCATGGGGCAGAGAGAAGGTCACAGGTGTGGACATCAGACAGACAGACCTGTGTGCAAACCCTAAGCACTGCATGCTGCTTTTTGGCTGGGTGACTTTGGGCTGGTTACTTAACCTCTCTGAGTCACCTTGTCCTCACCTGTAATATCTGAACCTTACCTAACCCATCCCTATGGCTGTGTTCAAAACGAGATCCAATGCTAGAGGTTAAGATAATTATCGAACATACCTTCTTGTATCTTTGTTAGGATTAAATGAGTTAATACACATTAGACCTTGGCACAATCATCCCTCAGTGACGGTTTTAATTTTTCTTCCTCCTTATTCCTCATTCCAGAAGGGATCTTTGGCCCTGCTCTCCTTCAATAACTCTGTTTCATCGCTATCAGAACATTGCATTCACCAGCCCAGATTCATATCCTATAATGGTTCAGCCCATTAGGAGTGTAGTGTTTGTTCTTACTTTCTTGTTCCTGGAATATCATTTTTTGCTTAACTTCAGGATGATGAAAATACCTGAGGGATGGAGCCATAGCACTGCAGTTTTAGGACAGGGAAAATATTATGTGTGATGTTGTAATGGTAAGCACGTGACATGCATTTTTCACAATCCTCGGAACTGTACGACTAGAAAGGTAAACCCTAATGTAAACTGTGGACTTTAGTTAATAGCGATGTAATAACAATGTGTCAATATGGTTCTGTTTTTTTGTTTGTTTGTTTGTTTTTCAGAAGCAAAATCTCCCTCTGTCGCCCAGGCTGGAGAGCAGTGGCGAAGCCTTGAACTCCTGGGCTCTGGCGATCCTCCTGCCTCAGCCTCCCAAGTAGCTGAGACTAGGGCTGTGTGCCACTACATAGAGCTAGTATTAAAAAAAAAAAAAATTTTTTTTTTTTTGGCCAGGAGCAGTGGCTCACACCTGTAATCCCTGCATTTTGGGAGGCCAAGGCAGGCAGATCACCTGAGGTCAGGAGTTCGAGACCAGCCTGCGTGGCGAAACCCCATTTCTACTAAAAATACAAAAACTATCTGGGCATGGTGGTGGGTGCCTGTAATCCTAGCTACTCGGGAGGCTGAGGCAGGAGAATCACTTGAACCCAGGAGGCGGAGGTTGTATTGAGCTGAGATTGCTCCATTGCACTCCAGCCTGGGGAACAGAGTGAGACTCCACCTCAGAAAAAAAAAAATTGTGGAAACATGCTGGTCTCAGAGTCCTGGCTCAAGTGATCTTCCTGCCCTGGTCTCCCAAAGCACTGGGATAACAGGTGCGAACCACTGCACCTGGCCAATATGGTTTAATTTTTGTTTGTTTGTTTTCAAATTTTTTGAGACAGGTTCGTTCTCTGTCACCCAGTGAGGTGTGTCATCATACCTCACTACAGCCTCCAACTCCTGGGCTCAAGCGATCCTCCTACCTCAGCCTTCTGAGTAGCTGGAACTACAGGCACACCCCACCACACCCAGCTAATTTTTTCATTTTTTGGCTGGGTGTGGTGGCTCACACCTGTAATCTCAGCACTTTGGGAGGCCAAGGCAGGTGGATCACTTGAGGTCAGGAGTTTGAGACCAGCCTGGTCAGCATGGTGAAACCCCATTTCTACTAAAAATAACAAAAGTTACCCTGGTGTGATGGTGCACACCTGTAACTCCAGCTATTATTCGTGTGGCTGAGGCATGAGAATTGCTTGAACCTGGGAGGCAGAGGTTGCAGTGAGCTGAGATCACGCCATTGCACTCCAACTTAGGTGACAGAGTGATACCCTGTCTCAAAAAAAAAAAGTATATATATATGTGTGTGTGTGTGTGTGTGTGTGTGTGTAGAGACAGGGGTCTCCCTATGTTGCCTAGGCTGGTCTTGAACTCCTGACCTCAAGCGATCTTCCTGCCTCAGACCCCTAAAGTGCTGGGATTATAGGCATGAGCCACTGTGCCTGGCCGTGGCCTTACCTTTCCCAGGCTGTGGCCTCAACCCCTGAGCCACTGGCCTCATCTTCCTGACTTGCTAGAAATAGTGGTCGGGTGAAATCACCAAATCCTCTAAAGGCTCTGGAGCCCAAACTAAGTGAAGGAAGCAGAGTCTTGTTGCACAGAATAAAAACCGCCTTCCTACCCATCTCAGATCCCACTGAGCAACTGAAGTCTTACTCTTTGGTATCCTGAGGCCAAGATTGCAATAACCATTGAGTAAAAAGCAACCACAATAGGCCAGCAGCCACTTCTAAAACATATTTTAAACACAGATGGAAACTTCCCAGCACATCCTGTCTGGTTGTCTAGTCCCCAAACTCTGTGAGATTGAATTTCTGTGGCATGTCACTGATTAATAAAACCATCAATTTAAGATCTATTCCCAACGTGTATCATGGGTGAGACAGGCCCTATTGCTGTTATCTGGAATTAAGCTTGTTCATGATTCATTAGCCAGGTGTGGTGGCACATGCCTGTAATCCCAGCTATTTGGGAAGCTGAGGCAGGAGAACTGCTTGAACCCGGGAGGTGGAGGTTGCAGTGAGCTGAGATCATACTGCTGCACTCCAGCCTGAGCAGCAGAGCGAGACTCTAGGTGAAAAAAGAAAAAAAATAAATAACAAAAACAGGTTGTTCATAATTCAACAAAAGCCAAATCACAAAGCCACAGAATTCATTGGGAATTATAGTCGGTAATAATTACAAGTTGCTTTAGTGGTGTGATGAGCAGGAAAAGGCAGAAATTGTGAAGTTTCAGAACAGGCCCAGTTGCTTGTACTGGTTGTATGACTTCCTTATGCCTCACTTTTCCCATCCATAAAATGGGGGCAATAAAACTTGCTTCACAAGCTTGTAAGGAATAATTAAGATAACACATGTCGGCCAGGCGCTGTGGCTCATGCCTGTAATCCCAGCACTTTGGGAGGCCAAGGCGGGTGGATCACTTGAGGTCAGGAGTTCAAGACCAGCCTGGTCAACATGATGAAACCCCGTCTCTACTAAAAATACAAAAATTAGCCAGGTATGGTGGCACATGCCTATAGTCCCAGCTACTCTGGAGGCTGAGGCAGAAGAATTGCTTGTACCCGGGAGGCAGAGGTTGCAGTGAGCCAAGATTGTGCCACTGCATTCCAGCCTAGGTGACAGAGTGAGACGCTATCTCAAAAAAAAAAAAAAAAAAATGATAACACATGTCCAGTGTCTGTGGGACACCTAGCATGTATAAAGGCCAGTTTCTATCCCAGCACTTGGGGAGGCTGAGGTAGGGGGATGGCTTGAGGCCAGGAGCTCAAGACCAGCCTGGGCAACATAGCAAGACTACGTCTCTACAAAAGATTCAAAAAGTTAGCTGGGGCACGGTGGCGCATGCACTTGTTGTCCCAGCTGCTCAGGAGGCTGAGGCAGGAGAATCACTTCAGCCCAGCAGTTGGCGCCTGCAATGAGCTGAGATCGTACCACTGCACTCCAGCCTGGGTAACAGAGTGAGACTGTCTCAAAAAATTTGTTTTTTTAAAATTGCCTGAGCCTAAGAAGATATAGTAGGTGAAAAATGAACATAAAATGATGCGTGGGTGACATCTTCTCTATTTTGCTCTGTGTTTCCAAGCATCTGATATAAATAATTTACAGTGTTAAAAATGAGTTAACAGGCAGGGTTTTTGATGGACAGAAGAAAATTCATTCTAAAAGAGGGCTAGTCTTCATAATGAGAGGCTGCTGAGTGGAGGAAAATTTTGAATTTAGACAAGCATCTTTTACATAGTTATTAATCTGGTTGGATAGAATTTTTAATAATTAAATGGTATTACTGCAATATAAGTGATATTTTATTGAGCTTAAATGAAATGTGCATTTAGGAACTTCATTTGAAACATTGCCTACTTTGTTATTCTATTTTTCATAATTGCATATGTTTGGAAATTATGTTTTGCCTTCCGCACTGTATTATCTGCCTTAGCCCTTTGCCTTATTTATAGGAATGTTATTTCTTATGTTTTAAGGAAATTGATATGAAAGCTCTAAATGACAAACTCCGAAGCTAGCTTCAAAAGTTTCTGACTAATCGCTAATGAAATATCCATAATAGATGAGGAAGAAAGCATAAATCCCAATGAAACACAGCTTCACTTCGTAAGTGTCTCGTGTTTGTTCGACAGCTTTTGAAATTTTCTTTGTCATTTGGAAAATCAATACAAAATACAGCTAAACACCAGACTTTGCCTCTCAGCCTAAGACAAAATAAAAGATTGAAAGCTTCCGTATCACCAGCTGTCAATTGCTGAAGATCATATTGCTTAATGCAATAATTTTTTTCTCTGCCCAAACATTACTCAGCCTCCATGATCTCTTGTTAAGACCCAGATGCACACACATTATGTCTGTGAATTCACAAAGACGCGAGACAGCTGGTGGTTATCGGTTTAGTCGATTAATATAGAGAGAATGGTAATGAATGACTATCGTCTCCACCCCTGCCCACTCTTATTTTGAGAGTAAATTGTGCACCCTGGCTTCCTGAAAGAGCACGGATTAACCAGCTCTCCTAACTGTCCTTCGTTTGTTGTTTGTTTGTGAGGTGTTTGTTTGTTTGTTTGTTTGGAGACTGGATTTCACTTTGTCTTCCAGGCTGGAGTGCAGTGGAGCAATCATAGCTCATTGCAGCCTCAAACTCCTGGGCTCAAGTGATCCTCCTGCCACAGCCTCCCAAGTAGCTAGGACCACGGAAGTGTGCCACCACACCTGGCTAATTAAAAAAAATTTTTTTTTGTAGAGACAGGGTCTCTCTATGTTGCCCAGGCTGGTCTCAAACTCCTGGCCTCAAGCAATCCTCTCGCCTCAGCCTCCTGAGTAGCTGGGACTACAGGTGCATGCCCAGCTATTAAAAAAAACAAAAAAACAAAAAAAAAACCTTTTTTTTTTTTTGAGACAGAGTCTTGCTCTGTTGTCCAGCCTGGAGTGCAATGGCTCGATCTCGGCTCACTGCAACCTCTGTCTGCCGGGTTCAAGCAATCCTTCTGCCTCAGCCTCCCGAGTAGCTAGGACTACAGGCAAGCACCACCATGCCAATCTAGTTTTTTATATTTTTAGTACAGACGGGGTTTCACCATGCTGGCCAGGCTGATCTCGAACTCCTGACCTCAAGTGATCTGCCTGCCTCGGCCTCCCAAAGTGCTGGGATTACAGGCGTGAGCCACCGTGGCCAACCAAAAACAATCTTTATAGTGATGGGGTCTTGCTATATTGCCCAAGCTGGCCTCAAACTCCTGGACTCAAGCAATCCTCCCAAAGTGTTGGGATTACAGGCGTGAGCCACCACAGCCAGCCTCCTAGTCCCTTCTTAACTTCTCTTAAATCGTCCCTGTTTGATTCTGTTTCCTGCTAGTCCCCTGACGGATACAGCAGGAATTAAAAACTATATATTTAACTTGTACATAAGTGAATGGAAATGAATAAAGAAAACATGTACACAACTTAGCAAAGTAGGATTCAGTTGGGAGCTGGTTCACTTTTCCCTGTTGTCAGTATGCATAATACCACACTTTTCTTTCTTTTTTTTTTTTTTTTTTTTTTTTTGAGACAGCGTCTCGCTTCATCGCCCAGGCTGGAGTGCAGTGCAGTGGCGTGATCTCAGCTCACTGCTACCTCCACCTCCCGGGCTCAAGCAATTCTCTTGCCTCAGCCTCCTGAGTAGCTGGACTACAGGTGCGCCACCACGCCTGGCTAATTTTTTGCATTTTAGTTGAGACGTGATTTCATCATGTTGCCCAGGGTGGTCTTGAACTCCTGAGCTCAGGCGATCCACCCCCCTCGGCCTCTCAAAGTGCTAGGATTACAGGCATGAACCACCACACCCAGCCTAGTATGCATAATACCATACTTTTAAAAAAAAATTTTAAGTTCTGGGATACATATGCAGAAAGTGCAGGTTTGTTATATAGGTATACATGTGCCATGGTGGTTTGCTGCACCTATCAACCTGTCATCTAGGTTTTAAGCCCCGCATGCATTAGACATCTGTCCTTATGTTCTCTCTCTCCTTGCCCCCCACCCCCCAACAGGCCCCGGTGTGTGATGTTCCCCTCCCTGTGTCCATGTGTTCTCATTGTTCAACTCCCACTTATGAGGGAGAACATGCGGTGTTTGGTTTTCTGTTCCCGTGTTAGTTTGCTGAGAATGACGGCTTCCAGCTTCATCCATGTCCCTGCAAAGGACATTAACTCATTCTTTCTTTCTTTCTTTTTTTTTTTTTTGAGATGGAGTTTCTCTCTTGTTGCCCAGGCTGGAGTGCAGTGGTGCCATCTTGGCTCACTGCAACCTCTGCCTCCGAGGTTCAAGTGATTCTCCTGCCTCAGCCTCCCAAGTAGCTGGGATTACATGCATGCACCACTATGCCTGGCTAATTTTGTATTTTTAGTGGAGGCGAGGTTTTAGCATGTTGGTCAGGCTGGTGTCAAACTCCTGACCTCAGGTGATCCACCTGCCTCAGCCTCCCAGAGTGCTGGGATTACAGGGGTGAGCCACTGTGCCCGGCCAAACTCATTCTTTTTTATGGCTGCATAGTATTCCATGGTGGCATAATACCATACTTCTAATGCATCCCTGATTTAGTTCTTTTTCTGCTAACCTCTAAACACAGGGAGGCAGGCACCAAGCCTGTCTTCCTCCTTTCTCATTCTCTTGACTTCAGGGCCAGGCTGTGTCAATAAAGATGTGTAGTATGAATGAAGGCATTCCTGGCTGATTGTATGCAATGACAACATCTCTTGCTGGGGCTGAGGCCGAAGTCCTTTGCTGTTCTGATCTGGGAGCATTTAGCTCTGAGGATCAAGTGAGAAGCCTCAAAGGCCATGTGCTCAAAGCGTAGAACAGTCTGACCCCTGTTTCCTGCAACAGACAGGGGCGAGTTAAAGGTGATACACTCTCTTGCAAACGGCTCACGGGGTGTCCTGGGAACTCTCATGGGGAGACGTGGAGTTTCTGGTGTGGGTGAAGATTGGGAAAGACATTTGCAAAGTGAGGACCAACAGAGGCTGAGGGCTGGAAAGAACAGGCTTTCATCATTGTCAGGGAACTGTGACAGAGAGAAGCAAGCCCAGGAAACGAGTTAGGTAACCTTCAGCTTCTCCATTACTTTTTTTTTTCTTTGAGACAGAGTCTCGCTCTGTCACCCAGGCTGGAGTGCAGTGGCGTGATCTCGGCTCACTGCAAGCTCCACCTCTCGGGTTCACGCCATTCTCCTGCCTCGGCCTCCTGAGTAGCTGTGACTACAAGTGTCTGCCACACACCTGGCTAATTTTTGTGTATTTTTGGTAGAGACGGGGTTTCACCGTGTTAGCCAGGATGGCTTTTTTTTTTTTTTTTTTGAGATGGAGTCTCGCTCTGTCACCAGGCTGGAGTGCAGTGGCACAATCTCAGCTCACTGCAACCTCCGCCTCCTGGGTTCAAGAGATTCTCCTGCCTCAGCCTCCCAAGTAGCTGGGATTACAGGTGCCCGCCACTACGCCCGGCCAATTTTTCTATTTTTAGTAGAGAGGGGTTTCACCATGTTGGCCAGGGTGGTCTCGAACTCCTGATCTCATAATCCGCCTGCCTCAGCCTCCCAATCTGCATTACTTTTATTAATAACACTTAGCCTTGAAGCATGGATCTGGAGACAGGCATGTGAAGACATCCAGTTTGCAGAAAGAACTTGGTCAAGTTTGACTTTAAAAATTCCTCTTGGAGGAAAAAAAAAAAAAAGCAGCAGCTCTGAACTCCAGTGGGATTTCCTGCACCTTAAATCTTGGGCATCAAGATTGCCTGGGTATGGTCATCACTAAAAGGACAATGGTAGGGTATTGGAAGTAAGTAGCATAGGCCAGATGGGGTGACTAATGCCTGTAATCCCAGCACTTTGGGAGGCCAAGGCTGGTGGATCACCTGAGGTCAGGAGTTCGAGAGCAACCTGGGCAACATGATGAAACCCCGTCTCTACTAAAAATACAAAAATTAGCTGGGCATGGTGGCGGGCACCCGTAATCCCAGTTACTTAGGAGGTTGAGGCATCGCTTGAACTGGGAGGTGGAGGTTGCAGTGAGCCGAGATCACACCATTGCACTCCAACCTGGGTGACAAGAGCAAAACTCTGTCTCAAAATAAATAAACATATAAATAATAAAATGTCTGCTATAGTGTTTGGCACAGAATAGATGCTCAAATTTTGGGGAGCTAGGACTTATCATTCTGGTTCCACTTTGGTATCATTAGTCTGCTCATGGTGTGTTTAGGCCACCTCAAGTCCTCTGGCCAGACTCTTAAAGGAGGCCAGCCTCCATGGGCTCACACCTTGGTGAAGGCGGCATCCCCCACCAGGCATAGGTAAGTATGGACTTCTCCTCCAGGCTAGGCTGTGCTGCGCTAGGCCAGGCAACGCTGACATGCGTGGTATTAGGTGGGGCCGGAAAAAAGGGGCTTAAGAAGGTGATGCAGGGCTGGGTGCAATGTAATCCCAGCACTTTGGGAGGCCGAGGCAGAAGGATCACAAGGTCAAGAGATCGAGACCATCCTGGCCAACATGGTGAAACCCCATGTCTACTAAAAATACAAAAATTAGCTGGGTGTGGTGGCATGTGCCTGTAGTCCCAGCTACTCGGGAGGCTGAGGCAGGAGAATTGCTTGAACCTGGGAGGTGGAGGTTGCAGTGAGCTGAGATCACGCCACTGCATTCCAGCCTGGGTGACAGAGCGAGACTCCGTCTCAAAAAAAAAAAAAACAAAAAATGATGATACAGAAATCAGGTCCGTAAAGCCCAGTTTCTGCCTTGGGCAGCTTCTAGGTCATGGATGGTGGAGAGATGATAGAAGTGGACACCACGTGACTGGACCCTCACTGTGCATCAGAAAGAGGGAAAGATTGGGAATGACAGCCCAGACCCTTCTGCTTTTCTTTTTTTTCTTTTTAGATGGAGTCTTGCTCTGTCGTCCAGGCTGGAGTGCAGTGGCGCAATCTCGGCTCACTGCAAGCTCCACCTCCCGGGTTCACACCATTCTCCTGCCTCAGTCTCCTGAGTAGCTGGGACTACAGGCACCCGCCACCACGCCCGGCTAATTTTTTGTATTTTTAGTAGAGACGGAGTTTCGCTGTGTTAGCCAGGATGGTCTCAATCTCCTGACCTCATGATCCGCCCACCTCAGCCTCCCAAAGTGCTGGGATTACAGGCGTGAGCCAGTGCACCTGGCCTTCTTTTTCTTTTTTAGAGAAAAGGTCTTGCTTTGTTGCCCAGGCTGGAGTGCAGTGCTGCGATCATAACTCACTGTAGCCTCAAACTCCTGGGCTCAAGGGATCCTCCCATCTCAGCCTCCCAAGTAGCTGGGACTACAGGCACATGCCACCACTCCTGGATAAATTTTTTTTTTTTTTAATAGAGATGGGGTCTCACTATGTTGCCTGGGCTTGTTTCAAACTCCTGGCCTCAAGTGATCTGCGGCCTCCCAAAGCACTAGGATTATGGGTGTGAGCCACCGCTCCCAACCTGCTTCTGCTTTTCATTTCCCTTCATTCCCTCCCCCTTGGGTTCTATACTCTCAAGTTCACAGGATCTAGGGACCAAGTCACCCAGTGGCCATTCTCCAGGGCCACCTGGGTGAGCCTCCTGAAATGCTTACCTCTGGCATCTCTCCTTTTTTCCCTTTTTTGGAGACAGAGTCTCCCTCTGTTGCCCAGGCTGGAGTGCAGTGGTGCAATCTCAACTCACTGCAACCTCCGCCTCCCGGGTTCGAGCGATTCTCCCGCCTCAGCCTCCCGAGTAGCTGGGATTACAGGTGTGCACCACCATACCCAGCTAATTTTTGTATTTTTAGTAGAGACAGGGTCTTGCCATGTTGGCCAGGCTGGTCTCAAACTCCTGGCCTCATGTGATCCACCTGACTCAGCCTCCCAGAGTGGTGGGATTGCAGGTGTGAGCCACTGTGCCCCGCCTGGCCTCTCTCCGGCAAGTCTTTCACGCTCCTCGCTATTTTCCCTGGAGTTAAGCTCTAAGCCCCTACTTCCAGTCTCAGCCTCTATCCTTCCATCAGTGCTCCAGCCCTCCAGAATCCTCCCTCCTCCCTGCTCCCCAGACACAATGTACACCAATAGGGCCCCACAGTCCTTTAATGGCCAGCATCCACCATGACTGGTCAGGGCCCCTCCCTTCTGACTGGACAGTTGTTAAAGCGTTTTCTAACATCCACTCGCATCTGAACGTCCCAGGCACCAGAGTCATCACTGATTCCTTTCTTTGCCCGGGGTTTAATCACTCCATGCAAGGGGCGGGCATGTCTTCTGTCCCACTTTGTAAGGGTGCCCAACTCTCCAGGCCAAGGCTGTCCTTTGGCCCTCAGAGCACGTCACATGGATTTCATCTCAGAATCGGATGTTGCCTGCAGTCTGTTGGTCTCACTGTGTTTCAGTTATTTTCCAGTTTCTTCCACTGACCTGAGCTCCACCTCAGGGTGGAGACCTTGTCATATTTCTCTACAGGCCTGGCACATAGTAGGCATCTAATAAATGTCTTTTTGTTTGTTTGTTTTGAGGTGGACTCTCGCTCTTTCACCCAGGCTGGAGTGCAGTGGCGCGATCTAGGCTCACTGCAACCTCCACCTCCCGGGTTCAAGCTATTCTCTTGCGTCAGCCTCCCGAGTAACTGGGATCACAGGTACGCGCCACCACACCCGGCTAATTTTTTGTATTTTTAGTAGAGACGGGGTTTCATCAGGTTGGCCAGGCTGGTCTCGAACTCCTGACCTCAGGTGACCCACCTGCCTCAGCCTCCCAAAATGCTGGGATTACAGCCGTGAGCCACCACGCCCCACCACGTGTAATAAATGTCTGATGAGTGCAGGTAGGAAAAAAGGAGCCGGGCTCATTCCTCAGTGAAGAGTTAAAGGTCAAGGGTTATGAGGTCTAATCTATCCCTCTGTACAGTTTATTTTCAGGGTCTCCTTTTGTACTTAAGAGTGGGTGAGCAGATGTGGATGGTGGCTCACGCCTGTAATCCCAGCACTTTAGGAGGCTGAGGTGGGAGGATTGCTTGAGCCCAGGAGTTTGAGACCAGCCTGAGCAACATAGCAAGACACCATCTCTACAAAAAATAAAAAAATTAGCCAGGTGTGGTGGTGTGGGCTTGTAGTCCCAGGTACTTGGGAGGCTGAGGTTGCAATCCTTAAGGAGAATCGCTTGAGCCTGGGAGGTCAAGGTTGCAGTCAGCTTAAATCACACCACTGCACTCCAGCCTCAGTGACAGAGCAAGACCCTGTCTCAAAAAAAAAAAAAAAAAAAGGAAAAAGAAAAAAATAATGGGAAAACCATACCAGCCACCTCCTACCTTGCTGGAAGGTGACCAGCCTGAGGTCTGGTTTTCCACAATTTCCTGAAAACTTCCCAAACATCTGGCGCCAGTGTGAAAAGAGCCGGGTGAGGCCTGGAGCCAGAATTAGGCCATCAGTGTTCCCTGAACCTGATAAAATCCTAACCGTCCCAGAAGCCAAGCTGGACTGGGGCGTGAGATCATCACATGCCTGAGATACTTGAATCAACTTGTTCACAGCTTTCCTGGGTCATGTTTTTCATAATTCATGATTCACAGGAGACTTTTAACAACAAAAACATTCAGATTAAATTTTTATATGAGATGTTTTTCCTTTCTTCTACAAGCATTATCAACCATTTCGATCACACACACACAAAAAAAACCCTCTGCCCACCTCCATAATTATTTAAGGATTTTTTTTAACTTGTTTTTCTACTTAATTTGATTCAAAGATAGGAACTCTGGGTATCAAAAGGTGGCATTAAATTGTGGTTTCTCAGGTGACTCAGACAATTTGATGATCCAATTTGTTTTCCTTTCTTTCTTTTTTTTCCTTTTTTTTTTTTTTTTTTTGAGTCAGGGTTTCACTCTGTCGCCCAGGCTGGAGTGCAGTGGTGTGATCACCACTCACTGCAGCCTGGAACTCCTGGGCTCCAGCGATCCCCCCATCTCAGCCTCCCAAGTAGCTGGGACTACAGGCATTTGCCACCACGGTTGGCTAATTTTTAAATTTTTTGTAGAGATAGGATTTCACTGTATTGCCCAGGCTGGTCTTGAACTCCCGGGCTCAAGCAATCCTCCCACCTTGGCCTCCCAAAGTACTGGGATTACAGGGGTGAGCTACTATGCCTGGCGCTTTTTTTTTTTTAATTAAATAATACATGATGCCCTGTCCCTCAAATGAAAACAAATAGGGCAGATTGCTTGAGCCCAGGAGTTTGAGACCAGCCTGGGTAACATGGCGAAACCCTGTTTCTACAAAAAAATACAAAGATTAGCTGGGCATGGTAGCACGTGCATGTAATCCCAGCTACTCGGGAGGCTGAGGTGGGAGGATCACTTGAGTGCAGAACATCAAGTTTACAGTGAGCCGTGATCATGCCACTGCACTCCAGCCTGGGTGACAGAACAAGATCCCATCTCAAAAAAAAAAAAAAAAAAAAAGAAAAAGAAAGAAAAAGAAAAGAAAACCACACCAGAAAATCTTTTAGCAATACCCTCAAGTCGGTTTTCTCTTTTTTCTTTTTTTTCTGCTGAAAGAATACTCAAAGAAACAGCCCAGCTCTTTTTATTTCTCATGGATACTTTTCAGGGACCTATGTGTGTAACCATTAAAAGACATATTGGAACCATGCTGAAAATTCCATCTCTTTGAATAAGGACTGACTTCACCCAGTCCCCAAGAAGTAACAAGACGGCTGATTACTGTCATTATTTTTGCCATTTGAAAACTCTCCACTGATGTTTCTTTCTCTACGGTCAGAGAGGCTGCTGCTTCAAGAGTAAGACTTATGCCATGTTGCCTTCAAACAGGAGAAGGGGAGGGGAAAAACATTTAAAAACAAGAGGGAGCTGGGTGCTGTGGCTCATACCTGTGATCCCAGAGCTTTGGGAGGCCAAGGCAGGAGGATTGCTTGAGACAAGGAGTTCGAGTCCAGCCTGGGCAACATAGCGAGATCCCATCTCTATGACTGATAATTAAAAACAAAACAAAACAAAACATGTTTTAATTAAAAAAAGAAAAATCAATAAAGAGTATTTTTATGATGGTCTTTTGGAAACAAGTTTGCTTTCTCTTGTTTTCTCTGTGCTATAAGTCCAAGGGCACAGGTCCCTCCTCCGAGGTGAGGCTCCTCTCTCTGACCAGGTGGGGAGTAGGTCTGCCTGCACAGTGGAGGGTGGAGCATTGCCCGTCATTCCTTCAGGACTGACACCCTCAGTGCCCCGCTGCTGGGAATGCTGGTGGCTAACAGCTTTTAGCTGAGTCCTTTTGCAAATATAGCCTCGCCAAAGACAGCCCACCTTGGTCAAGTCCATGGCCCTCCCCGAAGGCAGCCAACATCTATGGCTTCTCAGTGTAGGGGTTATAAAGGCCCAGTCCCCATGCCTCAGGGTGGGACAATCCTGATGGGTGAACCCAGTTCCAGGGGACCTCACAGGATTTGCTGTGGCCTTTGTTTGTGACTTTAGAGCAGCTCAGCCCTTCCCTCACTTCCTTAAATGTATTGATCCAGAAGTATTGACCCAGTCCCAAAAATCTTTCTTCAGTGAAAATTCTGCACTGAAAATTCTGTCTCAGAGTCCGCTTCCTGGAGAACTGATTTTTTTTTTTTTTTTTGAGACAGAGTTTCGCTCCTGTTGCCCAGGCTGGAGTGCAATGGTGCAATCTCACCTCACCTCAACCTCCGCCTCCTGGGTTCAAGCGATTCTCCTGCCTCAGCCTCCCGAGTAGCTGGGATTACAGGCATGCGCCACCATACCCAGCTAATTTTGTATTTTTAGTAGAGACGGGGTTTCTCCATGTTGGTCAGGCTGGTCTCGAACTCCTGACCTCTGGTATCTGCCCACCTCAGCCTCCCAAAGTGCTGGGATTACAGGCGTGAACCACTGCACCCAGGCTTTTTTTTTTTTTTTTTTTTTTTGAGACGAAGTCTTGCTCTGTTGCCCGGGCTGGAGTGCAATGGCGCGATCTCAGCTCATGGCAACCTCTGCCTCCCAGGTTCAAGTGATTCTCCTGCCTCAGCCTCCTGAGTAGTTGGGATTACAGACGCCCACCATGACCAGCTAATTGAGAACTGAGTTTGACCTAATACAAGCAGAGAGGTGGGAGGGGGCCTGATTGGGAAGAGGCTGCTGAGGGCATAGGGGTAGGGTTTGCTGGTCAAAGGTAAAGCTTTAAGCACATGACTGAGGAGTCGTGGGCCAAGAACTACCCTCATTCTTCTTCTCGTTTTCTTTTTTTTTTAAATTTCTTAAATTTTAATTTTTTTAGAGACAGGGTCTGGTTCTGTTGCCCAGGCTGGAGCACAGTGGTGCGATCATAGCTCACTGCAGCCTCAAATTCCTGAGTTCAAGTGATCCTCCCACCTCAGCCTCCCAAATAGCTGGAGCTACAGGCATGCACCACCACACCTGGCTAATTTTTGTATTTTTAGTAGAGTTGGGGATTCACCATGTTGGCCAGGCTGGTCTCAAACTCCTGACCTCAAGCGATCCTCCCGCCTTGGCCTCCCAAAGTGCTGGGATTCCAGGCCTGAGCGTCCGCACACGGCCCCCATGCTTCTTCAGTGGGCTTTTTCTGTGGAATCTCCATGATGTGTGTCACCTCCGATCCATTACCAGTGATCTTTTTTTTTTTTAAATATCTTGTTAATTTGTTGTTGTTGTTATTTATTATAGATTCATGGGGTACATGTGCAAGTTTGTGATCTCGGTATATTGTGTGATGATGGGGTTTGCTCTTCTAATGGACCCACCACTCAAATAGCGAACATAATATCCATGACATAGTTTTTCAGCCCTTGCCCCTTCCCCCCTTTTAGAGACCCCAGTGTCTATTGTTTCCATCTTTTTTTTTTTTTTTTTTTGAGATGGAGTCTTGTTCTGTTTCCCAGGCTGGAGTGCAGTGGCGTGATCTCGGCTCACTGTAACTTCCGTCTCCTGGGTTCAAGCAATCCTCCTCCCTCAGCTTCCCGGGTAGCTGTGATTACAGGCATGTGCCACCATGCCTGGCTAATTTTTGTATTTTTAGTAGAGATGGGGTTTCACCATGTTGGCCAGGCTGGTCTCGAGCTCCTGACCTCAAGTAATCCACCCACCTTGGTCTCCCAAAGTGCTGAGATTACAGGTGTGAGCCACCCTGACTGGCCTATTATTTCCATCTTTATATCCATGAGTACCCATTGTTTACCTCCCAGTTATAAGTGAGAACATGTGGTATTTGGTTTTCTGTTTCTGAGTTATTTCACTTGGGATAATGGCCTCCAGCTGCATCCATGTGGCTGCAAAGGACATTATTTCATTCTTTTTTATGGCTGCATAGTATTCCATGGTATATATGGTTCCACATTTTCTTTAGCCAATCCACTGTTGATGGACACTTAGGTCAATGATCTTTATCTTCATAATTTAAGACCCCTCTGAAATCTCACCTCCCCTGGGAAACCCACCCTGTTTACCCCAGTCCACAGGGGTCTTTTCCACCTCTCTTATTGTACTGATCACTTGGTCTTCATGGTACAACATGAGGAGGGGCCTTGTGCTTGGCCCACCTCAAGGCCCCCAGCTCCAGACCTGGTGCCTGGCAAGGGGAGGAAAATCTTTGTGATGTGCTTTGGATTAATCTGATGGTTTGGTGTTGATCAGGGTGGGCAGGAATGGATTGGGCTTGGGGAATGAGGGGGAGCCATAGGCAACATAGGACAGAGATAGGGTCTTAGTCACAAATTCCCTGCCTGCAGGCACAATGACATTCTTGTAATTTGCTCTCTTCTATTCACCTTGACTCTGGAAAAGACCTCTGTCTGAGTTCTTTGAAGCTACAAACCACACCAGCCCCAGCCTCCTCAGTGGAAGCCCTTTGGGGCTGAGCTTTCAATGTGATCTGACTCCACAATCTCCCAAATGGCCTCAGGGAGGAGGGTCAGGTGCAGTGGGGCTCTCTTTGCTAACCACAAAACAGAAAACCATCCCAGCAGAACTCTCTCTTCTAATCACAAAACAGAAAACCATCCCAGCACTTTGGAAGGCTGAAGCAGGCCATTAAATTGAGCCCAAGGGTTAGAGACCAGCCTGGACAACATGGCAAAACCCCATCTCTACAAAAGTTACAAAAGTTAACCTGGCATGGTGGCTCACGCCTGTAACCCCAGCACTTCGGGAGGCCGAGGCGGGCCAGTCGCTGGAGGCCGAGGCAGGCCAATCGCTTGAGCCCAAGAGTTCGAGATCGGCCTGGGCAACATGGCAAAACCCCGTCTCTATGAAAAATACAAAAATTAACTGGGCCTTGTGGTGGGCAGTAGTCCCAGCTCCTTGGGAGGCTGAGGTAGGAGGATTACCTGAGCCCGGGAAGTCAAGGATGCAGTGAGCTGAGATTGCACCACTGCACTCCAGCCTGGAAGACAGTGAGACTTTGTCTCAAACAAAACAAAACAAAACAAAACACAGAAATCATTTGTCTATGAGGATAAAAGTAGGCGGCATTAAGAACACGCTGTGAATGGAGGTTCTCTAACTCCTGTTGCTACATTCACTGGTCCAAGCCAACCAGGACCCGCTGTGCCATTAACTCAATAGTCATTTGATCATAGAATCACAGAAGGACAGACGTTGGGGCTGGGGAGATATGAAAGATCAGTGTTCTCAAGGTGGCTCACGCCTGTAATCCCAGCACTTTGGGAGGCTGAGGAGGGTGGATCACCTGAGGTCAGGAATTCGAGACCAGCCTGGCCAACATGGTGAAACCCTGTCTGTAATAAAAGTACAAAAATTAGCTGGGTGTGGTGGTGCACGCCTGTAATCCCACCTACTTGAGAGGCTTAAGCAGGAGAATCACTTGAACCTGGGAGGTGGAGGTTGTAGTGAGCTGAGACTGTGCCATTGCACTCCAGCCTGGGTGACAGAACAAGACTCCATCTCAAATTAAAAAAAAAAAAAAGAAAGAAAAGGAAAGAAAAAAGAAAGAAAGATCAGCGTCCTAAGTATGGTCTGGGGACCAGTTGCACATGCATCAGGTTAGAAAAACCTGAGAGCTGGTTAGAAATGCCTCCCATCTTGGACTTGCTGAATTAAAGTCTGCATTTGCACAAGGTCCTCAACTGATTCCTGCGTGCATCAAAACATGAGAGGTGCTTCTCTGCAGCACCCTAACCAACTGGAAACCAGGACTCTGCCCTCATCCTTCCAGAGCAGCCTGGTCCATCTCTGGAGCATCACCAGAAAACTCCTCCTTTTAAGGGGCTGAACTTGGAATTTTTTTTTTTTTTTGAAACAGAGTCTCGCTCTGTTGCCCAGGCTGGAGTGCAGTGGCGCAGTCTCTGCTCACTGCAACCTCCGCTTCCTGGGTTCAAACGATTCTCCTACTTCAGCCTCCAAGTAGCTGGGATTACAGGTGTATGCCACCAAACCTGGCTAATTTTTGCATTTTTAGTAGAGACGGGGTTTCACCATGTTGCCCAGGCTGGTCTCGAACACCTGGCCTCAAGTGATCCACCCGCCTCGGCCTCCCAAAGTGCTGGGATTTCAGGTGTGAGCCACTGTGCCCAGCCTGAACTTGGAATTTCTACAGTGTCCACTCATAGGTCCTCACTCCACACACTGGATTCCTTCACAATAGGTTCAGTATCTTTCCCAGATGACACCCATCCAAATAGGGGTGCCCCCTGCCCTTCTGAAATGAACTAGAAAGACTGTTCGCAAAGAGTGCAGTATCTTCCCCAGCAAGTTGGTGCCCATAACTGTCCAGAAGCTGCCTGGAGATCCCAGGAGTCGAGGATATGACAGCTTTAGAATTGCGTATACCCATGGAGACCCATCTAGGTCCTAGGGACTGGAATCCTTTGCTGGTAATTTTGGCCTTGTGCAGGAATTTGGAAGAAAACTCTAAACTTAATTGGCCTCCATAATTATTATGCAAATGTTGTTTTTTTTTCTTCCTTCCTTTCTTTTTTTAGAGATAGGATCTCTGTCATCCAGGCTGGAGTGCAGTGGCGCGACTGCAGCTCACTGAAGCCTCGAACTCCTTCCTGGACTCAAACAACCCTCTTGTCTCAGCCTCCCAAGTTGCTGGGACTACAGGTGTGCACCACCATGCCCAGCTAATTAAATGTTTTTCATAGAGACGGGGTCTCACCATGATGTCCAGGCTGATCTCAAACTCCTGGCCTCAAGCCATGCTTCTGTTTGGGCCTCCCACAGTAGGTATGCGCACCCAGCCCACAAATGTTCTGTTTTGTGTGTGTGTGTGTGTTTTTCTTTTCTTTTCTGTTTTTTTCCCACATCATTATACCCATTTTACAGATCAATAAAAAGAAACACATAGAGGCTGGGCACAGTGGCTCACAAGGTGGCCCAGCAGTTTGGGAGGCCGAGGTGGGTGGATCACCTGAGGTCAGGTGTTCGAGACCAGCCTTCCCAACAAGTGAAACCCCGTCTCTACTAAAAATACAAAAATCAGCCAGTCACTGAGATGCACACCTGTAATCCCAGCTACACAGGAGGCTGAGGCAGGACAGTTGCTTGAATCCAGGAGGTGGAGGTTGCAGTGAGCTGAGATTGCACCACTGCACTCCAGACTGGGCGACAGAGCGAGACCCTGTCCAAAAAAAAGAAAGAAGAAAGAAAGGAAGGAAGGAAAGAGAGAGAGAGAAAGAAAGAAAGAAAGAAAGAAAGAAAGAAAGAAAGAAAGAAAGAAAGAAAGAAAGAAAGGAAAGAAAGAAAAGGAAGGAAGGCATAGAGAAGAGACTGACATCCTACTCAGAGGCGATGGGCCTTGAATTGTAACCCTGAGAGCTTGGCCTCCAAGCCTGTTGCTCTGGCTAAGCAGGGATAGTTCTCGAAGCCGTTTGTCATGAATTAGCCAAGTCTGAATCTGAAACTGAGCAGCTACCCAGAGAGTGCCGTTTAGATAAACTCCAACATGCGCACGAGATGGAAATAGAGACGGCGCAGGAGCATACACCACACTTTGCCCACAAGAGACGCAACACATTTTCATAGTTGAAATTTACATAGTTCTTTATTCATGAAATTATGAACAGCTGCTATTTTGCTGCATTCCCAAGAAGAGTTGAAAAGGCAGCAAAGAAGAGAACAGACACGTTAGGCAAACTCCATCTGCCCTCGTGTCTAACACTTTCTTCCCTGCAGATAGCAGACAATGGGGTTACCAGATGTCATTGCCTGCTGGGGAAGGACCCAGAAATGTGTGTGACCGTGAGCCAGCCAGCGCGGATGACTGTTTTTCTTCCTTTTTTTGTTTTTCTCCTCTCTGCAAATTGTAAATGTACCCACTCTTGTCCACTTCTCAATGGCTGTCCTCAGACAGAGGCTCTTCCTGGCACACTGCGGATGGTGGTGGATTTTCAGAGGAGCTTCAGAAATGTCACAGCAGTCTAGACCAACGTCCGCTCCCCCGGCTTCCTCTTGACCTTTGAAAGGGAATTTATAGTGTGTGAGTTTCCTGCACGCCTGTCGCCACACTTGGGACTTACAGTGACTCTTGGAAGTCGGTAAACAGCTTTGATGATTGAACAGGAGACAGAGGCCAGAGACCAGAAGTGACTGTCTGAGGTCACCCAGAGGTGTTCAGGTCCTCCATGTGGCCTTTGCCTTATCATGTTCTGTCCATGGAGTGACTCCCAGCGGGCTAAGTGTTCTAAGTGCTCCAGCCCTCCCAGCTACTCCAAAGCACCCCTTTCCCAACTGAGTACCCCAGGAAGCCCTTCCTGTACCTTGATTCCTGCCGATGGCTTATGCGGCTGTCTTGGCAAACATGCATTGCACACCTGTGTGACTGCTTCTCCTGACATCGCTCAAAACCCCCCTGGAATTCAGGAAGGGTTTTTTTCCTCCATCACAGTGGACATTGAATGCCAGAAACACAGCAAGCCCTGTCCCCTGCCCACCCACATTCGACCTTCCCTTCGTACACAGTCATCTCTGGACCTTCATTCCAACGTCACAGCCTGGCTTCCCAAGGTCACTCAGAACAGAATCTTCTGGAAGGCCATCCAACCCCACACCCACCTGTGATGATTAATACTGAGTGTCAACTTGATTGGGTTGAATGATGCAAAGTATTGATCCTGGGTGTGTCTATGAGGGTGTTGCCAAAGGAGATTAACATTTGAGTCGGTGAATTGGGAAAGGCAGACCCACCCTTAATCTGGGTGGGCACCAGCTAATCAGCTGCTGGCGTGCCCAGGATATAAAGCAGGCAAAGAGAGCTTATGCAGGCAAACTCCTGTTTTTAAAGCCATCAGATCTCTTGAGATTCATTCACTATTACGAGAACAGTGCAGGAAAGACCCGCCCCCATCATTCAATCACCTCCCACTGGATTCCTCCCACGACACGAGGGAACTGTGGGAGTTACAATTCAAGATGAGATTTGGGTGGGAACACAGCCAAACCATAGCACGTCCTCCCACCCCTTTTCCAGCAGGAGGAAACCGGGACAGATTCAATAAAAAAGGCTCCTAGGGCTGGGTGTTAAGGCTCACACCTGTAATCCCAGTGCTTTGGGAGACCAAGGCAGGAGGATGGCTTGAACCCAGGAGTTGGAGGCTGCAGTAAGCTATGATCGTGCCACTGCACTCCATCCTGGGAGATAGAGGGAGACCCTGTCCCTAATAATAATAAAGAAAGGTTCCTAGACCACCCAAGGACTCTTGGGGGCCCTCTGGGGCTGTAGGTGTCAGAAAGGCCTGAAGCCATTTAGTACCCTGGTTAACGGAAGGATGTGTTTTTCTTGTTTTTCAGAAAGCAGCCTGCTTCTCCACACCTTGAGGCTGAAATTAAAGCAGGGAGGAGCACATTCTGAAAGATGTCGTAAGGTATATCAATTACCCCACTTTCTTTGCCAATGCAAGCACTGAGCCGCCATTCTCTAGATACTGAAATACCAGGATGGTGACAAGAGGGTATCATCTCATCTTCTTGCAAGTTGTTTGTGCTCTGGGCCCCACCACATTTTTTTTTTCTTTATGAGAGGAACAGGAAAGATAGAGAGAGCTAGGAAGCCCTGCCTGCCTTTTGCCTGGCCAGGAACCCCATAAAGCTGGGGATAAACCCCAAGTCCAGGATGCTGGCCAGGATGCTGGCTGGGGGGAATGGTTGGTAATCCTTGACTTTACCTCTTGGGCTTTGATTTTTATCAAAGCAAGAAAGGAAAGTTAGATATTCTTTTGTCTCAGGGCCAGGTTCTGATATTCTGATGGTTAAAGAGATAGAATGTTAGGCAATTTGGTTGACTAAGAGAGTCTACTTTTTTTTTTGAGACATCTCACTCTGTGGCCCAGGCTGGAGTGTAGTGGCACCATCATAGCTCATTGCAGCTTCAACCTCCTGGGCTCAAGGGATCCTCCCAACTCTGCCTCTTGAGTAGCCGGGACTACAGTTGTGGACCGCCACACCTGATTCATGTTTTTATTTTTATTTGTAGAGATGGGGTCTTGCTAGGCTGCTCAGGCTGGTCTCGAACTCCTGGACTCAAGTGATCCTCCTGCCATGGCCTCCCAAAGTGCTGGGATTACAGGCATCAGCCACTGCATTAGGCTGAAAGTCTACTTTCTGATAAGGAGTTAGCAGCCACCCAGACAGTACCCACTGTGCAAGAAACAGGGCTAGGACCTAGTGTCTGGCTTTTAATATGAGTTAAGATTTCCTGACTGGAGGTGGGGGAGTCTTCTGGAGAGAGAGGGACCCTTGGGCCAGGGCACATTGTTCTGAGTCACGTCTTTGCCACCCACTGGCCATATGGCCCTAGGCTAGTCACTTCAATATTCTGATTCTCAGTTTCCTCCCTTTTATTTATTTATTTTTATTTATTATTATTATTTCTTTTTGAGATGGAGTCTTGCTCTGTTGCCCAGGCTGGAGTGCAGTGTCGTGATCTCAGCTCACTGCAACCTCTGCCTCCTGGGTTCAAGCGATTCTCCTGCCTCAGTCTCCCTAGTAGCTGGGATTAGAGGCACGTGCCACCATGCCCTGCTAATTTTTGTATTTTTAGTAGAGATGGGGTTTCGCCACATTGGCCAAGCTGGTCTTGAACTCTTGAGCTCAGGTGATCTGCCCCCCTCGGCCTCCCAAAGTGCTGGGATTACAGGTGGGAGTCACGGCGCCCGACCAGTTTCCTCCCATCTAAGAAGGTGAGGGTCAGGATGCCTCCCTCATAGGGTGGCTGCACATCTCAACCGTGTCAATGTGTATGGAAGCACTTTGCAAACTGCGTGTCTGGGTGCAGGGAGGAGCATCCTCATGAGTGGGAGGGCAGTGGATTAATTTCCTCCTAATGTGTAAGGCTGAGACTCAATGTTATTCTTTGATAGGCACTGTGGGCATTGGCCCAGCGGTCCATGTTCTCTCCCATGATATTGATTAACAGATAGGATAGCACTCCAGCACAAATCAGCACTGTGGACCTGGAAAGCTGCCATCGGGAGAAATCGATGGAGGCTCCCAGTTCCAGACCAGCTTGGCTACCCCTCACCAGTGAGAAACAGACTTGCTCAGCCTTGGATTAAAAAACCCCAAGGACCCATAAGCCCCCACATTGGAAGGCCCCTTCTTTATTTTAATTAATTAATTTTTTTTGTTTGTTTGAGATGGAGTTTCACTCTTATTGCCCAGGCTGGAGTGCAATGGCACAATCTCTGCTCACTGCAACCTTTGCCTCCTGGGTTCAAGTGATTCTCCTGCCTTAGCCTCCTGAGTAGCTGGGATTACAGGTGCCCACCACCACACCCAGCTAATTTTTGTATTTTTTGTAGATACAGGGTTTCGCCATGTTGTCCAGGCTGGTCTCCAAATCCTGACCTCTGGTGATCTACCTGCCTCGGCCTCTCAAAGTTCTGGGATTACGGGCATGAGACACCATGCTGACCAATTTATTTATTTTTGAGACAGGGTCTCACTCTGTCGCCCAGGCTGGAGCGCAGTGGCACCATCAAGGGTCACTGCAGCCTCGACTTCCCAGGCTCAGGTGATCCTCCCATTTTAGCCTCCTGAGTAGCTGAGTGGCTGGGACTACAGGTGTGTGCTACTATTCATGACATATATATATATATATATATATATATATATATATATATATATATATTTTTTTTTTTTTTTTTTTTGTAGAGATAGCGGTGTCGCTAGCTTGCCCAGGCTGGTCTTAAACTCCTGGGCTCAAACAATCCTCCTGCCCCGGCCTCCCAAAGTGCTGGGATTACAGGCAAGAGCCACAATGCCCGGCCGGAAGCGCCCTTCTTGGCAGCCAGAATGTTTATGCATTGGTGATGCTGTTCCACCTTGCTTTCAGGATTGTGTCTATTCACTCTCACACCTATCCCTCAATTAGCAGAGACCCCAGTCAGATGATAGAGGCCAGCAGATGCCTGAGCCTGCAAGGTGTGAGGTGTGGTGGTTCTGGTGTCTTCATGCTCCACATTCGTGTCATGACATGAGTGGATCTGCCGCATGTCCCCATCCCACAGGCTCCACAGCCATGTGGCCACATTCTTTGCATCATCCTTTTGGATGCTCTGTCACTCAGAGGGAAGCTGAAAGTCCACCTGACCTCTTGTCAAAGACACATGACTTCTTGTCAAAGACATACAGTATCAAAGTAACCCAAAGCACATTTCTTGTTATTTCATTTTATGGAAACTGTAACCCACCCTGGGCCAGTGGCTATTTACGAGTCTGGCTTATTCTTTTTTTTTTTTTCTGAGACGGAGTCTCACTCTGTCACCCAGGCTGGAGTGCAGTGGCGCTATCTCCGCTCACTGCAAGCTCCGCCTCCCGGGTTCATGCCATTCTCCTGCCTCAACCTCCTGAGTAGCTAGGACTACAGGTGCCCACCACCGCACCTGGCTAATTTTTTGTATTTTCACTAGAGAGGGGTTTCACCATGTTAGTGAGGATGGTCTCGATCTCCTGACAACGTGATCCGCCCGCTTTGGCCTCCCAAACGCTGGGATTACAGGCGTGAGCCACTGCGCCCGGACTTATTTTTTTTTTTTTTGAGACAGAGTCTCGCTCTGTCACCCAGGCTGGAGTGCAGTGGCTCAATCTTGCCTCACTGCAACCTCTGCCTTCTGGGTTCAAGCGAGTCTCCTGTCTCAGCCTCCTGAGTAGCTGGGATTATAGGCACATACCACCAGGCCCACCTACTTTTTGTATTTTTAGTAGAGACGGGGTTTCACCATGTTGGCCAGGCTGGTCTCCAACTTCTGACTTCAGGTGATCCACCCACCTCGGCCTCTCAAAATGCTGGCATTACAGACATGAGCCACCGCGCCTGGCCCAAGGCTGGCTTATTCTTTCAAAGCAACTCAGAGTGACTAGCACATCCCTAAGCATGGCTCCATGCCATGTGCTGATGCGAGGACTCAGGGTAGAGCCCCATTTGCAGGCCTGAAGGGGGCCTCCACTTGCCGGGTTGAGGCTGCAGCCAGCTAGAATTGAAGATGCTGAAGGACCTGTGACCATCGGAATGCTGGGTTTGGTCAGGGTCTTGGCATTCTTACTTGCAGCTGCCACTCCTAGACATGAAGCCCAGCATGGGGGGTTGGCTCAGTGAACAGGGACTGTGTGTCCTGGAACCACAAACATTCCTTTAAGGAAGGAGAAGAACATTGCTGACTGCCTCCTGCCTTTTTTTTTTTTTTTTTTTTTTTGAGACAGGGTCTTGCTCTGGCACCCAGGCTGGAGTGCAATGGCATGATGGTAGATCCCTGCAGCCTCCAACTCCTGGGCTCAAGTGACTCTCCCACCTTGGCCTCCCAAAGCACTGGGATTACAGATGTGAGCCACCGTGTTTGGCCCTAACTGGCCTTTTAGATGAGATAATGGGGCAGGCTGCAGCCTAGATGAGCCAGAAGGGACACTTGGCTGTTGGTTCCAAGCAGAAGGTAGTGAAGGTCCTACTCTGGGACTCCCATCAAAGCTCGATCATGAGGCTAGGTGCTGTGGCTCAAGCCTGTAACCTCAGCACTTTGAGAGCAAAAGAGGGAGGATTGTTGAGGCCAGGAGTTCGAGCCAGCCTGGGCACCATAGCCAGACCCCCATCTCTACAAAAATAAGTAAGTAAATAAATAAATAAATATTAAAGAAAAGATTCAATCATGGACTGTGGGGCATAGAATGACTCGACTCTCTCCTGCTCGGACCGGAGGTGAGAGAAAAGAAGTGAGCTTGCTTCTCCTGTTTCCAGCGTCTAAGATCCATCTACTACTTGGAGGTAGAAGGAGAGAAAAATGAGAAAAGAAAGAGGAAGGAAGGTGGTGGCCGGGCGCAGTGGCTCACGCCTGTAATCCCAGCACTTTGGTAGGCCGAGGTGGATGGATCACCTGAGGTCAGGAGTTCAAGACCAGCCTGGCCAACATGGTGAAACCACGTCTCTACTAAAAATACAAAAATTAGCTGGGCATGATGGTGGGAGCCTGTATCGCAGCTACTGGGGAGGCTGAAGTGGGAGAATCGTTTGAAGGGCAGGTGGGGGCTGCTTCGGAGGGTCTGCGGTGGATGGCTGCGCTGCGTACGCTCTTGGGCCCTGCTCCTCAGTGGGCCAACCCCTGCCTCTCTGCCAAAGCCACCAGCCTGTGCCAGGGATGGATCCTCGGGCTTCCCTGCCGCCCTGCTGGCCTGCCAGCCTCCGCGACAGCCTTTTTCTCGTTCTGCTCATTTCTGAAGCTTCCATTCCAACGCTTTTTGCACAGATGCCTAATGCATCAGTCCAATGCTAAAAAGATGCAGTAAGTGAAATTTTTGCCATATGTTAATACACATGTTTCAGTTTCCATAAATGCTCAGTGTGGTTTTTATGGTACGCGGGATGGTGGTGTTTATACTGTTTTGAGGGGCTTTGAATTCAAATGTGCAAATGATTTTTTTACAAGATGTGATTCGAGGGAGAGCCACAGTTGGGGTTGCCTGCCATCCAGATGGAGGAGGCTTTCGGCTGTTTTGAGTCTGCCACTTGTGACTCTGGGTAAAACCCTTCCATCCCCCGGCACCCTCTTCCTCTTCCTGTTCCCACCGCTGTGTGCCCGGTCCTGGGCTGGTTGGAGGAGTTGACCAAGGCAAGGGTATTTGGGGATCAGGATGTGTATCATACCCTGATGGACAATCATCCAGGCCCTCACATCCCAAGTGTGACCAGATAAGCTGGTGGGACTGGGAGGAGGGGATGTCACAAAGGAAGGAAGAGGAAGGAGGAAAAGTTGCAGAAGACTGAGGGGATCACTGGAGACGCCAAGGTGTCGGGTTGGCTGAGTGTGGGTTTGTATGAGGAAAAGCTGGAGGTAAGATAGGACGGGTGGAGCGGGGAGAGCTGGCCCAATCTAGCCTCCCCTCTCACCTCTGCCCGGCTAGTGCTGTAAGTACTGCAGGCATGCTCACTGCAGCGTGGACAGACCTCCATGCCTTCATGGGAGACGCTCTCTCTGCAGAATCTCCTTCTCCCATTTTCCCACCTGCAAAATCCTTCCTGATCTCTCAAGTTCCCACCTCCCTCTGTCCTGCCCCTGGGTTCTGTCCAGGTCCTCTGGTGTCACATTCATTGCAGAATACATGCTCCTCTGGCCAAGGGCCTCTCTCTGTCTCTCTGAGCTCCCTAAGGATGAATGAGGGTTGCTGTTTTCTTGTTTCTTTTTTTCTTTTTTTTGAGACAGAGCCTTGATCTTGGCTCACTGCAACCTCCACATCCCAGATTCAAGTGATTCTCCTGCCTCGGCCTCCGGATGGCTGGGATTACAGACGCATACCACCACACCTGGCTAATTTTTGTATGTTTAGTAGAGATGGGGTTTCATCATGTTGGCCAGGCTGGTCTCCAACTCCTGACCTCAGGTGGTCCATCCGCCTCAGCCTCCCAAAGTGCTGGGATTACAGGCACCCGCCACCATGTCTGGCTAATTTTTGTGTTTTTAGTAGAGATAGGGTTTCACCATGTTGGCCAGGCTGGTCTCAAACTCCTGACCTCAGGTGACCCACCCACCTCAGCCTCCCAAAATGCTGGGATTGCAGGCATGAGCCACCATGCCCGGCTCCACTTGCCATTTTCATGTTCTGCTCCCCAGAGCTTCCAGGAAGCCCACGGAAGGGAGGAAGAGAGGTGTAGAAGGCTGGCCAGCTCTAGCACCTAGCGGGGGATCTGGAGTGGTCCTGGTCCCCTTCCTATACCAAGCCTACTATCTCCTTCCGGCCCAGGGTTCCCATGAGGAACTGAGCTGAGCTCAGCAGTCACACCCCCTTGCCATCAGCCAAAGGCCCCGGAGCGTCTGCAGCCCATCTCAGCCAGGTCTAGCCCTCCAGATCACTCTTCAGGATGATGCAGGGTGACTGTGTGGCTAGACCACTGCTGGGCACTGGGAAATGTCCTGACGGAGAGAGGGCATCTCTGAGGGCACCAATGCTCTGTCCTGGGAGGTGCAGGTGTCTTTAAGGGTGTCCTTTGAGGACAGAGGGGAGCAATAGCCCTCCCAGCCTTGCCCTATTTTGGTATCCTAGGGCCTCGTCCTGCTCCACACACTCCAGTCCTTCTCCCTGGAGCTCCCGGAGCCAGGGCACTCTGCCCTTGGTCTCCCCCTGAGAATCAGCCCTCACATGTCCAGATCTGTTCCTGCCAACATCTCAGGCTTTGTGCGTGCTGGGGGGTGAGCTGATTTGTTCTAAGGGAGCCTGGGGTTGTGTATGCATGAAGGTGGGAGGGGGCGTCTCTGTTGTTTTAACAGAGCGTCTGTGATATTTGGAAATTGGTAACAACCTCCCCTCTTGCAACGGGCTTTTTCCCAAGGGACCGAGGGGCGAGGATACGTAATCTTGGAGCCCCAATCTCCTTCAGGGGGATTCATATATATGTTGCCTGTAATTATAGGTCGATAATGATATAATTTATAGTATGTATATCATCATTCGTGAGTGACTGGACAAGCTGGCAGGAGAGTAGGGTGCAACCATGTCATAAGCTCGTAAAAAGGTAATTATATTTCTTTCTGATCTAGCTTTCACCTACCCAGTCAGGTTGGGCTATTGTGAAATGAGGGAAGATGGGTAAACACCAAAATAGTTGGAGGTTCAATAAACGAGGGAGAGTTTACCATTCAAGGCCAAACAGCTGTCTTCTTTGGGTCTGGAAGAAGAGTCTGACTTGGGGCCAGGGACATGATGGGAAGGGATCCTATAGAGGCCCCAGTTTAACATAAAAAAGGGTCCCCAAGAGGCCAGGTGCGGTGGCTCATGTCATCTGTAATCCCAGCACTTCTGAAGGCCGAGGCAAGAGGATCGCTTGAAGCCAGGAGTTTCAAACCAGCCTGGGCAACAAAGTAAGACCTGTGTCTCTACCCAAAAAAAGTGGGGGGTTCCCCCCAGAAGAGAAAGCCTGACTGGATGATGCTGAATCAGACTGATCTATGAGGAGGTGGCCTCTGGAGGAAGGCAGAGTAGCCCCTGTTTCCCTAAGACCCCCAGAACTGTTGCTCCCAGGAGGAAACTGAGAAGGTAGTCTTTTATCCATGTCTCACTGCCCCTGGGGGATTTTCATGCTGGAGACGCTTGTCATGTCTTCCAAGCCTGATGGAATCTCCCGGAGCTTACATCTGGATGAAGTTGGGTCGGCGTTTTGCGCGATGGTTGGAGGAGATTGGGTTTTATCTGCACGCCATCGCCCGTTCTCAGTAATAAGCAAAGCTGCAGAAAGCCTTTGGCCCGAGATATAATAGTGTAATGTAATTACGGTAATGATACTTTGTAGTTCTCTAGAGGCTTTCATCTGTGGATCTCCAAGTCCTTTATAAACATTAATTAATTCTCATAACTCGGCGATGAGGTAGGGAAGTATCATCATTCCCATTTTACGGATGAGAAAGCCAAGACACAAAGAAGGTAAGTGATTAGCTCATAGTCATCAGGAGAGCCCGCTGGCTCTGCTGCCAGGAGGTGGGGGCCTCTATTCTCCCATGCTGGGCCTCCCACTGTGTGGGGGGCCTGCAGATGCCCAGCAAGTTGGGGTGTCCCTGGGAGGCCCCTTCAGGGGAATTCTCGAATTCCTTCTCCTGTTCTCCACTGTGTGTCCACACCCAGGCTCTGGATCAGGGCATCTCTCATGCCCTTTGTTTTTGTGTTGTTCTTTTTTTTGTTTTTGACACAGAATTTTGCTTTTCTTGCCCAGGTTGGAGTGCAACGGAACGGCACAATCTCGGCTCACTGCAACCTCCGCCTCCTGGGTTCAAGTGATTCTCCTGCCTCAGTCTCCCAAGTAGCTGGGATTACAGGCACCCACCACCATGCCCAGCTAATTTTTGTATTTTTAGTAGAGATGGGGTTTCACCATGTTGGGCAGGCTGGTCTCGAACTCCTGGCCTCAAGTGATCCACCCCCCTCTGCCTCCCAAAGTCCTGGAATTACAAGTGTGAGCTGTCGCGCCCGGCCTGTTTTTGTGTTGTTCCTGTTGCTTTTTTTTTTTTTTTTGTGATAGGGTCTCAGCTCTGTCACCCAGGCATGATCACAGTGCAGTGGCTCGATCACAGCTCACTGGAGCCCTGACCTTCCTAGCTCAAGCAATCCTCCCATCTCAGTCTCCCAAGTATCTGGGACCACAGGCAAGTGCCACCACGCCTGGCTAATTTTTAAAATACTTTGTAAAGACAGGGTCTTGCTATGTTTGCCCAGGCTGGTCTGCAACTCCTGGGTTCAAGTGATCCTCCCATCTTGGCCTCCCAAAGTGCTGGGATTGCAGGCGGGAGGCACTGCACCAGGCTCTGATGCACTTTGGGTCTTTCTGCAGCTCCAACCTAGAGGAGACCCTCTTGTGTAGGCATCTCTATAATGAGCTCCTCCTGTGTCAGACAAATGAGACCCTGGCCTGACTTCCTCTGGCTGTCATGGATCTTCGAAGGTGGTCTAAGCCCTGCTGATCACCTCCCCTCCTACCCTGCTCCAAACCACCATCGATCCCTAAGCCCTGTCTTTAACACTTATTATGCCTCCTTACTGCCACCAACCTAAGCTGGGCAGCACATCAAACCATCACACCTGCATTTATCTTTTGAGTATCTACTGGGTTCTATGGTCTGGGTGGCCTCAGGGAGGGCCTCCCGTAACAGAAAGACACTGGGGCTAGAAATTAACAACAACAACATACCAGGCGCAGTGGCTCACTCCTGCAATCCCAGCACTTTGGGAGGCCGAGGCAGGGCGGATCACTTGAGGTCAGGAGTTTGAGACCAGCCTGGCCAACATGGCGAAACCCTGTCTCTACTAAAAATACAAAAATTAGCCGGGCTGGGTGGCACACACCTGTAGTCCCAGCTATTCGGGAGGCTGAGGCAGGAGAATTGCTTGAACCCAGGAGGCAGAGGTTGCAGTGAGCTAAGATCATGCCACTGCACTCCAGCCTGGGCAACAGAGCGAGACTCTGTCTCCAAGGAAAATAAAAACAAAAAATCTCCCAGCCTGGGCAACACAGTGAGACCTCATCTCTACAAAAAAATGAAATTTGTCAGACATGGTGGTGTGTGCCTGTAGTCCCAGCTATCTGGGAGGCTGAGGTGGGAGAATCACTTGAAGCCCAGGAGCTCGAAGCTTCTGTGAGCTATGATAGCACCACCGCACTCCAGCCTGGGTGACAGAGCAAAACCCTGTCTCTAAAAATAAAAAAAATTAAAACCCAGAGGTCAGGTTCAGTCTCTGTTCCTTGGTGGCTTTTCGACCTTGGGCATGTCACTGTCACTTTCCCTTCTGGGACCCCAGTTTTCTCACCTGTGGATGATGGGGGTGAGACCTCAGGGTGATGTTCTATCATTCCTCCCCTCCTACGTGGCTGGCAGGGCAGCCTCCTAATGTGGGCTGCCTTCCTGCTCCACCCACTCCCACAGTCCATCCATACATTTTCTCAATCATGAGCCATTATGTCACTTTGCTGACGAACTTTCAGTGATTTCCTGTGGCCTATGAGAAGTCCAAATCCCTGAGCCTGTCATTCAAGGCCGTCCATCATCTGTCTCCACTCCCCTGTTCACTCCAGGGCTCCCATGGGGAATGCTTGGCTCTGCCAGACCTACTTTTCCTGGAAATAGGCCATGATCATTACCAACTTCACAACTTTGGCCATACCTCTCTCCCTCCTTAAATACTCTCCTCTCTGCTTATTTTCCCTTCCTTTTTTCCTTCCTTCCTTCCTCCCTCCCTCCCTTCTTCTTCCCTTCTCTTCCTTTCCCTTTCCTCCCTTCCTCCCTCTTTCTTTCTTCTCTTTCTCTCTTTTTCTTTTTCTTCTTTTCTTTTCCTTCCTTCCTTTCTCTTTCTTTCTTTCTCTTTCTTCTCTTTCTCTCTTTTCTTCCTTCCTTCCTTCCTTCCTTCCTCTCTTTTTCTCTTGCTCTCTCTTTCTTTCGCTCTCTCTCTCTTTTCTCTTTCCTTCTTTCTTTCTTATTTTTTTTGGACTGGGTCTCACTCTGTCACCCAGGCTAGAGTACAGTGATGTGATCTCAGTTCACTGTGTCCTCTGCCTCTCGGGTTCAAGCTATTCTTCTGCCTCAGCCTCCTGAGTAACTGGGACTACAGGTGCCCACCACCATGCCCCGCTAGTTTTATATTTTGGTAGAGGTGAGGTGTAGCTCTCCAACTCCTTTGGGAGGCCAAGGCAGGAGGATCACTTGAGGCCAGGAGTTTGAGACCAGCCAGACAAACATGGTGAGACCCCCATCTCTACTAAAAATACAAAAATTAGCCAGGCGTGGTAGCCCACACCTGTAATCCCAGATACATGGGAGGCTGAGGCAGGAGAATCTCTTGAACCCAGAAGGCAGAGGTTGTAGGAGATCGCGCCACTGCACTCCAGCCTGGGCAACAGAGTGAGACTCTCTCTCAAAAAAAATAAGTAAATTAAAAAAAAAAAGTTAGGCTGGGCATAGCGGCTCACGCCTGTAATCCCAGCATTTTGGGAGGCCAAGGCAAGTGGATCACGAGGTCAGGAGATCGAGACCATCCTGGCTAACACGGTGAAAACCTGTCTCTACTAAAAATAAAAAATTAGCTGGGCGTGGTGGCGGGCGCCTGTAGTCCCAGCTACTTGGGAGGCTGAGGCAGGAGAATGGCATGAACCCAGGAGGCAGAGGTTGCAGTGAGCTGAGATCATGCCGCTGCACTCCAGACTGGGGAACAGAGCGAGATTCCGTCTCAAAAAAAAAAAAAAAAAGGAACGAATGAATTAATTAAAAGACGGGGCCGCAAGGTGCCATGGCTCACACCTGTAATCTCACCACTTTGGGAGGCTGAGTGGGCGGATCATGAGGTCAGGAGTTTGAGACCAGCCTGGCCAATATGGTGAAACCCCGTCTCTACTAAAAAATACAAAAATTAGCCGAAGCCAGGTGTGGTGGCGGGCACCTGTAGTCCCAGTTACTCAGGAGGCTGAGGCAGGAGAATCGCTGGAACTCACAAGGTGGAGGTTGCAGTGAGCCAAGATTGCGCTACGGCACTCCAGCCTGAGTGACAGAGGGAGACTCCGTTTAAAAAAAAAAAAAAGGAGGGACCAAAGAAGGAGAATTGCCCAACGTGTTGGACGGCATCCCAAGAGAACAGACTCCACGAACAGAGCCCCCTGGTCTGGGATCACGGGTCCTCATGGAGCACCGGCAACTTAATAGGCACTTCAGTTACTCCCCCAGTGTTGATTTAGCATTGGCATTTTCCCTCCAAGCTGGACCTCAGAGATGACCTAGAAAAGGCAAATGGCCGGGCAAGGGGCTCACATCTGTAATCTCAATGTTTTGGGAGGTTGAGGTGAGAGAATTGCTTGAGACCAGACTGGGCAACGTAGCGAGACCCCGTCTCTACAAAAAATTTAAAAATTAGCTAGGCATGGTGATGTGCACCTGCAGTTCCAGCTTCTTGGGAGACTGGGGCAGGAGGATCGCTTGAGCCCAGGAATCTGAGGCTGCCTGGGCAGCATAGTGAGACTGTGTCTCTAAAAAAATACTTTAAAAATAGCCAGGTATGGTGGCACATGTCTGTAGTCCCAATTATTTGGGAGGCTGATGTGGGAGAATCTTTTGAGCCCAGGAGGTTGAGGCTACAGTGAGCTGTGATCATGCCACTGCATTCCAGCCTGGGTGACAAAGTAAGAGCCCATATAAGAAAAAAAAAAGGGGGAAGGAAAGAAGGAGAGAAGAAGGAAAGAAGGAGAGAAGAAGGAAGGAAGGAGAGAAAAAGAGAAAGAAAGAAGAAAGAAAGAAAGAAAAAAAGGAAGGAAGAAAGGAAGGAGGGAGGGAGGGAAGGAAAAGAAAAGAAGGAAGAAAGAAAGATGGAAAAAAGAAATGAAGAAAGGAAGAAAAGGAAGAAAAAAGAAAGAAGGAAAGAAAGGAAGTAAGGAAGAAAAAGAAAGAGAAACAAAGGAAGAAAGGAGAGAAGGAAGAAAGGAAGAAAAAGTAAAGAAGGAAGAAAGAAATGAAGAAAGGAAGAAAAGAAGGAAGAAAAGGCCGGGCGCGGTGGCTCATGTCTGTAATCCCAGCACTTTGGGAGGCTGAGGCGGGCGGATCACAAGGTCAGGAGATCGAGACCATCCTGGTTAACACAGTGAAACCCCGTCTCTAGTAAAAATACAAAAAATTAGGCGGGCGTGGTGATGGGTGCCTGTAGTCCCAGCTACTCTGGAGGCTGAGGCAGGAGAATGGCGTGAACCCTGGAGGTGGAGCTTGCAGTGAGCCAAGATGGCGCCACAGCATTCCAGCCTGGGCGACAGAGAGAGACTCCGTCTCAAAAAAAAAAAAAAAGAAAAGAAGAAAGAAAAAAGAAAGAAGGAAAGGAAGGAAGAGAGAGAAAGAAAGGAAGGAAAGAAAGAAAAGAAGGAAGGAGGAAAGAACGAAAGAAAGGAAGGAAGGAAGAGAGAGAGAAAGGAAGGAAGGAAAGAAAGAAAGGAAGAAAGGAAGAGAGAAAGGGAGAGAGAAAAGCTGACAACAGAATTCTGAATCAGGGCATCGGGGCTTCAGTCTGTTTTGCTCCTTTCCTAGCTGTGTGGTCTCGGGGAAGTTATTCACTCTTTCTGAGCCTGGGACTCAGGATGCTGAGTGTGACTGTGGTGGCATCTGTGGATGGCCGTGAGGATTAAATAGACAAGGAGGTAGAATTGCAAACTGTCTGCCATTTTACCTGGAAGGTGGGAGAGACCATTCTAAGATGAGCAATTAGAAGGGCCCAGGGGAGGATGGTGGTGGCTGGTGGTTGGGGCTTGTGTATGTGGGGAAGATAAAGACCAGTAATCTAAAAGACAAGATGAAGATGAGGCCCGTTTCCCTCATGCAATTCCCTGGAAACAGCGAATTGTGAGAGGCTGAATCTGCAAACCAGAGAGGAGATGAAAGGAAGAAGCTGGGATGTGTTTGTAGCTCTCCGCACACAATGGTGAGGGAATATTTCACCACCCTCAGACCCGGAAAGCATGGGTGAATTCATGCATTCACTCCACAGATATTTAGTGAAAACCTCTGCTATGTCAAGCACTGTTCCGGCCACAGAAGGCACAGCAACAAACAAAACAAAGTCATTGCCACTCTGGCTTTTATTATTATTTTTTAAATATTTATTTATTTTTAACAGAGACAGGGTATCACTCTGTCGCTCAGGCTAGAGTTCAGTGGCGCCATCATAGCTCACTGCAGCCTCCACTTCCCGGGCTCAAGCAATCCTCCCACCTCAGCCTCCCAATTAGCTTGGACTACAAGGTGCGTACCGCCACACCTGGCTAATTTATGTATTTTTGGTAGAGACAGGGTTTCACCATGCTGGCCAGGCTGGTTTCAAACTCCTGATCCCAAGTGATCCACTTACCTCAGCCTCCCAAAGTGCTGGGATTACAGGCATGAGCCATCACACCTGGCCTGGTCTGAAACTTTTGGACTCAAAGGATCCTCCCACCTCAGACTCCCAAGTAGCTGGGACTACAGGTGTGCACCACCACGCCCGACCTAGTTTTAGTTTTTCTAAAGATTGGTTCTTGCTATGTTGCCCAGGCTGGTCTTGAAATCCTGGCTTCAAGTGACCCTCGTCCCTCAGCCTCCCAAAGCACTGGGATTACAGGTGTAAGCTACCACACCAACCCTTTTGGCTTTTAAATTCAGGCCAGGGAGAGGCAGAAAATGACCGAAATAAAACAATTAGCAGAGAACATAGTATCAGACAATGTCTACAGCTGTGCAGAGCCACAAAGCAGGAGTAGGGGGGGTCTGTTTTAGAAAGTAGAGTCAGACAGGGCTTCTCCAATGAGCTGATCTGTGAGCAGAGATCAGAAAATAAGCCATAGGGATGTCGAGAGGATGGGACTCCCAGACAGAGGGAACAGCAGGTACAAGGGCCCTATAGTGGGTGTTTGGGGCAAGGTTCTGGCCATGGCCACGTTGGGGCACATGGTGGGCCTGCAGGCTGAAGCCCTGAAAAGGAAAGCCTTGGGTGCCAGGCTGGCTGTGCCTCTGGCTTGCTGTGTGACCAGGGCAGCTCCGTTACCCTCTCTGGGCTCTGTCTTTCTCTCTGCACAATCAAGAGTTGGCTTGAGTTCCAAGGGTGAGCTCTAACATGTGCGAGCTTGAAATCTGGAGACCTCATGCCTGTAATCCCAGCACTTTGGGAGGCCAAGGCGGGTGAATCGCTTGAGGTCAGGAGTTCGAGACCAGCCTGGCCAACAGGCTACTAAAAATACAAAAATTATCCAGCTGTGGTGGCGGGTGCCTATAGTCCCAGCTACTTGGGAGGCTGAGGCAAGAGAATCACCTGAACCTGGGAGGCAGAGTTTGCAGTGAGCCGAGATCGCACCACTGCATTCCAGCCTGGGTGACAGAGTGAGACTCTGTCTCAAAAAAAAAAAGAAATCTAGAGACCAGCAAATGGTCCCATGGTGTAGGGGTTAAGAGTAGAACAGAGGGCAGGAGGCAGCCCTCGCTGAGGCTGGAAATGGACTTTGTAGCTCACAGCAGCAGAGAGAAACCCTACAACCCCTGCAGACTCCAGCCCCCACTCTCCCTGGTTTCAGCTGCTGCAGGGTTAGGCCTGAAAGCAGGGACCAGTAGCTGAGGTTCAAGCTCTCCCTGGGTTTCCCTGCACAGCCAGGGGATGGACACAGCCATCTGTGCAGTTTGCTGGGATCAGGACTGATACCGGGAAGGCTCCTGGGTCTGAGCGGGCGTTGCAGGGAACTGCCCTGATATTCCTGGAAATCAAGCCACCCGGGAGTGAGGCACTTGGACAAGCAGGGTCTTGTTCTGAGGAGGCCCTCGGAGCCCAGGCTGGTCCCTTCTTCCCCAGACATGCTTTCAGAGGTTAATGAAGACAACCCAGCCCATCGTCTCAGGTCTACCCATAAGGCCTTTTGGAGCAAGGCACCAGACCACCCTTATTGGGCCATTTAGGAAACCTTCAACTCTGAGCTGAAGCTTCCTCATCTGTAAAATGGAAAAAAGGCTCATTGTGATCTTTTTTAGTTGTGTTTTTCTGTCTTTTTTTTTTTTTAGGGAGGCAGGGTCTCACTCTGTTGCCCAGGCTGGAGTGCAGTAGTGCGATCACAGCTCACTGAAGCCTTGACCTCCTGGGCTCAAGCGATCCTCACGCCTTAGCCTCCTGAGTAGCTGGGACCACAGGCGTGTGCCACCACGCTTGGCTAAATTTTGAAATCTTTTTAAAATAGAGATGAGGGTCTTGCTGTGTTGCTTAGACTGGTCTAGAATTCCGGGACTCAAGCCATCCTCCCGCCTAGACCTCCCAAAGCGCTCGGATTACAGGTATGAGCCACCCGGCCTGGGCAGACTCTGTGTTTCTAACAAGTTTCCAGTGTTAAAGAAAAAATTGACACCTTGAATAAAAGCGGGGCCCACTGCGACAGGGTAAAGAACCACCACGATGGGATCTTGCAGTACGGAAAGAGATTGGACTTAACTACAGATACCACAGGAAAAAGTGGGAATTCATAGGCTGGGAGCAGGGTGGGTGAGTGGATAGAAAATTACTAGGAGGAGGCTGGGCATGGTGTCTTGTGCCTGTAATCCCAGCACTTTGGGAGGCTGAGGCAGGCGGATCACTTGAGGTTAGGAGTTCGAGACCAGCCTGGCCAACATGGTGAGACCCTGTCTCTACTAAAATTGTAAAAATTAGCTGGTGGTGGGCCGGGCGCGGTGCTCACGCCTATAATCCCAGCACTTTGGGAGGCCGAGGCGGTCGGATCATGAGGTCAGGAGATCGAGACCACGGTGAAACCCGGTCTCTACTAAAAATACAAAAAATTAGCTGGGCACGGTGGCAGTCGCCTGTAGTCCCAGCTACTCAGGAGGCTGAGGCAGGAGAATGGCGTGAACCCGGGAGGCGGAGCTTGCAGTGAGCCGAGATCGCGCCACTGCACTCCAGCCTGGGCGACAGAGCGAGACTCTGTCTCAAAAAAAAAAAAAAGAAAAGGAAATACTTAATATGTAAAGAGTTCTCTGTGTAGTAAGCATCTGTTTTGTGTGCTGTGAGATGATGACAGCCACTTGGCTGGCAGTAGCTCCTGGGAGGTGTCTTTCTCCACTGTACACACCCAACAGCGCTCTCCAGCTGTCTTCCTGCAGTGACCCGCACATCTGCACTAATGGCTGCTACTGGATTCCACGGTTATGTTTTCAGCAACATCACTTTCATAAGGTTGAGTTGTTTTTTTGAGTCTCGCCTATAGTCCCAGCTACTCGGGAGGCTGAGGCATGAGAATCCCTTGAACGCGGGAGGCGGAGGTTACAGTGAGCGGAGATCGCGCCACTGCACCACAGCCTGGGCAACAGAGCACTCCAGCCTGGGTGACAGAAAAAGACACTATCTCAAAAAAAAAAGAAAACAAAAGCACTTGTTGAAGAAATGAACATGGATGTTTCACACCTCCAGCTTTTGTGTTGATTGTTACATTGTTCAATGAGGAGATGATTTACCTATTTCCAGCATGATCACGGACTTGTTTCCATAGATACCTGATCATAATGACTAATTAAACAAAAAAGGTTTTCTATTCCATTACCTCTCTGATATTAAAAAAAAAAGTCTAACCTTTTATTCTGTTCAGTTTCTTCTTTTTGGAAATATTCATCGTCTTTTATGACTTTAGGAAACATTGCATAAATAGAAATCAGCATTCTCCTTTATCATGTGGCTTTTAGTGTTTGGTCCTCAAGCTGATACAAGGTAAATGTGTTAGTACGTTGTGCGTTGCTATAAAGGATGCCTGAGCCTGGGAGCGGTGGCTCATGCCTATAATCCCAGCACTTTGGGAGGCCGAGGCAGGTGGATCACCTGAGGTCAGGAGTTCGAGACCAGCCTGGCCAACATAATGAAACCCCGTCTCTTCCAAAAATTATAAAAATTAACCTGGCATGGTGGCTCGTGTCTGTAATCCCACCTAGTTGGGAGGCTGAGGCAGTAGAATCACTTGAACCCAGGAGGCAGAGATTGCAGTGAGCCGAGATTGCACCACTGCACTCCAGCCTGGGTGACAGAGCAAGACTATCTCAAAAAAAAAAAAAAAAAGCCTGAGACTGGATAATTTATAAAGAAAAGAGGTTTATTTGGCTTAGGGGTCTTCAGGCTGTCCAAGCATAGTGCCAGCATCTGCTCAGCTTCTGGGTAGGCCTCAGGGAGCCTTTTTTTTTTTTTTTTTTTTCTTTTTTTGAGACAGAGTTTCCCTCTATTGCCCAGGCTGGAGTACAGTGGCATGATCTCTGCTCACTGCAACCTCCGTCTCCCAGACTCACGCAATTCTCCTGCCTCAGCCTCCCAAGTAGCTGGGATTACAGGCATGTGCCACCATGCCTGGCTGATTTTTGTATTTTTAGTGCAGAGGGGGTTTCGCCGTGTTGGCCAGGCTGGTCTTGAACTCCTGGCCTTAAGTGATCTGCACGCCTCGGCCTCCCAAAATGCTGGGATTACAGGTGTAAGCTGCCGCGCCTGGCCTCTCAGGAAGTTTTTATTCATGGTGGAAGATAAAGGGAGAGCAGGTGTGTCACATGGTAAGAGAGGGAGCAAAAGGGATTCCAGGCTTTTACATTTTTAAAATTATTATTATTATTTGTATTTGTATTTATTTATTTATTTTTTGAGATGGAGTCTGGCTCTGTCACCCAGGCTGGTGTGCAGTGGCGCAATCTCGGTTCACAGCAACCTCCACCTCCCGGGTTCAAGTGATTCTCCTGTTTCAGCCTCCTGAGTAGCTGAAATTACAGGCACCTGCCACCATGCCCAGCTATTTTTGTTGTTGTTGTTGTTATTTTTAGTAGAGACGGGGTTTCACCATGTTGGCCAGGCTGGTTTCGAACTTGTGACCTCAAGCGAGCCTCCTGCCTCAGCCTCCCAAAGTGCTGGGATTATAGGTGTGAGCCATGGCACCCAGCCAGGCCCAGAAACTTGTCAATGGCATGGCCAGGATCTTAACTCAAGAGGTCTGGCTCCAGAAACTGAGTCCATAACCACTGTCTACACTGCGCCAGGGGTGCCTGGACGTGCTGGGATGAGGCAGCAGGTAGATGGTGGGTAGGAGCATCAGTGGGGCTATTCAGAGACAAGGAAAGGAAGTCGGATGTCTGAAAGGTCGTAAATGCTGGGCTGATGAATTTGGACTTTTCCTCATAGACAATGAGGAGTCATTTAAGGATTTCAATGGGGAGAAATCAGATCAATTTGCATTTATGGATGATTGCCCAGGCAGCAGAATGGCATATGGGTTGGAGGCACAGAGACTAGAGGCAGAGGGACCATGGAGGAAGCTGTAGGAGCTGGGGAGACCTGACCCAAGGCCGTGTCGTAGGGGAGGGGGAAGCGGGTGCGGGCTGTGAGCCAGGAAATGGAAAAGCGGGTAAGGTCCCTGAGTGCCTTGTTGCTGGCAAAATCCAGATGCTATGTTTGATTTCCTTCCTCCCTCTGGATTGGTTTGGGTGGGAGTCAGGCTGGCCTGACGGATGGAGGACGTCCTCCCTGGTGAGGCTGTTGGACAGAGCCCAAATTCACAACCAGGCAGGCTTTTCAATTCCAGGGCCCAGCCTTCCAATGGGCATCAGTGACCCTGGCTGTCCTAGGGGTCTGGCTTCCCAGGGAGCCCCACTCCTCTTTATGAAACAAAAGATAAGAGCAGCAGTTCTCAAACTTCAGTGTGCATAACAGGTGATCGGGCAGGTGTTTAAAAGTGCAGAGCTAGGCACGGTGGCTCATGCCTGTAATCCCAGCACTTTGGGAGATATGGAGTCTCACTCTGTTGCCTAGGCTGAGGTGCAGATTATAGCTCACTGCAGCCTTGATCTCCCAGGCTCAACTGATCCTCCTGCTTCAGCCTCCCAAGTAGCTGGGACTACAGGTGCGCACCACTACACCTGGCTAATGTTTTAAAATTTTTGTCAGCCGGGTGTGGTGGCTCACACCTGTAATCCCAGCACTTTGGGAGGCCGAGGCGGGTGGATCACCTGAGGTCAGGAGTTCAAGACCAGCCTCAACATGGAGAAACCCCGTCTCTACTAAAAATACAAAATTAGCCAGGCTAATTGTGGTGGTGCATGCCTGTAATCCCAGATACTCGGGAGGCTGAGGCAGGAGAATTGCTTGAACCTGGGAGGCGGAGGTTGCAGTGAGCCAAGATCGCGCCATTGTGCTCTAGCCTGGGCAACAAGAGCGAAACTCCGTCCCAAAAAAAAAAAAATAAATAAAATAAAATAAAAAATTAAAATTAAAAAACTTGTTTTAAATGCATGCAGACACCTAGGTCCCATGCCCAGAGATTCTGTGGCAATGTGTCTGATCCTGGGACAGGCACCGGTGTTTGTCATATCAGCCCCATCCAAGGTGGAACAAGGTCTGCTTTTGGGGGCCGGGAGCAGGGAGTCCTTTCTGGATGTGAAGGATGGCGCTAGCTAACACCAGCATCCTCTTAGTGCCAGAGGAGGAGGCTGTCTCTCCCCAAAGGTGGGCAAAGGGCCTGAAAAAGCACCCCCTCCCCACCCCGATTTCTATTTGGGAGAGGGTTGAGGGTTGAAATCAGGTTGGGTAGAGAAACTGGGAACTTGTCTTCAAACTGAATTTTCATGGCCTTTCCACTGAGGTTGTATGATTTTGGAGGTGGTGGCTTGGGTGTTGGTTGGGTTTATGGGTGGCCACAAGTCATCCCCTGCTCCTGCCACTGCCAGTCACTTCTTTTTTTCTTTTCTTTTCTTTTTTTGAGCCAGAGTTTCTCTCTGTCATCCAGGCTGGAGTGCAGTGGCGCGATCTCGGCTCACTGCAACCTCCGCCTCCTGGGTTCAAGCAATTCTCCTGCCTCAGCCTCCCGAGTAGCTGGGATTACAGGCATGCACCACCATGTCTGGCTAATTTTTGGTATTTTTAGTAGAGACGGGGTTTCACCATGTTGGTCAGGCTGGTCTTGAACTCCCGACCTCAGGTGATCCACCCGCCTCAGCCCCCCAAAGTGCTGGGATTACAGGGCATGAGCCACCGTGCCTGGCTTTTTTTTTTTTTTTTTTTGAGACAGGTTCTCACTCTGCCACCAAGTCTGGAGTGCAGTGATGCAATCAGCTCACTGCAGCCTCAACCTCTGAGGTTCAAGCTATCCTCCCACCTCATCCTCCTGGGTAGCTGGGACTATAGGTGTGCACCACAATGTCTGGCTAATTTTTCAATTTTTTTTTGTGGAGATGGGGGTCTTGCTATACTGCCAAGGCTGGTCTTGAACTCCTGAACTCAAGCAATCCTCCTGCCTCAGCCTCCCAAAGTGCTGGGATTACAGGCCTGAGCCACCCTGCCTGGCTGCCAGTCACTTCTATGAAACCTTTGCTCCTTCCTCCTCACCCCACCAGGAAGAAATGACCTACCAATCTCCTGCAGTTATCCCACTGTAACTGTGATATAGTAAGAAATAGATCTATATTTGGTCTGTCTCTGGTTCTAGGCACAGGCCTCCAAAACCCTTGGAATTTCCTGAGTGCTAGGAGTGTCTTTTATTTTTATTTTTTTATATGTATTTTTTGAGACGGAGTCTTGCTCTGTCACCCAGGCTGGAGTGCAGTGGTGCCATCTCGGCCCACTGCAACCTCTGCCTCCTGGGTTCAAGTGAGTCTCCTGCCTCAGCCTCCCAAGTAGCTGGAATTACAGGTGTGCACTACCACACCCAGCAAATTTTTGTGTTTTTAGTAGAGACTGGGTTTCACCATGTTGGCCAGGCTGGTCTTGAACTCCTGACCTCAGATGATTCGCCCACATCGGCCTCCCAAAGTGCTGGGATTACAGGTGTGAGCCACCACACCCGGCCCAAGAGTGTCTGTTATTATTCATCACAAACTCCTCCCAAAGTGCTGGGATTACAGGTGTGAGCCACCACACCCGGCCCAAGAGTGTCTGTTATTATTCATCACAAACTCCTTTCCACCAAATCTGAGTTTATGCTAATGAGGTGACACTTTCTGGGCCACTAGACAGTTTCAGGATGGAGGTGGATGCCAGAAAAACCAACCACATGATTAGAAGGTGGGAACTTTCAGCCCCAACTTGGACCTGCAAGGAGGGAAGAGAGACTGGAGAGTGAATTAATCACCAATGGCCAATGATTTCAACAATCATGCCTATGTAATGAAACCTCCATAAACCCCTTAAATGACTGGGTTGAGGGGGCTTCGAGGCTGGTGAACACATCAAGATGCGGGGAGAGGCTGGGTGCAGTGGCTCAAGCCTGGAATCCCAGCACTTTGGGAGTCCGAGGTGGGTGGATCACCTGAGGTCAGGAGTTCAAGACCAGCCTCAACAGGGAGAAATCCCATCTCTACTAAAAATACAAAATTAGCCGGGCGTGGTGATGCATGCCTGTAATCCCTGTTACTAGGGAGGCTGAGGCAGGAGAATTGCTTGAACCTGGGAGGTAGAGGTTGCAGTGAGCCGAGATCGCGCCATTGCACTCCAGCCTGGGCAACAAGAGCGAAACTCCATCTCAAAAAAAAAAAAAAGATGCGGGGAGCGTGGCTTGCTGGAGAGGGCACGGAAACTCCACCAGTCCCCCACCCCTCGCCCTGTGTAATCTCTTCTGTGTCTTCATCTGTATCCTTTATAATATCCTTGAAGATGAACCAATAATAGTAAGGAAAGTGTTTCCTTGAGTTCCGTGAGCCATTCTGGCAAATTACTGAATCTGAGGAGGGGGTTGTGGGAACCCACAACTTTATAGCCAAGTTGGACAAAAATGCGGATATGGGGCTGGGTGCCGTGGCTCATGCCTGTAATCCCAGCACTTCGAGAGGCCAAGGCAGGAGGATCGCTTAAATCCAGGAGTTTGAGACCTGCCTAGGCAACATAACAAGGCTCTGTCTCTACAAAATAAAAAATAAAAATTAGCCGAGCATGCTGGCACGCACCTATGGTCTCAGCTGCTTGAAAGGCTGAGGTGGGAGGATTGCTTGAGTTCAGGAGATCGAAGCTGCAGTGAGCTATGATCCTGTGTGCCATTGCACTGAAGCCTGGGTGATAGAGCAAGACCCTATCTCAAAAAAAAAGTGGGTCCTCTGTGCACTCAATACATGTGATTGGCATCTGAAGTGGGGAGCAATCTTGTGGGCCTGAGTCCTTATCCTGTGGGATCTGCCCTAATTCCTGGCAGTTAGTGTCAGAATTGAATTGAATTGCTGGGTGTGGTGGCTCATGCCTGTAATCCCAGTACTTTGGGAGGCCGAGGCGGGTGGATCACTTAAGGTCAGGAGTTCGAGAGCAGCCTGGCCAACATGGTGAAACCCCATTTCTACTAAAAATACAAAAATTAGCCAGGCGTGGTGGCGCACGCCTGTAGTCCCAGATACCCAGGAGGCTGAGGCAGGAGAATCGCTTGAACCCTGGAGGTGGAGGTTGCAGTGAGCTGAGATCATGCCATTGCACTCCAGCTGGGCAACAGAGAGAAACTCTGTCTCGAAAAAAAAGAAAAAAAAGAATTGAATTGAATTGGCCAGGTGCTGCAGCTCATGCCTATAATCCCAGCACTTTTAGAGGCTGAGATGGGAGGATCACTTGAGCCCAGGAGTTGAAGACCAGCCTGGGCCACATAAGAAGATTCTGTCTCTGCAAAAAGAATTTTTTAAAAATTAGCCAGGTATGGTGGTGCTGTAGTCCCAGCTACTTGGAAGGCTGAGGCAGGAAGATTGTTTGGGTCTGGGAGGTCAAGGCTGCAGTGAGCTGTGATTGCACCACTGCACTCCAGCCTGGGCCACTGTCTCTAAATAAATAAATAAATAAAATAAAGAAGAATTGATTGGAATTGTGGGACACCCAGTTGGTGTCTGGAAAGTTGGAGAATTGGTTGATGTGGGGAAGAAAACCTCACACGTTTGGGTTTGGTGTTAGAAGTGTTGTAAATAAAAACGGTTTAGAACTGTCAACAGCTGTCTTACCTTTGGAGTTATGAGCTTTCCAGGCCAGGAAATGGATTGTTCATCTGTGTGTCCAGGGTTTAGCTGTGTCCCTGGCATGGAAATGTTCCTCAAAAGTCCAAGGAGTAAGAGGGTGAATGGAACATCCTAGGAGTGACCCCGATTTCCCAAAAAGGCAGAGAAGAAAAACTGCCTTAATGTCAAAAACCTGTTAGAGAAGTCAGACAATGTGGAATTAGCTACATATGCGTGAAACACAATTCATCATTCTCTTTTTAAAACAATTGATTTTATTTTATTTTATTTTATTTTGGAGACAGAGTCTTGCTCTGTCCCCCAGGCTGGAGTGCAGTGGTGCGATTTCGGCTCACTACAACCTCTGCCTCCCAGGTTCAAGCAATTCTGCTGCCTCAGCCTCCCAGGTAGCTGGGATTACAGGCGCTCACCACCGTGCCCAGCTAATTTTTGTATTTTTAGTAGAGACAGGGTTTCGCCATGTTGGCCAGGCTGTTCTCGAACTCCTGATCTCAGGTGATCCACCCGCTTCAGCCTCCCAAAGTGCTGGAATTACAGGCGTGAGCCACTGGGCCCAGCTCTTTTTAAAACAATTTAATTAAAACTTTTTTTCTTTCTGTAGAGATGGCATCTTGCTGTGTTGCCCAGGCTGGTCTCAAACTCCTGGCCTCAAGCAATCCTCCCGCCTCAGCCCCCTGAGTAGCTGAGACTACAGGCATGCACCACCAGGCCTGGCTAATTTTTAAATTTTTTGTAGCTGGGGTCTTGCTATGTTGGCCAGGCTGGTCTGAAACTCCTGCCCTCAAGCAATCCTCCTGCTTCGGCCTCCCATAGTGCTGGGATTATAGGTGTGAGCCACCACACCTAGCCCATTCTTCTCTTTCTGCTGTAGTAGTATAAAATAATAGTAATAATAAAAAATAGTTATCTCCTTATCAAGATAGAAAATGAAAGCTGGCTGGGCACGGTGACTCATGCCTGTAATCCCAGCACTGTGGGAGGCCACAGTGGGAGGATTGCTTGAGTCCAGGAGTTCGAGACCAACCTGAGCAACATAGTGAGACTCCATCTCCATAAAAGAGAAATTAAAAAGACACTTACAAAAGAAAAATGAAAGCCAACACCACGGGATCCATCAGTTTAGCATCCTCAGTTGACAAATATTGTGTCTGCTGACTGAAGTAAACTTATTCATGTTGATAAGTGCATACCTTTGTATTGCTGGGAAAACAAATGTTTTACTCTCCTTCAATCATTGGATACATTGATCATGGTCAGCTATGGTTTCTCTCTTGGTAAGTGCAATTATTGGAAAAAAGATGTGAAAATCAAATGCTGTGTTTATATTTCTAAGAGTTTGGCTCAGTCAGTCTAAAAAGCCTGTGGATAAGTGGAAACGTGGGAGCGTTTTGAGTCCAGGGCAGTCCGATTCTGAAGGTATTGACCCCATTCTTAGGAATGCCAGCAATGTTTTTTCTGTTTTGTTTTGTTTTTGAGACAGGGTCTCACTCTGTCACCCAGGCTGGTGTGCCATGTCGCTGTCATCGCTCACTGCAGCTTCGACCTCCCAGGTTCAAGCAATCCCTCCAGCTCAGCCTCCCAAGTGGCTGGGGCTACAGTTCCGTGCCACCACACCTACCTAATTTTTTATTTATTTATTTTTCTTGAGATGGAGTTTCACTCTTGTTGTCCAGACTGGAGTACAATGGCGCGATCTCGGTTCACTGCAACTTCCACCTCCTGGTTCAAGCGACTCTCCTGCCTCAGCCTCCCAGGTAGCTGGGATTACAGGCGCCCACCGCCAGGCCCAGCTAAATTTTGTATTTTTAGTAGAGACAGGGTTTTGCCATGTTGGCCATGATAGTCTCAAACTCCTGACCTCAGTTGATCTGCCCGCCTCAGCCTCCCAAAGTGCTAGGATTACAGGCGTGAACCACTGTGCCTGGCAATTTTTGAATTTTTTGTGTAGACAAGGGTCTCCAACTATGCTGCCCAGGCTGGTCTCAAATTCCTGGGCTTGAACCATCCTACTGCCTTGGCCCCCCAAAATGCTGGGATTACAAGTGTGAGCCACCATGCCCGATGTGTTTTTCATTCTTGAGTCATGTTGTCAAATGGTGGGACTCAATGTTTCAAGTATGCCTTTATCACCAATACTTAATCTGTATATAAATGATGGCAATATAGATATAGAAAATTATAGGGTTTCATGCCAGGATGCCACACATAGTTTGACATTTGTGACAGATAAGCTAAAATTTATTTCTACTTTATTTTTAATTTTAAGTTTTTTGAGACAGGATCTTGCTCCATTGCCCAGGCTAGAGTGCAGTGGTGTGATCATAGCTCACTGTAGCCCTGAACTCCTGGGCTCAAGCAATCTTCCCACCTCAGTCTCCCGAGTAGGTGGGGCCACAGGCATGCACCACCATGCCTGGCTAATTTTTTTAATTTTTAGTAGAGATGGGGTCTCGCTATGTTACCGACTCTTAAAATGTATTTTAAATGTGTGAAGAGTTTAAGGCAAATCTGGAAGTGACGAAAACTCTTGGAGTCAGATTTGCAGGGTAGGAAATGGGGTAAAAAAAAACACCCTCCCTGGCCAGGCGAGGTGGCTTACACCTGTAATCCCAGCACTTTGGGAGGCCGAGGCAGGTGGATCACTTGAGGCCAGGAGTTCGAGAGTGGCCTGGCCAACATGGCGAAACCTCATCTCTGTTAAAAATACAAAAATTACCCCGGCATGGTGGCATGTGCATGCAGTCCCAGCTACTCGGGAGGCTGAGGCAGGAGAATTGCTTGAGCCTGGGAGGCAGAGGTTGCAGTGAGCTGAGATCATGCCGCTGTACTCCAGCATGGGCGACAGAGCAAGACCCTGTCTCAAACAAAACAAAACAAAACAAGAAAAACCCCTCCTCATTGTTTCTGTCAATGTTTTGCAGAGCAGACTCATATGCACAGTACAAGGAGTTTCTGCTTCGAAAAAGAAAATCTCTGTAAAAATTCTGAAAATACAAAAGAAGTAAAATGCACCTGAAATCATTTGCAATTGGGAGAGGATATTGATTTCCTAGTGAAACTGTCACTAACAGATTATTATCTGCTCACTCATAACAGCTTGAGGAAACAAGAACACATCTGGAATTCAAAGTTAAACATATTTTATTTCTTGCAAAACAGTGTTTATCGTTAAGGAGTCATGACAAGAATATTCCTTCTGTGAATAAAGCCAATTTGGAGGGAGTTTTGGGAGGCCATAAAAGAGAGTGATTCTAATGTATGAATCTGTTGATGCCTATAGAAGTCAGCAAATTCAAAATGAAATCACCAGAAAAATAAAAGCCGAAACATTGCAGGGCATGGCAGATGAAATCAATGTTTCCTGATAATATGCAAAGGCCATCTCTGGGATGGGAAAGAACCACTGTAGTTTAGGTAAGAAAAATCTGAATCGCTATCTCAATTTATAGAGACTCTTTGATTTTGCTGGTATTGAAAAGATGACTAAGACTAACTTATATATATGGTCATAAAGACATACATAAGTTGAGGCCAGGGGCAGTGGTTCATGCCTGTAACCCCAGCACTTTGGGAGGCAGAGGTGGGAGGATTGCTTGAGAGCAAGAGTTTAAGACCAGCCTGGGCAACACTGCAAGACCCCATCTCTCTCTAAAAAAGGAGACATATGTAGACTGGGTATGGTGGCTCACGCCTATAATTCCTGCACTTTGGGAAGCCAAGGCGGGTGGATCATTTGAAGTCAAGAGTTCGAGACCAGCCCGGCCAACATGGTGAAACCCCATCACTAATAAAAATACAAAAATTAGCTGGGCATGGTGGCAGGTGCCTGTAATCCCAGCTACATGAGAGGCTGAGGCAGGAGAATCGCTTGAACCCAGGAGGCGGAGGTTGCAGTAAGCCGAGATTGAACCATTACACTCCAGATTGGGTGACAGAGGGGGACTCCATCTAAAAAAAAAGACATATATAAGTTGCCCATATATTATAAAGTTGTGTATATATATATATATATATAAAGTTGTGTGTGTATATATATATATATATATATATATAGACTCATTCACATAGCACAGGAGTTTCTGCTTTGAAAAATAAAATCTCTGTAAAAATTCTGAAAATACAAAAGAAGTAAAGCACGTCTGAAATAATTGCAGTTTGGGCGAGGCGAAGATATTGACTCCCTAATGAAACTGTCAGTAACAAATTATTATCCGCTAATCAAAGTGGAATTTGTCACCATGGGTGGCCGAATTCGCAACAGAAGGGTGGACACATCTGTGGGGAACGCTGGCTGCACCGCAGTATTGTACAAGGTGGAATAACGGGGTCTGTGCAGGCACATCGGGGACCATTGTCCACTGCAATTTGTGATGCTGACACTTTTGTAGAAAAATAAAAAAACCGCGACGTGCTTTCGTTGCATTCAAGCCTTTGTTCCACGTTCTGGCATTCATCTGTGAAAAGACTGGCGATTACCCAAAAACACATGTAACGGGAGTGGCGGAGAGACCCGCAGGACGCTGGGTAACTGCTGAAAACATATCGGGTCGCACATCGCGAGGCTGGATGTGATTGAGTGGCTTCCAGTGATTGCTGAAACTTGGGAAGCAGTATTAAACGATCATCAGACACACAGGTGGCCCATGAATGGAGAATTCCTTTACAAGTGCTAAATGTGATAGGAGTGTTTTTCCTGATGTGTTTCAAAGTGAAACCATAGACGTGTTTTCATTGCCTTCAAAAGTAAAAGCAATCTCTCACTGTTTATCATCTCAGAGAAATGATGACTGTTTCAAAACCGTTTGGTAGAGAGAGAGGAAAGGAACCTTGCCAGAAACGAATCTCAGGAGTTCAAAGTGAAAACAAAACAAAAAAAAGAACCTTCCTTTTGGGAAAGAAAAATTCTGTTGTGGCGCAGGATGTGTATGTGTGTAGGAGGAGGGAACATGGAAATTCAGACAGGGAGTTTTCTCCTCCTTTGTCAGAACAGCATGCAACGATATTCAACCTAGAAAGATTTGGTTACTGCATTACTAAATTTAAATGCATATTTTTCAGTGAATAATGATAGCAAAAGAAAGTACGTTTTAAAATCACTGCTTAAATGCATTGAACTGGCTGGGTGCGGGGACTCACACCTGTAATCCCAGCACTTTGAGAGGTTGAGGCAGGAGGATCACTTGAGGCCAGGAGTTTGACACCAGCCTAGGCAAAATAGCAAAACCACTCTACAAAAATAAAAACTAAACATTAGCTGGACATGGTGATGCACACCTGTAGTCCTAGCTACTTGGGAGGCTGAGGTGGGAGGATCATTGAGCCCAGGAGTGAGAGGCTGCAGTGAGTTATGATTGCATCAGTGCACTCCAGCCTGGGTGACAGAGCGAGACCCTATCTCCAGACAAACCAAGCAACCAATAGATGAAGCAATGGCCACATGCATGCAGATATACGGGATAATAGTCTTTTTTTTTTTTTTTTGAGATGGAGTCTTGCTCTATCCCCTACGCTGTAGCGTAGTGACATGATCTTGGCTCACTGCAACCTCCACCTCCCGGATTCAAGCCATTCTCCTTCCTCAGCCCCCTGAGTAGCTGGGATTACAGGCGCCCACCACCATGCCTGGCTAATTTTTGTATTTTTAGTAGAGAAGGGGTTTCACTCTGTTGGACAGGCTGGTCTCAAACTCCTGACTTCCCGTGATCCACCAGCCTTGGCCTCCCAAAGTTCTGGGATTACAGGTGTGAGCCACTGTGCCCGGCCGGATAATGGTCTTTCTTACTTGATGCAAGAAAAACTCTAAAACTTCAGTTTCACCAAAGCTACACAGAGCTCAGCCTCTGCCTGGATCACTGGTCTTGGCTGGTGGTTCAGCTCTGTCGCCTAGTAAGTGCCTACCTCTCGGCTCTGCAGTTAGCCCTGCGAGGCACACAGGTGCCCTGCAAATAGGAAAGTAGGGACTTCAGAGAGGGCAGACCCCGCAGAGGCCTCTCTCTGACTCTGCATGACCCCTCTGAGTGAGATGAGATGGTGGACTCTCTCTGCATCGTTTTAACGTCCATTTAAACAGGGTCGTTCAAGCAGCTGGAGCTGAAAGCCTCATCCCGGAACCCCGCTTGTGGGTTTCAGGATAAAAATGTGTAGTCTACTGAGAGCTCAGAGTGAGAAATCAGACCGGGGAGAGCCTGCACGGGAGGCCAGATGCCGTGGCTGAGCACCAACCCCGCACCTTTTCAGCTGGGTGGGGAAGCTGGAAGCTGGGCTTCTAGGACCCTCAGTTTCTTCAACTCTAAAATGGGAATAAAATCCTACTCTCCTGGGTACTGATAATGAGCCTTGAGTGAGGTGACAAATTGAAAACACCTTGTGGGCTACAATGTACAGTACAAATGTGAGACTTTATTATAAAAAATCCCACCCTGGGCCAGGCATGGTGGCTCACGCCTGTAATCCCAGCATTCTGAGTGGCTGAGGTGGGAGGAAAGCTTGAGGCCAGGAATTTGAGACCAGCCTGGGCAACATAGTAAGACCCCATCTCTCTTAAAAATAAAAAAATTAGCCAAGTGTGGTGGTGCACACCCATGGTCCCAGCTACTCAGGAAGCTGAGGTAGGAGGGTTGCTTGAGCCCAGGAGGTCGAGGCTGTAGTGAGCTATGATCATACCACTGCACTCTAGCCTGGGTAACAGAGTAAGACCCTGTCTCAAAAAAAAAAATAAAATAAAATAAAAATAACCCAACCCGTATCCTAACTCCTGACATGCTTTCCTTTCTGGGGCTTTGATTCTCCCATCTTGCATAGGGTTGCCAGATAAAATACAGACTGTGTCATTTTTTTAGTACAAGTATATCCCAAATATTTCATGGGATATACTTACACTAAAAAATTTTGTTAATCTGAAAATCAAATTTTACTGGGTGTCTTGTATTTTTTATATTATGTATTATTATTATTAATTTTTTTTTTGAGACAGAGTCTCGCTCTGCCACGGAGGCTGGAGTGCAGTGGAGCGATCTCAGCTCACTGCAAGCTCCGCCTCCCAGGTTCATGCCCTTCTGCCTCAGGCTCCCAAGTAGCTGGGACTACAGCTGCCCGCCACCACGCCCAGCTAATTTTTTGTATTTTTAGTTGAGATGGGGTTCCACCGTGTTAGCCAGGATGGTCTCGATCTCCTGACCTTTTGATCCGCCCACCTCAGCCTCCCAAAGTGCTGGGATTACAGGCATGAGCCACTGTGCCCAGCAATTTTTTTTTTTTTAGAGACAGGGTCTTGATCTGTTGCCTAGGCTGGAGTGCAGTGGTACGATCATAGCTCACTGTAGTCTCGAACTCCTGGGCTCAAGCGATCCTTCCCACCTTAGCATCCTGAGTAGACAAGACTACAGGTGCATGCCACCAATTCTGGCTGATTTTTATATTTTTTTTTGCTTAATCTGACAACTTTACCCCTATAGGAAGCCCAAGGTGAATTCAGGTTTATCTCAGGTAATCTTCACCACACCCTCAGGTGATGAAAAGAACAGAGATTTATTTACATCTCACTGTCTCTGCATCAGGTCAGGAGAAACCCCTGGGCCGCAAGGGCCGATTAGGTCACCCAGAAAGGAAGGCTGGAGGGCTGGGCCTCAACCCACCCCGCGGCAGCCCCTCCAGACTAGCCTGTTGCAAGAAGAGTGGAGAAGGGGGGCTGCTTTCTCAGGGCTGAGGACAGCCTCTCTCCTCTAGGTAACTATTAAAAACTACTTTCCCTGGCCAGGTGCAGTGGCTCATGCCTGTAATCCTGGCACTTTGGGAGGCCAAGGTGGGAGGATCACTTGAGTTTAGGAGTTCAAGATCAGCCTGGACAACACGGTGAAACCCTGACTCTACTAAAAAAATACAAAAATTAGTCAGGCATGGTGGTGCATGACTGTAGTCTCAGCTACTCAGGAGGCTGAGGCAGAAGAATCACTTGAATCCAGAAGGCAGAGGTTGCAGTGAGTGGAGATTGCACCACTGCACTCCAGCCTGGGCAACAAGTAAGACTCTGTCTAAAAACAAAAACAAAAACAAAAACCCTACTTTTCCTGATACACATGTTGAAGTATTTACGGGAAGGTGTCTGCAGTTTACTTTGAAAGGCGTTATAGGGCCGGGTGCGGTGGCTCACGCCTGTAATCCCAGCACTTTGGGAGGCCGAGGCAGGCGGGTCACGAGGTCAGGAGATCAAGACCATCCTGGCTAACACAGTGAAATCCTGTCTCTACTAAAAATACAAAAAAAATTAGCCGGGCGTGGTGGCGGGCGCCTGTAGTCCTAGTTTCTCGGGAGGCTGAGGCAGGAGAATGGCGTGAACCCAGGAGGCGGAGGTTGCAGTGAGCCGAGATCGCACCACTGCACTCCAGCCTGGGGGACAGAGCAAGACTCCATCTCAAAACAAAATAAAAATATAAAATGAAAGGCATTATGAAAACTAGGATGGATTTATGGCTGGATAGAGCGAGGTTAGGTAGGTGAATGGTTGTGAGATAAAAGATAATAAAATGTTAGTGTGGAATCTAGGAAGAGGTATATATTTGCTCATTGTAATATTATTTCAACTCTGCTGCATGTTGGGAAATTTGCATAATAAAATGCTGGAAAAAATTTCCACTAATAGAAAAATATATTCACTCATAGAAAAATTGGAGAATACAGAGGAGTGAGCCCCCAAATCTCCAATAATCCCACAACTCAACAATATTTTCTAATATTTCCTTCTGCCTTTATTATTATTATTATTTGAGACAGGGTCTTGCTGTATCACCCAGGCTGGAGTACAGTGGTGCAATCATGGCTCACTGCAGCCTCAAACTCCTGGCCTCAAGCCATCCTCCCATCTCAGCCTCCAGAGTAGCTGCGGCTACAGGCATGCGCCACCACGGTTGGCTAATTTTTAAAAATTTTTGTAGAGATAGGGTCTTGCTATGTTGCCTAGGTTGGTCTTGAAAACCTGGGCTCAAGCGATCCTCCCGCCTCGGCCTCCCAAAGCTCTGCGATTACAGGCATGAGCCACTGTGCCCAGCCCCTCCTGCCTTTTAAAACGTGTTTGTTGTTGTTTACAAATCTGGAATTATTCCATATATATATGTTTTTTCATTCCTGCCTTTATCACACACCACAGCTAATAGTTTTTGAGTGTTTATATTGTGGCAGGCACTGTGATAAATCCTTTACATAAATTATCTCATTTAATCTTGTATCGTGCTGACAGCACTTCTCCCATGCTAATAAAAGAAGTCCACAGGCATTGCTTGTAATGGCGATTTGATAGTCCATCACATGGGATTAGTTAACTATTGCTGGAAATTTAGGTTGTTTCCCATTTTTCACCATTATAAACAGAGTCTCTGAAACACTCTTAGGCAGAAGGCTTTTTTTTTTTTTTTTTTTTTTTTTTTTTTTTTTTTTTTTAGATACAGGGTCTCGCTATGTTGCCCACGCTGGTCTTGAACTCCTGACCTTATGTGATCCTCCTACTTCTGCCTCTGAAAGTCCTGGGATTACAGGCATGAACTGCCATGCCCGACCAACAGAAGTCCTATCTCCTCTCTCTCCCCTGCTCCTAGGGACAACTTCCTCACCTGATCACTTCTCTGGTCCTATCGTCCACTAAAGCATTACCACCCCACCCACCTTGCAGGCATTTTAATGTCTTGGCTACCTCTTGGAGGCTCCCTCTGTCCATTGGGGGCTGGAGGCCACATCCGCTAAGTCAGAGCCTCTCTCTTTTCAGCAGAGCCAGGCAGGGACTGCACCCAGGTGGCCCACAGCACCAGCAGACAGCGGCTTCAACTACCCTCCATCCACTGGAAAGGGACTTGTGGGGAGTATGCGGGGAGCACAGGTGGGGGACCAGGGGGACCGGAGGGACCAGATGTCTGGAGGCCTGTGGGGTGGGCAGGGGTTAGAGGACATCCTTTGGAGGGGGTCTAGACGGAGATGGTCACCCACAAAGAGCAGTAGGGTGGGAGAGATCTTTTATGTTTGTTTCTATAGTTGAATGTGCCAGTTAAATCTCATTCTGTCTGCTAGTATGGCTACTTCTCAATATTTAGGAGAAATTTCTGTTTTGTTTCTCCAGCTCTATTTTAAACCTCAAGTTTCAAATCGAACTGCTGTCTCGGTGCCAGCCGCTAACAGGCAGCGACAAGGATAGAGAACTGTACACGCTCAACAATCCCTTGGCTGAGCACAGTGGTTCCCGCCTGTAATCCCAACACTTTGGGAGGCCAAGGCGGGAAGATCACCTGAGGTCTACCTGGCCAACATGGTGAAACCCCATCTCTATTTTTTTTTTTTGAGACAGAGTCTCGCTCTGTCGCCCAGGCTGGAGTGCAGTGGCGCGATATCGGCTCACTGCAAGCTCTGCCTCCCTGGTTCACGCCATTCTTCTGCCTCAGCCTCCCGAGTAGCTGGGACTGCAGGCACCCGCCACCACACCCAGCTAATTTTTTTTGTATTTTTAGTAGAGACAGGGTTTCATCATGTTAGCCAGGATGGTCTTGATCTCCTGACCTCGTGATCCACCCACCTCGGCCTCCCAAAGTGCTGGGATTACAGGCGTGAGCCACTGCGCCCAGCCCCCCATCTCTATTAAATATACAAAAAAAAAAAAAAAAAAAAAAAAAACAGCCAGGCATGGTGGTGGGCACCTGTAATCCCAGCTACTTGGGAGGCTGAGGAGGAGAATCGCTCGAACCCGGGAGGCGGATGTTGCAGTGAGCTGAGATCGCGAGACTGCACTCCAGCCTAGGCAACAAGAGCAAAACTCCGTTTCAAAAAAAAAAAAAAAACAAAACCAATTCCTTGCTATGGCTTTCCAGAGTCAGGGTGAAGTTCCAGAGACCCAGGCACCTGGGCTGGAACCCCAGCCGTGCCAGGTACCCCTGGTGATCTAGGGCACATCCATTTGCCCTCCCCCCACCCAAGCCTCAGTTTCCCCATCTGTAAAGCAAAGGCAATGCATTCCTTCACTTTCTAGTTCCCAGGGGTTGCTGTGGGTGGTGAGACAGGGCCCACGAAGGTTTGCGGTGCGGGGTGGGAGGCAGTAGGACCCTCATGCGGTGACTGGTGGGTACAATTGGCCATCCTTTCTCTCCAGCCTCCGTGGGGAGGTCGCCTTGACTCGCAGACTTGGCTTTGCTCCATCTGTGCACGGCTGTCTTCCCTGGAGCCTGAGTGGAATGTTTTCTCTTCCCTCCTCCTCCTCCTCCTCCTCCTCTTCCTGTGACCGTCTGTGGGATGCCTCCAGTGTCCTGGGCTCCCCCGGAGGCGGCCCGAACCCTCTCCCCGCCCAGCCCTGCCCCTCGGCCCACCAGGCTGTTTCCAATTTGAACACCATGCATCTTGTCTCTGAGATCACAGCCGCCTCTTTGATGGAACTAATGATGATCTAGGACTTTGGGGGCCCCAGACCTCCCCAAACTGAGATAAATCCTGCCTCTGTGCAGACAAGGGGCCTCCAGCCCGGCATCTGATCCCCCTCCTCCGGGCTGGACAGGGAGGGGAGGTGCCTGTGGGAGCCCCCTCCCGGCAGGCTGGGAGGGTGGTGGCTGAGTCCAGGGAGACAGGAAGAAAGGGATTTCTCTGAGGCTCCAAAGAGGGTCCCACAACCCGGTGGGGGAGGGTGGCAAGCTTGTGAAAGGGCCTCTTATAAGGCGGTCTGATCCCATCACAACCCAGGACACAGCTGGAGCAGAAGGCAACTTACACAGGCCAGCCTGCTTCTCAGACTCAGTGCCACTAACTGTTCCTGGCACATTGCTTGCACCGCTGGGGACGCAGGGAGGAATGACTGTAGTTTCTGCCGCCAGGAGCTCGTGATGAGGGAGAGGGATGGGTAAACCAATGACTCCAATACTGCGTATTGAGGACTGCAATGGTGAGGACCCCAGGGGCTGTGGGAGCACGGCAGATAGGACCTGACGCAGCCTGTAGAGCCTGGAAGGCTTCCTGGAGGAGGTAGCCCTGATCTGGGTCTTGTGCAGGTCCCACAATGAGCAGATGATGTGCCCTGTCCATACAGAATAAACAATAAAAAATGATACTAAACCCTATCAAGCTTGCCCAACCTGCCTTGTTTGGCTGTTGTTGTTCTGTTCTGTTTTAGGCTTTTAGCAGCCTGAAACCATGGTTTTTAGTTTCTGTCTCTAGTGACAAGCGGAAAAGAGGGATGAGGAAGGGGATTTACTGACCCAACCAGAAACAGAAACTAAGAGCCTGTGACTGTATTCTCTCCCTTGGACACCCCTGAAACCATGAAACTTACACATATGCTGACATTAAAATACCTTCTTTCTAGATTTTCTGATTGGAAAATTTTGGATCCGTTCATCAAAGAAGCTTTATTTTATTATTATTATTATTAATTTTTGAGACTGAATCATGGTCTGTTGCACAGGCTGGAGTGCAGTGGTACGATCTCAGCTCACTGCAACCTCTCCTTCCCAGGTTCAAGCGATTCTCCTGCCTCAAGCTCCCGAGTGGCTGGGATTACAGGTGCCTGCCACCAGGCCTGGCTAATTTTTGTATTTTTAGTAGAGACAGGGTTTTACCACGTTGGCCATGCTGGTCTCGAATTCCTGACCTCAGGTGATCTGCCCTCCTCAGCCTCCCAAAGTGCTGGGATGACAGGCATGAGCCACCACACCCAGTCTATTATTATTAATATTTACAGATGGGATCTCTGTCAACCAGGCTGGAGTGCAGCAGTGTGATCATAGCTCACTGCAGCCTCGAACTCCTGGCCTCAAGCGATCCTCCTGCTTCAGCCTCCCAAAGTGCTGGGATTTTAGGTGCATGCCACCATGCACTTAGCCCATTTTAAGTAAGTTTTTAAAGAAATGTGAGTTGGACTCTGGTGAGCAGCAGAAGGTGGAGGAAGAGGAAGTGAAAGGTGAAGGAGGCAGAGGAGCAGCATTGAGTGCTGGGAAGGAGGAGGCACTGGCTGGGGGCTTGCCCTGTCTAAGGAGGGGCGTCCTCCAGGAAAATCAGACTGTTCTGTCCTTCATGATCTGTCCTCCAACCTCTAGGAGCATCGCCCCCACCCCCTCCATAGCCGGGGGCCTGGCTCAGAAGCACAAGGTGCTCAGAGATACCAGTGAACCCCAGGGTAACAGTCGGAGTGGGCTTCCTGGAAGGGTCTGGAAGGACACTGACTTATCACCTCATAGCGGCTCCTCACTCTTCACAAGATAAAACTAGACTTTAGAGGGCAACTGTGGTGTGGCTCACACCTGTAATCCCAGCACTTTGGGAGGCCGAGGGCCTCTTGAGGCCAGGAGTCCAGGACCAGCCTGGGCAAACATAGTGAGACCCCATCTCTAAAAAAAAATTTAAAAATGAGCCAGGCATGGCAGTGCATGCCTGTAGTCCCAGCTGCTTGGGAGGCTGAGGTGGGAGGATCACTTGAGCCCAGGAGGTTGAGGTTATAGTGAGGCATGATTGTGCCACTGCACTCCAGTCTGGGTGACACAGCAAGACCCTGTCTCAAAAGCAAACAACCCAACCAAAAAACCAACAAAACCCCCAAAATCCCTCAAAGAACAAAAACCCATAATTGTCCCCCACTCCCCCCAAAAAAACAACAAGAAAACTAGACCTTGGAGTGTGGCTTCACGGGCCCCTCTTCCATCTGCCCTTAGATGGATCTTCAATAATGCCCTATCTATATCAGCTCTTGGTTGGCACGATAGAGATAATACATTCGCTGCTCCAGAGTCACTCGTGGTTCAGGGAAGGCCAAAGAGTTACCAGGAGTCAGTCATCACCTAAGTGGTACCTCCTGCCTGGGAAATGCCTCTATCACTGCCCACCTCCAGGTACCCAGAACTCTGGCCACTACCAAGGATCACTTGAGCCCAGCAGTGTGAGGCTGCAGTGAGCTATGATCATGCCATTGCATCCAGCCTGGGTGACAGAACCACACAGCAAGACCTGGTCCCCCCTGGACCCCCACAAAAAAACCCCAAAAAACTTAAAATGAATTCATTAAAAACTTATTAAAATAAAAATTTAGCATTTAAGGCCAGGCACGGTGGCTCATGCCTGTAATCCCAGCACTTTGGGAGGCCGAGGTGGGTGGATCACTTGAGGTCAGGAGTTTGAGACCAGCCTGGACAACATGGTGAAACCTCATCTCTACTAAAAATACAAAAATTAGCCAGGCATGGTGGTGCATGCCTGCAATCCCAGCTGCTCGGGAGGCTGAGGCAGGAGAATTACTTTAACCCAGGAGGCAGAGGTTGCAGGGAGCTCAGATTGCACCACTGCACTCCAGCCTGGGCGACAGAGTGAGTAAGACTTCGCCTCAAACAAACAAACAAAAACAAACAAAACAAAACACAAAACCTTAGTATTTAAAATAAATAATTAAAATGGTATTCATTAAAAAGCTGAAAATCAACCCAGGCTTAATGAAAGAAAGAACTTAGTATGCGTAAAAAAAACTTTAACGAAAACTCTTAGTATTCATTTAAAAACTTTAAACCAAAACTGAATATTCACTTAAAAACTTAAAAAATGAGCTCAGGCTTAAAAAACAAAAACAAACAAACAAAAAAAGAACTCTCCGGGCTTTCTGGGGATGTAACCAAGCTAAGGTTGGGCTTACTTCCCTCCAGCAAAGGGCCCCTTTCAAACCACTTGTGGCTGAGCCATCAGACCCAGATGTGACCTCCCCCCGCCCCGTGGGGGTCAGCAGCTCACCTGGGCCCTCTCCAGCCTGCCCTCCTGCCACCCCTGTTTATATGTGCACCTCAGGGATTCCAAAAAGGAGTTAGTGTGGGTCTGCCTCTCAGCCACCTGCTTCCACTCTTACCTACATGACTCCATTTTCTGAGCCCGGTAGCTTTTTTTTTTTTTTTTTTTTTAACAGAGTCTCGCTCTGGCCCAGGTTGGAGTGCAGTGACACGATCTCGGCTCATCACCGGTTCAAGCGATGGGCTGTAGCTGGGACTACAGGCACACACCATCCCACCTGGCTAAATATTGTATTTTTAGTACAGACGGAATTTCTCCTTGTTGGCCAGGCTCGTCTCGAACTCCTGACCTCAAGTGATCCGCCCGCCTCGGCCTCCCAAAGTACTGGGATTACAGGCGTGAGCCACCACGACCGCAGAGACCCGTAGCTTTCTAAAAGCGGCTCTGAGGGTGCTTTCAGTAATGACCCTTGGCAGAAACCGGAGGAAGGGCTGAAGGTGATGGGGGAGGGGCGGAGCTCTGCCTTGAGCTTTGCTGCGGAGCCAAGCCTTCCCTCCTTGTCTAGCTCTGGCACTTTGAGCAGGTTCTGTCGGGGGTATCCCTGCCCCGGAAGCCCCTCTCACCTTCCCAGGTTAGGGGTGGCGTCCCCCGGTCTCCCTGAGGGCAAGGGCTGTTCTCATTTGTTTTGGAGGCCAGCTCTGCTCAGGGCCTGGGAATACAGTAGGTGTCTAATAAATATTTGCAGCGTTGAACTCTGTGCCCAGCAGCCCCTAGCCGTTCACCAGACAGCCTTGGCCTCCGGAGAGTGGGCTTTGGGGGAGGTGGCCTGGGCCGGGGGAGGGTGTGAGAGGCCTCATGGAGGGGGGCGGGGGCGGATCTGGGGTCGCTCTGGCTCAGCCTCCGGGGCCGTCCCCGCTGCCTCTGCAGAAGGCGCCTCGGCTGTGGCTCTTCCCCCTGGGCTGGAGCCAGAGCCTAGCGCACCCGGAGGAGGAGGAGGAGGACGAGGAGGACGAGGAGGAGGAGGAGGAGGAGGAGGAGGAGGCGGCGGCGGCGGCTGCGTTGCCGTCTGTGCCCATCACCTGAGCTGCACCGGGCGGGGAGGATAACAATTATTGGGAGAGGTTTGAAAAAAAAATCATTATCAAATAACTACAGCTTGCAAAAGTTGGCGGGCGGAACGGAAAACGCGGGCTGGATCGCTCTGGGGACGCCGCCGCCGCTCCCGAGCAGCTCCGCGGTAGCCAGAAATGGAAGGACGTACATCTGTAACGCATTTGTGCGAGATTCACCTTGGAGACCGCGCTGCTGGATGCAGGCGGCGAGTTCACGCGAAAGGAAAAACTCTTTTAAGAGGGATTTCTCCTTGGGGGACCCTGCCCGGCACGCGCGGCGGGGAAGGGCGCCCCCTGCCAGGGGCGCGCGTGGAACTGGAACGCTCCGATGGGGTGGGGGCTGCCTCTCTGAGCCTCAGTTTCTCAGTCTGTCCGAGGACTTGTACAGATTCGTGGCTGGCCTTGCAGGACCCTTCCAGTGGGGATATTCTTTTTTTATTTTTATTTTTTATTTATTATTTTGTTTAGATGGAGTCTCATTCTTGTCGTCCCAGCTGGAGTGCAGTGGCACAATCTCGGCTCACTGCAACCTCCGCTTCCCGGGTTCAAGTGATTCTCCTGCCTCAGCCTCTCGAGTAGCTGGGATTACAGACCCCCGCCGCCATGCCCGGCTAATTTTTGTATTTCTAGTAGAGGGGTTTCACCATGTTGGCCAGGCTGGTCTTGAACTCCTGGCCTCAAGTGACCTGTCCGCCTCGGCCTCCCAAAGTGCTGACATTACAGGCTGAGCCACTGCGCCCAGCCTCCAGTGGGGATAGTCTAAGAATCTTCTTATTTCTGGCACCAGGTCCCGATGGAGGTAGAGGTACCAGCCCTTAAGGTACCAGGACCTGGTCATTGCATTCCCAGCCCTGTTTACATTCTAGGGTGCTGCGGGTACGTGATGGTCTAAGGAAGATCAAATCCACTTTCCACTTCTCAGGGCCCTGACGACAAGTGCAAGGGTTTGTTCCTTCTCAGGGGAGGAGGGGACCCCTGTCCCCCTTCTGAGGGGCAGTTCCATCCATTCTCACCTCTTGGGTCTTCAGTGTGCACCTCCCACAGCTCACAGACTTCCCTGTCTCCCCTAAACCCCTTTGCCGTGACGCCCACCGCCCATCCACCTTCCCCCGCGGGCTTCCTTCTCAGAGTGGTCAGTACGTAGTCTAGTGTCCACATCTTCCTCCCTGCAGTCACTTTGAAGGTGGCCCAAGCTTCAGGGCCCCCCTCCTTCTCCAAACACGGCTGGGCCTCTGGGCTTTTTGGAGTTAGAAAAGGGGAGGGGGGCTGTGGGGAGCGAGAGGTGCAGGAGTGAAGTGTGGGGACCCTTCCTGGGACCCCTCACCCTCACACACACACCACCCCACTTGCCTAAGACAGGCACAACTGGAGCCATCTCGAGACCCAGAATTCCTCTCCAGGTTATGGTGTTTCTCACGGTCCTTGCCCACCAGGAGATAGAAAGTTCTGGAAAGATGCTGTTGGAAAGGTGAAGCTAGAAGCACGGCCTCTTTGCACAGGCTATGCTTTAAGTACTCATAACTGGCTCACATCTACTGAGCCATCACTGTGTACCAAGCACTGTTCTAACGTTTTATTTTTATTTTATTTTTTATTTTTGAGACAGAGTCTTCCTCTGTTGCCCAGGCTGGAGTGCAGTGGCATGATCTCAGCTCACTGCAACCTCTGCCTCCGCCCCCTCTCAAGTGATTCTCCTGCATCAGCTTCCTGAGTAGCTGGGATTACAGGTGCCAGCCACCACACCCAGCTAATTTTTGTATTTTCAGTAGAGATGGGGTTTCACCATGTTGGCCAGGCTGGTCTCGAACTCCTGACCTCAAGTGATCCACCTGCCTTGGCCTCCCAAAGTGGTAGGATTACAGGTGAAATGTTTTAAATGTGTTGTTTTGAAGAGACAGGACCTCCCTCTGTTGCCCAGGCTGGAGTGCAGTGGCGCAATTATGGCTCACTGCAGCTTGAAACTCCTGGGCTCAAGTGATCCTCTCTCCTCAGCCTCCCAAGTAGCTGGGACTACAGGCTTGTGTAGCCACGCCTGGCTAACTTTATAATTTTTTATAGAGTGGGATCTCACTATGTTGCCCAGGCTGATCTCAACTCCTGGCCTCAAGTGATCCTTCTGCCTCCACCTCCCAAAGTGCTAGGATTACCAGTTTAAGCCACCACGCCCAGCCACCAACTCACTTTCACTTGGCTAAATCGCGCCCTGTTTGGAAGACGGAGCCTGAAATTGGCAGGAGAGCTGGATGTGGCCATGGTCCTTCACTGCCCAGGGCGTGCTTGTCCCATCCAGCCTGTACTCCTGTGGCTGTGTGGATGACCGAGGGCTCACCTGGTCTTGCTTTTCTTCACCTCACTCTTCCCAAGAGGCTGGTTCTGACACTAACAGTCACCCATTGGTAAACAGCCCAGCACCAAAAGCCCCTAAGAACCTTCAGATAAGAGACACCCCTTGGGGGAAGGAAGAAAAAAAAAAACACAACCTAACAGGAAGCCAAGTGGGTAAACGGTTACTTGCATGATTCTAAAGGCTGCATGTTTCTTCCCCAGGCGAGAGAGACTGAGCCTTTCACTCTCAGAGCCAGCTTGGCCAGAGTCTCAGAAGCAAGATCTCTGTGCACCTTGGGGCTGTTGGCAGGGCTGAGGAGAGGAGTAACCAAATCATGGGTCTGGGAGAGAAATTTCCTCCCATGCTATTCTGGCTCCTACCTAGAGAGTTCTCTCACTTCTGAGAGGTATCCTGTGAGGGCACAGTGGACAGGAGCAGAGACCTGGGGTCAGGCAGGCCCAGCACAGAGATGCCTAATGCCCTTGGGAAGTCACTTGACCTTCCTGAATCCACTTTTTTTTTTTTTTTTTGAGTTGGAGTCTCACTCTGACACCCAGGCTGGAGTGCAGTGGTGCAATCTTGGCTCACTGCAGCCTCCGTCTCCTGGGTTCAAGCAATTCTCCTGCCTCAGCCTCCCAAGTACCTGGGATTATAGGCATGTGCCATCATGCCCGGCTAATTTTTGTATTTTTAATGGAGATGGGGTTTTGCCACGTTGGCCGGGCTGGTCTCGAACTCTTGAGCTCAGGTGATCTGCCCACCTCGGCCTCCCAAACTGCTGGGGTTACAGGCATGAGCCACTGCGCTGGGCCCCGAGTCTTCCTTTTAAACCATGAAACGGGGATTGCCCAGGTGTGATGGCTCACATTTATAACCTCAGCTCTTTGGGAGGCCAAGGCAGGAGGATCGCTTGAGGCTAGGAGTTCCAGACCAGTCTGGGCAACATAGCGAGACCTCGTCTCTACAAAAAATAACAATTAAAAAATTAGCCAAGTGTGGTGGCGTGTGCCTACAGTTCCAGCTACTTGGGATGCTGAGGCTGGAGGATGGCTTGAGCCCAGGAGTTGGAGGCTGCAGTGAGCTATGATCACACCACTGCATTCCAGTCTGGGCAACAGAGCAAGACCCTGTCTCTAAAAACCAAACACAAAAAGCCAAAAAACAAAGCTAAAACAACCCCTAGAGGTGTGATCAAAGGGCTGGGGAGGAGGGAGAGAAGAGGAGCTTCCCCAGGGGAGACTTCATCACCAAACTCTGTACCTGCAGGCACCTTGTCCTCCCCTGGAGGTGGGGGTTGGTGAACCGGAAACCCATGACTCACTCCCTCCCTGCCCAGCCAGGCCTGGACAGCTGTGCAAACAGACTGAGGAAGGGGCTTCCAGGCCACACTCTGTGCCTCTCCTCCTCCTCTTCCTCCTCCCTGGAGTCAGCCCAGGCTGGTTCCATCCCTCTGGGCCCCTTCTCTCCCTGAAAATTGCAGGAATGTGCACCACTGTGTTAGAACCAAGTCCTTGGAAGACTCCAGATTTCCCCTAGACTTGGGAGTACTGGGACGTAGGAAGAAGGGGTTGGGGCTGTCCAGGTCTCCCTGGCCCGAGGGTCTCACCCTTAGGTCCTCCGAAGCTCTGTTTCCAAGGATAGCAGACCCGCCCTCACAATAGCACCCACTCACTGAGTCCCTTCTGTCACGGTGCGTACCCTGCTGTCCCTGGGACCTGTACTTGGATGTCTCAAGGGCATGTTCAACTCCCCATGTCCCAAACTCAACTCAGGCTCTCTCCTCTCAGGAAATGTCCCCGCCCTCCACCCAGGGCTCAGGCCAGAAGCCTTGGAGTCCTTCTTGACATCACCCTCTCCCTCACCTTCCCCACCCAATCTGACATCAAACTGTGTAGACTCCAGCTCCCAAAAATACCCCAATCCAACTATTCCTGGCCATCTCTGCTGCCCTACCTGTGGGGGCCTCTGCCCTCGCTCCACCTCCCATTCACTCATCCTCCACCCTGCAGCCAGAGTAACCTTTTTTCTTTTTTCTTTTTTTGAGATGGAGTCTCACTCTGTCGCCCAGGCTGGAGTGCAGTGGCACGATCTCGCCTCACTGCAACATCTGCCTGCCCGGTTCAAGCAATTCTCCTGCCTCAGCCACCCAAGTAGCTGGGATTACAGGCGTGCACCACCATGTATGGCTAATTTTTGTATTTTTAGTAGAGATGGGGTTTCACCATGTTGGCCAGGCTAGTCTTGAACTCCTGACCTCAAGTGATCCTCCTGCCTTGACCTCCCAAAGTGCTGGGATTACAGGCGTGCACCACCACGCATGGCTAATTTTTGTATTTTTAGTAGAGATGGGGTTTCACCATGTTGGCCAGGCTGGTCTTGAACTCCTGACCTCAAGTGATCCTCCTGCCTTGACCTCCCAAAGTGGTAGGATTACAGGCGTGAGCCACTGCGCCTGGCAACCAGAGTAATTTTTTTTTTTTTTTTTTTTTTTTTAGACAGAGTCTCGCTCTGTTGCCCAGGCTGGAGTGCAGTGGCACAATCTCGGCTCACTGCAAGCTCCACCTCCCGGGTTCACGCCATTCTCCTGCCTCAGCCTCCCAAGTAGCTGGGACTACAGGCGTCTGCCACCACACCCGGCTAATTTTTGTATTTTTAGTACAGACGCGGTTTCACCTGGTTAGCCAGGATGGTGTTAATCTCCTGACCTCGTGATCTGCCAGTCTCGGCCTCCCAAAGTGCTGGGATTACAGACGTGAGCCACTGCACCTGGCCCAGAGTAATTTTATTAAAATGTCAATCAGATCACATTTCCCCCTGCTTACAACTTTTTGATAGTTTCTCATTGGATTTAAGACAAAATCCAAATTCCATATATCACAGCCTGCAAGTCCTTCCATGCTGTATCTCCTTGCATAGTTTAATAGTCCCCTGCACTGGACTGTAAGCTCACAGAGGGCAGGAATAGCCCATTTTTATGCACTGGGGCTCCTGTAGGGTGTGAGAGAATCCCAACCCCTTGCCTTTGATCTGAGCTGGACACACTGCAAAGACATGCTCCAAAACTTTTCCCATGTGACACTCATGTGACCCACCTCAAGGGGTGCCACCATTTCACCTGTTACGCAGATGGCGAAGCCAAGTTTCCAAGACGGCAGGAGACTTGTAAAAGGGCACACGGATAATAACTGCAGTAGACAGGCTGTATTGGCGTTCACTGTGTGCTATGACCGGTTCTAATCACTCTGTGTGTAGTTTTACATTGAATGCTACATACTAACCCTGAAAAGTAGATAGTCTTCCTTCCTCCCTCCCCTCCTCCCTCTTTCCCTTCCTTCCTCCCTCCCTTCTCTCCTTCTTCCCTCCCTCCCTCCCTTCTCTCTCTCTTTCTTTCTTTTTTTTTTTTTTGGAGACGTTGTCTCGCTCTGTTGCCCAGGCTGGAGTGCAGTGGCACAGTCTCGGCTGACCTCCGCCTCCTGAGTTCAAGTGATTCTCCTGTCTCAGACTCCTGAGTAGCTGGGATTACAGGCATGTGCCACCATACCCAACTAATTTTTGTATTTTTGTAGAGACAGGGTTTCTCCATGTTGGCCAGGCTGGTCTTGAACTCCTGATCTCAGGTGATCTGCCCGCCTCGGCCTCCCAAAGTGCTGGGATTACAGGTGTGCACCATCACACCCGGCTAATTTTTGTATTTTTAGTAGAGACAGTGTTTCGCCAAGTTGGCCAGGCTAGTCTCGAACTCCTGACCCCAGGTGAGGTGCAGTGAGCTGTGATAGTGCCACTGCACTCCAGCATGGGTGACAGAGTAAGATCCTGTCTCAAAAAAAGAAAAAGAAAGAAAGGAGGAAGGAAGGAAGGGAAAGAAAGAGAAAGAAAGAGAGGCTTGGGGCGATGGCTCACCCCTATAATTCCAGCACTTTGGGAGGCCAAGGCAGGTGGATCACTTGAAGTCAAAAGTTCCAGACCAGTCTAGCCAACATGGTGAAACTCTGTCTCTATGAAAAATGCAAAAATTAGCCAGGCGTGGTGGCAGGTGCCTGTAATCTCAGCTACTCCGGAGGCTGAGGCAGGAGAATAGCTTGAACCTGGGAGGCGGAGGTTGCAGTGAGCCAAGATAGAACCACTGCACTCCAGCCTGGGCAACAAGAGTGAAATTCCATCTCAAAAAATAAAATAAAATAAAAAAATGGGAATAATACTCATCTCACAGTATTATTGATAATTATAGTAATATATATTGTTGGGAATTCAATATATATTATTATATATTATATATATTTTACACACACACACACACACACACACACACACATTCAAACTCCTCCTCCAAAGTTCAGAACTCAATTGACACAAGAGACTTGCAGGAGTTGGATCAATTGAGATGGGAAGGCACCCTCTGTGGGCAGCTGACTGGACTGAAACGTGCCTAGAAGGGACTAACATGGGCAGTCACTTCCTTTTCCCAAACCCACCAATCAGATGAGTCCTGCTCCTAGGAGAGAAGGAAGTGGATCAGAAAAGCAGGAAGTGAAGAGGGGACTCCTCATTGTCATTGGAAACTTCAGGGGTGGGGGAGGAAGTGCTCCCCAAATATATAAAAAATGTCCAGCCATTATTAAATGGCTGTTTCTGGTTTTGCATGAACTTGTGAGACCACCCACCTGGGGGGATGACATTATTGCTAAAACCTCTCCCAAATTTTTTTTTGTTTTTTTTTTTTTTTTGAGATGGAGTTTCACTCTTCTCACCCAGGCTGGAGTGCAGTGGCTTGATCTCGGCTCACTGCAACCTCTGCCTCCTGGGTACAAGCAATTCTCCTGCCTCAGCCTCCCGAGTAGCTGGGACTCCAGGCATGTGCCACCATGCCCAGCCACTTTTTGTATTTTTAGTAGAGACAGAATTTCACCATGTTGGCCAGGCTGGTCTCAAACTCCTAATCTCAGATGATCTGCCCACCTCAGCCTCCCAAAGTGCTGGGATTACAGTGTGAGCACCATGCCTGGCCAAACCTCTTCCAATTCTATCATGCATAGCTCTGAGATTCTCATCTGAACATGGCTTCCTTCTCTACATGGATTTGTGCTGAGACATGTGCTAGAAAATGCCATTTCAGTCTTGATGAAATCTCTCAAAACACATTTGAAATCCATTTTCCTTTCTCTCACTTTAATTCCGGGAGGAGTTAAGTCCCAATTGAATTTTCTTTTCTTTTTTTTTTCTTTTGTGTGTGTGTGTGTGTGTGTGTGTGTGTGTGTGATGAAGTTTCAATCTTGTTGCCCAGGCTGGAGTGCAGTGGTGCGATCTTGGCTCACTGCAACCTCCACCTCCCGGGTTCAAGTGATTCTCCTGCCTCAGCCTCCAAAGTAGCTAGGATTATATGCGCTCACCACCACGCCTGGCTAAATTTTTGTATTTTTATTAGAGACAGGGTTTCATCATGTTGGCCAGGCTGGTCTCGAACTCCTGACCTCAGGTGATCCACCTGCCTTGGCCTCCCAAAGTGCTGGGACTACAGGCATGAGCCACTGTGTCTGGCCCCAGTTGAATTTTCCTTTGATGTGGGGGCAGCTGTGGCCTGGCCTTTGTGGGGAATGGGTGTGGGCAGGTACAGGTTCCACTTAGTGTTTCATGATGCGAGAAATCTTGGCTGGCCGGAGTAGCTCACGCCTGTAATCCCAGGACTTTGGGAAGCTGAGACTGGTAGATCACCCGTGGTCAGGAGTTTGAGACCAGCCTGACCAACAACGTGAAACTCCGTCTCTATTAAAAATACAAAGATTAGTCAGATGTGGTGGTGGGCGATTGTAATCTCAGCTACTTGGGAGGCTGAGGCAGGAGAATCACTTGAACCTGGGAGGCGGAGGTTGCAGTGAGCTGAGATCATACCACTAGACTCTAGCCTGAGCAACAGCCAGACTCCGCCTCAAAAAAAAAAAGAAAGAAAGAAAGAAAGAAAGAAAAATCTCTTAAGGTCTCAGTTTCTCAGCCAGAAGGTGGAGGCCATAGTACTTACCCCTTCTTCTTGCCTTCCTTTCCAGAGCTGATATGCTGGGCAAACGAAATAAACCCACGTGTAGTGGACATCTGGGACTCTCTGCCCTGGGCCATTTCCTTGTTTCTTGAATCAGACTCAGTTCTGGTCATCGTGATTGGGCCAATGGGGTGGTCACATGACACCGCCTGGGCCTATCACAGCCCTTCCCTGGGACTTCACACTCTAGAGCAGGAGAACAAAATCCCTTTTCTTTTTTTTCCTTTACAGGGTCTTGCTCTGTTGCCCAGGCTGGTGGGCAGTGGTATGATTGTAACTCACAGCAGCCTTGAATTCCTGGGCTCAAATGATCTTTCTGCTTCAGCCTCCTGAAGAGCTGGGACTACAGGCGTGCACCACCATGCCTGGCTAATTTTTAATTTTAATTTTTTTTTTGAGACAGAGTCTCACTATGTCGCCCAGGCTGGAGTGCAGTGGTGTGATCTCAGCTCACTGCAACCTCCACCTCCTGGGTTCAAACGATTCTCCTGCCTCAGCCTCCAGAGTAGCTGAGACTACAGGTGTGTGCCACCATGCCTGGCTAATTTTTTATGTTTTTAGTAGAGACGGGGTTTCACCGTGTTAGCCAGGATGGTCTCGATCTCCTGACCTTGTGATCTGCCCGCCTCAGCCTCCCAAAGTGCTGGGATTACAGGTGTGAGCCACTGTGACCGGCTGCTAATTTTTATTTTTTAGAGACAGAATATCCCTCTGTCACCCAGGCTGGATGACAGTGGCATGATGGTCATAGCTCACACTGCAGCCTTGACCTCCTGGGCTCAAGCAGTCCTCCCACCTCAGCCTCCTGAGTAGCTGGGACTGCAGGCCTACACCACTGGGAATGCAGCGCATGGCTAATTTTAAAATTTTTTGTAGATTTGGGGTCTTGCTTTGTTGCCTATGCTGATCTGGAACTCCAGGCCTCAAGCGATCCTCCCGTCTTGGCCTCCCAAAGTGCTGGCATTACAGGTGTGAGCCACCGCGCCTGAAGGAATTGTACAATTCATTGTTACTGTGGCCCCATCAGAATAAAATCCCAGTTCCAAAACCTTCCTTGTTTCACATTTCTTCTTCCTCTCTTCCCTCCTTTCTTCTTTCTTTCTATAGCTGGGGTCTGAGCTAGCATTTTAGCCTACAAAAATTAGGCCAGGCTCAAGCCTTGCCTTTACAGAGCCTGGATTCTGGTTGGGCCAGCTGGCTACAATTCACGTGCCCACATGAGATGTCAGGTTGTACATATATCCTTCAAGTACAGACACAACACGCTGGGGCCCAGAGAGGGAACATAGATTCAGAGTAAGCTCTGGACAGATCTCTTCTGTTCTGTGGGCCTCAATTCCTGCCTGGTGAGAAGAGGTGGCACAAGGCCTGGCCAGCTGGGAATAAGATTCAGGGTATGGGGGTTGCAGTCGCAGGAGGAGGCTTCGTAGAATGGGAGGTATACCCTTTCAGAGATCCCTGAGCTGGCCTGTCTGTTCAGATGCTCTGAAAACCTCTCATGACCTGGGACCCAGCTCTGGCTGTAAGGGAGTCATTTTGGAGGCTGTCCAAAGATTCTAAGTCTGCAGGGAGAACTCAAAAAGCTTGGGGAGGGCTGGGCGAGGTGGCTCACACCTGTAATCCCAGCACTTTGGGAGGCCGAGGCGGGCCTGATCACTGCAGTGATCACTGGAGGTCAGGAGTTCGAGACCAGCCTGGCCAACATGGGCGAAACTCCGTCTCTACTAAAAATACAAAAATTAGCTAGGTGTGGTGGCACGCGCCTGCAATCCCAGCTACTTGGGAGGCTGAGGCAGGAGAATCGCTTGAACCCGGGAGGCGGAGGTTGCAGTGAGCCGAGATTGCACCACTGCACTCCAGCCTGGGTGACAGAGTGAGACTCCGTCTTGGAAAAAAAAAAAAAAGTGCTCAGGGAGCTGGCGCTACAGGAGAGGGGCAGGTGGCCAGAGGGCTCCCTTATCTGCCCCTCTGAGGCTCTGTGTGGATCCAGCTCAGGCTGTTTTGGTCATTCCAGCTCTGGTCACCGCCTCTGATTTATTAGCTGTGGGTTTGTCGGATGGTGAAGCGAAGGTTCCCAGCAAGGCCGGGAGGTTTGCAGGAATTTATTTCACACTTGACTATTTTTTCTAACACCTACTAATGTCCTTCATGTTGGGCCCAAAGTTCCCGGCCTCTCCCTTCTTCCAAAATGTTTCAGGGACTGGAGAGGGGAGAGCGCCTGGAAGTCTTCCAGTAGTGGCCAGCCACCAGCCTGCAGGCAGGTGGGTGAGAAGGGGGATAGGAGTGGCGGGGGGATGGGGGGGTGGGGGGTGTGGGGGGGTTGGGGACAGTGGGAGGGTGGCAGGAGGCTGTGCTGAGAGCCATGGCGGGGAGGTCAGGTTTCAGGTTTCAGTTTCCCTTGAAAACAGCCCTGGGCCGGCCGGCAGAGAGCCTGGCTTCCCTATGCAATCATTACGTTTCTCAGAGACTCAGTGCCACCACCGGTAAAATGGGCATGCCTCGTCCTCCCCGAAGGGCTGTGGTCAGGACAAAATGAATCAGGAGGTGGGTGTTAATGCCTGGGGCAGCGGCGGGCCCCTCACAAGGGCTGGATGTGAGCGGCCGAATCTGTCTTTAATCCCCCTGCGGAAGCTGGAACGGGAGGCTGTGTTCCGGGCCAAGCTTTCTCTGCCCACTTGGCCGGCGTCTCCTTTCTCTGGTGTTTCTGTTGAAATTTTACTGTTCAGAAGCATTTCCACTGCCTGGCTAGTTATTCAGCAGGACCCTGTTTGATCCATTCCCCAATCCTGTCTCTTCCTCCTGCTGTCATGGAGCTCACTCTCTGTTGTTAGGGGGCAGGGGTACAGGGAACATGAGGGTTCCCAGAGACGTAAAATGAAAAAACCCCTGCTGGCATGCAACCAGCACCCATTGGCTGTAACTTTGCTCCAGTTCACATCTTTTTTTTTTTTTTTTAAAGATGAGTCTTGCTCTGTTGCCCAGGCTGGAGTGCAGTGGCACGATCTTGGCGCACTGCAACCTCTACCTTCTGGGTTCAGGCGATTCTCCTGTCTCAGCCTCCTGAATAGCTGGAATTACAGGCATGTACCACCATGCCCAGCTAATTTTTGTATTTTTAGTAGAAATGGGGTTTCACCACATTGGCCAGGCTGGTCTCAAACTCCTGGCCTCAAGTGATCTGCCCACCTCAGCCTCCAAAAGTGCTGGGATTACAGGCGTGAGCCACCGCGCCCAGCCTGCTCCAGTTTACCTCTAAAAAAAAAATAAAATGCACAGAACTGGACCTCCTTGAGAGAGTGGGGAATAGGTGTAGGTTCAGGGCAAGGAGAAGGACAAGCATAGGGAACAGCCAGGGAAGGATGCTCAGAGGCTCTTCCTATTTTGCTCTTGTTCCCTATAATCAGCATCTGCCATGGCCCCTCAGCAGCCCAGCCCAGCTTCACAGCAGGGACTCTAAGGAAGGGTCCTAGGCCAAATGCTGTGGCTCAGGCCTGTAATACTAGCACTTTAGAAGGCCTAGGTGGGAGGATGGCTTGAGGCCAAGAGTTCAAGACCAGCCTGGGCAACATAGCGAGACTACCCACCCCATCTCTACAAAAAGATTTAAACATTAGCCAGGCATGGTGGCATGCACCTGTAGTCTCAGCTACTTAGGAGGTTGAGACAGGAGGATCGCTTGAGCCCAGGAATTGGAGGCTGCGATGAGCTAGGATTGCGCCACTGCACTCCAGCTTGGGGAACAGAGTAAGATCCTCTTCAAAGAAAAAAATAAAGGAATGGTCCGAGAGTTCTGCTGCCTTTGAGAACATCCACGCTAGTCACAGAGGAAGCTGACAGAGGGGTGTGTGGTGGGTGTCTTACTTCTTTTATTTATTTGTTTGTTTGTTTATTTATTTTGGGACAGAGTCTCACTCTGTCACCCAAGCTGGAGTACAGTGATGCGATCTCGGCTTACTGCAACCTCCGCCTCCCGGGTTCAAGCGATTCTCCTGCCTCAGCCTCCTGAGTAGCTGGGATTACAGGTGACCACCAGCATGCTGGGCTAATTTTTGCATTTTTAGTAGAGACGGGGATTCACCATATTGGCCAGGCTGGTTTCGAACCCCTGACCTCAGGTGATCTGCCCACCTCGGCCTCCCAAAAGTGCTGGGATTACAAGTGTGAGCCACCACACCTGGCCATGGATGCCTTACTTCTTTCCAAGCCCCAAATCAAAAACCTGTCAGTGGATACTCCTTGAACTCCTGCCCTGTGACATGACTGAGGGCCTGCTGCCCCCTTCATCATAAAATGATGGGGTGACATAAAATCCATGCTGGTGCTTGCCTCATTCTGTATCAGGTGACCCTATGGGGTGGCCATGAGGTCACATCCTCTGTTCCTATACCTGCCCAGCGGAGGGACGGATGGTGGACGTCTTCCTTTGGGGCTGGGGCTGGCAGTGGTGCAAATGGTCCGTCCCAGGTGCAGGTAATGAGGGAATGCCTTGTCTGTAGCCAATTTAATAACAATAATAAAATTACTCAAAGCCGTCTGCTTTTTATTATCACCTTGTCCTGGCAATTCCGAATGACGCTGGTGAAAAAAAAAACTCCTTCTCTTGCAAATGCCCCTGTGAAGAGGCTGAAGGGCAGTGGGTCGTTGGTTCTCCGGCATGCGATCAGTTTCTGAATCACCTGGCCCTGCGGAGAGGGAGACGGAAATGAACTTGGAGAGGGTCGGGGCACAAAGTGGCTGAAATGTCAATCCAGGAGGGAAGACGCCTCTCCCCCTAGAACCCTCTAAGAGTTTCCCACTGTGATGTAAGAGGAGGCAGGGACCATGTCCCTGTAGGACCTGTAGGTGATGTCGCCTGTGAGTGATGGTAAGGAGCTTAGGTTTTATTATAATCACAATGGGAAGCTCTTGGTGGGTTATAGGTAGAGGAGGACTGGGATCAATTTATGCTTGGGAAAAATGGGAGAGTTTGAGAACCTGAAAACAGGAATGGGCTTAAGTGCAACTCCAGGACAATGCTTTTTCATTCAGCTTACACCAACCTTGAATTTTCCACTCTTTTCTTTTCCCTCCCTCCCTCCCTCCCTCCCTCCCTTCCTTCCTTTCTCTCTTTCTCTCTCTCTCTCTTTCTTTCTCTCTCTCTCTGTCTCTCTTTCTTTCCCTCTTTTCTTTCTTTTCTTTCAGAGACAGCGTCTCACTCTGTTGGCCAGCCTGGAGTGCAGTGGTGCAGTCATAGCTCACTGCAGCCTGGAACGCCTGGACTCAGGCGATCCTCCTGCCTCAGTCTGCCAAGTAGCTGGGACGACAGGTGCACGCCAGCATGAGTGGCTAATTTTTAAATTTTTTGTAGAGATGGAGTCTCACTATGTTGCCCAGGCTGGTATCAAACTCCTGGTCTCAAGCGATCATCTCACCTCAGCCTCCCAAAGGGCTGGGATTATAGGCGTGAGCCATCATGCCCGGCCTACGTGGGCTTTTTGCATATCCACTGGGTGCTGGGCTCCATGGCAGCTACAGGGGGTGTCATCATGCATGGCCTGGAGGGAGGGACAGACATTAATTCAGCAATCGCAGCAACGTGGACACACTGACCAGCACCAGGGAAGAGACAGGAGAGAGTCCAGGGTCAACAGGGCTCAGTGGCCTCAGCAGGGATGGCCATTCCTTGAAAGATGGGTTTCTGTAGGAATAAGTGACCTAATTAGCTGGATGCAAAGATGACAGGCTGAAGACGTTACCCAGAGGCTCACAGGTAAGAGGGGACAGGAGGACTACAAAGAGCTAAAATAGGCCAGGCGTGGTGGCTCATGCCTGTAATCCCAGCACTTTGAGAGGCCAAGGCGGGTGGATCACGAGGTCAGGAGTTTGAGACCAGCCTGGCCAATATGGTGAAACTCCGTCTCTACTAAAAGTACAAAAATTAGCCGGGCATGGTGGCGTGCGCCTGTAATCCTAGCTACTCAGGAGGCTGAGGCAGGAGAATCACTTGAACCCGGGAGGCGGAGGTTGCAGTGAGCTGAGATCACACCACGGCACTCCAGCCTGGGCAACAGAGCGAGACTCCATCTCAAACAAACAAAAAACCAAAGAGCTAAAATAAGACCCATGTATCTGGAGTGAAGGGGCCATGGGGAGGATGAGCTGTGGGGGCTCCCAGTAGGGGCAGGACTCCCAGGGGTCAAACCAAGTTGGGCCCAAGAGCTCAGTATTTATCCCCAGAAGGCACTGAAGGGTTTTAAGCTGAAAGATTTGGCCCTGATTGAAGTTTTGTGTTTTACAACATAACGTAAATGCCGAAGCCAAAGCCAGGCTGGGTGCGGCGGCTCACACCTATAATCCCAAGGCTTTGGGAGGCCAAGGTGGGAGAATCGCTGGAGGCCAGGAGTTCGAGACCAGCCTGGACAACATAGACCCCCTACATTTACAAAACATTTAAAACATTAGCTGGGCATAGTGGCACATGCCTGTCATCCCAGGTACCCTGGAGGCTGAGGTGGGAGGATCACTTGAGCCAGGAGTTGAAAGCTGCATTGAGCCATGGTGGCGCCACTGCACCCCAGCCTGGGTAACACAGTGAGAGAGACGCTGTCTCTAAAATAAACAAAACAAATCCCAAAGCCAGAGCACTGGGAGTCACAGAGCTGACTGGGGGTGAGGTGGGGGGTGTCAGACTCTCAGGCTCCAAGTGGAAGAGCTGAGAGGGCTGAGAGGCCTGTGGGAAGGTGTGGCCCAGGGCTGTGTTTGGTTAGTCCAGCAGGATCCTTGGGCACCACCCCCAGTGGGCACCAGGGTGTGGCCCAGCCCTCTGGCATGAAGGTGCCACGCACTGTGAGCTATTCCTTCTACATGCACGGCGACCGCAGCCTTTGGTCTTGATAAGTAGATTATGTTGATTCACGGCCTTGGACTTCAAATTACAAAACCACGGTCTGGCTTGGGATAGTTCACCAGAGAGCGGAGAGATAGCTGGTCACAAGGCAGCCATGCGTCATCCCTGCCTCGATCTCAGGGAACTCTGTCCAGTGGGCTCTGCGTTTGCCTAGCATGAGAGAGGACCATCTTTCTGCTTGGCCCCAGCGGCATTTAAGAAGCAGCTGAGAGCAGTGGCTAACGCCTGTAATCCCAGCACTTTGGGAGGCCAAGGCAGGCAGATCACTTGAGGTCAGGGGTTGAAGACCAGCATGACCAACATGGTAAAACCCCATCTCTATAAAAATACAAAAATTAGCCGGGCATGATGGCGGGTGCCTGTAATCCCAACTACTCAGGAAGCTGAGGCAGGAGAATCACTTGAACCCGGGAGGTGGAGATTGCAGTGAGATGAGATTGCGCCACTGCACTCCAGCCTGGGTGACAGAGGGAGACTCCGTGTCAAAGGAAAAAAAAAAAAGAAGCAACTGTAAGCAGGAACTCAGGCAGGCTGGGTGGGGACGGCAAGGCCTCCTATTGCCAAGGAGCTTGAGGAAGATTGTCGCTGGGGTTTTTTGTTTTCTCCTGTTTAAGTAATAGCTTTATTGAGATATAATTCACATACCATGCAATTCATCCATTAAAAATATACAATTCAATGGCTTCTAATGTATCCATTAGTGCAATTTCTACAGTCAATTTTATTTTTATTATAATTTTTATTTTTTTTTAATTTTTTTTTTTGAGACAGGGTCTCGCTCTGTCACCCAGGCTGGAGTGCACTGGTGGCATCTCGGCTCACTGCAACCTCCTCCTCCCGAGTTCAAGCGATTCTCCTGCCTCAGCCTCCCGAGTAGCTGGGATTACAGGCACCTGCCATCACGCCCAGCTAATTTTTGTATTTTTAGTAGAGATAGGGTTTCGCTATGTTGCCCAGGCTTGTCTCGAACTCCTGACCTCAAGCGATCTGCCCACCTCAGCCTCCCAAAGTGCTGGGATTACAGGAGACAGAAGTTTCTTTCTCTGAGTTCCAGGATCCAGTGCAGGTGAGGAGCCCCACACGCCTGAACAGTAATTAGAGCACAATGCAATCAACATGTAATTAACTGTGTTACACGGCGTGTTGCCCACTCTCACTGCTTTGCAAGTCCCAGGAGCGGGGAGATTGAGGGAACAGAGAAACCTACTGACTAATGCTAATCCCACCCAGGGTGCAGAGCCTGGAGCCTACAATTATCTTACCTCCAGCTGCTCCCTGAATCCTGTGGCATGATGGTGGAGTATAGGGTCTACACCGTAGCTCTGAGCACGTGGGCTTTAAAGCCTCCTCCTAAATGCAGAATTCTGGACAGATGCGCGATTATGATGCTTGTCAGAGCGACAGGACTTATGATGGGATTTTTGGTGGGTCACAAGTGTTTCACATAAAAGGCCTTTCGAATCCCAGTGCTTTGGGAGGCAGAGGCAGAAGGATCGTTTGAAGCCAGGAGTTCGAGACCAGCCTGGGCAACATAGTGAAACCCCATCTCTACAACAACAACAACAAAATACCTGGCCAGACCCTGTCTCAAAAAATAAAAAAGCCTTTTATAGGTGTGGCCCAAGGACCCACAACCTGCTCACTTTCAGTTTGAAACCATCATGTCCGCTGACACGTGTAGGATAGAAATCCAGCTAATGCTCCCCCTTATTTCTGCCTCAGTGTCAGAGGCACCCAGGGCCTCTGAGCTGCGACTACAGTCCCATCCCCTAACCTGCTTTTTCCCTTTCTTCCTCCCAGGGCCAGAGGCTGATTGAACTTGCACCTCAGCCCCTGTCATTCACCTTCCATGAGTTTCCAGTCTGATGGAGGAGGCAGACACTAAACCGGATTTTTTTTTTTATTTAATTTAATTTTTATTTTTTAGAGACAGGGCCTCATTGTGTCACCCAGGCTGGAGTGCAGTGGTGCAATCATAGCTCACTGCAGCCTCTAACTCCTGGTCTCAAGCAATCCTCCCACCTCAGCCTCCCGAGTAGCTGGGACCACACGCACGTGCCACCATGGCTGGCTAATTTTTTTTTTTTTTTGTAGAGGTGGGATCTTGCTATGCTGCCCAGGCTGGTCTCAAACTCCTGGTCTCAAGTGATCCTCCTGCCCTAGCCTCCCAAAGTGCTGGAATTACAGGCGTAAGCCACCATGCCTGGTCTGAACCCAACGGTTACGGTGCAGTGTGAGTGCTACATCTTGGAGAGGTATTGCTGGCTGACCGTCCCAGCTGCCTTTTCTGCTCATGAAACCCCTCCAAGACTGGCTTTCCTGTGACCTCTCTGGCAAAGCTTTCTCTGGCTCCTCCAAGGAGAGGCTACTGCCCTCATTAGTCCCTGCCAGGGCTGGTTTGCCTTCTCTCATCCTGTTATCACCCCACCGGCTCTGCTCTGGTCCACGTAGGGCTCACCTCTCCTGGACTCTCTGAGGTCTGGGTCTCTGTCCACTCAGTTCAGGTCCTTGCAACATAAGAAGTGCCAGGAACTGTGCTGAGAAGATGACTCTGATCCCAGTGTCATGGGAATAAAAAAAAAATCCATTATTTTAAGAACCAGCACCAAATTCTGCTTAGACGCAAATCCTCCTTGTTTAGGAAAATGGATCAAATGCTTCGGGATTGAAGGCAGGACCATGGGGGCTGGACTGTTCTGCTTGGATGGTAGGCAGGATTTCAGGGGCGGGAGGAGGAAGGAGAAGGCGGAGGCCAGAGCAGAGATGACACAGAAATATCTAGGGAGAAGGATTTTTTTTTTTTGAGGCAGAGTCTCACTCTGTCGCCCAGGCTGGAGTGCAGTGGCGCAATCTCGGCTCACTGCAAGCTCCGCCTCCCGGGTTCACGCCATTCTCCTGCCTCAGCCTCCTGAGCAGCTGGGACTACAGGCGCCCGCCACCATGCCTGGCTAATTGTTTTTGTATTTTTAGTAGAGATGGGGTTTCACCGTGTTAGCCAGGATGGTCTCGATCTCCTGACCTCATGATCCGCCTGCCTCGGCCTCCCAAAGTGCTGGGATTACAGGCGTGAGCCATCGCGCCCGGCCAGGGAGAAGGATTTTAATAGGTCCTGATAATTGCAAAGCAAATCCCTGTGCCTCTCCAAGCGACAGTAAACCTTCTACCCACACAGATGCCTGTCGTGAGTGGGTTTGGGCATGGAAACTAAGGTAAAGGATTTTGACATCTGGTGGCTGTGCTGGAGGCTGGAGGCATCTCATGCAAGAAGCTGAGGCTGTCCCTGAACTGAAATTCAGTGGAAGCTGGGCTCTGGGTCCCGGGCAATTGTGACATATGACTAACGCTGTGTCCACAACAAGATGTCACAGACATCTTGGGAAGGGAGTCCAGAGTCTTCCACCATCCACGGTTTGGTGTGGGCTATGAGTCATTCTGGGCCAGCCCTATAGGGCCAGGATAACCCCACTGATGCCAGCTTGCAGGACCAGGTGCGAGTCTTGGGCAGCTGTGGCCTGGAGGAGCAGAGACCCTTTGCGATTGTCCTCTTCTGCTGACGATGGCAGCCAAGCTGGTGGGTTGGAGCTGCCAGATTCCCTCTGAGGGGCCCCTTGGGAACTTCCTTCTGCCTGCCCATGTTAGGGAAAGAAGAGAGACTCCAAAGCCGCTCAATCACTGCCTCATTCCTTGATGTGTGCTGGACAGGTGTCCCTGGCAAATAAATGGAGAGGTGCAAGTCTCCTAGATACAGACCATTAGTGGTTGGGAGCCAGGTGCGGTGGCTTATGCCTGCAATCCCAGCACTTTGGGAGGCTGAGGTGGGTGGATTGCTTGAACCCAGGAGTTTGAGACCAGCCTGGCTAACAAGGCAATACTCTACCTCTATAAAAAATATAAAAATTAGCCGGGCGTGGTGGCACACACCTGTAGTCCCAGCTACTCGGAAGGCTGAGGTAGGAGGATCACCTGAGCCTAGGGAGGCTGAGGCTGCAGTGAGCTATGATAGTAACACTGCCCTCCAGCCTGGGCGACAGAGCGAGAACTTGCGTCTAAAAATCCACATCAATAGTGGGATAAGTGGAGTGTTAAAGCAAGTCCGCAGCTCCAGATTCCTGGGAAATACTTTTCCGCGGGGCTCATGAATAAACCCACAGTGGTGGGAGCAGCAGGCATTGGCCAGCCCTTCTCATGCCTTTTGCATAGGTGATCGATGGCCTGGGGGCTTCAGGTAGGAGTGTGTGCTGCCCACCAAGCCACAGGGCCACTCTGCAACTGCTCTTCTCCTTCCTGGCTCTCACCATGCCAAGATCTCAGGCTTCTCCCACAAGGGAACACATCCATTCTGTCACTCATATAGTCACTCAGCAAACACACTGAGCATCTACCGCATCACGACTGCGCTTGGCACTGGGCGTTCAGAGTGGTCCAGATATGACCCTTGCTCTCTGGGGGCTGCCATTCAATAAGGAGATGGACGGACAGGACCTGAAATAGACAGTTTCAATCTAGTGTGGACGTGTGTTGGCTGATGGGGCCCCAGTGCCTCTGGATGTTCCTGGGAGGCACCTGACTCAGAAAGCATAGGGCTAGAAGCTTCCTGAAAGAGAAGATGAGATGTCAAGTCTTTTTTTTTTTTGGTGGGGGACAGGGTCTCACTTTATTGTCCAGGCTGGAGTGCAGTGGCACAACCATGGCTCACTGCAGCCTCAACCTCCTGGGCTCAAATGACCCTCCCGCCTCAGCCTCCCAAGTAGCTGGGACCACCATGCCTGGCTATTTTTATTTATATTTTGTAGAGATGGGGTCTGACTATGTTGCCCAGGCTGGTCTCAAAGTCCTGAGCTCAAGTGATCCTCCTGTGGGGCACAGCTCTGGAGTCCCCTCCTAGGAGCCACCTGGATGTGCAGGACCATTGGGGCCTGAAAGCCACTCTTGCCCAGACCTCTGTCCTGGGCTGGGTTTGGTGTTGGGGCATCTCACAGGCCAGGGAGGATCTGGCCTGGTGGGCCTCCATTCCCTCCCATCCCCAGCCTGTGGCCCATCACAGGGCCATCTTGGAGGAGGCAGGGCAGGCCTCTTGCTCATGCACAAATGCCTCTGACTCTTGTCAGCTGGGTTGAGCCAGGGCTTCCCAGAGCATTTTCATTGTCCTGAGGTGAGCACATCAGGGTCTGTAATTCCAGACACAGAAACCCACTCTGGCTGGGTTAGGCAGATAAGGAATTTATTCAAAGCTCCTATGTAACTCAGTATCTCCCCGAAAGCCAGAGTCCCAGGCTCTGAGGCTGTACAATCAGAAGCGAGGCCCCAAATCCCACCGCATGCCAGGCTGGCCTTCCACTGGGCTCTGACGTGGGTCATGGTGCTGCCTTCAGAAACTGGATGTGGGAGCTGACCCTTTGCCAGCCAGAATGGATTCCACATGGCCTCTACTTCCTGGGTCATTGCTTCTCATTCTGAGTCTGGTGGGTGCATGGATTGGTGGAGCCCAGGTCACATGATTAAACCTTAGCTGCAAGAGAGTCTGAAAAGGTGGATGTAATTCACAAGGTGGGGAATTCCCCAGACAGAGGAGGGGCATTTGGAGGTGTTCAGGGAGGCAAAAGGAATGTGTCTGACCCCCAGCCAGGAGCTCTTCATCTGGAGGGAAGAGTAGGAAGTAGATCTATTATATAATTCTTTTTTTTTCCCTCAAGACAGAGTCTTGCTCTGTCCCCCAGGCTGGAGTACAGTGGTGCAATCTCGGTTTACTGCAAACTCCGCCTCTCAGGTTCAAGCAATTCTCCTGCCTCAGCCTCCCGAGTAGCTGAGATTACAGGAAACTGCCACCACACCCAGTTAATTTTTGTATTTTTAGTAGAGACAGGTTTTGCCTTTTTGGCCAGGCTGGTCTCAAACGCCTGACCTTGTCATTTGCCTGCCTCGGCTTCCCAAAGTGCTGGGATTACAGGCGTGAACCACTGTGCCTGGCCAAGGCTTTCTCTCTCTCTTTTTTTTTTTTGAGACCGTTCCTTGCTCCATCTCCTGGACTGGAGTGCAGTGGTGCGATCATAGCTCAGTGCAGCCTCTAACTCCTGGGCTTAAGTGATCCTCCCACCTCAGCCTCCCAAGTAGCTGAGACTACAGGAGGGCACCACCACCATGCTGCAGCACTCACTTTTTTTAATTTTTAGTAGAGATGGGATCTTCCTATGTTGCCCAGGCTGGTCTCACACTCCTGGCCTCAGGCGATCCTCCCACCTTGGCTTCCCAATCTGTGGGATTACAGGAATGAGCCACGGCTCCTGGCCTGGCCTCTTGATTTTTTTTTTTGGAGGGATACTGTTACTTGTTTCCTCCTGCCCCTTGGGACACTGGGGCTCCCATCTAGGAAACTGAAGTTTCCTTCCAGGCAGGCCTCCATGCTGTAAACTGGACTATTACCACTCACACTTGGTTCGCTGCCTCCTGTGACTGGAGTTAATGTTTGCCACACCTTTTTTGAGGCATGACAGTGACCCTGGACTCCTACTGGCTCCCGTCTCTATGAGATGTGTGTCTCTACTTCCATCACAGGGTGGCATCAGGGGAAGAAGCATGAGATCTGGGGTCAGACCCCCGGGTCCCGGGAAGGGAACTCTGCCCCTTGTCCCCAAGTTTTGTAATTTTGCAGATGCTTTGTCATCTCCAGGACCCTCAATTGCTCATCTGTGCAATGGGGATAATAACCCTCCTTACCAGGCAGAGCTGTGAGAAGAGGAGGGTATGGTCCAAGATCCCAGGGCACATGGTTGGGGCAGGCAGAGTGTGCCATGCCCAAGTCAGCAGCTCGTGGGGACCCCATTCTCCTGCCTCTGGGCAGGGTTGCCCTGACCTGGTGTTGGACATGGTTTGTGCATTGGTCCTTTTCTCAGAGCCTTCGTGGGGGTGATGGCACTGTGTCCCTGGTCTCTGTCCCCTTCCACCTGCCAGAGCCCTGCGGTCCCCTCCCCAAGAGGGTGGAGATGGCTCCACGGCTCGTCCTAGCTCCCCAAGAGAGCAGCCGCCATCCCGCCTGTGAGCCGGAGGAGTGGAGGGAAATCGTGGAACCAAAATAGCTCTTTCCATAAACAAAGCTGCTTTTCGTTGGGGAAATGTAAACTGGCAGATGCGTGAGGAGACGGTGCCATCCAGCACAGCCGAGGGGGAGGCCACGGCGGGAGGCCCTTGGCCTGAGCCGCGGCGTCTGGGCTGCCCCGCGCCGAGTGGGAGGCCGGGCCGGGAGGCTGCTCCAGAGCGAGGGGTCAGAGCCAGTCTGGATGCCCTCCTGGGCCCCATTCTCAGAAGCTAGGGGCCTCTCAGCATGCTGTATGCAGCCCTGCCTGGGTTCAGAGCTGGGGGGGTAGGAGTAGGGACTGTGGGCATCTCGTTCCTGGCATGTGGCCTGCCACGGGGCATGCAGGAGGGAATGTCACCCTTCCTGTCACCCCTGTCCCAGCCCTCAAACTCCTCACTCTTGGGTTTCCAGTGCATTCTCCTTGCTCTGTATTTGTATTTCTGTTTTTCTCCTTGAGACAAAGGGAGTCTCACTCTGTTGCCCAGGCTGGAGTGCAGTGGCGCGATCTTCGGCTCACTGCAACCTCCACCTGCTAGGTTCAAGGAATTCTCCTGCCTCAGCCTCCCGAGTAGCTGGGATTACAGACGCCCGCCACCACGCCCAGCTAATTTTGTATTTTCAGTAGATATGGGGTTTCACCATGCTGGCCAGGCTGTTCTTGAACTCCTGACCTCAGGTGATCCACCTGCCTTGGCCTCCCAAAGTGCTGAGATTACAGGTGTGAGCCACCGTGCCTGGCACAAACCGGTTTTTTAAATTTTATTTTTATTTTTTTGTAGAGATGGGATCTCACTATGTTGCCCAGGCTGGAGTGCAGTAGTGTGATCATAGCTCACTGCAGCCTCCAACTCTTGGGCTCAAGCAATCCTCCCACCTCAGCCTCCTGAGTAGCTGGGACTATAGCCATGCACCACCATGTCCAGCTAATTTTTAAATTTTCTGTAGAGACTGAATTGCCCAGGCTGGTCTTGGCCTCAAGCAATCCTTCTGCCTCTGCTCCCCAAAGCACTGGGATCACAGGCATGAGCCCCTGCGCTCGGCCCACAGTCCACAGACCTGTTTTTAGCAAGTAGTTGGTGGTCCAGCCTTCCAGCTGGGGACGGTCTGTCAAGGAACCACAGAAGGTTCTAGAACAGGATGGGGACATTGCCTGTCACACTGAGAACATCATGCGTCACTCTCGTGGCACCTGCACTGGGCTGTGTCTGAGAGAGATGCCATTGTACCCCAGTTAAAGATGAGAAGGCCAGGCACGGTGGCTCACGCCTGTAATCCCAGCACTTTGGGAGGCTGAGGCAGGTGGATCACCTGAGGTCAGGAGTTCAAGACCAGTCTGGCCAACATGGTGAAACCCCGTCTCTACCAAAAATACAAAAATTAGCCAGGAATGGTGGCACGCACCTGTAATCCCAGCTACCCGGGAGGCTGAGGCAGCAGAATCACTTGAACTCAGGAGGCAGAGGTTGCAGTGAGCTGAGATCGTACCATTGCATTCCAGCCTGGGTGACAGAGCGAGATTGTCTCAAAAAAAAAAAAAAAAAAGAGAAGACAAGGCCTGGGGAAGCGAGGTTGTCCACTCCAGAGGCAGGACTAAAACCCCAACCTGGTGGCTGGCTGTGCTCGGGGGGCCTTTCTCTACCACGCCACGATGTCATCTCTTGACTAGAAACTGTAGGCCACTGCCTCTTTCTGCAGGGCAGGAATTGGAAGCCTGGAATTGATAGATAACTTCCTCCTGATGGCAGAATATGTTAGGGTCAGGGCTGGGGCTGCACAGCATCCGTCTCCCGACTCCCATCCCAGGGCCCCTTTCTATTTCATGGTTGCTTCACCATGGGCCCCTGTACCCAGGCAACGTTGGTCTTTGGCATGGGAGGGGAGGCAGGTGGCAGACAGGAAGCCACACTGGAGTGTTGGTGAGGGGCAGGGGCTGGATCCCTCCCACCTCACGCAGGGGAGCTCCAATGAGGTTTCCTGCCCAGAAAGTAAAGGAGGGCCGGTCCTGACACTTGAGGTGCCCCAGGCAGGAGAGAGATCACAGGGATGGCTGGCCTGGGCTCTGCACCTGTGAGCAGCAAGTCTTCTCATCTGTAAAATGGGATGATCACAGTGCCTGCCACACAGGACAGGAGAGAGCATCAGGTGAGCCCCGGCTGCGAGTCAGAGGAAACCATTCCGTCCCCAACCTTATCTGTCTGAAGATGGCAGGGCGGGCAGCTTCTCCTCTGTTTGGAGGTGGTGATGTGATCGTATAAAGGCAGGGGCTCTGGCCGGGCGCGGTGGTTCACACCTGTAATCCCAGCACTTTGGGAGGCTGAGGCAGGACAATCGCTTGATTCCAGAAGTTCAAGACCAATGTGGGCAACACAGTGTCTCTACAAATAATGAAAGAAAAAAATGGCCGGGCGCGTTGGTTCATGCCTGTAATCCCAGCACTTTGGAAGGCCGAGGTGGGTGGATCACCTGACCTGAGGTCAGGAGTTCGAGATCAGCCTGGCCAACATGGTGAAACCCCATCTGTACTAAAAAATACAAAAAAATTAGCCAGGTGTGGTGGTGCATGCCTGTAATCCCAGCTACTTGGGAGGCTAAGGCAGGAGAATCACTTGAACTCGGGAGGTGAAGGTTGCAGTGAGCCGAGATTGTGCCACTGCACTCCGGCCTGGGTGACAGAGCGAGCCTCTGTCTCAAGAAAAAAAAAATTGAAAATAAATAAATAAATAAAGCCAGTTATGGTGGCGCACGCCTGTGTGGTCCTGGCTACTTGGGAGGCTGAGGTGGGAGGATCACTGGAGGCCAGGGGCTTGAGACTGCAGTGAGCTATGATTTTGACACTGCACTCCAGCCTGGGTGACAGAGTGAGACCTTGTCTGGAAAAAAAACCCAAACAAGCCACAAAACCAAACCAAAACAAAAAACCGTATTCTTGGTGGATGTGTGCCCTGGGAGAATGTCTGAGTGACTCTAAAGGGTCCGATTGAAGCGGAGGATCGTTGTCCCCATGACAGAGGGACACAGAGACCATCTGGGTCCTGTGTGGCCGATTTCTAGGAAGATCCCAAAGTCCAAGCAAGCCCCTCCCCATCTGTCCTCCCTCTCACCTCTGTAGACTAGTTCTGAGAAAGGGCCCCTCCTCGTCCAGCTCCTCCCAGTTCGGGCCCCAGTCCTGGGGTGTCTACTTCCCAGCGTCCTTAGTCCCATGCCCCCTCCGCCTTCTCATCCTGGCGGTTGTCCTCACTTAGGTTATTCTCCGACTTCTTGCACCTCCCACCTCCTCCTACCCACCCCTAGAACTCTTCCCTAGCTGCTGCCAGACCGATCCTGAGAAGGGGCTCAAAGTCCCTTGGTGTATGTGTAACTGCAGGGATCAAAGACCTTCTGTGGCTCCCCAGTGCCCCAAGGGATCTGCACTCGTGGGCTGCCCTGCCCAGGCCTGCCCGGTCCGTGTCTTAATGGCCTGCATTCTGGTTTCCCGGCACACAGTCCTGCTGGCGTACCCGACGCGTTCTCCGCGTTCTTCACGTTCTTCCTTCTCCCTGGGTGTTCTTCCCGGCACCTCCCCGCCTGTCCCATCCAGGGCTGGGGATCCTGTGCTCCCTTTCCTCATGAACTCCCATCCTCATGAACTCCCACCAGACCCCTAGTTGGAACCACCTCTCCGGAACACTCTGGGGATAAGCGTGTTGGGGTGGAACGGGGAGGGTGGATGGGCACCGAGCTGGTTCTCAGCTGGGGCTCTGGTTTTCTTTGAGGGAGTCTGATCACTCATCCCTCAGGCCTCCCCAGGGCCCTCCTATGAATCCCCATACCAAGAGGCCTCTGTAGCTGAGCCATTGCCCCTCTTCCCGGGCAGTAGGGCTGTCTGAGGCCCTAGAGTCTCTGCTCTGCCCAGTTTAGTTCATTTCCGGTGTTGCCGGCATGGGGCAGGGCCTCTTACTTGTCCCGGGAGAGCCAGTGGTGGGGAGCTCTGCACAGCCCTCACAAGTGTGGTCGGCGACCTCCCTCCCGGGGACCTCGCCTCCTGGTTTCGGGAGGCGCTACCCCACCCTCTACCCTGTGTAGCCTTTCAGAGAGGCGATTGAGTTCAGACAAAGTCTTGGATCAGGGCTGAACCGAATCAAACATCCCGAGTCCAGATCTAGGCTCTGGTCTGCTGCAGAAAGGCCGGTGGGTTCCTGGAGCACCCCTACTCCCCGACCTGCCCCCCATCTCTCTGGGTGTTGAAGCTGCCCCTCCGGTGATCAACACGCTTGCCCACCCCCGGGGAAATGCGAATGTGGTCTGCGCCATGATTCACCACCGTTGCTTCCATGAGGTCATCTGCGGCCTCTTTCCCCCACGGGGCTGGCGCAGGGGGCTGGACCGGCTGGTCCCCCGCTCTCCCTCCCTCTGCCGGGCAGGAGGGAAGGCATGAAGACAGGCTATCTGTGCCACCATCTAATTACCCCGGGAGGTAATTGCTCGGGATTTTCTCTGACATCTTGAGATTTCTCTCTGAGCCTTCCACAGTGGAGACAAAATAACCCTTAAGGAGGCTACGGGCCCCAAGACAGGACCTATTGCTAAACCCTGACAACTCCCCATCAGCCCCGCCGCGACGTGCCCGAGCTTTGAGACAGCGTGAGTTTATGACAGGTCCCATTAAGTCTCTTGCACAAGCACTGAGTGTTGAAATACCCAACAGATGATGACAGTGTTGAAATAACCTGTCGTCTCAGCACTTTCCCCGCCATTAGCCAGATGTTCCAGCCCTCAAAAGCGTTCGCAGCCTTTTGCAGGGAGGGAGGGGGCTCGGATTAAGGCAGCCCAGGTCCCAGTGGGAGTATGGTTCGGGGGGTCTGGGGCTGAGGGCAGCTGGGGTTCCCAAGAGAACAGGGTGAGGGGTGGTCTAGGATTGGAAGGATGTGAGAACAGGCAGAAGGGGGCATGGGTGCAGCTGTCCCTTCATCCCAGAGTCCACAATCACTGTGGAAGGGGTGCAAGGGCAGAGACAGCTCTGTGCCCTCTAGATGTGGGACTGTTTTGGGAGGGAATCTTGTGTGGATCAGAGAGGTTATTTCCCAAGACCCAACCAGGAAAGGATGAGACCTTGTCTTTTTTTTTTTTTTTTCGAGACAGAGTCTTGCTCTGTTACCCAGGCTGGAGTGCAGTGGCGCGATCTCAGCTCACTGCAACTTCTGCCTCCTGGATTCAAGCAACTCTCCTGCCTCAGCCTCCTGAGTAGCTGAGATTACAGGCGTGTGCCACCACACCCGGCTAATTTTTTGTATTTTTAGTAGAGACAGGGCTTCCTCATGGTAGCCAGGTGGGTCTCAAACTCCTGACCTCAGGTGATCTGCCCACCTCAGCCTCCCAAAGTGCTGGGATTACAAGCATGAGCCACCGCGCCCAGCCGGCCTTGTCTTTTAAAAATTATTATTAGGCTGGCATGGTGGCTCACACCTGTAATCCCAGCAGTCTTGGAGGCTGAGGCAGGCAGATCACCTGAGGTCAGGAGTTCGAGACCAGCCTGGCCAACATGGTGAAGCCCCATCTCTACTAAAAATACAAAAGTTAGCCAGGCATGGTGGCGCATGCCTGTGATCCCAGCTACTCGGGAGGCTGAGGCAGAAGAATCACTTGAACCCGGGAGGCAGAGGTTGCAGTGAGCTAAAATCATGCCACTACACTCTTGCCCGGGCAACAGAGTGAGAATCCATCTCAAAAAAAAAAAATTATTATCATGCATATTTTATTTACATATAGATGAGGTCTTGCTATGTTGCCCAGGCTGGAGTGCAGTGGCATGATCACAGCTCACTGTAGCCTCGACCTCCTGGGATCAAGAGATGTTCCTGCCTCACCTCCTGAGTAGCTGGGACTACAGGCATGTGTCACCATGCCTGGCTAATTTTTAAAAATTTTTTTGTAGAGATGGGGGTCTTTCTATGTTGCTGAGGCTGGTCTTGAACTCCTGGGCTCAAGCAATCCTCCTGCCTCAGCCTTCTAAAGTGCTGGGATTAAAGGCGGGAACCACCATGCTCAGCTGAGGCCTTGTCCTGAAGCTGGCCTGTGACTAGGAGGCCTGCGTCCTCTCATTACATCGTCTCCCACCCACCCACCCCACTCTGTGGTCAAGAGGAGGACAGCCTCCTTCTCTCTTTGTTTTTTTTTTGAGACAGAGTCTTGCTCTGTTGCCCAGGTTGGAGTGCAGTCATGCGATCTTGCCTTACCGCAGCCTCTGCCTCCTGGGTTCAAGAGATTCTCCTGCTTCAGGCTCCCGAGTAGCTGGGACTACAGGTGTGTGCCACCACACCTAGCTAATTTTTGTATTTTTAGTAGAGATGGGGTTTCACATGTTGGCCAGGCTGGTCTCGAACCCCTGACCTCAGGTGATCCGCCCACCTCAGCCTCCCAGAGTGTTGGGATTACAGCTGTGAGCCACTGTGCCAGGCCAACAACCTCCTTCTCTTATTCATCTTTGTGATCCGAGACAGAGGTCCCTGCCAGGGATGCTGAGAAAGCCCAGCATGTGAGTGGGTGGAGGGGAGGGGACAAGAGAAGATGTGTGGATCAGGGGAAGCCATGGTGGCATGCATTTGGGGTCCACTGAGTCGCCCATGTTGCCCTCATTTCTTCCAGGCTGTCTTGACTGGGGACTCCAAATGCATGTTCGTTTTTGTTTTTTTTGAGACGGAGTTTGGCTCTGTCGCCCAGGCTGGAATGCAAGCGGCACGATCTCGGCTCACTGCAAGCTCCGCCTCCCGGGTTCATGCCATTCTCCTGCCTCAGCCTCCCGAGTAGCTGGGACTACAGGCACCCGCCACCACGCCCAGCTAATTTTTTGTATTTTTAGTAGAGCCGGGGTTTCACCATGTTAGCCAGGATGGTCTCGATCTCCTGACCTTGTGATCCACCCGCCTCGGCCTCCCAAAGTGCTGGGATTACAGGCGTGAGCCACTGCGCCCGGCTCCAAGTGCATGTTCAAAGTTGGGTCAGGAAGACCCCGCTTCCTCCTGGGGCACATGGCAGGGCATTGGAAGTGGCCTTTGGGAGACCACACTTTACTTGGGGAGTAGCTAATGATGTAGTCAGCAGGCCAGGGTCCGGGGCCTTCAGATCACTCACTGGAGAGGTTTCAGGAGCCAGGATCCCTGCCTTGGTTTACATCCCAGCTTCATTCTATTTTTGAGACGGAGTCTTGCTGTGTCGCCAGGCTGGAGTGCAGTGGCATGATCTCGGCCCACTGCAACCTCCACCTCCTGGGTTCAAGCGATTCTTGTGCCTCAGCCTCCCAAGTAGCTGGGATTACAGGCAAGCACCACCACACCCAGCTATTTTTTGTTTTGTATTTTTAGTAATTTTGTATTTTTTTTGTATTTTAGTTTTTTTTTTTTTTTTGTATTTTCACCATGTTGGCCAGGATGGTCTTGATCTCCTAACCTTGTGATCCGCCTGCCTCGGCATCCCAAAGTGCTGGGATTACAGGCATGAACCACTGTGCCTGGCCAGCTCCATTCTTTCATGGGTGACCTCGGGCAATGCCTTCACCTCCTGGTGCCTCAGTTTCCCCATCTGTAAAAGGGAAACCAATAGTTCCAGCTGTGTTTGCTTTATACCTACTGCTTTGTTGCTCACACGTGCAAAGGGACTTTCTAATAGCAATGTTGTTAAATAACACTAGGTTTTTTAATGAACATTATAAGGGTTGGTCATTGGAGGTGTTCAAGCCAGGAGGGGACAATTGTCCACTGTTGACAGGACTCCAGCATTAGATGGGGCTGGGCTGAAAGTTGAGTTCCTCCATCTGTTGCTGATTTGAGGAGTTAAGTGGAGGAGTTTGCAGCTAATAACTGAGCCCCGAGGAGCTCCAGCTGTGAAGAGGATGTCAAATAAAAAAGGGGCTAAGTTTTTTTTTTTTTTTTTTTTTTTTTGAGACGGAGTCTCATTCTGTCTCCCAGGCTGGAGTGCAGTGGCGTGATCTTGGCTCACTGCAGCCTCCGCCCCCCAGGTTCAAACGATTCTCCTACCTCAGCCTCCTGAGTAGCTGAGATTACAGGCGCCTGCCAACACACCTAGCTGATTTTTGTATTTGTAGTAGAAACGGGGTTTCACCATATTGGCCAGGCTGGTCTCAAACTCTTGACCTCAAGTGATCTGCCCGCCTCAGCCTCCCAAGGTGCTGGGATTACAGGCATGAGCCACCACACCTGGCCAAAGATTTTATTTTTAGTACCTTCCCCTTTCTTTTGCTTCTGGAGCTCAGTGTCCCCATGCTGTCACTCCCTTTCAGGAAAGGACTGGCTATCAGCCATTCACACCTTAGTAAGAATTGCTTTCCTGGGAACCTGGCTTTCCTGGGCTGGGATGTCTAGGAATTCAGGGATCAGGCTGGGCAGGTAGAACTATGTCTCTGGGCTGAGGCCCAGGCACCCTGGAGATGACAGTGCTGCCATCTTCGGCTGCGTGGGCTCAGCTTGGCTCTGGAGATCAATCCTGCTCTTGTTTGCTCGGAGCACTAGGGTGGCTTTCTGCCAACACCTCCCCTCATCCTCCAGGCTCAGAGGAAGTGGTGGGTCCTGACTGGGGAACCAGCCTGGGGCAGCGAGACAGGCGGTCCTGGGTTCCACAAGCTGTGTGATGTTGGCTGAGTGTCTTCTCCTCTCTGAGCTTTAGTTCTGCCATCAGTATTAGGGACTCCGGGAGCATGTGGCTTACAGGGTGACTGTAGGATGTGACATATTCAGGCATATAGGTGACTGCAGGAGGGGAGCCTGTGGCCATGATGATGCTGGGCTGGGGGACTGGCATGCGATAGGTGCTAACAAGTAGGCACTGGCTGGATTTGAAAGGGCAGTTGCTGGCCAGGAACAGTGGCTCACGCCTGTTATCCCAGCACTTTGGGAAGCCGAGGTGGGTAGATCACTTGAGGCCAGGAGTTCAGGACCAGCCTGGCCAACATGGTGAAACCCTGTCTCTACTGAATGTATAAAATTAGCCAGGTGTGGTGGTGGGCACCTGTAATCTCAGCTACTTGGGAGGCTTAGGCAGGAGAATCGCTTGAATCCAGAAGGTGGAGGTTGCAGTGAGCTGAGATTGCACCACTGGACTCCAGCCTGGGTGACAGAGCAAGACTCCATCTCGATAATAATAATAATGATAATAAATGAAAGGGCAGTTGCTCTGCTGAGGAGCTAGGCGGCCAGGGCACTGCTTACCCCAAACCTTAGCTCAACGGGGTGCCAGTTTCAATGTGTTCAACTCCTCCTCTGTCACCGCCTTTCTGGTCTAGGCCACCATCATCTCTCTCCTGTACAGATCTTAGAGCCTCCTAACTCATCCCCCATGGATCAGCCTCCCTCTGGCAGCCAGAGTAACCTTTTTGCTTTCCAGAGTAATCTTTAAAAATCCTAAATCAGGCCGGGTGTAGTGGCTTGTGCCTGTAATCCCAGCACTTTGGGAGGCCGAGGTTGGGATATCACTTGAGCCCAGGAGTTGGAGGCTGAAGTGAGCTATGATTGTACCACTGCACTCCAGCCTGGATGACAGAATGTCTCTAAAAAATAATAATTAAAAAAATATATATATATATGACGCTGGGTGTGGTGGCTCACACCTGTAAATCCAGCAATTTGGGAGGCCAAGGTGGGTGGATCACTTGAGGAAAGGAGTTCAAGACCAGCCTGGCCAACATGGTGAAACCCCGTCTCTACTAAAAGTACAAAAATTAGCCGGGTGTGATGGCGGTCGCCTGTAGTCTCAGCCTATCAGGAGGCAGAGGTGAGAGAATCACTTGAACCCGGGAGGTGGAGGTTGCAGTGAGCTGATATCATGCCACTACACTCCAGCCTGGGTGACAGAGCGAGACTCCGTCTTAAAAACAAAAACAAAAACAAAATCAGATCAAAGAACATCCCTGCCTTGCCCTTCATCCCTTCAATGATCACTGGAGTCTTTCCATTGCACAGAAAATCTAGCCTCTCCCCGGCTCTTCTTATGGTTCCATCTTTCTCATCATTCCAATTTAACTGTCAGCTAAAATGTCACCTCCTCCAGGATGTCCTCCTGAACTACTCCATCTAATGGAGCTTGCACCTCCATCCCCAGTTACTCCCTATCATATCCATTTATTTCCATTAAAGTCTCCTTTTTTGTAAAGTCCCATGTGTGTTCATTTCACGCATTTACTCTTTGTCTTGTCCCCACCCCGCTCTGGAATATGAGGACCTTGTCTTTCTTGCCCACCGTGGCATCCCTGCTGTGTCTCACAGTGCCTGGCACGTAGTAGGTGCTCAGTAGTCTGTGAGTGCATGAAGATGTCAGGTGATGAACCCACGCATTTATATTGGGGAATGATCATTTATTGAAGAACCAGGCCAGCCATGGTGGCACATGCCTGTAGCTTTGGGAGGCTGAGGTGAGTGGATCGCTTGAGCTCAAGAGTTCAAGACCAGTCTGGGGAACATGGCAAAACTCCATCTCTACAAAAAAAAAAAAAAAAAATTAGCCAGGTGAGACGTTGCATGCCTGTAGTCCCAGCTACTCAGGAGGCAGAGGTGGGAGGATTGCTTGAGTCCAGGAATTTGAGGCTGCAGAGAGTCTGAGATTGCACCGCTGTGCTCCAGCCTGGGCAACAGGGTTAGACCCTGTCCCAAAAAATAAAAAAAAAAGAGCCTACTCTGGGCCAAGTAATTTACATATAGCCCACCCTTCAACAGAGGCTGCCATGAACATCGCCTGGGGTCTTTTAATAACTAACCATGCCTGGGCCTCTCCCAAGATACTGGTTCAACTGATCCCAGGAGGGGCCAGGACACAGTATTAAAAACCTCTCTTGGGGGCCAAGCACTGTGGCTCACACCTGTAATCCCAGCACTTTGGGAGGCCGAGGCAGGAGAATTGTTTGAGGCCAGGAGTTTGAGACCAGCCTGGGCAATGTAGCAAAATCCTATCTCTAAAAAAAATAAATAAATAAAAGCAAGACACACAACTCTCTTGGCCTCTTGGTGATCAAGTGTGTCTCTGAGGCTAAGAACAACTGATAACTGATATAGTCCTTTTAAAAAAATAAACTTTTTTATTTTAAATTATTAATAATTTTAGATTTACTGAAAAGTTGTACAAATAGAGTTTCTGTATAGGTCACACCCAGCTTTCCCTAAAGTTAATGTCTTATATAAACACAGTGCAATGATCAGAAGCAGATTAACGCGGGTGCAATACCATTAAGAAAACTGCAAAGCGTGTTTATTTGAATTTCACTGGTTTTTTCATGGCTCTCTTTATTCTGTCTCAGGATCCTGCTCTCAGGATCCCATGTTGCATGTAATTGTTATTTCTCCTTCACCTCCTGCTGTTGGTGGTAGCTCCTCAGTCTTTCTTCTTTCATAACCTTGACACTTTGGAAGTCATTTTTTTTGTCTTGTTTGAGACAGGGTCTCACGGTGTTGCTCAGGCTGGAGTGCAGTGGCACAATAATAGTTCATTGCAGCCTCCACTTCCTGGCCTCAAGCAATCCTCCCACCTCAGCTTCCTGAGTAGCTGGGACCACAGGCATGTACCACCATGCTAGGCTATTTTTTTATTTTTATTTTTTAGTAGAGACGGTGTCTCCTTATGTTGCCCAGGATGGTGTTGAACTCCTGGGCTCAAGCAATGCTCCTGTTTAAGGCCTCCAAAGTGCTGGGATTATGGACATGAGCCACTGCCACTGTGCCCAGCCTGGAAGTCAATTTTTTTTTTTTTTTTTTTGAGACGGAGTCTTGCTCTGTCACCCAGGCTGGAGTGCAGTGGTGCCATCTCGGCTCACTGCAACCACCATCTCCTGGGTTCAAGCGATTCTCCTGCCTCAGCCACCCAAGTAGCTGGGATTACAGATGTGAGCCACCATGCCCAGATGATTTTTGTATTTTTAGTAGAGACAGGGTTTTGCCATGTTGGCTAGGCTGATCTCAAACTCCTGACTTCAGGTGATCTGCCTGCCTAAGCCTCCCAAAGTGCTGGGATTGCAGGTGTGAGCCACCGCGGCCGGCCGGAAGTCACTTTTGAAGACTAACCCCAATCAGCTATTTTGTCCAATTTCCCTCAATTTTGAGTTTGTCCAGTGCATTCTCTTGCTCAGAGCGAGTGTATGCATTTTGGGTGAGAATATCACAAAGATAATATCACGTCCATCTCAGTGCAGTCTGCACGCAACTTGCGGTATGAGTCTTGCTCACTGATTACAGGGGTTTCTCCCTGTACAGTTACTATCTCCCTTCTCTTGCTAGTTAATCATTATTTTGGGGTGATACTTTGAGACCAGGCACATCCTGTTTCTGCTTAAACTTTCATCCATCAATTTTAGCATCCATTGGTGATATCATTTGCCGCAATCATTGTCTACTGGTGACTTTCCTATTTCCTTCTTTTCTTGTACACGTATTAATCAGAATTCTACTGTATGAAAGAGCGGTCCTTCTGTCCCCATTTATTTAGCTATGCAATTATTTATTAAGTATGGTATAGCCTCTCTTTTATTATTTTTGTATTTTTTGAGATGGAGTCTCTCTCTTGTTGCCCAGGCTGGAGTGTAATGGCACGACCTTGGCTCACTGCAACCTCCCCCTCCCAGGTTCAAGTGATTCTCCTGCCTCAGCCTTCCGAGTAGCTGGGATAACAGGTGTGCGCCACCACGCCCGGCTAATTTTTTGTATTTTTAGTAGAGATGGGGTTTCACCATGTTGACCAGGCTGGCCTCAAACTCCTGACATCAGGTGATCCACCCACCTCAGCCTCCCAAAGTGCTGGGATTACAAGCATGAGCCACCACCCCCGGTTAGCCCCTCTTTTAATCTCTATTAAATCTTGCTACCTGGGGAACCAAGCATCACTATTGCAATTTAGGAACAAGGAAACGTGGCTGGGAGTTACGTCAATCACGTGCCTAAGGTCTCACAGCTGGTAAATGGCCAAGAAGGGACACAAAGTTACCCCGGCCCAGCTCAGTGGCGCATGCCTGTAGTCCCAGCTACTCAGGAGGCTGAGGTAGGAGGATCATTTGAGCCCGGGAGGTCAAGGCTGTAGGGAGCTGTGATTGCACCACTGCACTCCAGCCTGGGTGATAGAGCAAGTCTCTGTCTCTAAAAAAAAGTAACCCCAGATTTGGTTCCCATCCATCTTTTTTTTTTTTTAATGGAATCTCCCTCTGTCACCCAGGCTGGAGTACAGTGGTGTGATTTCTTTTTGCTGCAACCTCGGCCTCCTGGGCTCAAACGATTCTCCTGCTGAAGCCTCCTGAATAGCCGGGATTACAGGCGCCCGCCACCACGCCCAGCCATTTTTTTGTATTTTTAGTAGAGACGGGGTTTCACCATGTTGGCCAGGCTGGTCTCGAACTCCTGACCTCCCCAAGTGCTGGGATTACAGGCATGAGCCATTGTGCCTGGCCCCCATCCATCTTTTGAAACTGGTCCACAACTGCAACCTCTTAGCAACCCTCTGCCTCCAGTCCTGGCCTCGTAACCCACATTTCCCCTTAGCGCATCAAAGCACTTTGAGTCCTTCTGGTGGCTCCTTATGTGCTCTGGATGGAGCTCGGACTCCATAGCCCAGGTGCAAAGGCCCTTTAGGATCTGGCCTTGGGCCTCCTATCTCCCGCCCTCCCTTGCACACTCCAGTCTACTGTTCCCAAAGCCCCTCTGTCTCACTTCCGGACCTTTGCACGTGTTGCTCTCCTCCTGCGCCTGCCTCACTCCTCCCCCAGCCCAGGGCACAGCATCAGGAAGGCATGGGCCAAGGGACACCTTCCTACACCGTCTGTGTGGGGCCAGATCCCCAGCACCCTGGCCACAGGAAGTTAATATTTACTGAATAGATGAAAAATCTCCAGGTGCGGTGGCTCACACCTGTAATCCCAGCACTTCGGGAGGCTGAGGTGGGTGGATCACCTGAGGTCAGGAGTTGGAGACCAGCCTGGCCAACATGGTGAAACCTTGTCTTCACTAAAAATACAAAAATTAGCTGGGCGTGGTGGCAGGCACCTGTAATCCCAGCCACTCAGGAGGCTGAGGTAGGAGAATCACCTGAACCTGGGAGGCGGAGTTTGCAGTGAGTTGAGATCACACTATTGCGCTCTAGCCTGGGTGACAGAGCAAGACTCCGAAAGAAAAGAAAAAAAGAAAAGAAAAGAGAAAAGAAAGAGAAAAGAAAAATCAACTCCAAAGCCCACGCTCTTTCGGCCACCCTGCGTGCCTACCGCGTGCATAGCAGTGAGTGAACACCTGTAGGAAATGACATGAATTGGTGGGAGAAACAGACAGCACTAGCTATGGGAGGACCTGGGAGGACTTGGCATTGACAAAGGTCTACTAAGTAGCAGCCTCTCCCCACAGTCATTTCAGTCCTTTGTCTTCAATATACTGTTCTAGAGATTAGGAAATGGAGGCTCAGAGAGGGCAAGTCACTTGCCTGGGGTCACACAGCTGGTTGGCACGAGAACCACAATTTGAACTCAGGCCTGTAGGATGCCAGAGCCCATGTGCTAGCCACTACCTCACACAGCCTCTTCACACCCGCCTATGGGGAGTGCTCTGTCCAGACACAGAACTTCCTCTAGGCACCAAGTGCAGTGGCACTGCGTGGCTTTTTTGCATGTCATTTTTCACCCTCAGACCCTGCCTCTTTAAGTGTTTCTGTTATCGTTAAAAGAGCAATAAGGCCGGGCATGGTGGCTCATGCCTGTAATGGGTTTCCGTCCGGCACTTTGGGAGGCAGGCGGATCACCTGAGGTCAGGAGTTCGAGATCAGCCTGGCCAACATGGTGAAACCCCATCTCTACAAAAATACAAAAATTAGCCGGGCATGTTGGCTGGCAGCTGTAATCCCAGCTACTCGAGAGGCTGAGGCAGGAGAATCACTTCAGGTTGCAGTGAGCTGAGATCGCGCCACTGCACTCCAGCCTGGGTGACAAGTGAGACTCCATCTCAAAAAAATAAAAGAAAAAAAGAAAAAAAAAAGCAATAAAAGACAGCATAATTGGAACACAAAGGCGATGGCCTGGCCAGCCTTCCCTGGGGAGTGGAGTGCCAGGAACTTGGGTGTGATCCTACCTGTGATTAATGCTGCAAAATTACAGCCTTCCGCGTACAGGTGTGTACAAGCCACCGGGTGGGATGCCAAGCAAACACAGCATTTCATGAGGGCAGTAAAACCCAGGCCTGTGGTGGAGAACCACAGTCAGAGGCTTTCTCCTCTCCCTCCCTCTCCTCCTAACCTCAGGAGACATTGCTGGTACATGGCCCTTTAGTATTTGCAAAGTGCTTGTGGGTGCACAGTCCTTTACAGTTTGCAAAGTGCTTGTCAGTGCACAGCCCTTTACAGTTTGCAAAGTGTGTGTCGGTACGCAGCCCTTTACAGTTTGCAAAATGTTTGTATGGACAAGCTCCCACGCAGGGGCAGGAAAAGTGAGGGGCTGGGAGCTGCAGATGAAGGACTAGCATGCCAGCGCTGGGGGGCTGGTCATGGGGTGGTGTGAAGTCAGGATCAAGGGTCGCAGCCCTGGACGGAGGACTCAGAGAGGGCAGCAGGGCAAGTTTTGGTCCAGGAGACGGAGGCTGAAGAGGTGTTCCACCTTCCTGATGGCCCAGGAAGGCTTCCTGAAGGAGGTGGGGTGTGGAGAGTGATCCTAAGAGTCCCTCTGTCTTCACTTATACCTGAGCTGCAGCTGGAAGGATGTCTTCATTTTGAAAGGGAGAAGAGGGACACCCACTAGGTCCCCATTGGGTATCAGAGCTGCCATGCAGGGCTTCTCAGCAACTTGCCATGGTTGAGGGGCCTGGGCTCAGCCAGCCCAGCCCGAGCCCCAGGTCTTGGAAACCGGCTCTTGTGGACTTCCTTGAGCCCTGTCGGGTGGCGACTCTCTCCCGATCGTAGAAATCTCCTCCCTATGTAGGAAGCAGAAGGCAAGAGCTGAGCGATAAGCTGCTTCCAGGGCAGCTTGGACATTGGATACGGGGGTGCATGGGGGCTTGAGCCCCCAAGGAAGTTCCACTTTCATCCAAAGCTGCCCCTATTGCCGCAGCCATAGGTCTCCTGGCCCTGCAGCTGTCCGTTGGCCCTGAGCACTGGCTGCAGGGCTATGGGCTTTCTTGGGTTCACCATGTGCCTGCCCTGCTCAGAGACTTTCAATGGCTCCCCATTGCTGTTTCCCCCCAAATGGGGGGCAAGTTCCCACGGATCTAGGACTTGGTATTCAGGGATGAACAAACCACCAGACCTATACCTGATAAATATCGATGTTTACTTTCTTGGTAAGTTGTTTATGTTAATATCATTACAAAAGTGTGGATATGTAACGTGTTCACACGGTTTGATGTCCAAACTGCTATGAAAAGGCATTGATCACAAGTCCCACTATCCATGTCCCAGGGATCTCATCCCCCTGATCCCTAGAGGAACAATTAGTTTCTTGTGTATCCTTCTAGTATTTCTTTATGCAAATGCATAAAGCAATCTGTATTTGCTGACATAGATGCTGTTCTTTTTATTTATTTTTATTTTTATTTTTTGGGACCCAGTCTCAATCTGTCACTCAGGCTGGACTGCAGTGGCACAATCTCAACTCACTGCAACCTTCGCCTCCCAGGTTCAAGTGATTTTCCTGCTTCAGCCTTCCCAGTAGATGGGATTACAGGCGCCCACCATCATGCTCAGCTAATTTTTGTATTTTTAGTAGAGACAGGGTTTCACCATATTGGCCAGGCTGGTCTCGAACTCCTGACCTCAGGTGATCCACCTGCCTCAGCCTCCCTAAGTGCTGGGATTACAGGCGTGAGTCACTGCACCCAGCCTATTTTTATTTTTTTTGAGACAGCACCTTGCTCTGTCACCCAGGCTGGAGTGCAGTTCCATGATCACGGCTCACTGCAGCCTTGACCTTCCAGCCTCAAGCAATCCTTCCACATCAGCTTCCCAAGTAGTTGGGACTACAGGTGTGAGCCACCATGCCAGTTAATTTAAAAGATTTTTTGCAGAGACGAGGTCTCGCTATGTTGCCCAGGCTGGTCTCGAACTCCTGGGCTCAAGTGCTCCTCCTGCCTCAGCCTCCCAAAGTGCTGGGATTACAGGCATGAGACACCCCACCAGCCTATGGTGTTCTACTCCTTGTGTTTTTACCCAATATTCTATCTGGGAGATCTTTTCACGTCAGTGTACAGAGAGCTTTCTCCTCTTCCTCCTCTTCTTCCCCTCTCCCACCTCCTCTTCTTCCCCTCTCCCACCTCCTCTTCTTCCCCTCTCCCACCTCCTCTTCTTCCCCTCTCCCACCTCCTCTTCCTCTTTCTCCTCCTCCTCCTTTTTCAACAGCTTCATAGTATTTCATTGTGTGGATGTACCATGATTTATTTCACTGTCTTTTTGCATAATGTGTGAAACAACTGGATTGCTGCCAGCTTTCTGCTGTTACACGCAGCTGCAATGATTAAGCTTATATGTACATCATTTCTTACATGTTCAAGGTGAAACTGTTGAACAAATTCCCAGAAGTGAGACTGACAGGCCATAGGGTGAATGCATCTGTAACTTTGATAAGAATTACTAAATCACTTGCCACTGGGGGTTGTATCATTTTGCATTCCCACCAGCAACATACCAGACAGCCTGTTTGCCTACACAATAGCCTCATCCTTGGACCGTGTTGGCATAATTTTGGATTTTGGCCTATCTGATAGGTAAGAAATGGTATTCTGGTGTGGTGTATAATTCATTTCTCTCACTCTTTTCTTTTTTTGAGACAGGTCTCACTCTGTTGCCCAGGCTGGAGTGCAGTGGCCCAACCTCACCTCACTGCAACCTCTACCTTCTGGGCTCAAGCAAACCTCCTGCCTCAGCCTCCTGAGTAGCTGGGACTACAGGCATGTGCCACCATGCTGGCTCACTTTTTAAAAAAAAATATTTGTAGAGATGAGATTTTTACCCAGGCTGATCTCAAACTTCTGGGCTTAAGGGATCCTCCTGTTTTAACCTCCCAAAGTGCTGGGATTACAGGTGTGAGCCACCACCGAGGCCCATTTTTCTCTTAATGTGAATAAGGTTGAGCATTTTCATATGTTTAAAGCCCACTTATATTTCTTTTCTTTGGAATGCTCTGTTCAAATCCTTTGCCCATTTTTCTACCAGATTTTTGCTGTTTTTTCTCTTTTTTTGTAAGAACTTTTTACATATTAGGGAGAGCAGCCCCTTGGCTGTAATATGAGTTGCAAATATTTTCTCCCTGTTTATCTTTTGACTTACTTTTCATATGATGTTCTTTGTCATGTAGAAGTTGTTCATTATTGTTATTAATTAATTAATTTAATTAATTTTTTGAGACAGAGTTTTGCTCTCGTTGCCCAAGCTGGAGTGCAGTGGCATGATCTCAGCTCACTACAACCTCTGCCTCCCAGGTTCAAGCAATTCTCCTGCCTCAGCCTCCTGAGTAGCTGGGATTACAGGCACATGTCACCACGCCTGGCTAATTTTTTTGTAATTTTAGTAGAGACGGGGTTTCGCCATGTTGGCCAGGCTGGTCTTGAACTCCTGACCTCAGGTTATCCATCTGCCTCAGCCTCCCAAAGTGCTGAGATTACAGGCGTGAGCCACCGTGCCTGGCCCCATTATTATTATCATCATCATCATCATCATCATCATCATCATCATCATCATCGTCAACTTAAATGCTCACTATTCTCCCTCCTTGGTTTTTGGATTTTAAGTCATTGGAAGATGGTCCCCAATCCAAAGTTATAAAGGGATTCATTCATATTTCTTCTGGTTCTCTTATGATTTTAATGTTTACATCTAAATCTTGGGCCCATTTGGAATTTGTTTTTGTGTTCTGGTGAACAGATTCAGTTTTATTTGTTTCCAGGTGGTTTCCTGGTTTTACCAACACCATTTATTAAAAAGCCCATGCTTACCTCACTGATGTAAGGCCCTCTTTATCATATGCTAAATTCCAGTATGTTTTGGTGTACGTTTTGGGGCTTTGTTTCCTGTTCCATTGACCTGTCTACTCATATGTGGTAAGTAATTAGGAAACTTGTTTTTAGGCCAGGTGCAATGGCTCACGCCTGTAATCCCAGCACTTTGGGAGGCTGAGGCGGGTGGATCACCTGAGGTCAGGAGTTTGAGACCAGCTTGGCCAACATGGTGAAACCCTGTCTCTACTAAAAATGTGAAAATTAGCCAGGTGTGGTGGCACATGCCTGTAATCCCAGCTACTCAGGCGGCTGAGGCAGGAGAATTGCTTGAACCCAGGAGGCGGAGGTTGCAGTGAGCCATTGCAGTCATTGCAGTCCAGCCTGGGTGACAGAGCGACTATGTCTCAAAAAAAAAAAAAAAAAAAAGAAAAGAAAAAAAAAAGAAAACTTGTTTTTACATGAAAACCAACGCTGATTGGGCATGGTGGCTCATGCCTGTAATCCCAGCACTTTGAGAGGCTGAGGCAGGAGAATCACTTGAGCCCAGGAGTTCGAGACCGGCCTTGGCAATCTGGTAAGACTCTATCTCTACAAAAAAATTAAAAATTGGCCTGGCGTGATGAGTGGTGGTGCGCACCTATGGTCCCAGCTACACGGGAGGCTGAGGTGGGAGGATTGCCTGAGCCTGGGAGGTTGAGGCTGCAGTGAACCGTGCTGGCGCCACTGTTCTCCAGCCTAGGAGACAGAGGGAGACCCTTTCTCAAAAAAAAAAAAAAACCCAAAACAAAAACCAACACTGTATTACGGAGCAGGATGGAAAAGTTGCATGTATTTTTCAAGATAAAACTCTTGCTCCCAGCTGGGCATGGTGGTTTACGCCTGTAATCCCAGCACTTCGGGAGGCCGAGAGGGGCGGATCACGAGGTCAGGAGTTGGAGACCAGCCTGGCCAACATGGTGAAACCCCATCTCTACTAAAAATACAAAAATTAGCCCGGCATGGTGGCATGGGTCTGTAATCCCAGCTACTCAGGAGGCTAAAGCCGGAGAATTGCTTGAACCTGGGAGGCAGAGATTGCAGTGAGCCGCGGTCGGGCAAAAAAAAAAAAAAAAAGAAAAAAGAAAAGAAAAGAAAAAACGCCCTAGCTCCAAGAGATTCTGAGCTTGTCCCTAACTTTTTCTCCTCTCTCACTGTCCCTCCACTCTCTCCTCCACACAGTGGACCCACCTCCGGTATTAATCACTCTCTTGCCAACAAGAGAATTGCACTCCTGGTGCTCTTAAAGGTTATTAGCTGAGTTGTCCCCTCCTCCAGGAAGCCTTCCTGGACATCTCCTTGCCCCCAGGCAGAGTGAGTAATTTGCCCAGCAAGCCAGTCACTAACCCTGAGCTTAGAAAGCGAACCCTGAACTCACTTCTCTCAAAGCACCTATTAGCGTTATTGGGCGGTACTGCAGTCGTCTGTTTACTTGTCTCGGGCTGGATTCCTCCCGGTCATGAATCAGTCAACGTGCTGCATGCTCATTTATAGGGCAATAATCTGGGGAGTGCCACGTGCAACGTGTTTGAGTCTTGTAAAGTGTCAATCAATCCCTGGACATTTCCCGAGTCCCCTCTTGGGACTTGGCGCTAGATGTGTCTCCTCCGTTGCCCCCCATCCCTCAGTCTTGCTGCCCCCTCCCATGGGCTCCATGCAAACTCCCTCCCTCTCCCCCAGGCTGTGCCTCCTCACCCTGGGAAAGAGGACTTTGCTTTTTTATTTATTTTTATTTTTTTGAGACAGAGTCTTACTCTGTCGCCCAGGCTGAAATGCAACGGCGCGATCTCAGCTTCCTGCAACCTCCGCCTCCCGGGTTCAAGCGATTCTCCTGCCTATCCTCCCAAGTAGCTGGGATTACAAGCATACACCACCATGCCTGGCTGATTTTTGTATAGTAGAGATGGGATTTTGCCATGTTGCTCAACTCCTGACCTCAGATGATCCACCCACCTCGGCCTCCCAAAGTTCTGGGATTACAGGCGTGAGCCACCGTGCCCGGCCAGGAGCATTTCTTTAGTCCCTTCTCTGCTGATCAGGAAGTAGCACCCCTTCCTCGAGTGTCTGTTGCTTGGTGCCAGTCCCTGCAAACCAAATAGACCCTGGGCTGTGATGGAGGTGCCGCTGTTATTTAACTCTATAGCTCAGGGTGTGGGAGGATGACAGGGCCATTGTCTGACCTTCTCCTTGCTCTGCACCGTCCGAGGGGAGCAGGCCCTGACAGCCTGGATGTTTGGGGGTAACGTCCCTCAAAAACATTCTTCCTACACCTGGATCTTCTCTTTCTGTTTGTTTCCCAGGACCCTCTCATTCAATCCGGCTCCCCGTCCTTCCACAGAGGGTGACGAGTCTATGGCTCCAGCTCTCCTGGTACTTCAGGTGTTGGTCAGGCCCTCCCGGCATGGACTTCACCCTTCCTGATCGGGGAGGCTGGCTGGGATTCCATGAGCAGGGAGACAGTGGCTATTTCCAGTCCTAATTTCATCCCCTCTCCCACAATGGCTGTAGGTATTTCCCTAATGAGTGACCCAAACAGAAAACACGCCTTGCCAAAGCCAGCATCCCATTTTCCTGGAGTGTAGCCTTGCCGAAGGACTTTGACACAGATTCTTGCAAAAGAGTTATTCCCAGCCAGGTGTGGTGGCTCGTGTCCATAATCCCAGCACTCTGGGAGGCCGAGGAGAGAGAATCACTTGAGTCCAGGAGTTTAATGCCAGCCTGGGCAACATAGCAAGCCCTTGTCCTTCCTACAAATAATTAATTAGCCAGGTGTGGTGGCTTGCACCTGTGGTCCCAGCTACTCGGGAGGCGGAGGTGGGAGGATCACTTGAGCCCAGGAGTTTGAGGCTACAGTGAGCTATGATTACATCACTGCACTCCAGCCTGGGTGACAGTGCGAGACCCTCTCTCTCTTTAAAAAAAAAAAAAAAAAAAAAGGCTAGGCACGGTGGCTCTTGCCTGTAATCCCAGCACTTTGGAAGGCCAAGGTGGGCAGATCACTTGAGGTCAGGAGTTCTAGACCAGCCTGACCAACATGGAGCAGCCTCGTCTCTACTAAAAATACAAAATTAGCTGGGAGTGGTGGCGCGTGCCTGTAATCCCAGCTGCTTGGGAGGCTGAGGCAGGAGAATCGCTTGAACCTGGGAGGCGAAGGTTGCGGTGGGCCAGGATAACGCCATTGCCCACTCCAGCCTGGGCAACAAGAGCGAAACTCCGTCTCAAAAAATAAAATAAAATAAAATAAAATAAAAAATAAAAAATAAAGAAGAGTTATTCTCTCCTTACAGGTGAGAAGGCAAGTGTATGGCTTACATCTTGGCCCAGCTACTTCATGTTATCTTATTTGCATCAAGAACTTCAGCCAGAGAGGGTGGATGACATGTCTGGCACGCAGTAACTGCTCAGTAAACAGAACTGCTATTGTCACCCGGCATCAACACCCCAGCCTCTGACCCCTTTGATTCCACACCGCCCCACCGGATGACATTGAATCCTTTTTGCACCCCCAGGTCACACCAGTCCCTTCTCCCCAGGCCCCCCACCCCCACCCCATTAGAGCCAGATCGTAAAATCTCCAGGGGAGGGAGGCTGGTGACATCTTTAGTGGCGACATTTGGGTAAAAAATTCATGACCATCAGTTACTCTCGGAAGAGAGGGAAAAATGAGCCGTTTCCGCCGCTCCAGAACATGGCTCTCCCTGGCTGCGAGTCCACAAATCTATTTTATGTGACGAGATCTATAGTCTAATAGAAGGAGCTTATCGCAGACTTAAGAAAAAGTGCACAATAAGACTGCACTCTTTCCGTACTCTCGGCCCCGCGAGGCGCCCTCCCCTAAGATGGGGGTGATGGCGCCTCCGGGAGCCACGGAGAGTTCATGGGTCAGCGGGGCCCCAAGGGGGTGATGGCTGGGGTGACCAGGGTAAGGACCAGGTGGCCCCCTTGCCTGGTCTTTGTTCTCCACCTTCCAGTGGGGGGTTGAGCCACTGCTCATCACCACGGTGGAGAGGGCCCTGGGAAACCCACCACCCAGTTCTGTCAAAATGTCTCTGCTTGGCCTGGGAGTTTTGCAGCTCTGACCACCTGTCTGTTGGCCTCCTGTCTGTCTGCCTGTCTTTGTGCATGCCTGACTGTCTGCCTGTCCGTCTGTCTGCCTGTTTTTCTTTCTGCCTGCCCATCTGCCCGTCTCCCTGCCCACCTACCCATCTGTCTGCCTGTCTGCCTGCCAGTCTGCCTGTCTGTGGGTCTGCCTGTCCATCTGTCTGCCTGTCTGCCTGTCTGCCTGCCAGTCTGCCTGTCTGTCTGCCTGTCCATCTGTCTGCCGGTCTGCCTGCCAGTCTGCTTTCTGTCTGCCTGTCTGCCCATCTGCCTGTCTCCCTGCCCACCTGCCTATCTGCCTGTCTCTGTGTCTCCCTGACAATCTTCCTGACTGTCTGCCAGTCTGCCTGCCTGTCTGTCTGCCTGCCTGTCTGCCTGCCTGTCTGTCTGCCTGCCTGTCTGCCTGCCCGCTTGTCCATCTATCTGCCTGCCTACCTGCCCGTCTGTCTGCCTACCCATCTGCCTGTCTGTCTGCGTGCCTATTTGCTTGCCTTTTTGTCTGTCTGTCTGTCTGCCTATTGGCATGAAGGAGAAATGGAGCTTTCACTTCTACCACCATCTCTTATCCTGGGGAAGGATCTGAGGATCCAGGGCTGCGCTGAGGCAGGAGGAGGGGATGAAGGACAGGGCGTCTCCAGTCCTCTCTAAGACCCAAGAGCCTTGGATCCAGTCCCTGGAGACCTGGGGCAGCTCTGAAGAGGAAGGAGGTTGGTGCCCGCTGGGGTGATGGCCACCCTGCAGGGAGCCCTGGCCCGATGCCTGCGGAGGTTGGAGCTGTGTCTGCAGGGGAGGCCTTGGAGATGCCTGTGTAGGAGCAGGTGACAGAGGCTACAGACAGTGGTCAGGGCTGGGGTTCTGAGGCCCCATATGGGAGCCTGCATCTGCTCCAGGGAACAGTCTCTGCCAGCACAGAGCCAGGCCCGGAGGCACACAGTGACTTCGGACTCTGCAGCAAGCCTCATGCCAGGGTGAGGACAGACTGTCCCACAGGCCCCATCGGTCAGCTGCTGAGGTCCATGTCCCCTAGGCCCAGGGCAGCCAGGGGGTGAGCCAGCTAGAGTCTCAGACCCGTCATCTGCTGAACAAGTGACTGAGTGAATGTATGAATGGATGGCTTGGGGCGGGAAGGGGGCCTTGCCTCCCTAAGATGTCAGGGCATATGCAGAGTGGGTGCAGGTCTGCCTGGGTTCATTGGCACAAGAAGCCTGGGGCCCCCTGGGAATAAAGTCACCCTGGCCTCATGACACTCACCTTTCGACAATGGCTCAGTACTGGGAGGAGTGGGTGGGTGGGGAGTCATTTTGAATTTGTTTATTTGGTTAGCTGCACCTGCCTTGCTCAGAAAAGGATGTCAGGAGGCATACAGAGATGCATTTAAACAATAGGAGAGGCCAGGCGCAGTGGCTCATACCTGTACTCCCAGCACTTTGGGAGGCTGAGGCGGGTGGATCACAAGGTCAGGAGTTCAAGACCAGCCTGGCCAACATGGCAAAACCTCTTCTCTACTAAAAACACAAAAATTAGCTGGGTGTGGTGGTGCATGCCTGTAATCCCAGCTACTCAGGAGGCTGAGGCAGGAGAATGACTTGAACCCGGGAGGCAGAGTTGCAGTGAGCCGAGATTGTGCAGCACCAGCAGGTGGCCTGGGGTCTGGGGGTTGGTGGCAGCTGCAGCTCCATCGGGAACCAGCCAGTGCAGGCAAGGATGCACCTCTGCAGGGCTCAGGCAAGGTTGCCTGCTAAAGGCCAGTGCCACATTGGTACAAGGTGTGTCTTGAGGAAGGACGAGGAAAAGCAGCGGAAGATAGGGACTGGGCTGTTTGCCCATGAACAAGGTGGGCCGTCTGCTGCTCCAGGATCCCAAATGTTACCAGTTCGAGGTATGGTGGAATGGGACCCCTGGGAGTTGGACACTCACAGATTGACTTCTACCAGCCTTTGCTTGGCCCCGGACTACCAACGTGCCTCTGTCATGGGGATGCTGTCCAAAATGCTACCCTCCCCCTGCCCCTGTACCCACCTATGGGAGCACACAGAAGGCCTCTCTCCCTGGCCTCAGTCCTTGGAAAAAAACGTCCATATCCCCAGCACCTGCTTGGACCCATGAATGTGATGACTGATCGAGTTTCCCTCTTTGCTTTGCCTACTAGGACCTTAGAAATCCAATTGTCCCTCACTAGCCTTCCTCATTCTGGACCTTCACCTTGACCTCTCTCTCCAAGCCACACCAAACTCCAGCTCCCACACTCCTGCAACACCCTGAGCCTTGGCACGTGCCATTTCCTCTGCTGGAACCCCATTTCACCTGCACCCTCTTTTTTTTTTGAGACAGAGTCTTGCTCTGTCACCCAGGCTGGAGTGCAGTGGCACGATCTTTGCTCATTGCAACTTCCACCTCCCGGGTTCAAGCGATTCTCCTGCCTCAGCCTCCCTAGTAGATGGGACTACAGGCGCCCACCACCACACCTGGCTAATTTTTTGTATTTTAGTAGAGACGGGGCTTCATCATGTTTTCTAGGCTGGCCTTGAACTCCTGAGCTCAGGCAATCTGCCCACCTCAACCTCCCAAAGTGCTAGGATTACAGGTGTGAGCCACCACACCCAGCCCTCTTTTTTTTTTTTTGGAGATGGAGTCTTGTTCTGTTGCCCAGGCTGCAGTGCAGCAGTGCAGTGGTGTGATCTCGGCTCACTGCAACCTCTACCTCAAGCAATTCTGCCTCAGCCTCCCGAGCAGCGGGGATTACAGATGTGTGCCACCACGCCTGGCTAATTTACATATTTTTAGTAGAGATGGGGTTTCACCATGTTAGCCAGGCTGTTCTCGAACTCCTGACCTTAGGTGATCAACGCGCCTTGGCCTCCCAAAGGGATTATAGGCATGAGCCACCACTCCCGGCCATACACCCACCCTCTTTAAAAAAAATTTTTTTGGGGATGGGGTCCCGCTATGTTGCCCAGGCTGATCTCAAACACATGGCCTCAAGCAGTTCTCCTGCCTAAGCCTCCCAAAGCATTAGGATTACAGGCATGAGCCACCACACCCAGCCTGTACCCTCTTCTTCTTGCTAACTCCCCAGGTATCAGCTCAGAGGCCACTTCCTCCAGGAAGCCTTTCCTGACTCCCAGATTGAATCAGATCCCTTCATGTGCCCCAAAGCTCCCCTCCTGCTCTCATGGATGCCTGTGTGGCTCCAGGCTGGGACTGCCCGTGTCCTCACCAGAGTCCATCTCACACTTCATGCAGGCAGCACCTCTGTCTACCTGGGCACTGCCATGTCCCTGGTGCCCAGTGCAAAGCCTGGCACATGTCAATGAGAATGCGCCCTTCACAGCTGTCCCTGGCTCTGCACTGGGCACCAGGGACACGGCAGCATTGAATGAATGAATGAATGAAGAATGAGTGATTTATTGTCACTTGTACAGTCATGGGAGATGGCTCCTAGGTCCAATCTGGTGTCCGAGGTGCTGGTAGGGACAACGGGGTCTTCTGCAGGCCTCAGTGTCCCAGTCATTGGTTTGGAAGATGGTGTAACCAGAATCATCACTGCCAGGCTGACCTGGAGCCTTGGAGGGAGAGGGTAGCCGTTAGGTGCGAAAGAAGAGAATTCTTCTTTCTGGGACTCTGGGGAGCTGGAGGTGGAGCCCAGGAAATGGTGTTTTGGAGACATTATTGTAATTTCCAAATTTTATTTATCCAAATTTATTATTTTTATTTTATTTTATTTTTATTTATTTTTGAGATGGAGTCTCTCTCTGTCATCCAGGCTGGAGTGCAGTGGTGCAATCTCGGCTCACTGTAACCTCTACCTCCTGGGTTCAAGTGATTCTCTTGCCTCCGCCTCCCGAGTAGCTGGGACTACAGGAGTGTGCCACCATGCCAGGCTTTTTTTTTTTTTTTTTTTTAAGTAGAGGCGGGGTTTCACCATGTTGGCCAGGCTGGTCTCAAACTCCCGACCTCCAGTGATCCGCCCACCTCAGCCTCCCAAAGTGCTGGGATTACAGCCACAGCGCCTGGCCCTATTTTATTTTTTTGAGAGGGAGTCTCACTCTTTCGCCAGTGTTGGAGTGCAGTGGGATAATCTTGGCTCACTGCAACCTCCGCCTCCTGGGTTCAAGTGATTCTCCTGCCTCAGCCTCCTGAGTAGCTGAGATTACAGGCATCCACCACCATGCCTGGATAATTTTTGTATTTTAGTAGAGACAGGGTTTCACCATGTTGGTCAGGCTGGTCTTGAACTCCTGACCTCAAATGATCTGCCCGCCTCAGCCTCCCAAAGTGCTGGAATTACAGGCGTGAGCCACTGCACCTGGCACAGTGTTTGTTATTTATTTATTTCTATTTTAGAGATGGAGGTCTTACCCTGTTGCCCAGGCTGGAGTGCAGCCTTGAACTCCTGGGGTCAAGTGATCCTCCTGCCTCAGCCTCCCAAGTATCTGGGACTACGGGCATGCACCACATGCCTGACTAATCTTTCTTTTTTGTAGAGATGGGGGTTTTGGCTGGGCACAGTGGCTCATGCCTGTAATCCCAGCACTTTGAGAGGCGGGGGTGGGAGGATCGCTTGAGGCCAGGAGTTCGAGACCAGTCTGGGCAACATAGCCATACTCTGTCTGTACAAAAAAATTTTAAAAGGAGTGAAATTAGCCAGGTGTGGTGGTGTGTGCCTGTAGTCATAGCTACTTGGGAGGCTGAGACAAGAGCATTGCTTGAGCTCAGGAGTTCGAGTCTGCAGTGAGTCAAGATCACCCCACTGCACTCCAGCTTGGGTGACAGAGAGAGACCTTGTCTCAAAAAAAAAAAAAAAAAAGAGAGAGAGAGAGACAGGATCTTGCTATGTTTGAAGAGGCCAGGCTAGTCTTCAACTCCTGGCCCCAAACGATCCTCCTGCCTCAGCCTCCTGAAGTGTTGGGGTTACAGGCATGAACCACTGTACCAGCAATTTTTGTTCCTTATATTTTCTTTTACACCCACAGGAGTTCGAGACTGAGTTTCTGGATGAAGGCAGAATCAGGCCCTGGTGGAAACCAGATACTTCGAAGCTAGGCTGGACGCGGTGGCTCACGCCTGTAATCCCAGCAGTTTGGGAGGCCGAGGTAGGTGGATCACCTGAGGTCAGGAGGTTGAGACCAGCCTGGCCAACATGGTAAAACCTCGTCTCTACTAAAAATACAAAAAATTAGCTGGGCATGGCGGCAGGCACTTATAATTCCAGCTACTCAGGAGGCTGAGGAAGGAGAATTGCTTGAATCTGGGAGGTGGGGGTTGCAGTGAGCCGAGATCGCACCACTGCACTCCAGCCTGGGTGACAGAGGGAGACTCCGTCTCAAAAAAAAAAAAAAAAAAAAAAAGACTTCAAAACTTGAAGATCCAGAGAAAATCCAGGAAATCCCAGGTGGAGGGGCAGCTAGGCAGGGCCCAATTCAACTATAGCCGTTTTGTTCTCTCTTGTTTTACATCCAGAGGCTCTGACTATGATTTTGCTTGTAAAGAGAATTCTGCTGAAAAATAATTAAAAGCCACTGACCTCGTCCAGAACAGGCAGTTACTTGCTTTCCCCAGCAGCCCTTCCTGCCAGCCACTCGCTTGGGGTGTGAGCAGGACCAGTGAACGTTCACTGGGCAAACATTGACGGGGTGGCAACTAAGAGAAGTCAAGTTAGACTTCGGCGGGACGTGGGACCGACGTGGCGCCAGTGCTAATTTGCAGTCCAGTGACCTCCTATTCCCAGAGCCTCTGCAATCAGACCCCATGAAGGGCAGGACAGGAGCAACGTGCCACAGAAAATATCTCTGTGTGTGAACTCAACAGGGCTGTGGCCACAGCTGTCCTTTCATAAACATTGCTACATGAAAGAGAGAAGGGCTGCCTGATGGAATGGATGGCGGGATGTTCTTTTATGTTTTCGAGACAAGGTCTCGCTCTGTTGCCCAGGCTGAAGTGCAGTGGCATCATCATAGGCTCACTGCAGCTTCGATCACCTGGGCTCAAGCGATCCTCCCATCCCAGTCTTCTGAGTAGCTGGGACTACAGGTGTGCACCACCAGGCCTGGCTAAGTTTTTGCATTTTTTTTTTTTTTTTTTTTTTTTGTAGAGACAGGATTTCACTATGTTGCTCCAGCTGGTCTCAGAATCCTGACCTCAAGTGATCCTCCTGCCTCGGCCTCCCAAAGTGCTGGGATTATAGGCATGAGCCACTGTGCCTGGCCAGAATTTGTTTTGTTTTGTTTTTTTGTTTTTGAGACCATCTCACTATGTCGCCCAGGCTGGAGTGCAGTGGTATGATCTCAGCTCACTATAACCCCCGCCTCCCAGGTTCAAACAATTCTCCTGTCTCAGCCTCCCAAGTAGCTGGGACTATAGGCATGTGCCACCACACCCCATTGATTTTTGTATTTTTAGCAGAGACAGGGTTTCGCCATAATGGTCAGGCTGGTCTTGAACCCCTGACGTCAGGTGATCCACCCGCCTTGGCCTCCCAAAGTGCTGGGATTACAGGCGTGAGCCACCGTGCCCAGCCAAGGATGTTCTTTAAAAAGGAGTTTTGGCCGGGCATGGTGGCTCATGCCTGTAATCCTAGCACTTAGGGAGGCTGAGGCTGGTTGATCACTTGAGGTCAGGAGTTTGAGAACAGCTGGACAACATGGCAAAACCCTGTCTCTACTAAAAATACAAAAGTTAGCCAGGCGTGGTGGTGTGTGCCTGTAATTCCAACTACTCAGGAGTTTGGGGCGGAAGAATTGCTTGAACCCAGAAGGCGGAGGTTGCAGTGAGCCAAGATTGCACCATTGCATTCCAGCCTGGGCAACAGAGTGAGACTCCATCTCAAAAAAAAAAACAAACAAAAACAAAAACAAAACACAAGATGGGGAATTTAATGCTCAGTGCTGGCAGCAATTCTGACTGCTGGTAGTGCTAAGGAGAGTGTCACCACCTTTAGGGGACAAAGGGCAGATCATAATCAGGATATCAGTTTTTGGTGTACCCAAATTCATGCATTAAGCGCATTTGAAAATGATCACTTTCCTTAAATAGGTGAAGCAGCTCGATTGCAGTCCTGCTTCTGCTTATAGCTTAGTAAAGCTCTTCTTTTCTTTTTTTTACCCCTTGGAGGGTTCGAAGGCCAGCTTTAGCAGAGGCCACTTCCAAATTAGGCCAACTCCATGCTGGTGCTGCCTGAATTAGCGATGGCCCTGCCTTCCCGTTTCACTGATTGATCAGCGCGGGCTCTTGCTGAGTGGTGCGGAGATTGTCCTGGAGGCTCAGGGCTTGCTGCTGTGTTCTCCCGGGGTCCAACCTCAGAAACCATCACCCCCTCGTGTGGATGGTCCCCGGGAGGCCCAGAGGTGACTCTCTGAAAATATCAGAGAGGATGTCCTCCAGGGACACTCTGGGGCCAGACATCCATGGGGCAGAGGTCAAGAGCGGGTAGGGAGGGCAGGGTCAGCGCAGGTTCCCAGGCTTAGGCAAGGAAACGAAGAAATAAAGCAAGAGGAAGAACAGATGTCACAAGCTTTCCCTGTGCAGCCGGGTGGGCGGCAGCGACACCCAGGGAGGGAGGCTTGCTGCTTGGATGTGCTGCTGGCTGGCTTCCTGGGCTGGAGGAGGAAGAGGCTGCTCTCTCAGCCTTTGCAGGTAAATGATTTACAACTGGCTCTCAAAAGAAAAAAAGAAAGAAAGAAAGAAAAAGCATGAAAGAGAAAGGAAAAGAGAAAGAAGGAAGGAAGGAAGGGGCCGGGCCCAGTGGCTCACGCCTGTAATCCCAGCCCTTTGGGAGGCCAAGGCAGGGCGGATCACGAGGTCAGGAGATCGAGACCATCCTGGCTAACATGGTGAAACCCCGTCTCTACTAAAAATACAAAAAATTAGCCGGGCGTGGTGGCGGGCGCCTGTAGTCCCAGCTACTTGGGAGGCTGAGGCAGGAGAATGGCGTGAACCCGGGAGGTGGAGCTTGCAGTGAGTGGAGAACACGCCACTGCACTCCAGCCTGGGCGACAGAGCGAGACTCCGTCTCAAAAAAAAACAAAAAAAATTAGCTTGGCGTGGTGGCGGGTGCCTGTAGTTCCAGCTACTGGGGAGGCTGAGGCAGGAGAATTGCTTGAACCCTGGAGGTGGAGGTTGCAGTGAGCCAAGATCACACCACACCACTGCACTCCAGCCTGGGTGACAGAGCGAGACTCCATCTCAAAAAAAAAAAAAAAAAAGAAGGAAGGAACAAAGAAGAGAAAGAAAGAAAGAAAAAGAGAGAGAGAGGAGCCAGGGGTGGTTCATGCCTGTAATCCTAGCACTTTGGGAGGCCGAGGCAGGAGAATCACTTGAGACTAGGAGTTCAAGACCAGCCTGGGCAACATAGCACAAGATTCCATGTCTACAAAAAAATTTTAAAAATGAGCCAGGTGTGGTGGCATGTGCCTGTAGTCATAGCTACTTGGGAGACCGAGGTGGGAGGATTGCTTGAGGCCAGGAATTCAATGATGCCATTGCACTCCAGCCTGGGCAACAGAGCAAGACCCTGTCTCAAAAAAAAAAAAAAAAAAGAGAAGAAGTAGTAGTGTGAAGATACGTATGATATGCATGTGCCTTCTCTTTCTTTCTGTCTCTCTCTCTCTCTCTCTCCAGCACATGCTACTCCGTGCCCACCCACCCCAGCCCATGGTTGTATTAATGAAACTCAAAGAAGCACTCAGGGCTACACCGAGGTAGGGCAGAGCAGGGGCTGAACCTGGATCCAACTCCCAAGTGTAGGACTTGCTCTGTGAAGCCTTCTTGGGGGCACTTTCCAGAATGTCCCCCAGCACCTATGGCTCTCAGCCTGAGACCCTGAGAGGTAGATGCCAGTGGGTTTTGGGGTCCCTGGGGGCTGCCTGGACTGGCCCGGCCTGACCCAGCTCAACTTACCCCTAGGTGCTCCGGGGCATTCATTATGGGTGACACTGTCCTGGTGCCTGGAGGGCAGAGCTTTCTGGGTTACCCAAGCCAGGTGATGACAGACGGGGTCTGTCCCCAGGGATGTGTCCACAGGAGAGGATGGCTTTAGCTGCATGCTGGGAGCGGCTTCTGGACTGTTCTCAGAAGCGTGGGGCCCTGTGCAGGGCATCTTGGCACTGAGTCACCCTCTCTCCCAGCTGCAGTCTGCAGCGGCACTTTGCCCTACCACTTAAGTACATGCATGCACTCATGCATGCGTGTGTGTGTGTGTGTGTGTTTTAAATTCATTGCTTTTGGTCTTCCTTTTATTTTCTTTCTCTTTTTAGAGACAGGGCCTTGCTTTGTCACCCAGGCTGGAGTGCGGTGGCACAATCACGGTTCACTGCAGCCTCCACCTCTTGGGCTCAAGCAATTCTCCTGCCTCGGCCTCCTGAGTAGCTGGGACAACAGGCACACGTCCCCATGCTGGGCTAATTTTTACATTTTTAGTAGAGATGAGGTCTCACTATGTTGCCCAGGCTGGTCTCAAACTCCTGGGCTCAAGCGATCTGCCCCCCTTGACTTTCCAAAGTGCTGGGATTACAGGCACAAAACACCGCACCCAGCCTTCTTTTCTTTTATGAATATAGTGACAGATCTTGGTTGGTGTCTAGTCTCTTCTGGTTTGCTGTGTGACTCTGCACTAGTCACTTGGCCTCTCTGGGCCATAGTTTTATCATCTGCCCTAAATGCCCTTTGAAAAGTTTCTTTGTAAATGGGGTGTTTGGGGCGTGGTACAGGCTGCTGATGGACCAGCATCGTGGTGGTGGTGGGCTCTCAGCTCTTCCTTCACCTGGCTGAGTTCACTATTGTGTCTGAGCCCGGGACCATGGGAGGCTCTGATGCCAGTTTCCTGAGGCTGGGACCCAACCGAAGCCTCCACTTAGGGATCAATCAGGGAGGGCTTCCTGTAGGAGTTGATGCCAGAGTGGGCCCTGGTGAGGCTGGGGAAACACCTTTCCCGGCAGGACGATCAGCCATTGCAAAGACCAGAAGGCAGCTGTAGGACAGTGGGAGTCTCAGAGGGACAGAGGTAGAGCATAGAGTCAGGGACGTCTGAGCATGGCCCAGTAACTGTTTTGGGCTGGGAAGGAGCTGGAAGGGCTCATTGTGGTCAGAGTTGGGGCACCCCAGGGCATGGCAAGGGCATCTGCCAGACCTGGGTTCCAACCCTGCCTTGGCCATCCACCCCCATGTGACCTTGGGCTTTGAGCCCATCTTCCTCGTTGGTAAAATGTCTGATAGACATGTTGGGAGGAGTAAATTAAAGCAGCTCCTTGCTCCTGGTACAGTTGGGGTCTGCCCCTTGCCCCCTTGGTTTTGGGGTAGTGGCACCCTTGAGCCTTCTCACTCTCACACGGGGCCCTAAAAACCACTACCCCCAAACTGAGGGAGAAAACGCCTAGGCGAGGAACTATCCTGGAAGGATGTGAAGAGGAACTATCCTGGAAGGATGTAAGTGAGGGTGCACCCTCACTTAGGGAGCACCGCCTGGGCCAGGCCTTCTGCCTGGCACTCAGCATGCCACCCTCCCTTACTCCGTGGACTGGGATTCTCCTGGGTGGCCCCTCCCTCCCCACGGTTGATTCCTATTCGTCCACTTTGTCCTGCGTCCCAGAGGCATGGACAGGCCGTGCACTCCAGGTCTCCTGCTGAGGGACCGGAGAGGCCCCTGGGACCACGGGAGCTGCCGAGGGCTAAGGATGCCAGGGGTGGGGAGGGAGGGTGGTGGAAGGGTCCCCGGGTGCGTGTTTGAGCTTTGGGGCGAGGCTGGGGCCCGGGGAGTGAGGACCTGGGGAGTGGGGACCCGGTTGGTGGCAGCGCGGCCCCTCCGGTCTATCCCGATCCTCGTTAGCGCGGCGCCACCTAGCGGCGTCCGGGGGAAGCGGCGGCTCGACCTCGTCCAGGGCGGCTCGTGGGGTCCGGAGTTCCCCGTGCTTCTGCTGCGCCCTCGGGGAGCGAACGACGGGCAGGGGGGACAGGAAGGGGCCGCCCTGGCCTCGGCCAGAGGAGCAGGAGGCGAGGGCAAGGCTGTAACTCCTGACACCTAAGGGCCTGGATGCCCGGGGGAAGAGGCGGGAGGAAGGAAGTCAGGGCTGACTCAGCCCTGACCTTGGACCTGACCTTGATCCCAGGCCCTGTAGTTTGCTTCCTTAACCCCAGTTTCCATGAACAGAAGCCTCCACTTAGTCCCATCAGGGAGGTCAAGGGGGAGGCAAGAGAGGCGGGATGTCCAGCCTGGGCAGGGAAGAAGGTCAGCCCTGGGAGTGCAGCAGGGGTGGCGGGGGCTGGGTGGGGTGGCGGGGGCTGGGTAGGGTGGGCTCAGGGTGCACTGGGAGGGACAGGGGACAGGAGGCACAGGCTTTGGGTCGCAGGCCCAGGATGGGCTGCGGGGTGGGACCTGTGGCAGAGGATCCCAGGAGGCAGTGAGGCCAGGGCTGCAGCGTCTCCTGTCCACCCAATAGGACCCCACCCTGGTTCCTTACAAGTAGGAGGTCCCCAAGCCATTGCCCATATCCTGACCCCCTGTCCTGCAAGCCACAGCCTCTTCCTCCCTCCTCTGTCACTGAAGGACCAACCAGGAATACAGTGTTTAAGTCAAGCAGAATGGACACATCTTTAGGGAGCCCAACGGTGGGGTGCCAGGGTCTGAATGGCGCTGTGTGTAGGGGGGTTATATGCTCGGCTCCCAAGCCTGGGGCAGGTCATTCTGGCTCTGCCCAGATTCCACGTTGACTTTGGGCAGACCAGCATCTTCCCCAGCAAAAGGCCCTGTGGCATCGGGAAATTCCTGCGCATGAAGCTGGAGATGCACGGTCTATGGGTGAGTGGACCCCAGTACTACGGTGGAACCCCAATACTGCAGGGGCACCTCAGTGCAAGGCAAGGCCATGCACACCTGTCGTAGGACATTGAGAGACATTAGCGTAGTGATGATGCCTATGTGTGTATGTGTGTGGTCTACGTGAGTACAGCTCTGTGTGTTAGTGTATGTGTGTGCATCTGGTGTGTGACTACATGTCTGTGTGTGCGTGTTTGTGTGTGTCTCTGTGTGTTAGTGTGTGTATTCATTTGAATGTGTAAATACATGTCTGTGTGTAAGTGTGACTCTGTGTGAATGTCTGTGTGTGTCTCTGCATTAGTGTGTATGTGAATGCATGTCTGTGTGTGCCTGTGAGTAGGTATCTGTATGTCAGTGAGTGTATATGTGAATGCATGTCTGTGTGTGTACGACTGTAGTGTGTGTGTGTGAATGTGTGTCTGTGTGACTAGGGGGTTGGAGGGTGTGAGTGGAGTTCTGGGCAGAGTGGTCCCTGTGGCTGTACAATTTGGAAAATGCCCTCTATGCCCTGCCCACCTCCCTGGGGCAGGGGGTGCCTTCCTATTTCCCTGGTGAAGCCTGCAAATTCTTCCTGGTGTAGGGGGTCCCCTTCTCTCCTCTACCTCCCCTCCACGTCTTGCCCACAACCCACAGTCCTGCTCTTTGCAGATGCCCTCTTGGGCTGTGTCTGCTAAGGGGGGCTCGGGGCCACCCTACTTCGTGACTTCAGTCTGAGAATCTTTTTATTTATTTATTTTATTATTTTTTTTTCTGAGACTGAGTCTCACTCTGTTGCCCAGGTTGTAGTGCAGTGGCATGATCTCGGCTCACTGCAGCCTCCGCCTCCCGGGTTCAAGCAATTGTCCCGCCTCAGTCTCCCGAGTAGCTGGAATTACAGGCATGCGCCACCATGCCCAGCTAATTTTTGTATTTTTAGTAGAGATGGGGTTTTGCCATGTTGGCCAGGCTGATCTTGAACTCCTGACCTCAGGTGATCCATCTGCCTTGGCCTCCCAAAGTGCTGGGATTACAGGCGTGAGCCACTGTGCCTGGCCCAGCCTGAGTCTTGTATAAGGAGATTCAGGTGGAAAACAATGAGGACATAAAGCTATGTGGTGGTGCTTTAAAAATCAAAATGTGGGCCTGGCGCGGTGGCTCATGTCTGTGATCCCAGCACTTTGGGAGGCCGAGGGGGGCGGATCACCTGAGGTCAGGAGTTTGAGACCAGCGTGAGTAACATACCAAAACCCTAGCTGTACAAAAAATTTAAAAAATCAGCCAGATGTGGTGGCATGTGCCTGTGGTCCCAGCTACTTAGGAGGCTGAGGCAGGAGGATGACTTGAGCCCTGGAAGTCAAGGCTATAGTGAGCTGTGGTTGCACCACTGCATTCCAGCCTGGGCCACAGAGTGAGACCCCATTTCTAAATAAATAAATAAAAAATAAGAAAAAGCCAGGTGTGGCCGGGAGTGCTGGCTCACCCCTGTAATCCCGGCACTTTGGGAGGCTGAGATGGAAGGTCAGGTGTTTGAGACCAGCCTGCCCAACATGGTGAGACTCCATCTCTATTAAAATACAAACATTAGGTGGGTGTGGTGACGGGCACCTGTAATCCCAGCTACTCAGGAGGCTGAGGCAGGAGAATCACCTGAACCTAGGAGGCGGAGGTTGCAGTGAGCCAAGATCACGCCACTGCACTCCAGCCTGGGCCATACAGCGGGACTCTGTCTTAAACAAACAAATAATTAATTAATTAATTAAATGAAAAAGCCAGGTGCATTAGGATTCTTGTGTTTTTTTCCTGCTGTGTCTGGGGCCTGGAGAAGTCCAGAACGTGCGGCTCCAGACCCGAACAAGGAGAAATAGAGACCTGGTTTCTCAGTGGGAATCTTGGACCCTTAAGGTTCCCTCGCTGTTCGTTTTTTTGTTGTTGTTTTGTTTTGTTTTTTGTTTGTTTGTTTTTTGAGATGGAGTCTCACTCTGTTGCCCAGGCTAGAGTGCAGTGGCGTGATCTTGGCTCACTGCAGCCACTGCTTCCTGGGTTCAAGCGATTCTCCTGTCTCAGCTTCCCGAGTAGCTGGGATTACAGGTGTGTGCAACCATGCCCGGCTAATTTTTGTATTTTTAGTTAGTGATGGGGTTTTGCCATGCTGGCCAGGCTGGTCTCAAATTCCTGGTCTCAGGTGATCCAGCCATCTCTGCCTCCCAAAGTGCTGGGATTACAGGCGTGAGCCACTGTGCCCAGTCACCTTCGGTTTTTTGACCATGCTTGGAGTCTGTTTTCTGGAGAAGAGGAAGCACATTGGCCCGATTTCTATCTTGAAATGACAGGGCTTGGGGACATTGAAGGATGCTGCATAGAAATTTGACCAATGTTTTTTGCCCTTTTGTCATGCCAGTCAGGGTGCAGATGGCCACGGTTGGGAGGGAGGGGAAGTCCCCTTCCTATGTGTGAGCCTACAGCATGCGCGGCTGTCTATGCCCTGACCTCATTCAGCTTCTCAGCTTCTCAGCAGCCCCCTGGGTGTAGGGGCAGGGCTGAGCCTCTGGGAGGTTATAAACCCTCCTCAATCAAGGTCCCTCCATTTGTAAGTGATACAGGTGGGATTCGAATCCAGGCCAGACCGACCCCAAGGCTGTGCACCTGCCGAAAGGCACGAGCTCAGACCCACACCAAGGGGACGGTGGGGCCTGGGTGTGCCTCAGGGTGGGCACCGCTGGTGCCCGCTGCCTAGAAGCCTGGCTGTTGCTCCCCGGGGCTGTGAGAGCTGGCCTTCAAGGTCATGGTGGACAGTTATTCTGTGCTTGAATTTTGGGTTCAGCGTTTAGGCAGACGTCTGGCCACTCTGAGAACCGTCCCCAGGTGTCATCATTCCTGGGGCCACATGGAGCCCTGACCTGTGCCCCACTTGGGATTGCATTTGTCTCCATTGTCTGGCCTGGGAGGCGGGCACAGGGCTCTGGCAGGCTCTGACGACCTGCAGCTGTGCGGTAGGGCTTGGGTGGTGGGACTCCAGCTTCTCCTCCAGCTTTCTCTCTTTCTCAGCTTCCTCTTCTGCCAGGTGGTTTAGCAACAGGATCAGGCGAGCTTGAAACCAGCCTGGCGGCTGCGGGTGTCTCTGCCCTCTGTGCTCCAGCCAGTCATCGGTCCCACCTAGACACCTAGACCCAGTTCCTGCTTTTCTCTGTCCTTTATTTATTTATTTATTTATTTATTTATTTATTTATTTATTTATTTATTTATTTTTGAGACCGAGTCTCGCTCTGTCGCCCAGGCTGGAGTGCAGTGGCGCGATCTCGGCTCACTGCAACTCCGCCTCCCAGGTTCATGCCATTCTCCTGCCTCAGCCTCTGGAGTAGCTGGGACTACAGGCTCCCGCCAACACGCCCGGCTAATTTTTTGTATTTTTAGTAGAGACGGGGTTTCACTGTGTTAGCCAAGATGGTCTCGATCTCCTGACCTTGTGATCCACCTGCCTATTTGTTTATTTTTTAGACAGGGTCTCTCTCTGTTGCCAGGCTGGACTGCAGTGGTGTGATCACAGCTCACTGCAGCCTCCAACTCCTGGGCTCAAGGGATCCTCTCGCCTCAGCCTCTCAAGTAGCTGGGACCACAGGCACGCACCACCATGTTTAGCTAATTTTTTAATTTTAATTTTTATAGCGATGGGGTTCTACCTATGTTTCCCAGGCTGGTCTTGAACTCCTTGGGCTCAAGTGATCCTCCCACCTTGGCCTTCCAAAGTGCTGGGATTACAGGCATGAGCCACCATGCCCGGATGTCCAGCCTTCCTGCTCTTTAAAATATTTTTTTTTTTGAGACAGAGTCTTCCTCTGTCACCCAGGCTGGAGTGCTGTGGTGTGAGCATAGCTCACTGCAGCCTCAAACTCCTGGGCTCAAGCGATCCTCCTGCCTCAGCCTCCAGAGTAGCTGGGCTATACTATAGATGCTCACCACCATGCTTAGCTAATTTAATTTTTTTTTTTTGAGACAAGGGTCTTTCTGTGTTCCCCAGGCTGGTCTCAGACTCCTAGCCTCAAGTGATCCTCCCACCTCAGCCTCCCAAAGTGCTGCAAGAATGAGCCACCTTGCCCAATCCCAGTTCTTTACAAAGTGATTTCCTGCCCATCCTTGGCTTGAGTCCTTCATTGGTCAGCATTTAAAAATTGAGACTGATATTAGTGTCAAAAAGCAGGTAGGGAAACTGAGGCATGGGGAGGAAAATGATGTACCTGAGGATGCACAGAAATCGTTGGGTGAGTTGGGCCAAAACATGGAACCCTGGGTAGTGCCCTTTCGCTGGATTCCTGGATGAGGAGTCTGGGGACATCTCTTGTCTTTATCGAGTGACCTCCTCTGAATGGTTTTGTATTTTATTTTATTTTTTGAGATGGAGTCTCACTCTGTCGCCCAGGCTGGAGTGCAGTGACACTATCTTGGCTCTCTGCAACCTCCACCTCCCAGGTTCAAGTGATTCTCCTGTCTCAGCCTCTCGAGTAGCTGGGATTACAGGTGTGCACCACCACACCTGGCTAATTTTTGTATTTTTAGTAGAGGCGCGGTTTCACCATGTTGGCCAGGCTGATCTTGAGTTCCTGACCTCAAGTGATCTGTCTGCCTCGGCCTCCCAAAGTCCTGGGATTACAGGTGTGAGCCACCGCGCCTGGCCTCTGAATGGTTTTAGATTTCACCATGTGTGAGCATAGGGATGATGGTGATATATAAATATACGTAACATATTTTGAAGACAACATAGAAGTTTGTTTCTCTTGCATATAATAATCCGATGACAAACAATCCAGGGCTTCCACGGCAGCTCCACAATCTCAAGGAACCATTTTCCATTTTCCTTGTATCTTGCTGGGTTTTCTTGTCTTGCTCAGTAGGTGACTTCTATCTTTGGGTCCAGTATGGCTGCTTCAGCTCCCACCATCGCTTCTGTAACCCACCCAGTGGCAAGGGGGAAAGAGGAAAAGTGTGTGCCTTTCCTTTTCCCCCACCCCCCAGTTTAAAAAAATCAGATGGACTGGATGCGGTGGCTGACGCCTGTAATGCCAGCACTTTGGGAGGCCGAGGCAGGTGGATCACCTGAGGTCAGGAGTTCGAGATCAGCCTGGCCAACATGGCGAAGCCCCATCTCTACTAAAAATGCAAAAAATTAGCTGGGCATGGTGGTGCACGCCTGTAATCCCAGCTACTCAGGAGGCTGAGGCAGGAGAATCGCTTGAACCCAGGAGGTGGAGGTTACAGTGAGCGGAGATCACACCATTGCACTCCAGCCTGGGCAACAAGAGCTAAACTCCATCTCAGAAAAAAAAAAAAAAATTCAGATGATGCAGCCTGGGCAGCATGGTGAGACTCCATCTCTACTAAAAATACAAAAAAATTAGCCAGGCATGGAGGTACGTACCTGTAGTCCCAGCTGCTCAGCAGGCTGAGGCGGGAGGATTGCTTGAGCCAGGGAGGTCAAGGCTGCAGAGAGCTATGGTCGTGCCACTGCACTCCAGCCTGAGTGACAGAGGAACACCTTGTCTCAAACAAAACAAAACAAAACAAACCCAAAAAACAACCATCAGATGAAGATATTTTAGAGAAGAGATTGAGGCTCAGAGAGGTTAAGTGCTTTGTGCAATGTCACACAGCATGTGAATGACAAGGCTGGGCCTCTTGGGTCTGCTGACCCTAGGACTTAGCTTGAGCTATGTGTGCTGTTTTCAGGAGAGGCTATGGCCATATACAGGGCACAGGGATGGGGAGGGGGGCTGTCCCTAGTGTTCCCCCCACCCCCGAGCAGACAGAGAAATCCATCTGGGGCCTCCACCCCTGGGAGCCGGGCCAGGAATTTTCCCCACAGCCTAGGAGAGGTCACATTAGTAATCTGCCTGTCCTTCCCTTCTCTTCCCAGGAGCTTTAAGATGCTGGGAAAATAGGAATGACTTAGTAATGAGTTACTTTAATTGGATTTTCCCCCAGTATTGGTATGCAGAGGTTATCGTTGAATGATTTACTGAGTAGCCCATGCCAGAGTTCAGCTGTGGTGCAGGCGTGTGTGTGTGTGTGTGTGCATGTGCATGCCTGGTGTGAGTGCACAGACATGCACTTCTGTACAGATATATGTCTGTGTGCATGCGTGTGTATCCTGCGCTTTCAGAAGGGCCTCAAACAGCTCTTTATCCAGTGGGTACTTCTGCCTCCACCCCTCCGTCCCCGCCTCCCGCAGGAGGGAAGCCAGGAGGGGGACGGCTGGCAATGGGGCACAGTGAGGAGCTGTGTCTGGGATGGTGTGTGTTGTCACTGGCAGCCAGTCATATGAGTCACCGGCCAAATTAACTCAAGTTTCCTTTGGGGAAAAATGTAATCAGTTATTGCATTCTGGTTCATTTTAGCAAATTAACTCGTTCAGTTTTTTATTTTTATTTCTTTTTAATTTTGGGGGTGGCGGTGGTGGCTACAGCTGGGGAGGGGGTTGGTGGAGGCCTGAGTGAGTGGAGGCAGCTGTGTGTGCATGTGTGTGTGAGTGTGTGCATGTGTCCACGTGTCTGCGCACGTGTGTGCATGCATGTGTGCGCGTGTATGCATGTGTGTGTTTGTGTGTGCGCATGTGTGTCCGCGTGTGTGTGCGTGTGTGTGTGCATGTGCGTGTGTCTGCACGTGTGAGTGTGTAAAGGCCCTAAGGGTACTCGAGGACCGGCTTCCAGAGAAGGTGGGTCAGGGCCGAGCCTAGGACAGGGGCTGCTGTCCTGGGGCCCGACATGACCTCATGTCCTGCTCAGACCTGCAGGTGGAAACACCCCTTTGAAGAAGGACTTTGCTGCCCACAAAGCATATTCCCTCGACACTCTCGTGCCCACTAACCAGGAGGGCATGGTAGCTGGGCTGTGCCCAAGTGACGGGGGCTCCTGGGGCCTGAGCGGGCCTCGTGGGACATATTGCCTCCTCGCCACAAGGCGCCGGTCTGGAAGATTCCACCAGGCCTGTCTGTGTGTGAATGATCCCACTGTTGTGGCTCCCAAGGCACTGATGGGCTCAGTCCTCCAGCCTGGGGTTTTTATGTTTGCTCTTGCATTTCATTCTTACTTCTAGCCCTAAGGTAGGTACTGCAAACCCTGTTTTACCCCCTGAGCATGGGAATCTCACCCAAGTTCACACAGTGACCCCGGGCCCTGCTCCCTTCCCCTCTCAATAGGGCCCTGTATCTTCCCCGCCTCAAATGGTTGGGGGTACAAAAGGCATTTTATTTTATTTTATTTTATTTTTGAGATGGGGTTTGGCTCTCTTTGCCCAGGCCAGAGTGCAATGGCATGATCTCGGCTCACTGCAACCTTCATGTTGGCCAGGCTGGTCTCGAACTCCTGGCCTCAGGTGATCTGCCCACCTCGGCCTCCCAAAGTGTTGGGATTACAGGCATGAGCCATTGCTCCCGGCCAGCATTTGATCTTAAAGAGTTGGCTAGGTGCCAGGGCTCATGTTTGTAACCCCAATGCTATGGGAGGCCGAGGTGGGAGGATCAGTTGAGGCTGGGAGTTCAAGACCAGCCTGGGCAACATTGTGAGAACCCATCCCTAGAGAAAATTTAAAAAATTAGCCAGATGTGGTGGCACATGCCTGTAGCGTAGTCTCAGCTACTCGGGAGGCTGAGGCGGGAGGATTGTTTCAGCCCAGGAGTTTGAGGCTGCAGTGAGCTATGATAGCGCCACTGCATTCCAGCCTGGGCAGCAATCAAGACCCCTGCCTCTATGAAAAATAAAAAGAGCTAGGTGTGGTGGCACACACCTGTAGTCCCAGTTACTCGGGAGGCTGAGGCAGGAGGATTGCTTGAGCCCAGGAGTTGGAAGCTGCAGTGAGCTATCATGGTCCACTGCACTCCAGCCTGGATGACAGAGTGAGACCCTGTCTCATAAAAAACGATCATAATAAAATAAAATAAAGAGCCATACCAAGCCAATGAGCCTGAGGGTGGCCAGTGATTCCGATCCTGGGGGCTTCCCTTGGGTGGTGGTGGGGGACTGTGGCCTTGTGGGCCTCCCCGCCGACCAGGTGATGTCTGCTTCTGGTTGGGGTCTTGGTGCACTTTTTCTCTCCTGGAAGGTCCCCTCCTCTCTCTGCATCAGGCCCCATCCAGGCCCTTAGCAGCCTAACTTCTGCCTTCCCTGAGAGCCTTCGAGACCTTCCCTAGCTCGTGCGCCCTCCCCGCAACTTCTCCCACATTTCCATGCCCCACTCTGCCGTGCCCTGGTCCTGCTGACCGTGGCTGCTAGATTGGGATCCACTGTGGGGATGGAGAAGACCCCAGCCTGCATGTAGGGTGGGATGGGCCACCCCACTGGAATCATAAGTCTGAGCAGGGGGTCTGTGGGATGGGGGCCGGGGCAGGCGGTGCTGTGTTCATTTTGAACACGACGGTGCCAGGAAGACCCCACCAGAGCCCTGTCCTTCCTTGGTTTGTCCCCAGATACCACACAGCCCCCAGACAGCTGGGCTGGGCCTTGATCCCAGAAGTGTCTTCTGAGTCTCCTGAGCCCTTCGGCCCAGCGCCCAGCGGCTTTCATTTCTGCTGGTGATTCACTGACCTCAGTGCTGCCACGATATTGCCTTGGGACAGTCTCTCTCCAGCTGGCCCCTGGGATTCCCATGCCTTAGGTGGGAACAATAGTAGGGAATAGTTTAAATAAATTAAAGTTCATTCATACTGTCCTACAGGGATATATACATATGTATGTGTATAGATATTTATGCATATGTAACCATCCATCCACACACATGGACGCCAATAGTAATTGGAGTACCTCTGGGTCATAGAGTTACCAGTGATTTCTATTTTGTTTCTTTTTCTCTCTCTCTTTTGGAGACAGGGTCCCACTCTGTCACCCAAGTGGAAGTGCAGTGGCACAACCTCGGCTCACTGCAGCCTCAAACTCCTGGCCTCAAGCAATCCTCCCACCTTAGCCTCCCAAGTAGCTAGGACCACAGGCACTTACCACCACACCTGGCTAATTATTAAAATTGTTTTTGTGGAGAAGGGGTCTTGCTATGTTGCCCAGGCTGGTCTCAAACTCCTGAGCTCAAGTGATCCTCCCATCTCAGCCTCCCCAGTAGCTGGGACTACAGGCGTGCTCTGCCACGCCTGGTTCATTTTTCTATATTTTGTAGAGATGGCTGGAGAGGGAGGTCTTCCTGTGTTGTCCAGGCTGGTCTCAAACTCATGGGCTCAAGCGAGCCTCCCATCTCAGCCTCCCCAGCAGCTTGGACTACAGGTGCACTCCGCCATGCCTGACTCATGTTTCTATGTTTTGTAGAGATGGTTGGAGCGGGGAGGTCTTGCTGTGGTGCCCAGGCTGGTCTTGAACTCCTGGGCTCAAGCAATCCTCCTGTCTTGGTCTCCCAAAGTGCTAGGATGACAGGCATGAGCCACTGTCCCCGGCTGAGACCATTTCCTCTTGTGCTTCCACATCACAGGGCTGGCAGCTTTGGTGATGATGAGATGGTGCCTCGTAGAAGATTGTGATGCTGTTGACATTGGACACCCACACTTTGGTGCGGACTTCACCTGTGTCTGCTGTGGTGGCGTCTTCCATGAAGTGGGCAGTGTGGCCAGCCCTTGAGGGTCCTAGTAGCTCAGGGGGCTGCAGTGCCTTACAACAGGAGAGGGAGAGCCTCAGGGGCCCACTGCAGCCAAGCTGGAGTTTCCAGGGCATCTGTGAGTCCTCCCTGGGTTCCTGGTATAATCTGGGAGGATCTGGGAGGGAACACAGGGACCTCCTCCTGCAGAACTGCGGGCTTTCAGGGGCACAAGCCCGGCCTGAGGATTGGATGGGGGAGGAAGATACATCTGCACACATGCGCACGCACACCATGGCAGGGTGGGGCTGAAACCGCCTAAGGGGTTCACCTTGCCCTCTCTAGATAGAGCCGATTCATCAAGACAGGTAATTGCAATAGAGAAAGAGTAATTCACGCAGAGCCGGCTGTGCCGGAGACCGGAGTTTTATTATTACTCAAATTAGTCTCCCTGAGCATTTGGGGAGCAGAGTTTTTAAGGACAACTTGGTGGGTGAGGGGAAGCCAGTGAGCCAGGAGTGCTGATTGGTCAGGGATAAAATCAAAGGGAGTGGAAGCTGTCTTCTTGTACATGTTTATACGCTGTTTTAATTACATGCAAATGAAGAGGTGGAGTATTCAGAAATTTATAGAAAGGGGGTGGTAACTTCCGGATGTTGTAGCAAAGGGAAACTGACATGGTGCTGGTGGGCGTGTCTTATGGAGAGAGGCTTTGCTGCTGCTTCCCTGTTTCAGCCAGTCCTCAATCTGGTCCTAAGTCAAGCCCCACCTCCTACCTCATATCTACATACATATTACAAAATCAATATAGGGCTGAGCACGGTGGCTCACGCCTGTAATCCCAGCAGTTTGGGAGACCAAGGTGAGTGGCTCACCTGAGGCCAGGAGTTCGAGACCAGCAGGGTCAACACAGTGAAACCCCGTCTCTACTAAAAATACAAAAATTAGCTGGGGAGTGAGTCTGCTCACCCAATAGCCTCTGGGAAGCCCTTCTCAACTTCCTCTCTCATGACAAGCCCTACCCCTGTTATAAAGGGGGGATAACAGATTTTTTTTTAACCGTCTGGTTGTGACTGTTGTTTGTCATTTAATGGAGATTTCCTAAGAAACCAGGGAGGCCCTGGGTTGTGCAAACATGGCAGTTTGCTGGGTCTGGGGCCTCTCTGGGCTGTCCCTCCAGGTGAGGCTGGGGCCAGGGGATGGGGCCAGGTGACTTCCTATGACCTCACCTAGCCCAGACATTATTTTCTCTCCCTCTAGATGGTTTTCCCAATCGCCGGGTGAATCTGAGTGAGACTGTCTATTCTTTCGACGACTACCTTTCAACTCAAGTTATGGTTTTATAAATAATATATATGGCAAGTCGGTGCTGGGGAAAGGACGTTCATTCCGCTCTGAAATATTTATGGCCTGGAGTGTCTGCTTACTTTTCCTTGGAGTCATTTTTTAGCACGGCCTGTTGGAGAGTACGACAGCCCAGGGCATCTTCTGAGGCCACTGCATCAAGAGCCCTTCCAGGCGGGCTGCAGGGTTTATTCATCCTGCGGATGTCAGGGGTGGAGGGAGATGGCAGCTCTGCCCGGGGATCACTCCCAAACCCAGAACTCCTAAATTATATCAGGGAGGGCTCCGAGCCGGTGACAAGAATCAGCGCCGCTGCCTTTGAAACAGATGTCACTTTCCAGCATGCAGTTTGAATAATAACATGCACTCCTCCGGCCTTCTCAGATAGGAACTATCCTGTGAGGTGGGCATTATAACCCTCATTTTGCAAATGGGGAAACTGAGGTTCAGAGAGGTTAAGAAATGCCTCAAGATCATGCCGTCACCAAGTAGGAAAGCCTGGATTGTCACCCAGCCTGGCAGACCCCTCATCTCAATCTTTTCTGCTACACTAAGCTGCTGCCCACCCTGGCCCCATCACTCAGTGGTAGCTAGGGGCCAGAAAATGGATTTAAATTTTTTTTTTATTTTTTTGAGATGGAGTTTTGCTCTTGTTGCCCAGGCTGGAGTGCAATGACGTGATCTTGGCTCGCTGCAACTTCCGCCTCCCGGGTTCAAGTGATTCTCCTGCCTCAGCCTCCCAAGTATCTAGGATTATAGGCATGCACCACCATGCCCAGCAAATTTTTGTTTTTGTAGTAGAGACGGGGTTTTGCCTTGTTGGCCAGGCTGGTCTCGAACTCCTGGCCTCGTGATCCACCCACATTGTCCTCTCAAAGTGCTGGGATTACAGGCGTGAGCCACCATGTCCGGCTGGATTTATTTTTATTTTATTAATATTTCATTTTATTTTATTTGAGACAGTGTCTCACTCTGTTGCTCAGGCTGGAGCACAGTGGTGTGATCGCAGCTCACTGCATCCTTGACCTGCTGGGCTCAAGCGATCCTCCTGCCTCAGCCTCCTAAATAGCTGGGACTACAGACGTGCACCACCACGCCCAGCTAATTTTTATTTTTATTTTTTGTAGAGATGCGGTTTTGCCATGCTGCCCAGACTGGTCTTCAACTCCTAGGCTCAAGTGATCCTCCTGCCTCAGCCTCCCAAAGTGCTGGGTTTACCAGTGTGAACTACTGCACCCAGCCAGAGAATGGATTCAGATCAGCTTCCATTGCAGTGTCTGCCTGTTTGCAATTGTTTGAACTTCAGAGGAGTGGAATCTGGGGGAGAACAGGCTACACTGAACATCTGGGCTGAAATCCCAATCCCAAGGCAATGGTTATATTCCTGGATGTGCGGAAGGGGGTCGGATGAGAGTCTGAAGCATGGTGGTGCCGGGAGGGCCCATAGAGTCATCTTGTCTGACTTTCTGTGATCCAGGTAGGAGATTAAGACTCTGATAAGGGAGGAACCTGCCCAAGAGTATGAAGGTAGCTGGAGCTCCTTGATCATAATGGTGGCTCTTGGAGTCCAGCCATCTGGTCAACCTCTCTGTCTCCATAAACCCCCTTTCTTCCAGAAGAAAACCAAGACTTGGGAGGGGAGGAGCTTGTTTAGAGTTCCTGGGTGGATGGATAGAGAGCTGTGCATGTCCTTGGTCTGGCTGGAAATCCACGAAAGAGTTCAATCATTTGGAGGCTGTGGCTTGAGGAAAAAAATTGTGGATCTTTCTGAACTAGCTGAAAAACAGAGTGGGCTATAGTCAATACTGTATATATATATATATAAAAAATATATTATATATGTTTATAAAGATAAATTCATATTTATATTATATTTTATGACATATTTATAATATAATTATATAATACAAATAAATATATAATATAAATATAAATATGATATAAATATATTTGCAATAGGGTCTTTGTTGCCCAGGCTGGAGTGCAGTGGTGTGATCATAGCTCCCTGCAGCCTCGACCTCCTGGGGTCAAATGATCCTCCCACCTCAGCCTCCTGAGTAGCTGGGGCTATTGGTGTGCACTAACACGCCAATCTTTTTTATAGAGATGGGTTCTTGCCATGTTGCCCAGGCTGGTCTGGAACCCCTGGCCTCAAGAGATCCTCCTGCCTCAGCCTCCCAAAGCATTTGGATTACAGGCCTGTTATCAAATATGCAGATATTGAATCAGTGATTTGGATTGAATACTGAGGACGGGAATATCTTGCACTGTTTCTCCACCTGGAAGGATCATTTCCTATAGGAAAGATAGTTGGTGAGCACAGGGGCTGAGTCATCTCTGTGGCAGGTGACAGAACAATTGTGAAATAAATGGATGATGGTGCTTGTGGAAAAGCCCAGCTCAGTCCTAGCTGGAGGGAACAGTCAGGCCACCTGTTCTCTGTTGTCCCACCCTGGACCTGCCCGCCCTTGTCCTGGATAGTAACCAGAGAGGGCCCCAATAAACCATGCCTCTTAGTTTTCTTTTCTTTTTTTTTTTTGAGATGGAGTCTGGCTCTGTCGCCCAGGCTGGAGTGCAGTGGCGCGATCTCGGCTCACTGCAAGCTCCACCTCTCGGGTTCACGCCATTCTCCTGCCTCAGCCTCCCGAGTAGCTGAGACTACAGGCGCCCGCCACCACACCCGGCTAATTTTTTGTATTTTTAGTAGAGACGGGGTTTCACTGTGTTAGCCAGGATGGTCTCGATCTCCTGACCGTGTGATCCACCCGCCTCTGCCTCCCAAAGTGCTGGGATTACAGGCGTGAGCCACCGCGCCCAGTCTGCCTCTTGGTTGTCATGCCCTTATATAATCCCCTCCCCTTGAATACATAGGGGCTGGCCCTGGGTATACCTCCAGTGGACAGGACTGTGTGCCCTGCTAAGTCAGAAGTAGCCTTGCAGCTTCCACCTGGCTCTCTGGTAACACCTGTTCTAGGGGAAGCCAGCCACTGTGTAACAAGTCTGACTCCTCTGAGGTGGCCATGTTGGAAGGAAGCCCAAGGAGCCTCATGGAGAAGTCTGTCAGGGAGAGAGAGTGATCTGGCCAGGCCCTGGGTCTTCTAGCTGAGCCACCAGACATGTGAGTAAGGAGACCATCCTGGACTTCTAGTCAGATGACACTAGCCACTGATGCCATCTGACTGTAACTCCACAAGTGACCCCAGGCCAGAACCAACCACCCAGCTGAAACCAGTAAGCTCTATGAAACCATGAGGATGAGAATCATAAAATTTGTAAAGCCACAGTGCTTTGAGTGGCTTGTTAGGAAACAACAGATAACTAGCCTAGCACCTCACACTGCTGATGCCTCCTGGGTCTAGACCAGGACTTCAGGGTGATGTGGAGGTTTCAGTGCCAGCCTTCTCACAAACAGGACAGAATCTAGGCAGGTTTTCAGAGCCTAGACAGTCTGTGTTTCCTCTGAAACGTCCTCTCCATACCAGCTAGTAAGCTGCTGAGAGCACGTCCAGGCGTAACAGAAAGCCAGGCCTGGACCAGGCACAGTGGCTCATGGCTATAATCCCAGCACTTTGGGAGGCCAAGGTGGGTGGATCACTTGAGGCCAGGAGTTCAAGACCAGCCTGGCCAACATGGTGAAACCCCATCTTTACGAAAAATACAAAAATTAGTCAGGTGTGGTGGCACACACCTGTAGTCCCAGCTATTTGGGAGGCTGAGGCACGAGAATTGCTTGAACCCAGGAGGTGAGGTTGCAGTAAGCTGAGATCATGCCACTGCACTCCAGCCTGGGCAACAGAGTGAGACTCGAAAGAAAGAAAGAAAGAAAGAAAGAAAGAAAGAAAGAAAGAAAGAAAGAAAGAAAGAAAGAAAGAAAGAAAGAAAGAAAGAAAGAAAGAAAGAGAGAGAGAAAGAAAGAAAAGAAAGAGAGAGAGAAAGGAAAGAAGGAAGGAAGGAAGAAGGGAAGGAAGGAAGAAGGGAAAGAAGGAAGGAAGGAAGAGAGGGAAGGAAGGAAGGAAGAAAAGAAAGGAAGAAAAATGGGGCCTGTGGAAGGAGGTCCTCACTGCCTCTTCTTCTGGACTCAGAACTTACCCCTGGCTTTGATTTCTGACTATCTACCAAAGAGTGAGGTTAGGAGGCCCCAGAGTATACTCAGGAAACCCACAATGGGTGAGAGCAGGGCTGCCTCTAGGCCCAGCACTGGGCAAACAGTTACTGGTTGAGACACAATGAACACAGAAATTGAGAGTAACGTCCAGGCACCCAGATGGAAATTCGACATTGCCTTGACATCTAAGCTTGTGATCCTCAAACACACGGGGGAATAGACCAGTTTGAGTTTTGTCAGCTTCTAAGCTGTGTCACATTTGATTTGAGCAGCATCCTGATTTTGTGCGGGTAGGCCACGTTTTGTGCATGATGGACAGCTAGTGTGAGAAGCAGAGTTTGAGCCTGCGCTGTGTGCGCACCTCCCTCTGGGAGGGGCCAGTCTGAGATCATATATGCCATTGGTGAGTGCAGTGTGGCTGGATCTTAATTCCCATGTTCACTCCCCCTGACATCCCAGCTGGGGGCATTTGTGCAGTGCGCAGGCTGCACAACTGTCTATGGTAGCCATGAGTGGCTGCAATAAGACTTAAGCAGCCTAAATCTTTCCTTCCTTCCAAAGCTAGGCCTGTAGGGGCTCAAGGGTTGCCTCATAAAAGAAATCTGGTGTCCTGTCTTTTAAGGCAAACAGCTGGAAGATTCTAGGACCTTGCATGTCTATTTGTAAAACCAGCTGGTGACTTAGACTCTGGAAATCAGTGGCTTGAATTTCACTTAAAGGCACAAGACTGCAAGTAGCAAATTCATTTAGGCTAGGATTTTTAAAATATCTGAGGAGGAGTCAGAAAGCTCAGTGGACCCCAAGCACTAGCACTTCCAGAGGCCTGGAGCCAGCTGGCTGTGGCTGACTGGGAGGTGGCCCCCCTAGTCTGTTGCACCTGGGGCTGTTTGGGGGAAGTGCCAGATCTAGGTTGGGTCACTCTCAGCGGCTCCAGAGTTGTCCTTGGATATCTGGTTGCTCCAGGGTTAATTAAGTCTTGGCACACAACTCCAGCCAGTTCACCTCCCAGGAGGGCATCCCCACAGCCCGGGCAGGAGCCTCCAGTTGGAGGGAGCACTTCCCCTGGGGACCCCCTTATTGCCAAGCCTGCTGTGACCCAGCCTGCCTACAGCAGACCAGGGGTGGGTTTGCGGGTGGCAGGGAGCATCTGGCCCTGGCTCCTTTAAAGATTTTGATAACCTTGGTGAGATAATCGCTTTTAAAACTGGTTTTAATTTTTTTTTTTTTTTTAGGCAGAGCTTCACTCGTTGCCCAGGCTGGAGTGCAATGGCGCAATCTCAGCTCACTGCAACCTCCGCCTCTCAGGTTCAAGCAATTCTCATGCCTCAGCCTCCGAGTAGCTGGGATTACAGGCATGAGCCACCACGCTTGGCTAATTTTGTATTTTTAGTAGAGATGGGGTTTCACCATGTTGCCCAGGCTGGTATGGAACTCTTGACCTCAGGTGATCCACCTGCCTCGGCCTCCCAAAGTTCTGGGATTACAGGCACGAGCCACTGCGCCCAGCCGTGATCAGGTTCTTTAAAGCAGGAGGCAGAAGAGGAGGTCAGCGTTAGAAGATCTGAAGATGCTACCTTGCTGGCTGATACGGTCTGGCTTTGGGTCCCCATCCAAATTTCTCTTTCTCTTTTTCTTTTCTTTTTGAGACGGAGTCTTGGTCTGTTGCCCAGGCTGGAGTGCAGTGGCATGATCTCGGCTCACTGCAACCTCCGCCTCCCAGGTTCAAGTGATTCTCCTGCCTCAGCCTCCCGAGTAGCTGGGACTACTGGCACATTCCACCATGCTTGGCTAATTTTTGTATTTTTAGTAGAGATGGGGTTTCACCATGTTGGCCAGGCTGATATCAAACTCCTGACCTCAGGTGATCTGCCTTTCTTGTCCTCCCAAAATGCTGGGATTACAGCTGTGAGCCACTGTGCCTGGCCCCAAATCTCATTTTTAATTGTAATCCCATAATCCCCTCCTGTTGTGGGAGGGACCTGGTGGGAGGTAATCGAATCATGGGGGCAGTTTCCCCCATGCTGTTCTCGTGATAGTGAGTGAGTCTCACGAGATTTGATGGTTTTATAAGCATCTGGCATTTCCTCTGCTGACACTCATTCTGTCTCCTGCCGCTCTGTGAAGAGTTGCCTTCCACCATGATTGTAAGCTTTCTGAGGCCTCCCCCGCCATGTGGAACTGTGAGTCAATTAAACCTCTTTTCTTTATAGATTACCCAGTCCCGGGTATTTCTTCATAGCAGCATGAGAAGGGACTAATACACTGGCTTGGAAGATGGAAGGGGACCACAGGCCAAGGAATGTGGGTAGTCTTATAAGATGGAAAATTAAGGCCGGGCATGGCATGGTGGCTCACTCCTGTAATCTCAGCACTTTGGGAGGCTGAGGCGGGTGGATCACCTGAAGTCAGGAGTTCGAGACCAGCCTGGCCAACATAGTGAAACTCTGTTTCTACTAAAAATACAAAAAAATTAGCCGGGCATGGTGGCGCACACCTGTAATCCCAGCTACTTGGAAGGCTGAGGCAGGAGAATTGCTTGAACCCGGGAAGTGGAGTTACAGTGAGCTGAGATTGCCCCACTGCACTCCAGCCTGGGCAACAGAGCAAGACGCTGTCTCAAAAAAAAATAATAATAATAAAAAATAAAAAAAGAAAAGAAAAAGGAAAATTAAGAAAACAGATTATCTCTTCAAGCTTCCAGAAACCCACACAGTCCTGCCGACACCTTGAGTTCAGCTCTGTGAAACCCATCTCATACTTCTGACTGCCAGAATGATAAGATAATACATTTGTGTTGTTTTCAGCTGCTAAGTTTGTGATAACTTATTGCAGCACCAATAAGGAAAACAACAACAACAACAACAACAACAGGATTCAGAGAATCTTAGTAACTTCTTCAAGATAGCACAGCATTGAGATGCAATCCTAGGTGGGTCTGAGTCCAAAGCCTTGGCCTTTCCTCTGCTCCACACTGCCTCCTGCTGGCACTCAAGGTGCTCCCTCCACCTATGGAAAACATGCACATCCTGAGGGGTTTGGCTGTCTCAAAGGAGAAAAGATGCCTCTTGAAATTTGAAGAGATGCAGGTTCAAATCCCTACCACACCACTTGGAGAAGATACTTAATTTCTCTGAGCCTCACTTTTCTCATGAATAAAAAGTGTGTGTGGTCTGGGCATGGTGGCTTACAACTGTGATCTCAGCAGTTTGGGAAGCTGAGGCAGGAGGATTGCTTGAGGCTAGGAATTTGAGACCCCATCTCTACAAAAAAGTTTTAAAAATAAGCCGGGCATGGTGGTGCATGCCTATAGTCCCAGCCACTCAGGAGGCTGAGGTGGAAGGATCACTTAAACCCAGGAGATTGAGGCTGCAGTGAGCTGTGATCACATCATTGCACTCCAGCCTGGGTGACAGAATGAGACCCCATCTCTTAAACACACACACACATACACACACACACACACACGAGGGCCCTGTCCAATCCATGGCAGTTCCCGTTCTCATGAATTTGTAGCTGTTGTCCATTACTACTTAGCCTCATCCCAGCTGCTCTCCAGTCTTGAGCAGAATGCTTCTTTTTAACTCTCACTGAGTCTTTCTTGTGGATTCAGACACCTCCCAAGGCCAGAATGGTTCCAAAGGACTTTGGGTAGTTTGTCTTGTATTTGTCATGGTTTTACTCTGTCCATTTTGATATCAGCTGGCACCTTTCCCTTTCTTCCCTCCACACATGGGAGCTAAAGAGAGACACGACACTCAGGTAGGTCACACAGTGGGGAGAGCTTGGTGTCCCTCCCTGATACCTCAGAAGGCTTGTTAGCAAACACGAAGGGGCAGCCAGCACAGATTCACTAGTGGAATGTTACAGGGTTCTAGCCTGGATCTGGGTGTTGTCACTGATGAGGTGCCTCACAGAGATGAAGCCAGCAGATCAGATCTGCAGAATGTGCCAATTTCCTCGTGGGTTTCCAGGAACTGTGGTCAGGATGACAGTGCAGGGCACTTTCCTCACGGAGGCTGGGGGACCTGGTTTGAAGCTGCATTATCTCCTGCAGGGAACACACAACACCTCTGGGTGACCGATTTCCTTCACCTGGAATCTCAGGGTGCCCTTCCAATATATAGTACTTGTTGTAAGGAGGCTGCAGGTGTTTCCTTGCTAGGTAGCAGCTGACTGAGGTCTTCAGTGTTGGAAGGCCATTCAGCAGGTGAGCAGGACCTGGGCGGGGCTCAGGTTGGGTGCACTGGTGGAAGCACTGGGACAAGGGGGCCCCCTGCCTAGCAAGCTCCTCACTCAGGTGGGTGTCCGTGCACCCTTCCTGCTGCCCCTGTCAGGACAACCAGACTGAGAAGCTGGGGCAGCAGCCGTTCCTCTCTGCTTAGCCTCTGTTTGGAGGAACTTCTTCCTTGGAGGAACTTCCCCACCAAGAGTCCAGAGAAAGGGCTCCGTGTGACCTATTGTTCCCAGCTGGGCCCTGCACCCTTTCACTCTTTCACCCTTTCACTCTCTCTCTCTCTCTCTCTCTCTCAATCATTTGTGATAGGGTCTCACTCTGTCACCCAGGCTGGAGTGTAGTTGCACCGTCATAGCTCACTGTAGCCTCGACCTCCCAGGCTCAAGTGATCCGCCCACCTCAGCCTCTTGAGTAGTTGGTACTACAGGCACGTGCCACTAGGCCCAGCTAATTTTAAAAGTTTTTTTGTAGAGACAGGGTCCTGCTACATTGCCCAGGCTGGTCTCAAACTTCTGCCTCAGCCTCCCAGAGTTTTGGGATTACAGCCGTGAGCTACTGCACCTAGTCTTCCTGCACCCTTTTGTCAAAAGCCACCTTCCCATTGAGGCCTTCCCTGGCCACCCTGACTCAACTTTCACCCTCTAACCCACCGCAGGCATTTCCTGTCCATATTCCCTGTTATTTTCCTCCTTAGCACTTAGCGCTATCTAACCTATTGTATGTTATTTTACTTATCTTGTTGATTGTGTATCTTTCTCCCTAGAATAGAAGCTCCAAGAGGATCAGGGCTTTGTCCATCTTGTTCCCTAAGGTGTCCCCAGCAACAAACACATTGCCTGGCACAAGGGATGCTCAAGACATCATGTTTATTGAATGAATGAATGAATGAGTGAATGCAAGCAGTCCTCTGTAAACACGATCCTACTTCTGGCCTGGCATGGTGGCTCATGCCTGTAATCCCAGCACTATGGGAGACCAAGGCAGGCGGATCACCTGAGGTCAGGAGTTCGAGACCAGCCTGGCCAACATGGTGAAACCCTGTCTCTACTAAAAATACAAAAATTAGCTGGACATGCTGGCACGTGCCTGTAATCCCAGCTACTCAGGAGGCTGAGGCAAGGAGAATTGCTTGAATGTGGAAGGTGGACGTTGCAGTGGGCCAAGAGCGTGCCAATGCACTTCATACTGGATGACAAGAGTGAAACTCCATCTCAAAACAAAAACAAAAACATGATCCTACTTCTGAGCAGTCAGAAGAGCTGGTCAGTTCAGGGATTGGTTTTCTCGCAGAGCCACCAGTGACAGAGGAATCTTGTTGGAGGCTGACTGAGGCAGCTGTGAGCTGAGGATTAGATGAGAACCAGATGTGTTCAGAACTCCATCTCCAACACCTCCCAGCTATGCAACTGGGACAGGTGACAGATTTTCCAGTTCCTGGAAATTTGGGATGACACAGCTGACCTCAGAAACATCAAGGGCTCTGAATGGGGTCCTCGGCCCCTGGAGACTTTCTGTTAGGGGGAGCTGAGGTTTTTTTTTTTGGTGGGGGGACAGGGTCTTACTCTGTTGCCCAGACTAGAGTGCTGTGGTGCAGTCATGGCTTACTACAGCCTCGTACTCCTGGGCTCAATGATCCTCCCCGCTCATCCTCCTGAGTAGCTGGGACTACAGACATGCACCATGCGCCCAGCTACTTTTTAAACTTTTTGTAGAAACAGGGTCTCGCTACATTGCCCAGGCTGGCCTCCAACTCCCAGGCTCAAGCAATCCTCCTGCTTCAGCCTCCCAAAGTGCTGGGGTTACAGGCATGATCTGCAGCACCCGGTCGAGCTGAGGTTCTTGAGAGTGGAGAGGATACGTCTCCGTTCTCCAGTTCTGAAAGGACAGACCAGCCAGGAGCATGGGACAGGCGTGGGTAATAGGTCATGGTGCACAGGGTCTGGGGTCCCTGTGGGAAGGGAGAAGAGAGGAAGCAGGCCCTAGAAATCCCAAAAAGAAAAATGGCTCTAGAAGGCCAGGTCCCCCGGGATGCAGACTCTGGATGGAGGTTTTATGGTCATATGGCCTTGGGGTCAACACCTGCCGGGAGGAGGATGGCAGCAGGGGGCACAGAGGGAGGAGCAGGGCAGTTGTGACAAGAGGTCGGTCCACCCTCAGACCCTCCAAAGCTGGAGCCAGGCCAGCCAAGCTCTGCCCCCATCTGCACAGTTGCCCAAGAGGGGCCTGGCCTTGAGTGAGGTGCTGTCTTCCACAGAGAGCAATACCTGGTCACCTTCCCAGTGGGCAGGGGATGGGGGTTGATCCTTCAGACCTTACGGGGCCTTTGGGTCAACAGCACAGAGTGATTAAGATGGAGCATGCTGGGCGCGGTGGCTCACGCCTGTAATCCCAGCACTTTGGGAAGCCAAGGCGGGTGGATCACCTGAGGTTGGGAGTTCGAGACCAGCCTGACCAACGTGGAGAAACCCCGTCTCTACTAAAAATGCAAAATTAGCTGGGCGTGGTGGTGCATGCCTGTAATCCCAGCTACTCAGGAGGCTGAGGCAAGAGAAGTGCATGAACCCAGGAGGCAGAGGTTGTGGTGAGCCGAGATCGTGCCACTGCACTCCAGCCTGGGCAACAAGAGCAAAACTCCATCTCAAAAAAAAAAAAAAAAAAAAAAAAGACAGGGCTAACCTCAGTGCATCCCCCTCCTGGCTCCACTGTGGTCCTCCAGCCTTTGAAATCTGTGACCAATAGTCACAGTCCTCTGTCCTTTCTCATTGTTGGCCCCCTGCCTCCCCTGTGGGCATCTACAGCATTCACATCCTCAGCTAGAATGGGAATGGCAGAGGAAGAGACAGGGGGCGGGGCTAAGTGTGAGTGAGGCTAGCAGAGGAGGAAGAAAAGTATCAACGCTGAGAGCAGGAAGGTGAGAAAGGGCCTGAAGGTCAACGGGCAGAGGGTATGGTCAGAAGAGCAGAGGGTCTGCACTCTAGGCCTCCCGGCTCTGCTGTGTGGCCTTGGGAAATTCACCTCCCTCTCTGATCTTTTTCTTCTTTAGCTGAACAATGGGGGCTCGGGGCTCGGGGGAGCAGCAAATGATACGTGGATGAGGAAGATCCTTGTTGCCCATGAACATGGCCTCAGGGGGCCTCTGCAGGACTCTGGAGCCTTCGTGGCCTGCGTGTACAGGAGCTGGCTGTCTCTGTCTCCCAGGCTGTGTTGGTGGGGGTTGTACTTGGAGGCCTGCCTGGGGTTGGGGGAAGAGACTGACTCCTTCCTTGGCCTCCTTTCCTAGGAGGTGTCCAGGGGGTGCTAATATGGCCCCCAGGGTGGTCCCCATTGCTCCACTATTGAAGCCCACGGAGAAGAAGGTTTTTGGCTGAGGTTGAGGAAATAGACAGCCGGTGGTTGTACAAAGCAGATCCCAGGAAAAAAAAACCCGGGTCCCCCCTGAAGCCTGCACTGCCAATCCAGGGCTGGGGAAAACAGCAATTATGAGCCGAGATATTAAAGGCTGCAGGATTTTAATTAACAATGGAATTACCTGGTGGTGGGGCCTGCGAGGGAAGGGATAATGAAGGATTGCTGGAGGGCGGTTCGGGGCTTGCATTCCAGCCTCTCAGTCCTTGCGAGGCCTGGGAAGGCGTGAAGGGGCTGGCTTTGCACTTGCTAATGAGGAATCTGCAGAGAGCTCAGGGGAGGGCCAGGCAGAGGGGAGGGGCCGCGAGTGCCCTGGGGGCCACCCTCCTCCCTTGGGGAGCAACCTCGGTGATGTACTCAGATGTGTTTGCAGGCAGGGCAGTGAGGGGAGCCCAACAGAACTCAGGGACCCCCGGCTACAAGGGTCAGTAGGAAGGAGGCCATGCGTGCTACTGGGGCCTCGTGGGTATGCAGTGGAATTCTGAGTCCCATCTCAGATGCAAATTAATGAGTAGCCTGGAGATTCTCATCACATTCAAGTTTCAAAACCAAAGAATTTGAGGCCATTGGTTTTCAAACTCCCCCCACCTTTGATATTGAGTCTGACGGTGTGACTTGCTTTAGCCAATGATTGTGAGTGGAGGTAACACAAACTGAGGCTTTACTTAATTAATTAATTTATTTAGACAAGAGTGTCACTCTGTCGCCCAGGCTGGAGTGCAGTCTCGTGATCATGGCTCACAGCAGCCTCAACTTCCTGGGCTCAAGTGATCCTCCCACCTCAGCCTCTTGAGTAACTGGGACAACAGGCATGCACCACCATGCCCGGATCATTTTTTCTTTTTCGTTTGTAGAGATGGGGTCTTGCTATGTGGCCCAGGCTCGGTCTTGAGCTTGCGGCCTCAAGTGATCTTCCCACCTCAGTCTCCCAAAGTGTTGGGATTACAGGTATGAGCCACTGTGCCTGGCCAGCCTCCAAATTCTGCCTCTGGCTCCTCTCACCTGTGTGACCTTTGGCAAGCCACTTGCCTCTCTGAACCCATCTCCAGAGGGGTGCTTGAAGATGAAATGAGATGGAACATGGGGTGTATTAGTCTGTTCTCATGCTGCTAATAAAGATATACCCGAGACTGGGTGACTTGTAAAGGAAAGAGGTTTAATTAACTCACAGTTCAGCATGGGTGGGGAGGCCCCAGGAAACTTACAATCATGGTGGAAGGGTAAGCAAACATGTCCTTCTTCACATGGCAGCAGCAAGGAGACGTGCCGAGCAAAAGGGGGAAAAGCCTTTATAAAACCATCAGCCTTCATGAGAACTCACTCACTATCATGAGAACATGAAGGTAACTGCCCACATGATTCGATTACCTCCCACTGGGTCCCTCCTGTGACACATGGGGATTATGGGAACTACAATTCAAAATGAGATTTGGGTGGGGACACAACCAAACCACATCATGGCCCAAACCCAATGGGTAATTCTCAGTCTGTGTCATACTTGCAATCTCAGCTGCATTGGGCACCATTAACTTCTGCCCCCCTGGAAACACATCTTCCTCCTGCCTCTTTCCCAGCACCCTTCTCCCCCCACACCTATGACTGGCTGTTCTTCAGCAGCTCCTGTGTGGTCAAACTGTTCCCTGAGCTTCTCCTGTAGGGTCTGAGTGGACAGACCTTCTCCTAGGGCCTGGCGTTGTCTAGGTGGACAGATCATTCTCTTAGTTTCTCAACTTTGGACAGATCTTTCCTTTGAGGTCTGGATCAGGTATCTGAGTGTCTCTTGAGCTCAGTTCTGATGTCTCTGACATCAAGTGGTTCTCCAGGTTGCACTCACAACTGATGCTTAATAAAAGAATATTAAATGACAATCAAGAGAAGTGAAGTGGGTCTAATTGCTCCTGGGACATTCACTGCTACATCAACTTCAGTTCCTTGGGAATAACTGAAAATCATGCTTAGAACAAGAGTCACTGAAGTTGTAGGTTCAGTGCTATTGCAAGAATGCAGGTGGTATTAACACTTCTATTGTTTGCTAAGCACTTTCATGTACATTATTGTTTGCTAAGCACTTTCGTGTACCTTATTGTTTGCTAAGCACTTTCGTGTACCTTATTGTTTGCTAGCACTTTCGTGTACATATTGTTTGCTAAGCACTTTCGTGTACATTATTGTTTGCTAAGCACTTTCATGTACACTATTGTTTGCTAAGCACTTTCGTGTACATTATTGTTTGCTAAGCACTTTCTTGTACATTATTGTTTGCTGAGCACTTTGACACGATTCCATTTGCTCATCTGACCTGGATTCTTTTTTCTATTTGACAGATGAAATTCGGAGGCACAAAGGCATAGACCATTCTGCCCAAGGCCCTTTGCCCCCCTACTCCCCAGCTCCCTGGAAATATACTTAAAGCACTGGACAATTACTGAAGAGATATTTCTGGCAGAGGATGAAAGATTACATACAAAGTCTCAGACTTACAATGGTGCAACTTAGGATTTTTTGACTTCATGATATGCATTCAGCAGAAACCATACTTTGAATTTTGAATTTTGATCTTTTCCGGGGCAAGCGATATGCAGTGTGATACTCTCTTGCAGTGAGCTGCAACTCCCAGTCAGCCAGGCAACCATGAGGGTCAACAATGATACTGTACAGTGTACTGTGTTGCCAGATGATTTTGCCCAACCGTAGGCTAATGTCAGTGTTCTGAGTGTAACCGAATTGCGGGTTCAGTCACTTGCTGCTTGTAGAGTCCAATGAACAAGAGCAAAGTCTGATATAAAGAAAGTGACTTTTTGCCAGGCTTGCTGGCTCACGCCTATAATCCCAGCACTTCAGGAAGCTGAGGCGGGCGGATCACCTGAGGTCAGGAGTTCAGGACCAGCCTGACCAACATGGAGAAACACTGTCTCTACTAAAAATGCAAAACTGGATGGGCGTGGTGGCACATGCCTGTAATCCCAGCTACTCATGAGGCTGAGGCAAGAGAATTGCTTGAATCCAGGAGGCGGAGGTTGCTGTGAGCCGAGATGGCGTCATTGCCTGGGCAACAAGAGTGAAACTCTGTCTCAAAAAAAAAAAGAAAAGAAAAAGAAAACAAAGAAAGTGACTTTTTGTTTGTTTGTTTTCGGAGACAGAGTCTCGCTCTGCCACCCAGGCTGGAGTGCAGTGGTGCAATCTTGGCTCACTGCAACCTCCACCTCCTGGGTTCAAGCCATTCTCCTGCCTCAGCCTTCCAAGTAGCTGGGATTACAGGTGCGCGCCACCACGCCTGGCTAATTTTTGTATTTTTAGTAGAGACAGAGTTTAACCATGTTGTCCAGGCTGGTCTTGAACTCCTGAACTCAGATGAACCACCTGCCTCGGCCTCCCAAAGTGCTGGGATTACAGGCGTGAGCCACCACGCCTGGCCAAGAAAGTGACTTTTTATTCCAAAGCTAGCTTAGGAGGAGAAGTACAGGCTTCCGCCTTAAGGGTATCCCTTCACTTTTAGAGCAGAATGCAGGTGCTTTTAGAAGGGGGCTTGGCATGAGTGACATGCAGGGAAGGAAGCAAGCAGGTTGGGGGGCTCTTCATGATAGCTTTGGTGCTAGCATGACCAGGCCCTTGAGCTGGTGACTGCTGGCACCTTTGTGGATAGAACTACATTGGAGAAGTGGCCAAAAACTCTCCAGGTAGGGGAGAGTTTCGTAGCGGGCACACTTTGGGCTGCAGATGGACTGCTGTCTGCCAAGGCAACTTCGTGGTGGGAGAGAGTTCCGCTCTGGAGCTTCTAAGCACATGGTTAGATGAACTTGCCTATAGGGCAGCAGTCTACAACCTTTTTGGCACTAGGGACTGGTTTCATGGAAGACAATTTTTCCATAGCCCAGGGATGCAGGGGATGGTTTTGGGATGAAACTGCTCCACTACAGACCATCAGGCATTAGTTAGATTCTCATAAGGAGCATACAACGTAGATCCCTCGGATGCACAGTTCACAATAGGGCTCGCGCTCCTATGAGAATCTAATGGCATCGCTGATCTGACAGGAGGTGGAGCTCAGGCAGTAATGCTCACTCACCTGCCACTCACAGCTCGGTTCCTAACAGGTTCCTAACATGGCCTGGGGGCTGGGGATGCCTAAAATAGGGAGTATCTGGTGCAGGGGAGGTAAAAGGCTATAATTGCATTTCTAAATAGCTAAATAGGAAGCAGCGAAAAGGAGGAAAGAGAAAAGAAGGGAGAGAGAAAAATAATTAAACTATCTCTTAGAAAAATGGCGATACTTGGTTACATGAGCATGTTTGAGGTAGGCTTGGCTAAGCTACGATGTTTGGTAAATTAGGTGTATTAAATGCATTTCCTTCTTCTTGTCTCTCTTTTTTTTCTTTTTTTTGAGACAGCTTCACCCTTGTTGCCCAGGCTGGAGTACAATGGCATGATCTCGGCTCACTGCAACCTCCGCCTTCCAGGTTCAAGTGATTCTCCTGCCTCAGCCTCCTAAGTAGCTGGAATTACAGGCACCCTCCACCATGCCTGGCTAATTTTTGTATTTTTAGTAGAGACAGGGTTTCACCATGTTGGTCAGGCTGGTCTCGAATTCCTGACCTCCGGTGATCCGCCCGCCTCAGCCTCCCAAAGTGCTGGGATTACAGGCGTGAGCCACCGCACCCAGCCAGAATGTGTTGTTTTTAGATTATCATCTATATGAGTGCGGGGTGTGTGTGTGTGGTGGGTGTACATACCTACACACATATTTCTCCTAGGAGCTGTAAACCAAAAATAAAATTCTAAGCACCCCCACCAGCCAAGTGAATAGTTCCCTTCTCTTGGCCAAGGGCATTCTAAAGTAAATCTGAAACACTAGTTCAGGCTGTGATGGGAATGGCTTTGGTCAGACATGCATCATTATACCCACCTCCCTTTGGAATTCAGGTACAGCTGACCAGCATTCACATTAAAACAGAGACCTTAAGACTGACAAAACAGACTCTCTTTAGCAATAAGATACCAGCATGACAGATAGCAGGCCCTGAAAGAAATCAAAGTATTTTACCCACAAATATATTTCTTTGATGTATTTTGAAATGGCCCTACAAAACTGTCTTTCATGGGGAAAATCTACATTCTGGTTTGTTTTTTTGTTTTTTTTTTGAGACGGACTTTCACTCTTTTCGCCCAGGCTGGAGTGCAGTGGCGTGATCTTGACTCACTGCAACCTCCGCCTCCCAGACTCAAGTGATTCTCGTGCCTCAGCCTCCTGAGTAGCTGGGATTACAGGCACACACCACCATGCCTGGCTAATTTTTGTATTTTTAGTAGAGGCGGGGTTTCACCATGTTGGCCAGGCTGGCCTCAAACTCCTGACCTCAAGTGATCCGCCCATCTCAGCCTCCCAAAGTGCTGGGATTACAGGCGTGAGCCACTGCAGCTGGCTGCAAACTGAGGTTTTAAATGTCCTTGCACGATTTAGCTTTGTCCCTCTGTGCCTGTCACTGCTGTGAGAAAAACATGCCCTAGGTAGCCTCTCCTGCTTCAGCCTGCTCCCTGTGAAAATATGCTTAGAGGAGACCCACAATATAGAACAATTAGAAGACTTAGCAGAGCGGTAGCCAGCCTCAGATCTTCGAGTGAGAAATCGTTTTTGGTGTTGTAAACCATGGAGATTTTGAAGTTTTCTGTTATGCAACATTATTACAATAATATCTAACTAATAAACCAAAGGAAGACAAGAAAAGAGAGGGACGAAGAAGGAGAAAACATGAGTCAAATAGGAAAATATAATAAGATGATAGCAATAAACCCTAATTGCTCACCAATCACTTCAATGTAAATGGACTAGCTGGGCGTGGTGGCTCACGCCTGTTATCCCAGCACTTTGGGAGACCGAGGCAGACAGATTGCCTGAGCTCAGGAGCTCAAGACCAGCCTGGGCAACATGGTGAAACTCTGTCTCTACTAAAATACAAAAAATTAGTGGGTGCATGGTGGCACATACCTGTAGTCCTATCTACTTGGGAGGCTGAGGCACGAGAATCGCTTGAACCCGGGAGGTGGAGGTTGCAGAGAGCTTAGATCGTGCCACTGGACTCCAGCTTGGGCGAAAGAGTGAGATTCTGTATCTAAAAAATAAATAAATAAATAAATGAATAGGCCAGGCGTGGTGGCTCACGCCTGTAATCCCAGCACTTTGGGAGGCCGAGGCTGGCGGATCACGAGGTCAGGAGATCGAGGCCATCCTGGCTAACACCGTGAAACCCTGTCTCTACTAAAAAATACAAAAAATTCACCGAGTGTGGTGGTGGGCGCCTGTAGTCCCAGCTACTCAGGAGGCTGAGGCAGGAGAACGGTGTAAACCCGGGAGGCGGAGCTTGCAGTGAGCCAAGATCGAGCCACTGCATTCCAGCCTGGGCGATAGAGCAAGACTCTGTCTCTAAATAAATAAATAAATAAACAAACTAAACTAAACTCTCCAGTTAAAAGACAAAGATTGTCAAACAAAATTAAAATAAAATTCAAGTATATGGTATTTATAAGACACACAAAAACATAAGACACACAAAAATAAGAACACAGAAGGATTAGAAATCTAAGGATGAAAAATATGCTCTAGGCAAATAAAGAAAAAAGATGAGGTAGCTATATTAATGTTAGAAAAATAGACGTTAAGGTCTAATGCACTACTAGAGATAAAGAGGGTCAACGAAAAATAAAAAAGTAAATTCATCAGAAAGAGAGAACATTTTTATCTTTTATACATTAATAACATAGCCTCAAGATATTTAAAGCAAGAATTGACAAAGAAAACTTGGGAGTCTGGCTGGGCATGCGGTGGCTCATGCCTGTAATCCCAGCATTTTGGGAGGCCGAGGCGGGCAGATCACATCAGTCCAGGAGTTCAAGACCAGCCTGGTCAACATGGTGAAACCCTGTCTCTATTAAAAATAAAAAAAAAATAGCCGGGCGTGGTGGCGTGCACCTGTAATTTCAGCTACTTGGGAGGCTGAGGCAGGAGAATCACTTGAACCTGGGAGGTGGAGGTTGCAGTGAGCTGAGATCGCGCCACTGTGCTCCAGCCTGGGCGACAGAGCAAGACTTCGTCTCAAACAGAATAAAAAAATGATGATGATGATGATGATGATAATAAAGAAGTGGTATTCCCACCTCCTGAGAATAAAGACCTTCTTTCTCAACAGATAAATTAGGATGGCACTGAAGTTGGCTTGGTTTATTAGTGGAAAAAAAAATGGGTTCTGTTGAATTTGTTTTTTTTCCAGATTGTATTCATTTCAGGAGATATCATGAGCATCCTCGCTGTACCTCGTCTGCTGAGACAAATTCCCCACACATAAGGGCTTTTTCCATCTCCAGCTGCTGCTTCCACAGCTGAGATCGTGGTGTCTGTTCTTTAGCCTCGGGCCCTGTCTTGCTCTCCCCTGACTCCCATTGCTCTTCATCTCCTTTTCTTAGAGTCTCAGGGCTGGAGATCCTCATCTCATGCCTGAATCCTACCAGCACCATCCCAGCGGGGTGGATGTGCAGCCTCTGCTTACACACCCCCTTGGATGGAGAACTCACTCCTTCAAGCAGGCTTCCTTATTTGAACCCAAATGGAACTCCCTGCAGCACCCTCCCCTTGCTGATGGCTCAGCAATCTGGGGTCCCAGACCACAGTTGGTCTGCATCCTCTTCCTCGGATCTTCTAGCAGCTGAGCCTCCCAACCTCCACCCTCAAGTCCTTCCCTCCAGGAAAATTCCCTTAGTTTCTCTGTCCATCTCTCACTCCAGTTCACTGCCAACCTCTCTGGAACCAACTCCACTCCTTCCCGAGCATGTACCGATGTGGGATTTGATGAGGTCTTGGGGAATCTGTTTGTCAGAACTGGAGTGGGCTGAGATGAGAGGTGGGAGGGATCAGTGTGGGGTGGGGTAGGAAGATGATTCCCGGGGTCTAGAGGGAACTTGGATCAATGAACCAAATACAGAGCCCAGCCTCCTTGGCTGTGGGATGCTGGCCTGGTCAGGCAGCAGAAACGTCTCTGAGGATCCTTGGAGGCTCATTCATTGATCCCCATAACCCCTCATTCAGTGAAGACATTAGCCCCATTTGTGGGGTTCCTCTCACTCCTCCACCCTCACAGCCTCTGAGCCTCGAGGGTCACCTATCTCACAGTGAGACAAATGACTTCCTCTCCACCCCACTCAGATGCTTCCCTTGACTGTCACACCTTGGCTTGCTCATCAACCATAATGTGACCCCGGAATTTTTGTTTGTTGTTTTGAGACAGGATCTCACTTGGTTGCCCATGCTGGATTGCAGTGGCACCATCAAAGCTCACTGCAACCTCAACCACCCAGGCTCAAGTGAGCCTCCCACCTCAGCCTCTAAGTAGCTGGGACTACAGGCACTCCACCACACCTGGCTAATTAAAAAAAATATGGGGGGGCAGGGCATGGTGGCTAACACCTATAATCCCAGCACTTTGGGAGGCCAAGGCAGGTAGATCACCTGAGGTCAGAAGTTTGAGACCAGCCTGGCCAATATGATGAAACTGTGTCTCTACTAAAAATACAAAAAATCAGCCAAGGATGGTGGTGGGCGCCTGTAGGGAGGCTGAGGCAGGAGAATCGCTTGAACCCGGGAGGCGGAGGTTACAGTGAGTTGAGATCACCTCAGTGCACTCCAGCCTGGGTGACGGCAGAACGAGACTCCATCTCAAAAAAACAAAACAAAACAGAATGGGAGGCAGGTTGGCCCTAAGCAGTTCCCAGCTTGACTTTTCTCTTTAGCTTAGCGATGTGGGGGCCCCAGGATTTATTTTCCTTTCACACTATTGAACAAGCCTGGGGACCATATTATTTTTTAGACTTCCAAAATCTTCACGAATGTGTTGTCTATCCATCCCTCCCAGAGGGAAAAGTAAATAAATAAACCAAGAAAGAGGGAGGGCCAGGTGCCGTGGCTTACGCCTGTAATCCCAGTACTTTGGGAGGCTGAGGCGGGCAGATCATGAGGTCAGGAGTTTGAGACATGCCTGGCCAATATGGTGAAACCCTGTCTCTACTAAAAAATAAAAAATTAGCTGGGCGTGGTGGCTCATGCCTGTAGTCCCAGCTACTCAGGAGGCTGAGGCAGAAGAAATGCGTGAAACCAGGAGGCAGAGGCTGCAGTGAGCCGAGATCGAGCCACTGCACTCCAGCCTGGGTGACTCAGTGAGACTCTGTCTCAAAAAAAAAAAAAAAAAAAAAAAAAACAAGAAAGAAAAAAAGAGGGAGAAATGGGATGCAGGCAATAGCAGCTGCAGTCCAGGGGGTGTCCAGATGCCAGGATCCAGATTAGCAAAAGAGGATGGGTGAGTAGTGAACACCAGTGACCAGAAACCCAGGGAAAACAAGGTCCCCATAGATTTGATGTCATTTATGAAACATCAGAAGAACTCAAGATGCAGAAAATGTAGGCAAAAGAACAACATTTAGAAACTTCCAGAGAAAGAAAACCTGGACCCTAAAGCAAAAAGCATTCACAGGCCAGGCACAGTGGCACTCGCCTGTAATCCCAGCACTTTGGGAGGCCAAGGTGGGAGGATCGTTTGAGCCCAGGAGTTTGCGACCAGCCTGGGCAACATAGCAAGACCCCATCTCTACAAAAGAATTTTTCGATTTTTAAATTCATTTTATTATTTTTATTTTTATTTATTTATTTTTTTTGAGACGGAGTCTCACTCACTCTGATGCTCAGGCTGGAGTGCAGTGGCCTGATCTCGGTTCATTGCAGCCTCCGCCTCCCAGCCCTGCCTCCCATTCTACTCAAAGTCACCCCTCTGCTCACTGAGATAAAGGCATATCTTTTTTTTTTATTTTTTTGAGATGGAGTCTTGTGCTGTTGCCCAGGCTGGAGTGCAGTGGTGCAATCTTGGCTCTCTGCAACCTCCGCCTCCTGGGTTGGAGAAATTCTCCTGCCTCAGCCTTCCGAGAAGCTGGGATTACAGGTGCGTGTCATCATAATTGCCTCCTTTGGAGAGGCCAATCAGAAACTCAAAAGAATGCAATCATTTGTCTCTTATCTACCTATGATCCGGAAGCCCCCTCCTTGCTTGAGTCTTCCCATCTTTGCTTTGAGTTGTCCCATTTTTCCGGACCAAACCAATGTTCATCTTGCATATGTTGATCGATGTCTCATGTCTCCCTAGAATGTATAAAACCAAACTGTGCCTCGACCTCCTTGGGCACATGTCATCAGGACCTTCTGAGGCTGTGTCACGGGTGCGTGTCCTCAATCTTGACAAAATAAACTTTCTAAATTAAGGCAGGCCCGTCTCAGATTTTCCGCGTTCACAATAGTTGGATTGGGTATAGAATTTTAGGTTAAAAATATTTTCCCTTGGCCGGGCACTGTGGTTCACACCTGTAATCCTGGCACTTTGGGAGACTGAGGCGAGTGGATCATGAGGTCAGGAGATCGAGACCATCCTGGCTAACATGGTGAAACCCCGTCTCTACTAAAAATACAAAAAAAAAAAAAAATTAGCCGGGCATGGTGGCGGGTGCCTGGAGTCCCAGCTACTCAGGAGACAGGCGGGAGAATGGTGTGAACCCGGGAGGTGGAGCTTGCAGTGAGCCGAGATCCCGCCACTGCACTCCAGCCTGGGCGACAGAGCGAGACTCTATCTCAAAAAAAACAAAAAACAAAAAACAAAACTTTTCCTTGAGAACCCAGAAGACACAGCTCTGTTGCTTTCTTTTCTTTTCTTTTCTTTTCTTTTCTTTTCCTTTTTGATACAGAGTCTCTCTCTGTCGCCCAGGCTGGAGTGCAGTGGCATGATCTCTGCTCTCTGCAACCTCCTCCTCCCAGGTTCAAGCGATTCTCGTGCCTCAGCCTCCCGAGTAGCTGGGACTACAGGGATGCGTCACCACACCCGGCTAACTTTTGTATTTTTATTAGAGATGGGGTTTCACCATGTTGGCCAGGCTGCTCTTGAACTCCTGACCTGAAATGATCCACCCACTTTGGCGTCCCAAAGTGCTGGGATTGCAGGCGTGAGCCATCGTGTCCAGCTGATCAGCAGTTCTTTTGTAGTGACTTGCTTTTACCTCTGCCCACTGGAAATATTTAGGACCATCTGTTTATCACTGGTACACCTACTGAAGTTTCTCAGTGATGTTTCTTCATGCCTTTTCTTTAGTTTTATTTAAAATTTTATTTTATTGGCCAGGTGTGATGGCTCATGCCTGTAATCCCAGCACTTTGGGAGGCCAAGGCAGGCGGATCGCCTGAGGTCAGGAGTTTGAGACCAGCCTGGCCAACGTAGTGAAATCCCATCTCTACTAAAAATACAAAGATTATCCAGGCACGGTGGTGGGCGCCTGTAATCCCAGCTACTCGGGAGGCTGAGGCAGAAGAATCACTTGAACTCGGGAGGTGGAGGCTGCAGTGAGCCGAGATCGCACTATTGCACTCCAGCCTGGGCAACAGAGTGAGACTCTGCCACAAAATAAATAAAAATAAAAACAAAATAAAATTTTATTTTATTTTAAATAGAAATGGGGTCTCACTATGTTGCCCAGGCTGGTCTTGATTTCCTGGCCTCAAGCAATCTTCCCACCTTGGTCTCCCAAAGTGCTAAGGTTACAAGCATGAGCCACCGCACCTCGCCATCTTTAGTTTTATTATCATATTCCATGGCCGTCAATCTGAAGGCTCCTAGCCTTCTGTTCTGGGAACCTCTCTTCTTGTGTGTCTTTGATCACTTATTTCCTTCTATATTCTCTGTTCTGTCTTTCTGGAACGCCCAGGGATAGCGGTTGGATTTTCCCCTCTACGTCTGATCTTTTATCTCCCAGCTCTCTTTTTCTCCTTTCTGGGAGATTCCTCAGCTTTAATCACCAACTCTTTTGTTACCTTTTAAAAATTCTGGCAAAGATATTTTGAATTCCCCAGAGCTCTTTTTTTGTTTACTTAGTGAATCCCCTGGGGAGGTTAACTAGTTTTTTGTTCAAGTTATCTTCTGTCTCCTGAATTAACTTTGTTTTGTCAAGGGCACTTTTTAATTGACATTTTACATACACGAAGGTAAATTTATTGACATTTAACATATATGAAGTTAAAAGCCAGAAAGAGTTGGCTTTTCTTTTCTCTCTCTCTTCTATTTTGTTTTGTTTTGTTTGAGACATTTTCTTGCTCTGTCACCCAAGCTGGAGTGCAGTGGTGCGATCATGGCTCAGTGCAGCCTTGGACTCCAACAGAGACTTGCTATGTTGCCCAGGCTGGTCTCGAACCCCTGGCTTCAAGTGATCCTCCCACTCAGTCTCCCGAGTAGCTTGGACTACAGGTGCATGCTACCATGCCCAGCTAATTTTTAAAATTTGTTGTAGAGATGGGGTCTGGCTATGCCGCCAGGGTTGGTCGCCAACTCCTGGGCTCAAACAATCCTCCCACCTTGGCCTCCCAAAGAACTGGGATTAGAGGGAGGAGCCACTGCACCCAGCCTACAGTTGGCTTTTCAAACCCTGCAAACCCTGACATTTCCGGCCTCTTCCTTTTTCCCTTCTAGTTTACTAGCCAAAATCTTTCCTGAGCTCGTCTTTTTTTTTTTTTTGAGAAGGAGTCTTGCTCTGTTGCCCAGGCTGGAGTGCAGTGGCGTGATCTCAGCTCACTGCAGCCTCCACCTCCCAGGTTCAAGTGATTCTCCTGTCTCAGCCTCCTGAGTAGCTGGGATTACAGGCGTGCACCACCACACCCAGCTAATTTTTGTATTTTTAGTAAAGACAGGGTTTTACCATGTTGGCCAGTCTGGTCTCGAACTCCCGACCTCAAGTGATCCACCCGCCTCGGCCTCCCAAAGTGCTGGGATCACAGGCGTGAGCCACCCTGCCTGGCCAGAAAGTAGATTACTTACGAGGAGCTGGGATGAGGAAGGAAGTGAGGAGTGACTGCCAATGAGTACAGGGTTGCTTTCTGGGGAGATGAAACTGTTCTAAAATTGATTTTGGTAGTGGCTTTACAACTCTGAATATACAAACGTTTGATAGTTTATTGAATTGTACACTTCAAATCAAGCTTGTCCAACTCGTGGCTCGTGGGCCACACGTGGCCCAGGACGGCCCTGAATGCGATCCAACACAAACTCGTAAACTTTCTGAAGACATTATGAGACTTTTTTTGCGACAGTTTGTTTGTTTGTTTGTGTTTAGCTCATCAGCTATCGTTAGTGTTAGTGTATTTTAGGTGTGGCCCAAGACAATTCTTCTTCCAGTGTGGCCCGGGGAAGCCAAAAGATTGGACATTCCTGCTTTAAATGGATGAATTGTACGGCTTGGGAATTCTATCCCAATAATGCTGTTACAAAAAAAAAAAAAAAAAAAAATCCCCCTAGACTCCTGGATGCATGGGCTGTGCTTCCAGATAGTTCCAGAAGGGCTCCAGCAGCTCCCACCACCTCAACTCTAAGTGGCAGCATCGAGGAGGAGCTCTGAGCCAGGAATCAGCAACTTGCTGTGTGTGCTGGGGTGAATCCATGCCCTCTCTGAGCCTCTGGTTCCTCCAGGAGCACCGAGGAGTGAGGCAGGAGGTGGCAGTGGACTGAGGAATCAGGGTGGTCCTCATGGCAGGAATTCTGTCTGAGGTCTGCAGTCTGGACCTTGGCGTGATGGGGGTGGCACTCCAGCCTCCTTGCTCTGTGGCATGGAGGCCACCCCACCATGTTCTGCCTTTGACCTTCCCCAGAGCTCAAGAGTGTTGGTCCTGAGATGGCAGAAAATGAAAGCAAACAACTGATGAAAAGCCCTGGCTTGCTGGCGGTGAGTGGCACCCTCAGCTGTGACTCGTGGCCAGAGCGATTTTGCAGTCTTTTTTTAGATTAACGACCTGCAGAGAGCCTCAGTCTCCTCCCCTCCTAATCCCCTGCTTTGCACAAACATGAAATTAATCTTCTAAATACCTAAGCTGGTTCCAAAAAGAACTGAGCAGAGACAAAGAGTGGGGGAGGGCTGGAGATGAACTCCCCCCAACCCCACCCGAGACCCGCCACCAATCCTCCGAGGTCTTGTTCATGTCTGACTCACTGTCCAGGAGGAGCAAGCGGCTGAACTGCCACCTGGAGCTTCATGACATCCCCTGCACCAAACCCTGCAAGCATCCATCTGGCTCTGCTTGAATACCTCCAGTGACGGGGAGCTCACTACCTCAAAAGACATCTCGTTCTATCTGAAACAGCTCTGCCTAAGGCACAATCCTCCCTCCAAGTTAGCTGGCTCTGCCTGCTTTTGCACTGCCTGCCCTCTGGGAATTTTAGGACCATCACCATATGCCACAAGCCTGTTACTGGGTAGTCCAACTGACAGCAAGGGCCCTGTGTATGGGGCCCTTACAGTGTTGGTCACAGAGGGGGATGACAGATGCTGGGAGAAGCTTAACCTTATGGACACCCCCACACTTCCCACCTCAACCAGCACACCACGCCTTTCCCTCATCCTGCCCAGGTTTGAATGGTATCTTATGCAAGTTAGAAAAAGATGCCCCTTCCTCCAGGTAGATATGGCTTCATGCCAGGGTCAGGTTCAGCCCCTCCTGGCTCCTTAGCCAGGTGCTCTTGAGCAGTGAACAACATACACAACCATACCAGGCATCCCTGAACCTGCCCCCATCCCCGGCACCTGGTCTCAGCAAGCGGCTCCATCTCTTCCTGCTGTGTTGGTTTTGTACTGAGTCAAGTTGGCCAAGCTGGAGCCTTGTTTCCTAGAATCCCCTTCCCGCTGTGGGTCTGAGTTAGAGTTGGACTAAAGCGAACTTTGTGCTCTGAGCATCATCATGGCTAGAGGCAGGGCGGAGAGACGGACAGAGAGGTGCCCGCAGGTTCCAGTTTATCCACACTCTTCTGCGTGTCCTATTCCCTGATTGGTGGCTGGCTCTTCTCCCAGGCTGCTGGCCCTGTTAAGAAGTCACAGTGACCCGTGCTCCCTGGACGCTTGGCTGTGATCTTACAGAGATGGTGTGAAGAGACCTCCATAAGCGTCTACACTGGCCCTGCCTTCATATTGCAGCAGCCACATCCGCCGGGCTCCGGGATTCCCCGCAAGCTCCAGCTCTTCTGCCTGCCTCCCTGCTGTGGGAGGGCTGGCCGCTGACTTTTCCCTGGTCCCCAGTACATCTCCCCCTCTTTGAACCTTGACTTCTGCAGACCGTCCCATCCATCTCAATGCTCATTCTTTTTTTTTTTTTTTTTTTTTGAGACGGAGTCTCGCTCTGTCGCCTAGGCTGGAGTGCAGTGGTGCCATCTCAGCGCACTGCAGCCTCCGCCTCCCGAGTTCAAGTGATTTTCCTGCCTCAGCCTCCTGAGTAGCTGGGATTACAGGCACGCATCACCATGCCTGGCTAATTTTTGTATTTTTAGTGGAGACAGGGTTTCACCATGTTGGCCAGGCTGGTCTTGAACTCCTGACCTCAAGTGATCTGCCCACCTCAGCCTCCCAAAATACTGGGATTACAGGTATGAGCCACCGAGCCTGGCCAATGCTCATTCTTATTCTATAATAAATACCCCTCCTGGTTCTGCTTCCTTGAAGGAGCAGGACTGGCACCACCCATTGGCCACAGCACAGAAAGTGGGGGTGAGCTTTCTCCTTGATCGCAGGTGGTCCCATATCCTCCTGGCTCTTCCCCACTGGTGTCCCTCCAATCCAGGGGTGTCCAATCTTTTGGCTTCCCTGGGCCACATCGGAAGAAGAACTGTCTTGGGCCATACATATGAAATACACTGACACTACTGATAGCTGATGAGCTAAAAAAAAAAAAAAAAAAGCTTCCGGGCATGGTGGCTCACGCCTGTAATCCCAGCACTTTGGGAGGCCAAGCGGGGACAGATCACAAGTTTGAGAGATCGAGACCATACTGGTCAACATGGTGAAACCCCATCTCTACTAAAAATACAAAAAATTTAGCCAGGTGTGGTGGTGCACTCCTGTAGTCCCAGCTACTTGGAAGGGTAAGGCAGGAGGATCACTTGAGCCCAGGAGTTCGAGGCTGCAATGAGCTATGATTGCGTCACTACATTCCAGCCTGGGTGATAGACTGAGACCCTGTCTCTTAAAAAAAAAAAAAAAATATATATATATATATATATATATATATACACATTTTTTAAAATATATTTTTATATATTTATATATATATATATTTTTAAGGAATGAGGTCTGTTGAGGGGGTGCATGTGTCTTAGCAAGAGGCACTGGCCTGGAACTCACCTAATTTGTCCCCATCCTCTTCTCCAGCATCAACATTTCCAACAATCATCATCCTTTTTGGGATTTGGAGTTTACGAGATGTTTTCAAATCCACAGTTGTTTCTGGGCTCTCAGTGCTGCTTAGCGGGTGGGGTACACCCGTGCCCACCTCACAGAGTGGAATCAAGGCTCTGTGAAATGTACCCTGGGCCCCAAGACACCCAGACTGCCTGCCACCTTGGGGGAGTGGAGTGATGGCAGTGACCGGGGAGCCCCGGCATGGGACCTGGGCTTTGGGTACCAGCAGCTCAGCCAGCCCTTCCCGGGTCTGAACTTAGCTCTCCTACCCGCTCTCTTTGCGTGTTGGGCACGCGTCCCTGTTCTTCTCTGGACCTCAGTCTCTTCATCCACAACATGGAATAAAGAAAACACAGGCCGGGCGTGGTGGCTCACGCCTGTAATCCTAGCACGTTGGGAGGCCGAGGCGGGTGGATCACTTGAGGTCAGGAGTTCGAGACCAGCCGGACCAACATGGTGAAACCCCCTCTCTACTAAAAATACAAAAATTAGCTGGGTGTGGTGGTGCGTGCCTATAATTCCAGGAGGCTGAGGCAGGAGAATTGCTTAAACCCTGTAGGTAGAGGTTGCAGTTAACCGAGATCACTCCATAGTACTCCAGCCTGGGTGACAAGAGTGAAACTCCGTCTCGAAACAAACACACAGCCTGGGGTTCCACTGGATCCACATGGGCAATGGCTGTGGGGTCACTTTGAATCTACACATCACCTTGCTCCAGGAAAGGGGGCTTAGGCCACGGACTCACAGATGCAAGACCCTCCGTGCCTCAGTTTCTCTGGCTGGAACACTCATGCCTCTCTTTTTTTCCCGGGCAGGTGCAGGAGGCCCCTGTCTGAGTGAAGGGATTTTCATAGGTGACCTGCCCTCTCATGTAGGCCAATGGGGTACACTTTACACAGAACAAGACTAGAACGAGGTAGATGCTAGCTGTGGGGTGGGTGGGATGGTGTGTGTCCCAGACCCCAGAGGCCTCCTAGGGGTGTGGTCTGGCCTGTGGTGGCTGATTCTGCCAAAGCCATGCCTGGCACAGGCCAGAGCTAGAGGAGGATCTCGAGGAGGATCTCGTGTACATAGTGGTTACCAGCACCGACTCTACAGCTGGACAGCCCAGCCTCTATCCAGGCCTTTTGTCCTCCCAGGCTGTGTGAACTTGGCCAGTTACTTCCTGTGCCTCCATTTTCTCCTCTGTGCAATGGGATAATAGCAGCGCCTGCCCCCTTGGAGAGTTGCATGAGGATTACGTGAGTTACTGTGCACTGCGATCTCAGATCAACATTAGCTGTTGCTATTCCTTTCTTTTTTTTTTTTTGGAGACAGGTTCTTAACTCTGTCGTCCAAGCTGGAGTGCAGTGGCGTGATCATAGCTCACTGCAGCCTTGACCTCCCGGGCTCAAGCTGTCCTCCTGCCTCAGCTTCGGAGTCGCTGAGACTACTCATGGTGCACACCACCACGCCTGGCTAATTTTTCTTTTCTTTTTTTTTTTTTTTTGAGATCAAGTCTCGCTCTGTCACCCAGGCTGGAGTGCAATGAGGTGAGCTCAGCTCACTGCAACCTCTGCCTCCCAGGTTCAAGTGATTCTCCTGCCTCAGCCTCCTGAGTAGCTGGGATTACAGGTGCATGCCACTATGCCCAGCTAATTTTGTGTATTTTTAGTAGAGATGTGTATTTTAGTAGAGATGGCCAACCATGTTGGCCAGGCTGGTCTTGAACTCTTGGCCTCAAATGATTGACCCACCTCGGCCTCCCAAAGTGCTGAGATTATAGGAATGAGCCACCGCGCCTGGCCTCGGCTAGTTTTTAAACAAATTATTGGTAGAGATGGGGTCTCCCTGTATTTCCCGGGCTGATCTCAAACTCTTGGGCTCAAGTGACCCTCCCACTTCAGTCTCCCAAAGTGCTGGGATTACAAGTGTGAGCCACCATGCCTGGTCAAGCTGTTGCTATTCCTGAAAGCTGCTGACCTGAGGGGTTGTAGGAAGCCCTGCGGTACACTCTGGGGAAGGACTTTGTGTCCTGTGCCCCTGGCAGCCATGTACTGTGCTCTCCAGTGACATGGGCCACCCCTGGGCCTTGAGTCACCTTTGTGGGTAGACATGCAGTCTCCCTGGGACCCTGGCCGCTGAGACCTCAGAACCCCACTCTGATTCAGCCGGGTGGTAGAAGCAGACTCTGGACTGCCTGACGCTTGACTCGGGGCTGTGGTGCCGGCTTTTATCAGCATCAGTGGGTTTTCTTGAGCGTTTCACAGTCTTCGCATCTTTAATTTATCGCACAACAAATTGGAGAGGATTTAGCATGTATTTAATTAATTTGACGAAAATAGTTCAACAACTGTAAACAAGGCTGAGGAAACGCAGTTGCTGGGAAGCAGCGCCTGGCTCCTCCGGGCCTTCGCGAGGGTCGCGGCCTGAGGTTGAGTTTGGGGGAGCTGATTGGACTCTGCAGGATGGGGAGACGCGGCACAGCCTCTGTGCCAGGGCCTGGCATGGTGGGGGTCGGGGAGAGCTGGGTGGGAGGTGGGGAGTCTGGTCAGGGGTGAGTCACAGGCCCACTGGAAGCCTTGGCTTGTTCACGCTCAAGAAGGGATGGGAAGCCCGGCCCTGCTTCCAGCCCAGGGCCCTCCTGCTGGGTGAGTGAAGTGCATTTTGCCTCTGGAAATCCCTGGACATATTCAAGGTGCTTGTGTCCCTTCCTGTTCTGTCCCTCAAGTCCTACTTATCCTTCCAGGTGAAGCTCAGACACCACCTCTTCCAAAAAATGTTTTTGTTTGTTTGTTTGTTTGAGACGCCCAGGCTGGAGTGCAGTGGGTCGATCTCAGCTCACTGCAGCCTACAGCTCCCGGGTTCAAGAGATTCTCCTGCCTCAGCCTCCCAAGCAGCTGGCGTTATGGGCAGACACCACCACATCTGGCTACTTGTTTGTATTTTTAATAGAGACAGGGATCTCAACATGTTGCCCAGGCTGGTCTCGAACGCCTGACCTCAAATGGTCCACCCGCCTTGGCGTTCCAAAGTGCTGGGATTACAGGTGTGAGCCACCGTGCCCGGCCTGACATTTGTAGAATTAATGAAAGGGGAATTACAGGGCCAGCACCCCCCATTTGTCCCTTCTTGGAGGTGACATCCTGCAGAGGATGTCGGGGTGTTTCTGAGTTTGACGGAGTGGCCCCCTCCATCCAGACCGGGCCAGTAATTCCCTCATTCCTGCTAGGCTGGAATTCTCCAGCCCTCTGGGGCCCCAGCTGCTGTTTCTGCTGACTTCTCCCTCCTGGGGTTGGGGCGCGGGGGAGACCTCCAACCCCTCTGCACCCCCGCGCTCTGACCCACGCTGGCTCCTGAGCCCACCCAGAATGACTTTCTCAACTACGGGGTCCTGTGCCCGGGCAGGGCTTGCCCTCACTGTTTACTCTTGGCAAATGGACCTTCCTGTTTCTAAGAAAACGAGCTTTAATAGGTTATGATATCATGTCTTTACATAGCACCTTTCATCCAAGTGCTCACGGCACCCAGCTTGTTAAACGGAATCCTTAGAAGGTGCCGGGACTTCAAACAGTCCCCAGGTTCACTCGGGCGCCTTGAAGGCTCCCCACAGCGCGGGCACCCCGAGGTCACCTGGGGCCAGGTGGGAGCGTGAGCAGAGCCTGGGAGGTTTCCCGGAGAACTCGCCATGTGCCCAGCTCTGCTAGCGGCTCTGAGGTGGAGCAGAGAGAAGGAGAAGACCCTCTTCCTGTTTTCCTTTCTCCTCTGCACCCCCTCCCTCTAAGTCCCCATGTTAGATACATCCCGGTCTTAGATACGCCTCTCCTCCCCTGTGGAGAAAGAAACCCCTTGTCACTTTCACCTACACCACACACAGCACAAGTGAGGGCTTAGGGAATCTTTAGCTCCCCCTCCAATCTCTGTAGGGGCTTCCCCCCACCACCTGCACCCAGCCACCTGAAATAGACAATATAAATAAATTAGGGCATTTGTTATACAAATGTAACTTTGATGCAAATCTCAAAGAAGTTCCACCTTCCAATAGATACTGATTTTATTTATTTTATTATTTTATTTTTATTTTTTGAGACAGTCTTGCTGTCACCCAGGCTGGAGTGCAGTGGCGCAATCTTGGCTCACTGCATTCTCCTGCCTCAGCCTCCCAAGTAGCTGGGATTACAGACATGCGCTACCACACCGGGGAATTTTTGCATTTTTAGTAAAGATGGGGTTTCCCCATGTTGGCCAGGCTGGTCTCGAACTCCTGGCCTCAAGTGACCCACACACCTCGGCCTCCCAAAGTGCTGGCCACCGTGCCTGCCCTCTTGACTTTATTTTTTAGAGACAGGGTCTTCCTCGGTCACCCAGGCTGGAGTGCAGTGGTGCCATCATAGCTCATTGTAGCCTTGAACTCTTGGGCTCGAGGATCCTTCCACCCCAGACTCCTGAGTAGCTGGGACTACAGGCCTGTGCCATCACACCCAGCTAATTATTACATTTTTTGTAGAGACGGGGTCTTGCTATGTTGCTCAGGCTGGTCTTGAACTCCTGGGCCCAAGCGATCTTCCCCCCTCGGCCCCCCAAAACTCTGGGATTACAGGCATGAGCCACCACACTTGACTTGTTTCTAATCTTATATGACAGAAATTTTTGACTCTCCCCGTCTCCCCTACCCTCCACTGGCCCCTTCTGGTGCTTTGCTGGGGAACAAAGATTGGCACCCCAGACCACCTCAGGATCCTCCCAGAGAGGGCGGCAGGGACCACCCTCAGGAGGGCAAGAACTAAGCACATCTCACCAAAATGACCACTGCTTTCATCATTTCTTTCTCAGAAGTAACATGGCCAATTTCAAATCAAGATGAACCTGGGCTGGGTGCGGTGGCTCACACATGTAATCCCAGCACTTTGGGAGGCCCAGGTGGGTGGATCACTTGAGGTCAGGAGTTCAAGACAAGTCTGGCCAACATGGTGAAACCCCGTCTCTACTAAAAATACAAAAATTAGGCGGGCATGGTGGCGCACACCTGTAATCCCAGTTACTCAGGAGGCTGAGACAAGAGAACTGCTTGAACCTGGGAGGCAGAGGTTGCAGTGAACCGAGATCATACTACTGCACTCCACTCTGGGTGACAGAGTGAGACTCGGTCTCAAAAAAAAGACTCTGTAAAAAAAGATGAATCTGTTTCCTTCATTTATACGGCGTTGGTCTTGTCCCCTCCGTAGATTTTCCTGGGAAGCCTGACTTACATCACCATAAAACCCTCTCTAGCAATAAAGGGCTCTTTTCTAACCTGCGTGGATGGACTCAGCTTGGATTAGATTGATTTTTATTCTAAGTCTGGGTCTAATGACAGGTGGAAGACATTTCAGTTTATCTTAACACATTTAGAATCAAATTTTGTTACTTAGCCGTTTTACTTATTACAATGTGAATATCTTTTAATATCATATGTGTTTGAAATAATGATTTTTAACTACAGTATAATATTTTTCTTTTCTTTTCTTTTTTTTTTTTTTTTTTGAGACGGGTTCTTGCTCTGTCACCCAGGCTGGAGTGCAGTGGCATGACCTCAGTTCACTGCAACCTCCACCTCCCGGGTTCAAGCAATCCTCCTGTCTTAGCCTCCTGAATAGCTGGGATTACAGGTGCACACCACCATGCCCAGCTAATTTTTGCATTTTAAGCAGAGATGGAGTTTCATCATGTTGGCCAGGCTGGTCTCAAACTCCTGACCTCAGGTGATCCGCCCACCTCAGCCTCCCAAAGTGCAGGGATTACAGACGTTAGCCACCATGCCTGGCCTGCAGTATAGTATTTCATTGTGTGGATTTGACATAATTCAACTTATCCCTGTTATAGAACATTTAGCATCTAGTTGCCATTAATGTTGCTTGCTATTAGTGAAGTGGTGTGAGACACACCAAAACAGCAAAGAAAAATTTGGCTACATTAAGATGGAGAACTTGGGCTACACTACATTCATAAAAAAATATTTTTCTGCCAGGTGCAGTGGTTCACACCTGTAATCCCAACACTTTGGGAGGCAGAGGCAAGAAGATTGCTTGAAGCCAAGAGTTTGAGACCAGCCTGGGAAACATAGCGAGACCCCCCATCTCTACAAAAATAAAAAAATAAAAATTATCCAGGCATGGAGTGTGTACCTGCAGTTTCAGTTACTCAGGAGGCTGAGGTAGGAGGATTGCTTGAGCCAAGGAGTTTGAGGCTGCAGTGAGCTGCGATTGCAACACTACACTCCAGCCTGAGCAACAGAGTGACACCCTGTCTCTTTGTCCCCCCCAAAAAAAAAGAAAGAAAGAAAGAAAGGAAAAAGCAAGAACAAAACCCAAAACAAAACAAAGCAAAAATAAAAAAAACACCCAACTCTGACAGCAGATATTGGATAGGATGAAATGAGCCGGGTCTCATGGATGACTGGTAGGAGTGACAATTGGTGCAGCCTTTTTGAAAAACAATTTGATACTATCTTGTAAAGTTGAATATGTGCGTTTCTACTTCTAGCTATATTCTCCAGAGAAACTCTTGCCCACACACATCAAGATTATTTATTTATTTATTTTGAGATGGAATCTCACTCTGTCACCCAGGCTGGAGTGCAGTGGCGCAATCTTGGCTCACTGCAGCCTCCGCCTCCCAGGTTCAAGCAATTCTCTGCCTCAGCCTCCCGAGCAGCTGGGACTACAGGCACCTGCCACCACGCCCGGCTAATTTTTGTATTTAGTAGAGACAGGGTTTCACCATGTTGGCTGGGCTGGTCTCGAACTCCTGGCCTCAGGTGATCTGCCCGTCTCAGCCTCCCAAAGTGGTGGGATTACAGGCGTATACCATCGCACCTGGCTGAGAAATTTAAAAGAAGGTTAAGACAGTGCTATTTATGGTAGCAAAAGATTGAAACAACTCAAATACTCATCAATAAGAAAAGTGGATACATGAATGGGCCTATAGTTACACAATTAAGAATAAGCCACATGTGGCGTCATATAGCAACATAAGTGAATTTTGATGCAATGGATTAGCCATTGACACCATAATGCTGAGTAACAGATCACCCCCATCTCTGCTGGCTCAAAGCTACATTCGTTAATGCTAATGGCTCTGCAGCTTGGCTGGGGCTTGGTTGATCTAGGTTGGGGCTATGTTGAGCTTGGTGGGAAGTCCTGACTCAAGCTGAGAGTCTGGGGATTGGCCAGGGCTGCTCTGCTCTGAGTATATTCTTCCTGGGTCCCAGGCTGAGGGTGCAGCTTCTCTCTTGGTCATGGCATGGGTTGAAGGCAGAAGGAGAGAGTCAAGGCTTTAGATTTGGGACTGGCCCATCATTTCTCCTCTCATGCCATTGATCAAAGCAAGTCACATGTGCCCTGATCATCTCCTATTCACCCCATTGGTGAAGGAGGAATCCCTCATCTAAATAGTGTGAGATGGCCAAATGCCTGCCCACTTACCCCTGTGTTACAAGCGTCTTCAGCATTCAATGCAGTCACACGCTATACAGGTCTGTAGCCCAGAAGCAACAGGTTAGACCCTCTAGCCTAGATGTGTAGGAGGCTAGTCCATCTAGGTTTGTGCAAATACACTCTAGGATGTTCACACAGCAATAAAATCACCTAAGAACATATTTCTCAGAAAACGTATCTCTGTCATTAAGTGATGCCTGATTGTGTCATGTCCAGTGAAAAGGCAACTCCTAGAGACTTTTGCTAACTTTAAACTTTATTTAAAGTTTAAAAATAAGCAAGGCCAAGTGCAGTGACTCACACCTGTAATCCCAGCACTTTGGGAGGCTGAGGCAAGAGGAACACTTGAGCCCAGGAGATTGAGGCTGCAGTGAGCTGTGACTGCACCACTGTACTCCAGCCTGGGCAACAGAACGAGACCCTGTCTTAAAAAAAAAAAAAAAAAAAGAAGTCTAGCACATACAATGATATATAGTACATAATATTTGATAATGATAACAAATGACTATGCTACTGGTTTATGTATATATGTATTTTATTATTATTATTATTTGAGACAGAGTCTCGCTCTCTCGCCCAGGCTGGAGTGCGGTGGCTTGATCTCGGCTCACTCCAACCTCTGACTCCCAGGTTCAAGTGATTCTCCTACCTCAGCCTCCCGAGTAGCTGAGATTTATGTGCCACCAAGCCTGGCTAATCTTTGTATTTTTTGCTAGGTTTCTCCATGTTGGCCAGGCTGGTCTCGAACTCCTGACCTCAAGTGATCTGCCCGCCTTGGCCTTTCAAAGTGTGGGGATTACAGGCGTGAGCCGCTGCACCCGGTCTATGTATTTATTATACTACGCTTCTTATCATTATTTTATAGTGTACTCCTTCTACTTATTAAAAAAAAAAAGTTAACTATAAAACGGCCTCAGGCAGTTCCCTCAGGAAGTATCCAGAAGGCATTGTTGTCATAGGCGATGATAGCCCCAGGAGTTTTAGAAGACTTTTCAGTGGGATAAGATGTGGAGGTGGAAGACAGTGATATTGATGATGCTGATCCCATGTAGGCCCAGGCTAACGTGTGTGTTTGTGTCTTCGTTTTTAACAAAAAAGTTTAAGAAGTAAAAACAAAAATTAAAAATAGCAAAAAGCTTATAGAATAGGAATATAAAGAAAAAAATTTATTTTATTTTTATTTATTTATTTATTTTGAGATGGAGACTTGCTCTGTCACCCAGGCTGGAGTGCAGTGGCGAGATCTCAGATCACTGCAACCTCCACCTCCTGGGTTCAAGCGATTCTCCTCCCTCAGCCTCCCGAGTAGCTGGGACTACAGTTACCCGCCACCATGCCTGGGCTAATTTTTTGTATTTTTAGTAGAGACGGGTTTTCACCATGTTGGCTGGGATGGTCTCGAACTCCCGACCTCAAGTGTTCCGCCCACCTTGGCCTCCCAAAGTGCTGGGATTACGGGCATGAGCCACCGCGCCTGGCCTAAGAAAATATTTTTGTACAGCTGTATGATATGTTTGTGTTTTAAAGTAAATGTTATTACAAAAGAGTAAAAAAGTTAAAAAGAATTGGAAGGCTTATAAAGTAAAAAAATTACAGTAAGCTGAGGTTAGTTATTACTAAAGAAAGAGAAATACACATTTTTTGAGAAGTGATCTCACTCTGTGGCCCAGGCTAAAGTGCAATGGTGCCGTCTTTGCTCACTGCAGCCTCAAACCCCTGGGCTCCAGTGATCTTCCCCCACCTCAGCCTCCTGAGTAGCTGGGATGACAGACACATGCCACCATGCCCAGCTAATTATTTTATTTATTTATTTATTTTTAGTAGAGACAGAGTTTAGCTGTGTTGCCCAGGCTGGTCTTGAACCCCTGGCCTCAAGCGATCCTCCTACCTCGGCCTCCCAAAGTGCTGGGATTACAGCTGTGAACCACCAAGCCTGGCCAAGACATTTTTTTGTAATAAAAATCATGTAGTGACGGGGCACAGTGGCTCACACCTGTAATCCCAGCACTTTGGGAGGCTGAGGCGGGCAGATCACCTGAGGTCAGGAGTTCAAGACCAGCCTGACCACCATGGTGAAACCCTGTCTCTATTAAAAATACAAAATTAGCCGGGCGTGGTGGCGCATGTCTGTACTCCTAGCTACTCGGGAGGCTGAGGCAGGAGAATCGCTTGAACCCAGAAAGTGGAGATTGCAGGGAGCAGAGATGACACCATTGCATGCCAGCCTGGGCAACAAGAGTAAAACTCCGTCTTAAAAAAAAATCGCCCAGGCGTGGTGGCTCACGCCTGAAATCCCAGCACTTTGGGAGGTTGAGGCGGGCAGAACACCTGAGGTCAGGAGTTGGAGACCAGCCTGGCCAACATGGTGAAACCCCATCTCTACTAAAAATACAGAAATTAGCTGGGCGTGGTGGTGTGCACCTGTAGTCCCAGCTACTTGGGAGGCTGAGACAAGAGAATCGCTTGAACCCTGGAGGCAGAGGTTGCAGTGAGCTGAGATCATGCCACTGCACTCCAGCCTGGGCGACAGAGCAATATTCCATCTCAAAAAAAAAAAAAAGTTTAAAAACAAGCAAAATTCAAGTATGTATTGTTTAAGTGTACATGTAGATGTCATAAAATCAGGGTGAGAATAATAGGCATAAGTTCAGGATGGTCATTCCTCTGTGTGAAGGAGGGCAGGTGGGTAGGAATATGTATTAGTCCGTTTTCACACTGCTGATACAGGCATGCCCGAGACTGGGTAATTTACAAAAGAAATAGGTTTAATGGACTCACAGCTCCACGTGGCTGAGGAGGCCTCACAATCATGGCGGAAGGTGAAAGGCACGTCTCACATGGCAGCAGCCCAGAGAAATAGCCTGTGCAGGGAAACTCCTCTTTATAAAACCATCAGATCTCATGAGATTTATTCACTATCATGAGAACAGCAGCATGAAAAAGACCCACCCCCATGATTCAATGACCTCCCACCAGGTCCCTCCCATGACACGTGGGAATTGTGAGAGCTACAATTCAAGATGAGATTTGGCGGGGGACACAGCCAAACTATATCAGAAGGCACAAGTGACATAAGTTATTGGTGACATTCTAGTCCCTGAGTTGGGTGGTGTTCATGGATGTTCACTGTATCAGCCAATCAATCAATTAATGAACCAGATGGAGAAAAAAAGGGCCAGCTATGGGTCAATGATCGGGTGTTCCATGAACCAAAATTCATGATGAATCTAACTGTCTAAACTTGAGGTCCGAGAAGCTCTGCTGACTGAAGAACATCAGCCAGGCTCAGACAATGTGGGTCTGGGTCCTTGCTGTCTCCCAAGCTCCTGGAATTTCTCCTTCCATGTATCTGTTTCTCTCCCAGAGCAGGCTTGCAACTGTACTCAGAACTCCCATGATGACACTGGCCCAGAGGAGGAGAGAAGAGAAAGAATCCTTTTCCCACTTCACATAGAACATTCTGGAAATGCAGTCCCGGAATTTGTCAGCTGGGTGGACAGATCTGTGCCTCCAGGACTTGTGTCTTATTTGCTTGAGGGAAGGAGTTGAGAAATTGTACCTTGCAGAACATGTACAGCCGTTCAAGTTGTACACTGCCCAACTGCAGAGGCCACAGTTTAATTGGAGTCTAAGGTTCTAAGTTGTTGCAGTCTATGTGAGTGGCTTCCCTGGAGTTGTGCAAGGCACAAACATGGATGGCATTCCTGTCTCAGAGCCCAGCCCCAGAAGTGTGGGATTAAAGGCGGCAAAATGAGGGTTGCTGTGGGATATCTTTCGGGAGGACTCCCTACTGTCCGCCATGCTCCCTGCTGTGGGTGCCCCGGTCTGTAGAGGCTGGTGGAATGTCCAGCTCAGCGATCTCCCTTGGAGGGCGATTGAGGTCAGGTTTAGGGGATGAGTAACTAGCAGGAAAAGGCATCCCTAGTTGGCAGGGGGTGGGGGAGAAGTTGTATGGCAGGATGGGGGGCGAGTGTTAACAAATGGTTCACCTCACCCTCCCTGCTTCTGGCAGACCCCCGGAGTGCAAGCTGCTGGGTGCTGGGCGATG